>NC_133725.1:18016957-18752790 GCF_048934315.1 Petromyzon marinus | reverse complement strand
CCCATCAAGGTGGTACTCGTACTGCTCGCCTCGTCGAGAAGAATCCAAATATATGAATGTTTAAGCTATGGAATATGAAATGGACGAGCGACCAATAAAACAACATGTATTATGGGGTTGAATGCTTTTTGCTATTCACAAAATAAAACAAAAGCAGTCATGCAAATATCTGAATTTTCACAGCACAGCAAAATCAGTTGCACCATTCAATTCCGCTCGTCCAGACGGGGAGAATTCAATCACATTCATTCGATGCGACGTTTCTTATGGAATTTAATGAGCGACAACATTTTGACCCCAAATCGAGAGAATTCTGGGATGTTTGTGGTTTTTTGGTAATAACTCTGGAAGGAAACGTCGCAGACCCATCAAGGTGGTACTCGTACTGCTCGCCTCGTCGAGAAGAATCCAAATATATGAATGTTTAAGCTATGGAATATGAAATGGACGAGCGACCAATAAAACAACATGTATTATGGGGTTGAATGCTTTATGCTATTCACAAAATAAAACAAAAGCAGTCATGCAAATATCTGAATTTTCACAGCACAGCAAAATCAGTTGCACCATTCAATTCCGCTCGTCCAGACGGGGAGAATTCAATCACATTCATTCGATGCGACGTTTCTTATGGGATTTAATGAGCGACAACATTTTGACCCCAAACCGAGAGGATTCTGGGATGTTTGTGTTTTTTTGGTAATAACTCTGGAAGGAAACGTCGCAGACCCATCAAAAGCAGTCATGCAAATATCTGAATTTTCACAGCACAGCAAAATCAGTTGCACCATTCAATTCCGCTCGTCCAGACGGGGAGAATTCAATCACATTCATTCGATGCGACGTTTCTTATTGGATTTAATGAGCGACAACATTTTGACCCCAAACCGAGAGGATTCTGGGATGTTTGTGTATTTTTGGTAATAACTCTGTAAGGAAACGTCGCAGACCCATCAAGGTGGTACTCGTACTGCTCGCCTCGTCGAGAGGAATCCAAATATATGAATGGTTAAGCTATGGGATATGAAATGGACGAGCGACCAATAAAACAGCATGTATTATGGGGTTGAATGCTTTTTGCTATTCACAAAATAAAACAAAAGCAGTCATGCAAATATCTGAATTTTCACAGCACAGCAAAATCAGTTGCACCATTCAATTCCGCTCGTCCAGACGGGGAGAATTCAATCACATTCATTCGATGCGACGTTTCTTATGGGATTTAATGAGCGACAACATTTTGACCCCAAACCGAGAGGATTCTGGGATGTTTGTGTTTTTTTGGTAATAACTCTGGAAGGAAACGTCGCAGACCCATCAAGGTGGTACTCGTACTGCTCGCCTCGTCGAGAGAAATCCAAATATATGAATGGTTAAGCTATGGGATATGAAATGGACGAGCGACCAATAAAACAGCATGTATTATGGGGTTGAATGCTTTTTGCTATTCACAAAATAAAACAAAAGCAGTCATGCAAATATCTGAATTTTCACAGCACAGCAAAATCAGTTGCACCATTCAATTCCGCTCGTCCAGACGGGGAGAATTCAATCACATTCATTCGATGCGACGTTTCTTATGGGATTTAATGAGCGACAACATTTTGACCCCAAACCGAGAGGATTCTGGGATGTTTGTGTTTTTTTGGTAATAACTCTGGAAGGAAACGTCGCAGACCCATCAAGGTGGTACTCGTACTGCTCGCCTCGTCGAGAGAAATCCAAATATATGAATGGTTAAGCTATGGGATATGAAATGGACGAGCGACCAATAAAACAGCATGTATTATGGGGTTGAATGCTTTTTGCTATTCACAAAATAAAACAAAAGCAGTCATGCAAATATCTGAATTTTCACAGCACAGCAAAATCAGTTGCACCATTCAATTCCGCTCGTCCAGACGGGGAGAATTCAATCACATTCATTCGATGCGACGTTTCTTATGGGATTTAATGAGCGACAACATTTTGACCCCAAACCGAGAGGATTCTGGGATGTTTGTGTATTTTTGGTAATAACTCTGGAAGGAAACGTCCCAGACCCATCAAGGTGGTACTCGTACTGCTCGCCTCGTCGAGAGAAATCCAAATATATGAATGGTTAAGCTATGGGATATGAAATGGACGAGCGACCAATAAAACAGCATGTATTATGGGGTTGAATGCTTTTTGCTATTCACAAAATAAAACAAAAGCAGTCATGCAAATATCTGAATTTTCACAGCACAGCAAAATCAGTTGCACCATTCAATTCCGCTCGTCCAGACGGGGATAATTCAATCACATTCATTCGATGCGACGTTTCTTATGGAATTTAATGAGCGACAACATTTTGACCCCAAATCGAGAGAATTCTGGGATGTTTGTGGTTTTTTGGTCATAACTCTGGAAGGAAACGTCGCAGACCCATCAAGGTGGTACTCGTACTGCTCGCCTCGTCGAGAAGAATCCAAATATATGAATGTTTAAGCTATGGAATATGAAATGGACGAGCGACCAATAAAACAACATGTATTATGGGGTTGAATGCTTTTTGCTATTCACAAAATAAAACAAAAGCAGTCATGCAAATATCTGAATTTTCACAGCACAGCAAAATCAGTTGCACCATTCAATTCCGCTCGTCCAGACGGGGAGAATTCAATCACATTCATTCGATGCGACGTTTCTTATGGGATTTAATGAGCGACAACATTTTGACCCCAAACCGAGAGGATTCTGGGATGTTTGTGTTTTTTTGGTAATAACTCTGGAAGGAAACGTCGCAGACCCATCAAGGTGGTACTCGTACTGCTCGCCTCGTCGAGAGAAATCCAAATATATGAATGGTTAAGCTATGGGATATGAAATGGACGAGCGACCAATAAAACAGCATGTATTATGGGGTTGAATGCTTTTTGCTATTCACAAAATAAAACAAAAGCAGTCATGCAAATATCTGAATTTTCACATCACAGCAAAATCAGTTGCACCATTCAATTCCGCTCGTCCAGACGGGGAGAATTCAATCACATTCATTCGATGCGACGTTTCTTGTGGGATTTAATGAGCGACAACATTTTGACCCCAAACCGAGAGAATTCTGGGATGTTTGTGGTTTTTCGGTAATAACTCTGGAAGGAAACGTCGCAGACCCATCAAGCTGGTACTCGTACTGCTCGCCTCGTCGAGAAGAATCCAAATATATGAATGTTTAAGCTATGGGATATGAAATGGACGAGCGACCAATAAAACAACATGTATTATGGGGTTGAATGCTTTTTGCTATTCACAAAATAAAACAAAAGCAGTCATGCAAATATCTGAATTTTCACAGCACAGCAAAATCAGTTGCACCATTCAATTCCGCTCGTCCAGACGGGGAGAATTCAATCACATTCATTCGATGCGACGTTTCTTATGGGATTTAATGAGCGACAACATTTTGACCCCAAACCGAGAGGATTCTGGGATGTTTGTGTATTTTTGGTAATAACTCTGGAAGGAAACGTCCCAGACCCATCAAGGTGGTACTCGTACTGCTCGCCTCGTCGAGAGAAATCCAAATATATGAATGGTTAAGCTATGGGATATGAAATGGACGAGCGACCAATAAAACAGCATGTATTATGGGGTTGAATGCTTTTTGCTATTCACAAAATAAAACAAAAGCAGTCATGCAAATATCTGAATTTTCACAGCACAGCAAAATCAGTTGCACCATTCAATTCCGCTCGTCCAGACGGGGAGAATTCAATCACATTCATTCGATGCGACGTTTCTTATGGGATTTAATGAGCGACAACATTTTGACCCCAAACCGAGAGGATTCTGGGATGTTTGTGTATTTTTGGTAATAACTCTGGAAGGAAACGTCGCAGACCCATCAAGGTGGTACTCGTACTGCTCGCCTCGTCGAGAGGAATCCAAATATATGAATGGTTAAGCTATGGGATATGAAATGGACGAGCGACCAATAAAACAGCATGTATTATGGGGTTGAATGCTTTTTGCTATTCACAAAATAAAACAAAAGCAGTCATGCAAATATCTGAATTTTCACAGCACAGCAAAATCAGTTGCACCATTCAATTCCGCTCGTCCAGACGGGGAGAATTCAATCACATTCATTCGATGCGACGTTTCTTATGGAATTTAATGAGCGACAACATTTTGGCCCCAAATCGAGAGAATTCTGGGATGTTTGTGGTTTTTTGGTAATAACTCTGGAAGGAAACGTCGCAGACCCATCAAGGTGGTACTCGTACTGCTCGCCTCGTCGAGAAGAATCCAAATATATGAATGTTTAAGCTATGGAATATGAAATGGACGAGCGACCAATAAAACAACATGTATTATGGGGTTGAATGCTTTTTGCTATTCACAAAATAAAACAAAAGCAGTCATGCAAATATCTGAATTTTCACA
Source organism: Petromyzon marinus (assembly GCF_048934315.1). Classification (NCBI taxonomy): domain Eukaryota; kingdom Metazoa; phylum Chordata; class Hyperoartia; order Petromyzontiformes; family Petromyzontidae; genus Petromyzon; species Petromyzon marinus. The sequence continues at coordinate 18,748,383 of NC_133725.1, read as the reverse complement.
GCACAGCAAAATCAGTTGCACCATTCAATTCCGCTCGTCCAGACGGGGAGAATTCAATCACATTCATTCGATGCGACGTTTCTTATGGGTTTTAATGAGCGACAACATTTTGACCCCAAACCGAGAGGATTCTGGGATGTTTGTGTTTTTTTGGTAATAACTCTGGAAGGAAACGTCGCAGACCCATCAAAAGCAGTCATGCAAATATCTGAATTTTCACAGCACAGCAAAATCAGTTGCACCATTCAATTCCGCTCGTCCAGACGGGGAGAATTCAATCACATTCATTCGATGCGACGTTTCTTATTGGATTTAATGAGCGACAACATTTTGACCCCAAACCGAGAGGATTCTGGGATGTTTGTGTATTTTTGGTAATAACTCTGGAAGGAAACGTCGCAGACCCATCAAGGTGGTACTCGTACTGCTCGCCTCGTCGAGAGGAATCCAAATATATGAATAGTTAAGCTATGGGATATGAAATGGACGAGCGACCAATAAAACAGCATGTATTATGGGGTTGAATGCTTTTTGCTATTCACAAAATAAAACAAAAGCAGTCATGCAAATATCTGAATTTTCACAGCACAGCAAAATCAGTTGCACCATTCAATTCCGCTCGTCCAGACGGGGAGAATTCAATCACATTCATTCGATGCGACGTTTCTTATGGGATTTAATGAGCGACAACATTTTGACCCCAAACCGAGAGGATTCTGGGATGTTTGTGTTTTTTTGGTAATAACTCTGGAAGGAAACGTCGCAGACCCATCAAGGTGGTACTCGTACTGCTCGCCTCGTCGAGAGAAATCCAAATATATGAATGGTTAAGCTATGGGATATGAAATGGACGAGCGACCAATAAAAAAGCATGTATTATGGGGTTGAATGCTTTTTGCTATTCACAAAATAAAACAAAAGCAGTCATGCAAATATCTGAATTTTCACAGCACAGCAAAATCGGTTGCACCATTCAATTCCGCTCGTCCAGACGGGGAGAATTCAATCACATTCATTCGATGCGACGTTTCTTATGGAATTTAATGAGGGACAACATTTTGACTCCAAATCGAGAGAATTCTGGGATGTTTGTGGTTTTTTGGTAATAACTCTGGAAGGAAACGTCGCAGACCCATCAAGGTGGTACTCGTACTGCTCGCCTCGTCGAGAAGAATCCAAATATATGAATGTTTAAGCTATGGAATATGAAATGGACGAGCGACCAATAAAACAACATGTATTATGGGGTTGAATGCTTTTTGCTATTCACAAAATAAAACATAAGCAGTCATGCAAATATCTGAATTTTCACAGCACAGCAAAATCAGTTGCACCATTCAATTCCGCTCGTCCAGACGGGGAGAATTCAATCACATTCATTCGATGCGACGTTTCTTATGGGTTTAATGAGCGACAACATTTTGACCCCAAACCGAGAGGATTCTGGGATGTTTGTGTTTTTTTGGTAATAACTCTGGAAGGAAACGTCGCAGACCCATCAAAAGCAGTCATGCAAATATCTGAATTTTCACAGCACAGCAAAATCAGTTGCACCATTCAATTCCGCTCGTCCAGACGGGGAGAATTCAATCACATTCATTCGATGCGACGTTTCTTATTGGATTTAATGAGCGACAACATTTTGACCCCAAACCGAGAGGATTCTGGGATGTTTGTGTATTTTTGGTAATAACTCTGGAAGGAAACGTCGCAGACCCATCAAGGTGGTACTCGTACTGCTCGCCTCGTCGAGAGGAATCCAAATATATGAATGGTTAAGCTATGGGATATGAAATGGACGAGCGACCAATAAAACAGCATGTATTATGGGGTTGAATGCTTTTTGCTATTCACAAAATAAAACAAAAGCAGTCATGCAAATATCTGAATTTTCACAGCACAGCAAAATCAGTTGCACCATTCAATTCCGCTCGTCCGGACGGGGAGAATTCAATCACATTCATTCGATTCGACGTTTCTTATGGAATTTAATGAGCGACAACATTTTGACCCCAAATCGAGAGAATTCTGGGATGTTTGTGGTTTTTTGGTAATAACTCTGGAAGGAAACGTCGCAGACCCATCAAGGTGGTACTCGTACTGCTCGCCTCGTCGAGAAGAATCCAAATATATGAATGTTTAAGCTATGGAATATGAAATGGACGAGCGACCAATAAAACAACATGTATTATGGGGTTGAATGCTTTTTGCTATTCACAAAATAAAACAAAAGCAGTCATGTAAATATCTGAATTTTCACAGCACAGCAAAATCAGTTGCACCATTCAATTCCGCTCGTCCAGACGGGGAGAATTCAATCACATTCATTCGATGCGACGTTTCTTATGGGATTTAATGAGCGACAACATTTTGACCCCAAACCGAGAGGATTCTGGGATGTTTGTGTTTTTTTGGTAATAACTCTGGAAGGAAACGTCGCAGACCCATCAAGGTGGTACTCGTACTGCTCGCCTCGTCGAGAGAAATCCAAATATATGAATGGTTAAGCTATGGGATATGAAATGGACGAGCGACCAATAAAACAGCATGTATTATGGGGTTGAATGCTTTTTGCTATTCACAAAATAAAACAAAAGCAGTCATGCAAATATCTGAATTTTCACAGCACAGCAAAATCAGTTGCACCATTCAATTCCGCTCGTCCGGACGGGGAGAATTCAATCACATTCATTCGATGCGACGTTTCTTATGGAATTTAATGAGCGACAACATTTTGACCCCAAATCGAGAGAATTCTGGGATGTTTGTGGTTTTTTGGTAATAACTCTGGAAGGAAACGTCGCAGACCCATCAAGGTGGTACTCGTACTGCTCGCCTCGTCGAAAAGAATCCAAATATATGAATGTTTAAGCTATGGAATATGAAATGGACGAGCGACCAATAAAACAACATGTATTATGGGGTTGAATGCTTTTTGCTATTCACAAAATAAAACAAAAGCAGTCATGCAAATATCTGAATTTTCACAGCACAGCAAAATCAGTTGCACCATTCAATTCTGCTCGTCCAGACGGGGAGAATTCAATCACATTCATTCGATGCGACGTTTCTTATGGGTTTTAATGAGCGACAACATTTTGACTCCAAACCGAGAGGATTCTGGGATGTTTGTGTTTTTTTGGTAATAACTCTGGAAGGAAACGTCGCAGACCCATCAAAAGCAGTCATGCAAATATCTGAATTTTCACAGCACAGCAAAATCAGTTGCACCATTCAATTCCGCTCGTCCAGACGGGGAGAATTCAATCACATTCATTCGATGCGACGTTTCTTATGGGATTTAATGAGCGACAACATTTTGACCCCAAACCGAGAGGATTCTGGGATGTTTGTGTATTTTTGGTAATAACTCTGGAAGGAAACGTCGCAGACCCATCAAGGTGGTACTCGTACTGCTCGCCTCGTCGAGAGGAATCCAAATATATGAATAGTTAAGCTATGGGATATGAAATGGACGAGCGACCAATAAAACAGCATGTATTATGGGGTTGAATGCTTTTTGCTATTCACAAAATAAAACAAAAGCAGTCATGCAAATATCTGAATTTTCACAGCACAGCAAAATCAGTTGCACCATTCAATTCCGCTCGTCCAGACGGGGAGAATTCAATCACATTCATTCGATGCGACGTTTCTTATGGGATTTAATGAGCGACAACATTTTGACCCCAAACCGAGAGGATTCTGGGATGTTTGTGTTTTTTTGGTAATAACTCTGGAAGGAAACGTCGCAGACCCATCAAGGTGGTACTCATACTGCTCGCCTCGTCGAGAGAAATCCAAATATATGAATGGTTAAGCTATGGGATATGAAATGGACGAGCGACCAATAAAAAAGCATGTATTATGGGGTTTAATGCTTTTTGCTATTCACAAAATAAAACAAAAGCAGTCATGCAAATATCTGAATTTTCACAGCACAGCAAAATCGGTTGCACCATTCAATTCCGCTCGTCCAGACGGGGAGAATTCAATCACATTCATTCGATGCGACGTTTCTTATGGAATTTAATGAGCGACAACATTTTGACCCCAAATCGAGAGAATTCTGGGATGTTTGTGGTTTTTTGGTAATAACTCTGGAAGGAAACGTCGCAGACCCATCAAGGTGGTACTCGTACTGCTCGCCTCGTCGAGAAGAATCCAAATATATGAATGTTTAAGCTATGGAATATGAAATGGACGAGCGACCAATAAAACAACATGTATTATGGGGTTGAATGCTTTTTGCTATTCACAAAATAAAACATAAGCAGTCATGCAAATATCTGAATTTTCACAGCACAGCAAAATCAGTTGCACCATTCAATTCCGCTCGTCCAGACGGGGAGAATTCAATCACATTCATTCGATGCGACGTTTCTTATGGGTTTAATGAGCGACAACATTTTGACCCCAAACCGAGAGGATTCTGGGATGTTTGTGTTTTTTTGGTAATAACTCTGGAAGGAAACGTCGCAGACCCATCAAAAGCAGTCATGCAAATATCTGAATTTTCACAGCACAGCAAAATCAGTTGCACCATTCAATTCCGCTCGTCCAGACGGGGAGAATTCAATCACATTCATTCGATGCGACGTTTCTTATTGGATTTAATGAGCGACAACATTTTGACCCCAAATCGAGAGAATTCTGGGATGTTTGTGGTTTTTTGGTAATAACTCTGGAAGGAAACGTCGCAGACCCATCAAGGTGGTACTCGTACTGCTCGCCTCGTCGAGAAGAATCCAAATATATGAATGTTTAAGCTATGGAATATGAAATGGACGAGCGACCAATAAAACAACATGTATTATGGGGTTGAATGCTTTTTGCTATTCACAAAATAAAACAAAAGCAGTCATGCAAATATCTGAATTTTCACAGCACAGCAAAATCAGTTGCACCATTCAATTCCGCTCGTCCAGACGGGGAGAATTCAATCACATTCATTCGATGCGACGTTTCTTATGGGATTTAATGAGCGACAACATTTTGACCCCAAACCGAGAGGATTCTGGGATGTTTGTGTATTTTTGGTAATAACTCTGGAAGGAAACGTCCCAGACCCATCAAGGTGGTACTCGTACTGCTCGCCTCGTCGAGAGAAATCCAAATATATGAATGGTTAAGCTATGGGATATGAAATGGACGAGCGACCAATAAAACAGCATGTATTATGGGGTTGAATGCTTTTTGCTATTCACAAAATAAAACAAAAGCAGTCATGCAAATATCTGAATTTTCACAGCACAGCAAAATCAGTTGCACCATTCAATTCCGCTCGTCCAGACGGGGAGAATTCAATCACATTCATTCGATGCGACGTTTCTTATGGGATTTAATGAGCGACAACATTTTGACCCCAAACCGAGAGGATTCTGGGATGTTTGTGTATTTTTGGTAATAACTCTGGAAGGAAACGTCGCAGACCCATCAAGGTGGTACTCGTACTGCTCGCCTCGTCGAGAGGAATCCAAATATATGAATGGTTAAGCTATGGGATATGAAATGGACGAGCGACCAATAAAACAGCATGTATTATGGGGTTGAATGCTTTTTGCTATTCACAAAATAAAACAAAAGCAGTCATGCAAATATCTGAATTTTCACAGCACAGCAAAATCAGTTGCACCATTCAATTCCGCTCGTCCAGACGGGGAGAATTCAATCACATTCATTCGATGCGACGTTTCTTATGGAATTTAATGAGCGACAACATTTTGGCCCCAAATCGAGAGAATTCTGGGATGTTTGTGGTTTTTTGGTAATAACTTTGGAAGGAAACGTCGCAGACCCATCAAGGTGGTACTCGTACTGCTCGCCTCGTCGAAAAGAATCCAAATATATGAATGTTTAAGCTATGGAATATGAAATGGACGAGCGACCAATAAAACAACATGTATTATGGGGTTGAATGCTTTTTGCTATTCACAAAATAAAACAAAAGCAGTCATGCAAATATCTGAATTTTCACAGCACAGCAAAATCAGTTGCACCATTCAATTCCGCTCGTCCAGACGGGGAGAATTCAATCACATTCATTCGATGCGACGTTTCTTATGGGTTTTAATGAGCGACAACATTTTGACTCCAAACCGAGAGGATTCTGGGATGTTTGTGTTTTTTTGGTAATAACTCTGGAAGGAAACGTCGCAGACCCATCAAAAGCAGTCATGCAAATATCTGAATTTTCACAGCACAGCAAAATCAGTTGCACCATTCAATTCCGCTCGTCCAGACGGGGAGAATTCAATCACATTCATTCGATGCGACGTTTCTTATGGGATTTAATGAGCGACAACATTTTGACCCCAAACCGAGAGGATTCTGGGATGTTTGTGTATTTTTGGCAATAACTCTGGAAGGAAACGTCGCAGACCCATCAAGGTGGTACTCGTACTGCTCGCCTCGTCGAGAGGAATCCAAATATATGAATAGTTAAGCTATGGGATATGAAATGGACGAGCGACCAATAAAACAGCATGTATTATGGGGTTGAATGCTTTTTGCTATTCACAAAATAAAACAAAAGCAGTCATGCAAATATCTGAATTTTCACAGCACAGCAAAATCAGTTGCACCATTCAATTCCGCTCGTCCAGACGGGGAGAATTCAATCACATTCATTCGATGCGACGTTTCTTATGGGATTTAATGAGCGACAACATTTTGACCCCAAACCGAGAGGATTCTGGGATGTTTGTGTTTTTTTGGTAATAACTCTGGAAGGAAACGTCGCAGACCCATCAAGGTGGTACTCGTACTGCTCGCCTCGTCGAGAGAAATCCAAATATATGAATGGTTAAGCTATGGGATATGAAATGGACGAGCGACCAATAAAAAAGCATGTATTATGGGGTTTAATGCTTTTTGCTATTCACAAAATAAAACAAAAGCAGTCATGCAAATATCTGAATTTTCACAGCACAGCAAAATCGGTTGCACCATTCAATTCCGCTCGTCCAGACGGGGAGAATTCAATCACATTCATTCGATGCGACGTTTCTTATGGAATTTAATGAGCGACAACATTTTGACCCCAAATCGAGAGAATTCTGGGATGTTTGTGGTTTTTTGGTAATAACTCTGGAAGGAAACGTCGCAGACCCATCAAGGTGGTACTCGTACTGCTCGCCTCGTCGAGAAGAATTCAAATATATGAATGTTTAAGCTATGGAATATGAAATGGACGAGCGACCAATAAAACAACATGTATTATGGGGTTGAATGCTTTTTGCTATTCACAAAATAAAACATAAGCAGTCATGCAAATATCTGAATTTTCACAGCACAGCAAAATCAGTTGCACCATTCAATTCCGCTCGTCCAGACGGGGAGAATTCAATCACATTCATTCGATGCGACGTTTCTTATGGGTTTAATGAGCGACAACATTTTGACCCCAAACCGAGAGGATTCTGGGATGTTTGTGTTTTTTTGGTAATAACTCTGGAAGGAAACGTCGCAGACCCATCAAAAGCAGTCATGCAAATATCTGAATTTTCACAGCACAGCAAAATCAGTTGCACCATTCAATTCCGCTCGTCCAGACGGGGAGAATTCAATCACATTCATTCGATGCGACGTTTCTTATTGGATTTAATGAGCGACAACATTTTGACCCCAAATCGAGAGAATTCTGGGATGTTTGTGGTTTTTTGGTAATAACTCTGGAAGGAAACGTCGCAGACCCATCAAGGTGGTACTCGTACTGCTCGCCTCGTCGAGAAGAATCCAAATATATGAATGTTTAAGCTATGGAATATGAAATGGACGAGCGACCAATAAAACAACATGTATTATGGGGTTGAATGCTTTTTGCTATTCACAAAATAAAACAAAAGCAGTCATGCAAATATCTGAATTTTCACAGCACAGCAAAATCAGTTGCACCATTCAATTCCGCTCGTCCAGACGGGGAGAATTCAATCACATTCATTCGATGCGACGTTTCTTATGGGATTTAATGAGCGACAACATTTTGACCCCAAACCAAGAGGATTCTGGGATGTTTGTGTTTTTTTGGTAATAACTCTGGAAGGAAACGTCGCAGACCCATCAAGGTGGTACTCGTACTGCTCGCCTCGTCGAGAGAAATCCAAATATATGAATGGTTAAGCTATGGGATATGAAATGGACGAGCGACCAATAAAACAGCATGTATTTTGGGGTTGAATACTTTTTGCTATTCACAAAATAAAACAAAAGCTGTCATGCAAATATCTGAATTTTCACAGCACAGCAAAATCAGTTGCACCATTCAATTCCGCTCGTCCGGACGGGGAGAATTCAATCACATTCATTCGATGCGACGTTTCTTATGGAATTTAATGAGCGACAACATTTTGACCCCAAATCGAGAGAATTCTGGGATGTTTGTGGTTTTTTGGTAATAACTCTGGAAGGAAACGTCGCAGACCCATCAAGGTGGTACTCGTACTGCTCGCCTCGTCGAGAAGAATCCAAATATATGAATGTTTAAGCTATGGAATATGAAATGGACGAGCGACCAATAAAACAACATGTATTATGGGGTTGAATGCTTTATGCTATTCACAAAATAAAACAAAAGCAGTCATGCAAACATCTGAATTTTCACAGCACAGCAAAATCAGTTGCACCATTCAATTCCGCTCGTCCAGACGGGGAGAATTCAATCACATTCATTCGATGCGACGTTTCTTATGGGATTTAATGAGCGACAACATTTTGACCCCAAACCGAGAGGATTCTGGGATGTTTGTGTTTTTTTGGTAATAACTCTGGAAGGAAACGTCGCAGACCCATCAAAAGCAGTCATGCAAATATCTGAATTTTCACAGCACAGCAAAATCAGTTGCACCATTCAATTCCGCTCGTCCAGACGGGGAGAATTCAATCACATTCATTCGATGCGACGTTTCTTATTGGATTTAATGAGCGACAACATTTTGACCCCAAATCGAGAGAATTCTGGGATGTTTGTGGTTTTTTGGTAATAACTCTGGAAGGAAACGTCGCAGACCCATCAAGGTGGTACTCGTACTGCTCGCCTCGTCGAGAAGAATCCAAATATATGAATGTTTAAGCTATGGAATATGAAATGGACGAGCGACCAATAAAAAAACATGTATTATGGGGTTGAATGCTTTTTGCTATTCACAAAATAAAACAAAAGCAGTCATGCAAATATCTGAATTTTCACAGCACAGCAAAATCAGTTGCACCATTCAATTCCGCTCGTCCAGACGGGGAGAATTCAATCACATTCATTCGATGCGACGTTTCTTATGGGATTTAATGAGCGACAACATTTTGACCCCAAACCAAGAGGATTCTGGGATGTTTGTGTTTTTTTGGTAATAACTCTGGAAGGAAACGTCGCAGACCCATCAAGGTGGTACTCGTACTGCTCGCCTCGTCGAGAGAAATCCAAATATATGAATGGTTAAGCTATGGGATATGAAATGGACGAGCGACCAATAAAACAGCATGTATTATGGGGTTGAATACTTTTTGCTATTCACAAAATAAAACAAAAGCAGTCATGCAAATATCTGAATTTTCACAGCACAGCAAAATCAGTTGCACCATTCAATTCCGCTCGTCCAGACGGGGAGAATTCAATCACATTCATTCGATGCGACGTTTCTTATGGAATTTAATGAGCGACAACATTTTGACCCCAAATCGAGAGAATTCTGGGATGTTTGTGGTTTTTTGGTAATAACTCTGGAAGGAAACGTCGCAGACCCATCAAGGTGGTACTCGTACTGCTCGCCTCGTCGAGAAGAATCCAAATATATGAATGTTTAAGCTATGGAATATGAAATGGACGAGCGACCAATAAAACAACATGTATTATGGGGTTGAATGCTTTATGCTATTCACAAAATAAAACAAAAGCAGTCATGCAAACATCTGAATTTTCACAGCACAGCAAAATCAGTTGCACCATTCAATTCCGCTCGTCCAGACGGGGAGAATTCAATCACATTCATTCGATGCGACGTTTCTTATGGGATTTAATGAGCGACAACATTTTGACCCCAAACCGAGAGGATTCTGGGATGTTTGTGTTTTTTTGGTAATAACTCTGGAAGGAAACGTCGCAGACCCATCAAAAGCAGTCATGCAAATATCTGAATTTTCACAGCACAGCAAAATCAGTTGCACCATTCAATTCCGCTCGTCCAGACGGGGAGAATTCAATCACATTCATTCGATGCGACGTTTCTTATGGGATTTAATGAGCGACAACATTTTGACCCCAAACCGAGAGGATTCTGGGATGTTTGTGGTTTTTTGGTAATAACTCTGGAAGGAAACGTCGCAGACCCATCAAGGTGGTACTCGTACTGCTCGCCTCGTCGAGAAGAATCCAAATATATGAATGTTTAAGCTATGGAATATGAAATGGACGAGCGACCAATAAAACAACATGTATTATGGGGTTGAATGCTTTTTGCTATTCACAAAATAAAACAAAAGCAGTCATGCAAATATCTGAATTTTCACAGCACAGCAAAATCAGTTGCACCATTCAATTCCGCTCGTCCAGACGGGGAGAATTCAATCACATTCATTCGATGCGACGTTTCTTATGGGATTTAATGAGCGACAACATTTTGACCCCAAACCAAGAGGATTCTGGGATGTTTGTGTTTTTTTGGTAATAACTCTGGAAGGAAACGTCGCAGACCCATCAAGGTGGTACTCGTACTGCTCGCCTCGTCGAGAGAAATCCAAATATATGAATGGTTAAGCTATGGGATATGAAATGGACGAGCGACCAATAAAACAACATGTATTATGGGGTTGAATGCTTTATGCTATTCACAAAATAAAACAAAAGCAGTCATGCAAATATCTGAATTTTCACAGCACAGCAAAATCAGTTGCACCATTCAATTCCGCTCGTCCAGACGGGGAGAATTCAATCACATTCATTCGATGCGACGTTTCTTATGGGATTTAATGAGCGACAACATTTTGACCCCAAACCGAGAGGATTCTGGGATGTTTGTGTTTTTTTGGTAATAACTCTGGAAGGAAACGTCGCAGACCCATCAAAAGCAGTCATGCAAATATCTGAATTTTCACAGCACAGCAAAATCAGTTGCACCATTCAATTCCGCTCGTCCAGACGGGGAGAATTCAATCACATTCATTCGATGCGACGTTTCTTATGGGATTTAATGAGCGACAACATTTTGACCCCAAACCGAGAGGATTCTGGGATGTTTGTGTTTTTTTGGTAATAACTCTGGAAGGAAACGTCGCAGACCCATCAAAAGCAGTCATGCAAATATCTGAATTTTCACAGCACAGCAAAATCAGTTGCACCATTCAATTCCGCTCGTCCAGACGGGGAGAATTCAATCACATTCATTCGATGCGACGTTTCTTATTGGATTTAATGAGCGACAACATTTTGACCCCAAACCGAGAGGATTCTGGGATGTTTGTGTATTTTTGGTAATAACTCTGTAAGGAAACGTCGCAGACCCATCAAGGTGGTACTCGTACTGCTCGCCTCGTCGAGAGGAATCCACATATATGAATGGTTAAGCTATGGGATATGAAATGGACGAGCGACCAATAAAACAGCATGTATTATGGGGTTGAATGCTTTTTGCTATTCACAAAATAAAACAAAAGCAGTCATGCAAATATCTGAATTTTCACAGCACAGCAAAATCAGTTGCACCATTCAATTCCGCTCGTCCAGACGGGGAGAATTCAATCACATTCATTCGATGCGACGTTTCTTATGGGATTTAATGAGCGACAACATTTTGACCCCAAACCAAGAGGATTCTGGGATGTTTGTGTTTTTTTGGTAATAACTCTGGAAGGAAACGTCGCAGACCCATCAAGGTGGTACTCGTACTGCTCGCCTCGTCGAGAGAAATCCAAATATATGAATGGTTAAGCTATGGGATATGAAATGGACGAGCGACCAATAAAACAGCATGTATTATGGGGTTGAATACTTTTTGCTATTCACAAAATAAAACAAATGCAGTCATGCAAATATCTGAATTTTCACAGCACAGCAAAATCAGTTGCACCATTCAATTCCGCTCGTCCAGACGGGGAGAATTCAATCACATTCATTCGATGCGACGTTTCTTATGGGATTTAATGAGCGACAACATTTTGACCCCAAACCGAGAGGATTCTGGGATGTTTGTGGTTTTTTGGTAATAACTCTGGAAGGAAACGTCGCAGACCCATCAAGGTGGTACTCGTACTGCTCGCCTCGTCGAGAAGAATCCAAATATATGAATGTTTAAGCTATGGAATATGAAATGGACGAGCGACCAATAAAACAACATGTATTATGGGGTTGAATGCTTTTTGCTATTCACAAAATAAAACAAAAGCAGTCATGCAAATATCTGAATTTTCACAGCACAGCAAAATCAGTTGCACCATTCAATTCCGCTCGTCCAGACGGGGAGAATTCAATCACATTCATTCGATGCGACGTTTCTTATGGGATTTAATGAGCGACAACATTTTGACCCCAAACCAAGAGGATTCTGGGATGTTTGTGTTTTTTTGGTAATAACTCTGGAAGGAAACGTCGCAGACCCATCAAGGTGGTACTCGTACTGCTCGCCTCGTCGAGAAGAATCCAAATATATGAATGGTTAAGCTATGGAATATGAAATGGACGAGCGACCAATAAAACAACATGTATTATGGGGTTGAATGCTTTATGCTATTCACAAAATAAAACAAAAGCAGTCATGCAAATATCTGAATTTTCACAGCACAGCAAAATCAGTTGCACCATTCAATTCCGCTCGTCCAGACGGGGAGAATTCAATCACATTCATTCGATGCGACGTTTCTTATGGGATTTAATGAGCGACAACATTTTGACCCCAAACCGAGAGGATTCTGGGATGTTTGTGTTTTTTTGGTAATAACTCTGGAAGGAAACGTCGCAGACCCATCAAAAGCAGTCATGCAAATATCTGAATTTTCACAGCACAGCAAAATCAGTTGCACCATTCAATTCCGCTCGTCCAGACGGGGAGAATTCAATCACATTCATTCGATGCGACGTTTCTTATGGGATTTAATGAGCGACAACATTTTGACCCCAAACCGAGAGGATTCTGGGATGTTTGTGTTTTTTTGGTAATAACTCTGGAAGGAAACGTCGCAGACCCATCAAAAGCAGTCATGCAAATATCTGAATTTTCACAGCACAGCAAAATCAGTTGCACCATTCAATTCCGCTCGTCCAGACGGGGAGAATTCAATCACATTCATTCGATGCGACGTTTCTTATTGGATTTAATGAGCGACAACATTTTGACCCCAAACCGAGAGGATTCTGGGATGTTTGTGTATTTTTGGTAATAACTCTGTAAGGAAACGTCGCAGACCCATCAAGGTGGTACTCGTACTGCTCGCCTCGTCGAGAGGAATCCACATATATGAATGGTTAAGCTATGGGATATGAAATGGACGAGCGACCAATAAAACAGCATGTATTATGGGGTTGAATGCTTTTTGCTATTCACAAAATAAAACAAAAGCAGTCATGCAAATATCTGAATTTTCACAGCACAGCAAAATCAGTTGCACCATTCAATTCCGCTCGTCCAGACGGGGAGAATTCAATCACATTCATTCGATGCGACGTTTCTTATGGGATTTAATGAGCGACAACATTTTGACCCCAAACCGAGAGGATTCTGGGATGTTTGTGTTTTTTTGGTAATAACTCTGGAAGGAAACGTCGCAGACCCATCAAGGTGGTACTCGTACTGCTCGCCTCGTCGAGAGAAATCCAAATATATGAATGGTTAAGCTATGGGATATGAAATGGACGAGCGACCAATAAAACAGCATGTATTATGGGGTTGAATGCTTTTTGCTATTCACAAAATAAAACAAAAGCAGTCATGCAAATATCTGAATTTTCACAGCACAGCAAAATCAGTTGCACCATTCAATTCCGCTCGTCCAGACGGGGAGAATTCAATCACATTCATTCGATGCGACGTTTCTTATGGGATTTAATGAGCGACAACATTTTGACCCCAAACCGAGAGGATTCTGGGATGTTTGTGTTTTTTTGGTAATAACTCTGGAAGGAAACGTCGCAGACCCATCAAAAGCAGTCATGCAAATATCTGAATTTTCACAGCACAGCAAAATCAGTTGCACCATTCAATTCCGCTCGTCCAGACGGGGAGAATTCAATCACATTCATTCGATGCGACGTTTCTTATTGGATTTAATGAGCGACAACATTTTGACCCCAAACCGAGAGGATTCTGGGATGTTTGTGTATTTTTGGTAATAACTCTGTAAGGAAACGTCGCAGACCCATCAAGGTGGTACTCGTACTGCTCGCCTCGTCGAGAGGAATCCAAATATATGAATGGTTAAGCTATGGGATATGAAATGGACGAGCGACCAATAAAACAGCATGTATTATGGGGTTGAATGCTTTTTGCTATTCACAAAATAAAACAAAAGCAGTCATGCAAATATCTGAATTTTCACAGCACAGCAAAATCAGTTGCACCATTCAATTCCGCTCGTCCAGACGGGGAGAATTCAATCACATTCATTCGATGCGACGTTTCTTATGGAATTTAATGAGCGACAACATTTTGACCCCAAATCGAGAGAATTCTGGGATGTTTGTGGTTTTTTGGTAATAACTCTGGAAGGAAACGTCGCAGACCCATCAAGGTGGTACTCGTACTGCTCGCCTCGTCGAGAAGAATCCAAATATATGAATGTTTAAGCTATGGAATATGAAATGGACGAGCGACCAATAAAACAACATGTATTATGGGGTTGAATGCTTTTTGCTATTCACAAAATAAAACAAAAGCAGTCATGCAAATATCTGAATTTTCACAGCACAGCAAAATCAGTTGCACCATTCAATTCCGCTCGTCCAGACGGGGAGAATTCAATCACATTCATTCGATGCGACGTTTCTTATGGAATTTAATGAGCGACAACATTTTGACCCCAAATCGAGAGGATTCTGGGATGTTTGTGGTTTTTTGGTAATAACTCTGGAAGGAAACGTCGTAGACCCATCAAGGTGGTATTCGTACTACTCGCCTCATCGAGAGGAATCCAAATGCATGAGTTGTTAAGCTATGGGATATGAAATGGACGAGCGACCAATAAAACAACATGTATTATGGGGTTGAATGCTTTTTGCTATTCACAAAATAAAACAAAAGCAGTCATGCAAATATCTGAATTTTCACAGCACAGCAAAATCAGTTGCACCATTCAATTCCGCTCGTCCAGACGGGGAGAATTCAATCACATTCATTTGATGCGACGTTTCTTGTGGGATTTAATGAGCGCCAACATTTTGACAGCAAACCGAGAGGATTCTGGGATGTTTGTGTTTTTTAAGTAATAACTCTGGAAGGAAACGTCGCAGACCCATCAAGGTGGTACTCGTACTGCTCGCCTCGTCGAGAAGAATCCAAATATATGAATGTTTAAGCTATGGGATATGAAATGGACGAGCGACCAATAAAACAGCATGTATTATGGGGTTGAATGCTTTTTGCTATTCACAAAATAAAACAAAAGCAGTCATGCAAATATCTGAATTTTCACAGCACAGCAAAATCAGTTGCACCATTCAATTCCGCTCGTCCAGACGGGGAGAATTCAATCACATTCATTCGATGCGACGTTTCTTATGGGATTTAATTAGCGACAACATTTTGACAGCAATCCGAGAGGATTCTGGGATGTTTGTGGTTTTTTGGTAATAACTCTGGAAGGAAACGTCGCAGCCCATCATGGTGGTACTCGTACTGCTCGCCTCGTCGAGAAGAATCCAAATATATGAATGTTTAAGCTATGGGATATGAAATGGACGAGCGACCAATAAAACAACATGTATTATGGGGTGGAATGCTTTTTGCTATTCACAAATAAAACAAAAGCAGTCATGCAAATATCTGAATTTTCACAGCACAGCAAAATCAGTTGCACCATTCAATTCCGCTCGTCCAGACGGGGAGAATTCAATCACATTCATTCGATGCGACGTTTCTTGTGGGATTTAATGAGCGACAACATTTTGACCCCAAACCGAGAAAATTCTGGGATGTTTGTGGTTTTTTGGTAATAACACTGGAAGGAAATGTCGCAGACCCATCAAGGTGGTACTCCTACTGCTCGCCTCGTCGAGAAGAATCCAAATATATGAATGTTTAAGCTATGGGATATGAAATGGACGAGCGACCAATAAAACAACATGTATTATGGGGTTGAATGCTTTTTGCTATTCACAAAATAAAACAAAAGCAGTCATGCAAATATCTGAATTTTCACAGCACAGCAAAATCAGTTGCACCATTCAATTCCGCTCGTCCAGACGAGGAGAATTCAATCACATTCATTCGATCCGACGTTTCTTATGGGATTTAATGAGCGACAACATTTTGACCCCAAACCGAGAGGATTCTGGGATGTCAGCAGGGCGGAGGCACTGGGGCAAGGATCACAGAGACCCTGTCTGGAAGACCCTGGAACCCGCTCGTGGGTTGGAGAAGGGAGGCGCGGCCAGGGCGGAGCCAGGCCGCGCCGAGTCGGATAAAAGCAGCGGAGAGCGAGAGCTCGTGGTTGCAGGTTCTGGGAAGTGGAGTCGTCTCGTTGGCACTGTCTTTGCCGACTTGGTCGCTGCCGTCTTCACTAGATAATTGGGCGGCCGGATAGTTGTTGGCTGTCTCGGTCGATGCCGTCAGTGTAACATGGTGAGGGTTGTGTCTAAGCTAGGCTATTTGACTTGGGAGAAGCGAGGGCGAGTCTGTGAACCTGATGGTGTTAAATAAGGAAGGTGCGGAAGGTACGGGAGAGGATGAGGAAGATCGTGGGATGGATGGGGGAGGATGAGAAGATAGGGGGAGGGACGGGGGAGGAAGAAAGTGGGAGGGATGGGAGAGAAAGAAGGAGATAGCGGGGGGGACGGGAGAGGAAGAGGGAGATAGTGGGAGGGAAGGGGGTGGAAGAGGGAGATAGTGGCAGGAAAGGGGAATGAAGAGGGAGATAGTTGGAGCGACTGGGGAAGTAGAGGGAGATAGTGGGAGGGATTTGGGAGGATTAGGCAGATCGGTTAGAGTAAGAAGGTGATAGTGGGAAGGAAGGGGAAGGAAGAGGGAGAGAGTGCGAGGGATTGGAGATGCAGAGGGAGATAGTGGGAAGGATGGGGGAAGAAAATGGAGATGGTGCGAGGGACGGGAGAAGAGGGAGATAGTAGAGCCAAGTGGGAGGAAGAGGGAGATAGTGGAAGGTACTGGGGAGGAAGTGGGAGATGGTGGGAGGGACGAGGGAGGAAGAGGGAGATGGTGGGACGGATTGGAGAGGTAGATAGTGGGAGGGACGCGGGAAGAAGAGGGAGATAATAGCAGGGACGAGAGAGGAAGAGGGAGATAGCCACTGATGTTCGCCGTGGCCAGAAATTTAAACTCGGTTCACAAAGTTCATGGTGTAGTGGGTGTTGAGGTGGCATATCCTGGCTGGCCAGGAGAAGGCAGTACAGCAAGTGGGATAAGCACCATCTCTGTCTGCATGGGATAGAGGGTTGCCCCCTTGCACGAGTGGGTTTTCTCTGGGTACTCCTGTATCCCCTCACGTTTATGAACGCTCAGTAATTGCCCAATTGAATTATTGCTATGCACCGCGACGTTCGTTTTGCTATGTCATGTGATCAGAATTGGGCGCCACGGTGGCGAGATGTTAACTATTTTGTAGGGTATACAGGAGGTCGTGTATTAAATCCTTACCCTGACACCTTTGTATTTGGAGTTTGTATGTTATCTCCCCGTGGTCGCGTGTATTTTTCTCCGGATCCTCCGGGTTTTCCCTCCACATTTATTAACACATGTTTAGAGTATTTGGCTACTAATGTCCACGTAATAAGCCAATTTGTTGAGCTGTAATTGTGTGGCCGCTTCTGAAAGAGAGCTGTATAGCTCAGTGGGCCTTGCCTGGTTAAAGTAAAAAAAAATAGTCAAATAGTTTGCAATTGTTTATATCTGGGATAAATGCACCCGTGGCTTTAATGATGTGGGGATCTGCGCCTGGCATTTTCAGATGGGATCCGGAGCAATGAATGAGCCCTGACAAGGCAATGGCCCACCCGTTGATTTGCTCCATGAGGAACTTTTAGGGGGCTCGGGACCGTGGCGCCAAGAAGACCAGCTATTGGACCATGGAGGCACCGAAGGGGGCGGTTTCCCCCCCACACGTAACGCTCCCTATCTGGTCGATCAAAACGTATCAATAGGATCACAGAGCTTGGGCAATCGTTGGTGCCAGCTTACCAAGTGGCTTCCTTCCTGATTGTCTGTGGTTCCTCGCACCTCTGAGGCCTGCTTGATCACGTTATAAGTATAAATATTGTTGTTATCAAGTTCTAAGTGTAAATAATAATTGTTGTTGTTATTACTCGCCTGTTCTAAACATACGCCTGTTGTTATGATTCGCCTGTTATCATTCGCCTGTTTTCATTTGCCTGTTATCATTCGCCTGTTTTAATTGGACTGTTATAATTTGCCTGTTGTTTTCTTTCGCCTGTTGCTACCAAGTAATAAGTATAGTTATTGTTGTTGTTGTTATCATTCGCCTGGTGTTAGTGGTGCACGTCTCAAATCCAGCACTGGGGAAGGCAGCGAGGGTTCGTAAATCAACGCACAATGATGTTGTGAAATCCTCTTCCCGTGGGCGTCGAGGTGCATAACCTGCCTCGCCAGGAGAAGGCAGTACAGCAAGTGGACTCATCGCCATCGTCACCTGTACGGTTTAAAATGCTGCCCCTTCACACACGTGGCTTTTCTCTGGGTGCTCCGATTTCCCCCACTTGTACAAACACTCGTTATTAATTAGCCAATAATGCCTCCATACATAGAGTACCGTAGAGCCTGGACAAACGTTGGTGCTGGCTCACCACGTGGCTTCCTTCCTGCACGTCTGTGGCTCCTCGTGCCTCTTGAGTCGTTCTTGTGAGTGCTATATAGCTTTAAATAATAACTACAAATACTCGCCAGAAGGTGGTGACGCAAGCCTGCGATCCAGCACTGTAGAAGGCAGCAAGGGTTGGTGGATCACACAGTAAATATTGTGAAACCCCATTCCCGTGGACATTGAGGTGCCTTCTCCTGGCTAGCCAGGAGAAAGCATCTGACTGGCCAGGAGAAGGCATTATAGCAAGTGGGATCATCGCCATCGTCACCTGTACGGTTTAAAATGCTGCCTGCTGCCCCTTCACATACGTTTGTTTTCTCCGGGTGCTCCGGTTTCCCCCCACTTGTGTAAGCATTCGTTATTCATTGATTGAAAAGATCTTACAATAAAAAACAAATTCAGGACCTTACTATGACTCAGCGTGGCTTTCCTGGAGTAAGTCTAATTATTATTATAAAGAATTACAGGGGCTGTATGATGACACGACTAGAGAGCTGGCTTGCACTGCGGGGAGCTTAATAGTCAACTTGGATTCCGCACCCCTCAATGCCCTTTTTAAGTTCAGTTTGTGCACTTAAGACTCGCACAAACAACCATACTCAGAGAACCATAGATTCCCACTCAGACCCAGAACCAGAAACCCATAGACTCCAACAGAGACCCATACATTCCTTCAGACACTCAGACTCATACGGCGACCCTATATACTGACACAGGGATCCATAGACTCAGACAGAGACCCATACACTCACAGAGGCCCACAAACTCAGAAATCCATAGACTCGCACAGAGGTCAATAAAATTTAAATCTGAATATTTATTTACACTGGATGAAATCGATGAGCTACAAAGATCTGTTTTCACAGCTGTCCAATCGGGCAGGTCAGAACATAACTAAAAAAAATACAAAAAATGACAGGAAAGACAAACTGTTCAAAAATAAACAAATTAAACTAAACTATTTTAATCTTTATTTGAAGCTTTCGTGACTGCAGGAATCCATACTCTTTGGTTCTTTCGGTAAAGTCACGTAGGTATAAATTAAATTAAATTAAACAAATCACGACGTTTCGATCGCAACATAAGTGATATTTTCAGGTGGGACAACCACAGCAAGAAAATGCTGAAGTCGGCGGGAGAGCTGCCCTGGCAAGAGGTTATACAGGTATGAGATGGGGGAGGAGGCAAGGGGGGAGAGAGAGAGGGGAGGGTGTGGGGTAGGGAGAGGAAGGGGGGCCGCGTGAGCGCTAGGAGAAGAGGACGTGAGGCTGGGGTGGGGGGACGTGGGCGGGGCTAGCAGTAATCGGCAGGTAATGATGGAAACAACAACACAAGTTAAGGCATTACCTGGTTGATAACATCCTTCCAGTGATTGTTTAATTTGTATCCATCTTCTCGATTGAAGTTTTGTCCTTGGCCTCCGAAAATAACAATATCATGCGAGCCCACAGCGTTATAACAATGGCCACTACGGCAGAGGTATTGGTTTGCTATGTTTCAGATCCGCCTTGTGTTCGCGAACACGGTTTCATTTCTCCAACGTAACTGCGGCCGAAGTTACAACTCAGTTTGTAGACTCCAGGGTATAGACAAAACTTCAACCGAGAAGATGGATACAAATTAAACAATCACTGGAAGGATGTTATCAACCAGGTAATGCCTTAACTTGTGTTGTTGTTTCCATCATTACCTGCCGGTTTTACTGCTGCCCCGCCCATGTCCCCCCACCAGCCTAACGTCCTCTTCCCCTAGCGCTTACGTGCCCCCCCCCTTTTCCTACCCCACACCCCCCCCCCCCTTTTCTCTGTCCCCTTGCCTCTTCCCCCCTCTCTTAACTATATAACCTCTTGCCATGGCAGCTCTCCCGCCGACTTCAGCATTTCTTGCTGTGGTTGTCCCACCTGATGAAGATCGCTTGTGTTGCGATCAAAACGTCGCGATTTGTTTTATTTTATTTCTACCTATGTGACTTTACCGAAAGAACCAAAGAGTATGGATCCCTGCAGTCACGAAAACTTCAAATCTACATTTAACACCCATACCCTCTAAAGAACTAACCCTCAAGACACCTAACCCTTAAAACACCTATACCCCTAAAACGCTAACCCTCTAAACACATAATAAATATATTTTCGGGTTAGATCGTGTAAATATAAATGTGTCGTTAAACCAGACACCACCCGACACAGCCAATTAGTAAAGTTTGTCATGACAATAAAAAAGTGCCATTAAGTGTTGGAGAGAAATCCAAAACACGTTTAGTATGGATAATATTAGTTGTCAAAGTCTTGGTGTTAAACCCTCTAAACTCCCAAATCCCAAAACCCATAACCCTCTAAACCGCTAAACCCCATTACCCTATAAACCCCTAACCCTCAAAACCCCCATACCTCTAAACCCCTAAACACATACAATTATAACCTCCTCAACTCCTAACCATCTAAACCATTCAACTTCTAACAATCGAAACCCATACATCTCTAAACACCTAACTCTCTAAACCCCCAACCCTCTAACCCCAAAATCTTCTAAACTCTAACATTCTAAACACCTAATCCTCTAAACGACCTTACCCTTAAAACCCTAACTGTCTAAAAACCTCTCCCTCGAAAACCCCACCCATAAACCCCCAAAACTCTAACTGTCTAAACCCCAAACCCTCTAAACTCCGCAACCCCTAAAACCGTAACCCTCTCGGCACCTAACCTGCTAAACCCCTCACCCTCTAAACTCCTACACCACTAATAGCCCAATCCTCTAAACATCTAACACTATAAAGCCCTTTAACCTTAAAACCCTAAGCATCTAAACCCCTAACCCTTGAATCCCCTCAAGCGCTAACACTCTCAACCCCTAAACCCTCGAAGTCTATAAACCACGAAACCCCTTATCCCCGAAACACCCCGAAACTTCTAAGCTCCTAACCCTCTAAACCACTTAACCTATAACAATCGAAACCCATAAACCCATTAAACAGCTACTTCTCAAAACCCATAACACTCTAAACCCCTTTATCCTTAAAACCCTCACCCTCTAACCCCCTAAACCTCTAAACCCCTAAACCCATAACCCTGTAAACCTCTAAACGGCTCAACTTATAATCCTCTAAATCCCAAACCCTCTAAACGCCTTTACCCATTAAATCAAATCCTTTCTAAACTCCTCACCCTTTGAAACCAGAACCCAAATACCCTGAAACCCCAAACCCCCTAACACTCTAAACCACTTTACCGTTAAAATCCGAATTCTCAAAAGCCCTAGATCTCTGCACCCCTAATCCTCTAAACACCAACCCTCTAAACCCCTAACCCTTAAAATCCTCAACCCCTAAAACGCTCAACCCCTAAACACCATAACCCTAGAAACCCCCAAAACATCGAAGACGCTTATCCCCTAAAAAACCCCAAAACCTCTAAACCCTTAACACGTAACCTTATAAACTCCAAGCCCTCTAAACCACTAACCCTTTAACAATCGAAACCCATAAACCGTCTAAACCTCAGGACACCAAACTCCTTACAATTATAACCCTATAAACCCATAACCTTCTAAACTGTACCCCTCTAAAACCCTAACCCTCTAAGCTAATCACCCTCTAAACCGCTAAACCTCTAAAACATTTTACCCTTAAAACCCTCAGCCTCTAAACCCTTAAACCTCTAAACCACACACCCTCTAAATACCTAACCCTCTAAACCCCTAAACCCATCACCCTGTAAACCTCTAAACCCTTAACTTATAATCCTCTAAATCCCTAACCCTTTAAACCGATTTACCCATAAAACCCTATCCATCTAAACTCCTCACCTTTTGAAACCATAACCCAAATACAACAAAAAATCCAAAACCCCCTAACACTCTATACCCCTTTACTGTTAAAACCATAATTCTATAAACCCCTAGATCTCTCCACCCCTAATCCTTTAAACACGTAACCCTCAAAACCCTTAACCCTTTGTGTGGAGTGTGGTGTGTGGTGGTTGTCACGGGGTAGGTGGGTGCAGGGTGTGTGTGGAGTGTGGTGGGTGGTGGGTGTCACGGAGTGGGTGGGTGCAGGGGGTGTGTGGAGTGTGGTGGCTGGTGGGTGTCACGGGGTGGGTGCAGGGTGTGTGTGGAGTGTGGTTGGTGTCACAGGGTGAGTGGGTGCAGGGTGTGTGGAGTGTGGTGGGTGGTGCGTGTCACGGGGTGGGTGGGTGCAGGGTATGTGGTGGGTGATGGGTGTCACGGGGTGGGTGGGTGCAGGGTGTGTGTGGAGTGTGGTGGGTGGTGGGTGTCATGGGGTGGGTGGGTACAGGGTGTGTGGTGGGTGATGGGTGCCACGGGGTGGGTGAGTGCAGGGTGTGTGGAGTGTGGTGGGTGTCACAGGGTGGGTGGGTGCAGGGTGTGAGTGGATTGTGGTGGGTGGTGGGTGTCAAGGGGGTGGGTGGGTGCAGGGTGTGTGGTGTGTGGTGGGTGTCACGGGGTGGGTGGTTGCAGGGTGTGTGGTGGGTGGTGGGTGTCACGGGGTGGGTGGGTGCAGGGTGTGTGGAGTGTGGTGGGTGTCACGGGGTGGGTGGGTGCAGGGTGTGTGGAGTGTGGTGTGTGGTGGGTGTCACGGGGTGGGTGGGTGCAGGGTGTGTGGAGTGTGGTGGGTGTCACGGGGTGGGTGGGTGCAGGGTGTGTGGTGGGTGATGGGTGTCACGGGGTGGGTGGGTGCAGGGTGTGTGTGGAATGTGGTGGATGGTGGGTGTCACGGGGTGGATGGGTGCAGGGTGTGTGTGGTGTGTGATGGGTGGTTGGTGCCACGGGGTGGGTAGGTGCAGGGTGTGTGTGTGTAGTGTGGTGGATGGTGGATGTCACGGGGTGGGTGGGTGCAGGGTGTGTGTGGAGTGTGGTGGGTGGTGGGTGTCACAGTGTGGGTAGGTGCAGGGCGTGTGTGGAGTGTGGCGGGTGTCATGGGGTGGGTGGGTGCAGGGTGTGTGTGTGGAGTGTGGTGGATGGTGGGTGTCACGGGGTGGGTGGGTGCAGGGTGTGTGTGGAGTGTGGTGGGTGTCACGGGGTGGGTGGGTAGAGGGTGTGTGTGGTAGGTGTGGTGATAGTGGTCATGGATCAGACCGATCAACGACCACCACCATCTCTACTGTGCGGTGGACCGGCCACCACACAGCAGCACGCGTCGGAGGAGTGAGCGGATGACTCTCCCCATGCGGGCCAGGCCCCCTGGCTTCCTCTTCTCCTGCATCACCATCACTTGATCCTCTTTCCTTGTTTTCTCCTTCTCCTCCACCACCATCTCTTCCACAACGATCTCCTCCACCAGGGTGTCCTCCTCCTGCACCACCAGCTCCTCCACCAGAGTCTCCTCCTCTGGCAAAACCAGCTCCTCCACTAAGGTCTCCTCCTCCTGCAAAACCAGCTCCTCCACCAAGGTCTCCTCTTCCTGCAAAACCAGCTCCTCCACCAAGGTCTCCTGCACCACCAGCTCCTCCACCAGAGTCTCCTCCTCCTGCACCACCAGCTCCTCCACCAAGGCCTCCTCCTCCTGCAAAACCAGCTCCTCAACCAAGGTCTCCTCCTCCTGCACCACCAGCTCTTCCACCAGAGTCTCCTCCTCTTGCACCACCAGCTCCTCCACCAGGGTCTCTTCCTCCTGCAACACCAGCTCCTCCACCAGGGTTTCCTCTTCCTCCACAACCTTCAGCCTCCATTCAGAGGCCCAGGCGAGCAAAGAGAATGGGGGCAGCGCCGGCTCCGCTCTGTGAAGAGATGCGCACGACATTGTTCCAACTTACTGCTACAGCAGAGATCGCAGGCATCCCCTCCCCCACCATCGGGGGGGAGCTGGCGATGTCACAGTAGATGAAGGGTTACCTACATGGCAAAGATATGGCCACTTCATTATTTGTCCTCACCCAGAAAGCAATTATAAAAATACATCCGTATATAACCGAATGTACAGGTGAGATTTGAACTCTCCGTGTGTTAGTTTGTGGGCGGCAGGGCTGGAACTCACAGCCAAAGAGGGACCTGGGTTTGATGCCCATACTTGGGCCACTTTCTCCATGTGGGAGTTGTGACTTGCCCTGGGCCCCACACCTCTCTATGGACTGCCTTGAAAATTGGTCAGCAGAATGTGGGTTACCGTCGTTCAGCAGCTCCAAAGCACTGGACACGGCCAGGAGTAGCAGTGGTGGTGGCATTGCTGGTGGTGCTGGTGGCCGCGGTCCGGAGCCAGCTGTGATCCAGCGCCTGCGCTGGCGTCATACGAGAATCCGGAACCCATCTGTTGAGAGACGTGTGGGAGACACACGCGCCAAACGTAGTGAGAGAAGCGTGGTGAGAGCATTGAAGTTGCTTCCCTTCTCCTACAAGGTCAGGAATGCACGGCAGCAGCGGAAGCAGCAGGAACAGTGGCAATCCTCTGATGCCCAGTAGACTAAAAATGCCCCGAGCATCGCATTGGCCAGCAGCATCTTGCACGGACCTCCCCATCCTCCACAGAGGTCGATCTTGACACCGGTGGTACTGCACATCGGCAGTCCCACTCAGCTCCACATTTTCCTGGCGATCGGTGGAGAGTGATCGCCGATCAATTGGAGGGGGGGGGGGATCCTCATTGGGAGGGGGTGGTGGGTGTGTCTTACCGCAGACAGAAGCTGACGAATTCCACAAACGCCGGGTCGTGGCTTTTGAGCACCCTTTCAAGTGGGAAGCTCCCCGGTACCCTTTTCTTGCCTGGGCACAACATCTTCCCTTGACGGTCTGCGGGAGCCATGCACAGCGGGACAGATGCAGTCACCAACCACCACGTCACCTACTTACCCACTTACCGACCCATCCATCAACCTACTCACCCACCCACCCACTCTTCCACCTACACAATCACTCACTCACCTACCCACCTACCCAATCACCGAACCACCCCCCACTCACCCGCCCACCCGCTTACCCACTGACCAATTCGCCCACTTACCCTACAACCTACTTGCCCACACACCGACTTACCCACCCACTCACCCAAGGAATTTAAAATAAAAAGAGGCCATTCCCCCCCCCTCCCACCAAAAAAATAACAACAGCCGCAGGCCTCTTCTTAAAACTGAATCCGGTCCGTCACTCGCACCACCCTTTAACTCACCAAAAAACTGCCTTCTGTCGGGAGCTGAATTCACCATGTATCGTGGAGGCATTCCCAGAATCTGCACATGGTTGAGACAAAGACAAAGGTCACCCGTGTATCCTCGGCTGACTGTAGGGGCAAGTGCTGTTAGTATAGCGTAACAACAGCAGCAGCGCTTGTTGAGGGCAAGCATTATGGCACACAGAGACAGGGGGTGGTGGGCCACATTGACCCAGGTATTTTACACACTGCACTAGGTACTCATTTAAGGCTGATTCTAACTAAGGGAGGCCCAGGACCGGTTCAGATAATCATCACTAGTGTGGGCCATGAGCGCAGCATGCTAACCGCTACACTACTGCTCCCCTCACACGTACAAGATGGACACGTCTACAGTCATACACAACATACGACGGCCGCTATTCGCCAGATCACTAAGTGGCCACCTCTCCTCCTGCCACCCCCAAAACCCACGACTCCAAGGAAAGAGAGGGGCATCACGAGTGGATGGACGCCCAGTGGGAAATACCTCAATGCAGCGCGGGAGGTAATCTTTGTCACTGTCGGACTGAAATAATTGCCTGCCCGTCGCCAACTCCGCCACCGTGCAACCCAGCGCCCACATGTCTACGCCACAGGTCAAGCTGTAGCCCAAGTGCAGCTCCGGAGCCGAGTATTCCAGAGTCCCACCAACATTCATAGCTGCACACCAATCACAAGAACAACACATATATGTGTTTGTGTACTCACTGTTTCTTAAACAGCATCTTCATCACACACATGAACAGTCAGATGTACAGACACGCAGATACTCACACATATACACAATCAGACAAACACCCACACGCAGACGCTCACACACCCAGGAGAGGTCACTCACGTTGACTTTCCACAAAAAAGCTCGTGCCAAAGTCCGTGACCCTCACAGTGCCGGTCACGGTATCCTTGATGAGAACATTTTCCTGCAGGAGAAGGGGCAGAATGAATTCAAATGCAGAGGTTATGCCGATAACATTCAGCCAGCAGTGGAACGATCACGTACCACCACCTACGCTAAACAGGGGAACTAGACGAGGCGTAGTGCCGTCAACGAGCGTCAGTCAAGTGCAACATTTGATGTTTGTTGACAGCTATTACTGGGGGTTGCCCCTTTCAATTGCATCTAGAAAAGAGATTTGATTTGAGGCTCATGTTCAAAGCACTCTAAGGGACCATCGAAGTAAAGGAGGGCAGCTCTATTGACAACTGATCATGGTTCCTCTGACAGGAGAGTGCATTGAGCTCACAGCTGCAAGAGTGCCCTTTAACGGGTTACGGACCAAAAGCTACACATGAGAGCTCGCGTATTCCATGACGCTATCCACCGCGCGTTTGTCTTCGGAAGTTTTCCATTCGCAGTGTGGAAGCCGACAACGGGCAGCTGTCAGGTCAAAATACACGTTTGGCACACTTAGGAAAAAGTCTCTATTTGCTCCAGCTTCTGTCTCCGAAGGACTGGGGCAACGCTGTGATCAACGTTGCCGGTTTTGTCTATGGTGAGTCCTCAATACCGACACGACTCTACACTACAGTTTAATTCATACCGCATTATCTTCACCAGGGGTACAATGACCCTGCCTCCTTCCAGTTAGATGGAAACAGCGAACGCATAGACCTTGTGACTAATGTGGCCGGTTTTCTCCGTGGAACGATTCCCTACTAACAATACGCCTCTGCAACAAAATCATACTGAATGCTGTGTCCACTCACTGGCTTGATGTCCGCGTGAACTATGTTCCTGGAAGAGATGTGGGACAGGAACATGAGGATTCCCCTGGTATAACTTTTCACCATTTCCATGTCCAACCGGAACCCCGATTCTCTCATCACATCATAAAGGCTCTCCCTGTGAGAGAGACAAAAGCAGAAACAACACCAACACAGTGTCAGTGTCATCTCCTTAAATGCTGTGCTGATTCTGCTAACAACAATCTTAATATTGTTCGTGCATGTTCACGACCAATATTCAGAGTCATAGTTCAGTGTAGGTTCAGGTCGTTGGTTTGTCGATAAACCAAATTAGTTGGCTCATTTGCCCACTTGACAACTTGATTTCATTGGAATTTTTGCCAGGTGGTAGAGGGTTATCCATGGGGAGAAGATAACAACTCCGCCTGGTAAGGTCGTGGGGTTTGATCCCAAACCTGACGCATGTACATTTGGAGTTTGCATGTTCTCCCTGTGATCATGTGGATTATTCTGTAGGTCCTCTGGTTTTCCCCTCCACATTTCGAATCGACATGCATTCGTAGTATTTGGCTGCTATACATTTCCACGTGATAAGTTACTTTGTTAAGCTATCATTTGTGGGCAGGTCGCTTAAACCAAAAAATAACTAATAGGTCAGTGGACTTTCCCACGAAAACAAAAAAAGTTTGTTTAGTTAATCAGTTAACCACGCTATTAGCGGAGGGAGGGGGAGATGGAACACGCGGTACATACTTCAACAGCTCCAGGACAAGGCAGTGGTGTCCCCTGAAATCAAAGCTGTTTAGGACTTTGATGACGTTGTAATCTTCATTGCTGTCCTCACTCTGAAGTTCCAGAGCTATCTGGAGCTCCATCCTCTGCAATGTTTCTTCCTTGGAGCTGCGCAGAGGAAGTCCACAAATTAATAACTTACACTTGCTTAAGGGACACCCAGAGGCAAATGCTATTCAGAATTAATAATTAAATATACTTTCACCAGGTCTAACGGCATTGTGAGCTAGAGTAGCGTTCTCGACTCTCATTGGTACCATACGGGGCGCAGGAGCTGGCGTAGGGTACCCAATAGGATTTGAAGGTGAAGAGCCATTCAAATCGGATTGGTCATTCGGGAAAACTAAATGCAAACGCCCGTTAAAACAACGCGTTTTCGTTATAACGTGGTTCTTCAACACTTTTTACACAATGCAGAATGTGTCCGTTGTAACAAGAAACGCGACCATTACAACATGGAACACGCACATTCTAACAAGATACGCACCCATTATAACACGGAATAAGCCCATCATGACGTGGTTTGTGAGTAGTCGACAACAAAATACTTTTTTGAGCTGCACTGTTGAGCGGTATGATACAGTACTCGGAATGATAAAAGTAACGTGACAGCATAGCCTCATTATGAGACCTCCTTTGCCAGTAACAAGATATAGTAATAGGTTTTACCCTTTTAACTGGCACAAAAACTGACACCTTTATTCAAGGCATCATGTTTGCAATAACCACAACACAAGCAGTCAAAATGCAAACAAAAGAGACAACTCTGATAATAATATGCACTGTCCTTGAATTTGATTGGTCCACACCCGAGACGGCTTTTCTTAGAGCCTAGTCTCCACTCTTCTGGTCCAACACCAGTGGAGACTAAGCTCTAAGAAAAGCCGTCTCGGGTGTGTTGAGCTCTGTCGTCCCGACAGGTCTGTAACTTTCACCTGAAGACGGCCGCTTGCATTGTGGCCGAAACGTCGTGAGAATTTTATTGTATTATTTTATTATTTTATTCTCATTCTACGTGACATTACCGAAAGAACCAAAGAAGGTGTCAGTTTTTGTGCCAGTTAAAATGGTAAAACCTATTACTATAGCATAGCCTCAGTTATTGGTCTCATCATCTCACAGTGTATGCATACATTGCATCTCGCCAAACTTTATTGTTACATTATTTATGGAGAGATTCTTTTCGCTCAATGCTTTTTCGCTTAACGCGGAACTTTTCATGAATGTATCTACAGCATTAAATGATGACTTACTGTAATGTGGAGGTAATCTTGTAGCAATGGGATGTTTTGGCCGATACCAGTTCACACTGTGTGTGTATGTATTTTAAGCTTTAGAGACGAAAAACCAGAGTACCTAGAAGGAACCGATGCAGAACAGGGGTAGAAGGTACACACTCCACACACGATGGTGCCCGAGTCAGGAGCCGAACCAAGGCCCCCCTTCTCGCTGTGAAGCATGAGTGTCACCACCGCATTGCACGGCAATGGACTTAACAACGTCGGCCTCGTGATGGCACGTCTCTGAAGTCTTACCTCGACGGTGACACCAGGATCTTTACAGCTACCAGGGTGTTCCTCTTGTGGTCAAGGCACTGGATCACCTGGCCTTGACCTCCTTCCCCAATCATCTTGAGCACCTCATAGCGGTAGTGGAGGTGATCATGTCGGAACTGAACAAAAGGTAAAATCATTTAAACTGACTATTGTTAAAATCACAACGTTTAAGAAGTGAGAATGTAATTTTAACAAAAACATTTGCTTGGAATTATGAAGTTATTTTAACCATAATTTGGAATGCTCAGATGTCTGCTGGCTGAGTCACCCTTAAAAAGAGCTTCTGAGCTCAATGGGCTTTACTCGGGAAATAAACTTCTGATTCAGATGTGTGCGGGTGAGTGCATTGGTGAGTGGGCGAGTGGGTCGGTGAGTGATTGAGTGGGTGAATGAGTGAGTGAGTCAGCAAGTGAGTGCGCCTGGGGGTGGGTGAGTAAGTGTGTGAGTGGGTGTAATTGTCGAATGCTTTGATACTGTCTGCTGGCGAAGATTCCCTTGAAAAATTGCTTCTTATCTAAAAGGGCTTTACTCGGGATTAAACATTCTGATTTTGAAGCGCGTTGGTGTGTGCCCTGGTTGGTAATTCAGGTGCAATAATAAGAAGCCACAAACCCCGCTATCTCTGGGCCCTGTGACCGCCCCCAAGGCTGTAGTTTTGTGGTGAGCCTCACCAGAATGTAATTACGTTCGTCGTCATCATATCCATGCCTGTTGCATCCCTTGGGTTTGTTGTCGAGGGCAAAGTACCACACTTCTTGCATGGCTGCGAGCTCCAGCTTTTCGCGGTCGGTCAAGTGAGGGCCAAAGTGAGCCAGGATTTCTGTAGGCACGAGGAGAATAACAACAACAGGTGTGTGAACCAAACTTTTGAGCAATTTATAGAGTAAATATTTCAGGATTGGGATGTTTTTGCCAATCCCAGCTATGTATGTTGAAACTCTTTTGCACCGCATGTAGCCAATGGTGCTAATCAACAGTGTGGGGGAAGGTTAATAAACTAACCACGCAAATAGGTTCCACACATCTGTTAGAACCATTAACAGACTGCGAGACAAGAAGGCTCACATGATCGAGTCACTCACCTTTCTGAAGAGATGCCGCAACAACAAGATAATACCGACCACATTTAAACTCACATCTGCTTCTGTCACTTAACCCAACTCTAAACGGATCTTATTCAGAGCTAGCCTTTCTCTAATCTCAGAGAGGATAAGACTACTCCGGCTTGAACTTAATAATTTAGACAAATGTCTCCTACAATCACACTTAACATTAACAGATAAAATGTCCGCATCTGATTGGAACCTTGTAGATAACATGACTGCTTCTTCTGCCACAACAATGTCTTCCAAATGCAAGGTTAACCTTATTGCTAAATTCAATAACTTGTCAAAAAAGAAACCAGATCCACACATAAAAAAGACTGCTATTAATCAGAGTAACAGCACAATCTCCGATAGCCTAAAATCGGTACTAGCTAGAGGGCTGAATTTTGCTGTCACCCTCAAACACATCCCAGTGGATGATATAAAAACCCAGGTAGATGTAGCCCTCAAAGGCTTGGGACACATCCCGACAGACGTGGCAAGATTTAAAATTGCCACCATCTTTAAAAATGCTAAGAATCCTATTAATAACATCAGCAAGGACGAGCGCTCTGAACTCACCAAATTAAAAAATAGAGAGGACAAAGTCATCCTCTCAGCCAACAAGGGCAATGCTACTGTCGTCATGGATAAAACCACATTCAGCAACATAATCCAGGACCTTCTTAATGATAGCAATTACACCAAAATCAACAAAGATCCGACCAACTGCCTGGCTTTAAAAACAAACAATATCATTACCAATTCGACTTCTCTAATCGAACCATTCAAGCAGTTCTCCCTAAAACCTTCTGCTAATAGACCACCCAGATTATATGGTCTTCCAAAAATCCATAAAGAAGATACTCCACTTCGACCCATCGTTTCCACTATCAACTCACCTCCCTACAAACTGGCCCAATTTCTGTCTGAGACCTTGCTTCCATTCACGGGCAAGACTACCTCAGCAGTATGAAACTCAGCTCACTTTATCTCTCTAATCAAAGGCATTTCACTGTCCCCAGATGATTTGCTCGTCAGCTTTGATGTAGTCTTTCTGTTCACCAAGGTTCCTGTACCTGACACCTTAGCAATAATTGAAGACTTGGTCCAACATGGACTGAATGCTGATGTACCAACTTTGGTTAGGAACTGCCTTACTAACACTTCCTCTTTGTTTTTTTCGGTAAAGTCACATATGGATAAAATAAAATAAATGACGACGTTTCGATCGCAACACAAGCGGTCGTCCTCAGGCGGAAAAAAAATGCATGCAGCAGTAGAAACGCTGAACCAGCACTTACTTCACCAGGAATGGTACTTTCTACAAACAAAATGAAGGTACCCACATGGGTCCCCCCTTATCACCAGTGATAGCAAATGTTTTCATGGAGAAATTTGAAACTGATGTCATCCAGACATGCACCCAACGTCCTTCCTTGTGGAAGAGATACGTAGATCACACTTTCGTCATTTGGCCACATGGCCTGCCAACATTGAATCAATTTCTCAACAACATAAATTCCATACACCCATCCATCAAATTCACCATGGAAGTGGAGAATGATGGTAAGCTACTAATTCCTGGATGTTTTGTTTGAGAAGAGACCTATCTAAAACCTAATTCCCACCACCATCCAGCGCAGAAGAATTCCCTCATCAAACCACTACACCATAGGGCCACTGCATTTGCAACCAACACCACCAAGCCAGTGAACTGGAACACGTACACCAGACTCTTAAGATGAATGGGTACTGGGACAGCATTATTCGCAAAGCTGTTTCTCCAACCATGTAGAAACAATCCACTGAGACGCCTATCAAGACCATCACTTTACCATACATAGCAGGTGTTACCAAAAATATTTCCAAAATCTTAAACAAACACAAGATCCAAGTCCGATTCAATACAGTACACAAAATCCGTGATCTAATCCCATCCTGACATGCAATATCCTGGAGTCGACAAACTGAGTTGTACCTGCGGTAGCAGTTACATTGGGAAAACGAATTGACATGTCGCGGACCGTGTTAGCGAACACAAGGCAGATCTGAAACATCGCAGAACCAATACCTCTGCCGTGTCTGACCATTGTTATAACGCTGTGGGCTCGCGTGATATTGTTTTTTTCCGAGACCAAGGTACTCTGCAAACCTTCAGGTAACTATCAAAGGTTTTTTCATGAAGCCATCCAGATATACAAACATAGACATAACTTCAACCGAGAAGATGGATACAAATTGAGCAATCATTCGATGGATGTTTTTAACTAGGTAAAGCCTTAACTGGTTGTGGTTGTTTCCATCACACGCGCCAGGTACTAGTAGATTTTTCAGATTTACTTTCCCACCATGTCCCATACTCAGCTTACCACTTCTACCTCCGCCTACGTCCCCCCCCAGCCTCACTTCTTCTCCCCCTAGCGCTCTCGCAGCTCCCCTCTCTCTCCCCCGCTTGCTCCTCCCCCCTTTCTTACCGATAACCTCTTGCCACAGCAGCTCTCTCACCTACTTCAGCATTTTATTATTGCTGTGGTTGTTCCACCTGATGAAGATTGATTGTGTTGCGATAGAAACGTCGTGATTTGTTTTATTTTATTTCTACCTAGGTGACATTACCGAAAGAGCGAATGAGTATAGATATTAGTTGTCAAACTTGATGATTTAAACGCGGATAGCTTCAGTGGTTTCCTAATATTGGAAGAGCATTCAAGATGGCCGCAGAAGCAATTCTGAAAGCGTTTGATGTTGTTTCAGTACTGAGGCCAGAGCACAGATAATTATCCCCATGCAACATGGCCACCATGAAGTCCCCCATATAACATGGCAACCATGATGCAGTCTCTAATGCAACATGATTACCATATTCTTGGTTCTTTCGGTAAAGTCACGTAGAAGGGAAACAATAAAATAATAAAATAATACAATTCTCACGACGTTTCGACTGCAACACAAGCAATCATCATCAGGTGTGAAAACCACAGCAAGAAAATTTCAATTTTTCTTGCTGTGGTTCTTGCTGTGGTTTTCACACCTGATGATGATTACTTGTGTTGCAGTTGAAACGTCGTGAGATTTTTATTGTTTTATATTTTTATAATTTTATTGTTGCCCTTCTACGTGATTTTACCGAAATAACCAAGAATATGAATCCCTGCAGCCACGAAAGCTTTAAATCAAAACATGATTACCATTAAGTCCCCCATGTAGCATTGCTATCTTGATATCACCCATACAATCACCATAAAATCTCTCATACACCAAAGGCACTGTGACGTCCCCCATGCAACATGGCCATCATGATGTCCCACTATTTACCGTGGCCACTGTGACGTCCCTCATTACTGTTCTTACCTTTCGGCGATTTGCTACAGATGGAGCCGGTGCCGTCTGAGGACAGCGCACTCCACGTGGTGCAAGACGTGTCGTTACTCCGAGCCTCTCCAGCTCGGCTCATCTACACACACACAAAGACAAAGGTCCACCACATAGGCTTGATTAAGATGTTGGAGCAAGTGCAGAAGGCGAGCACTGAGCCAGCATCTCTGAGATCCTGGGCTCCACAATCAGGAGGGTCCTGCCGAGATGTTGTCGTTTCTCAGCATTGGAATATTTGGCCAATATCAGATGCCATGCTTGGATTAACAATGAAAGATGCGTGGATTTTGAGGTCACATGCAGGGATTGTTCAAATTGTTAAAGAGTGATTGGGGATCGGGCATGACGAGCCATGGCAAGGAGGGACAACAATGGCTGATAGTGAAGAATAATAACGGAGCGGCAGCCAAGGAAGGAAACACATCGGAGAGGAGAGCCACCAGAGAGATGGTGCGACAAAATCGGCGCTTGGCGGATTATTCCATCACAGCATTTGAGGGGTAGC
Source organism: Petromyzon marinus (assembly GCF_048934315.1). Taxonomy (NCBI): domain Eukaryota; kingdom Metazoa; phylum Chordata; class Hyperoartia; order Petromyzontiformes; family Petromyzontidae; genus Petromyzon; species Petromyzon marinus. Next base: position 18,713,274 of record NC_133725.1, on the reverse strand, counting down.
AAGGTCTCAGGGAGGAAGGCATTCTCATTCATCAGTGGATAGATAATAGTGCTGTAAATGCTCACGCGTAGACAGGCAGGCACACCAACAGGATCTCGGAGACACACTCTGATAGACATACACATACTCAGGCGGACAAGGAGAAGCACATCCAGGTATACAGGTAGGTGACAGGTAGGCACAAGTCGAGGGGAAAACACACGTCCACCCATATTTTACCACACGAGTTGAAGAGCCACACGTACCTCCATGGCAGCAACTTGCAGAGTAGGATGCTCAGAGCTCACTGCGTTTCTCGCACGGTCCGGGTCTCTGCGTGGAGAGCGGGAGACGCAGGTGAGGGTCACAAAAAACCGATGGTGTGCGACAATACTCATGTCTAAACACGCGTCATGTCACAATGCGGACTCTCATCATCAACACGGACTCACATCATCATCACAGACTCACAACCTCACCACTCACCCACAACACGAAACACAACAAAAACAACAAAGACCACCATTTGCCACTAAGCAGCAGCAAATGCCAGGCCAGGTGCACTTTGAGACCACGTGAAATGCTGAAGGCTCACTGACAGGTCACAGGTCAGACCCAGGTGCCAAGAGTTGACTGACTGAGATGACTGTGCCAACGTGCTACATTTCAGCCGCCCAGGTCAAAGGTCGTTGTTGTGAGCGTCGCTCCTTTGTTCGGACACCAGCAACACCGCGACAAACACCACCACTAGCACCACCACTAACACCACTACTAACACCACCACCACTAACAAAGACAGATCCCCCGTATAGCCTGAATATACTGTAGGGGCAATTTCTGCTAGCGAGCACCTATAAAGGTCGGCATGGCACACGAGGGGGTGGGTGGCTAACACCACGCCTGGCCGCCTTTGTCTCCCTAGCGGCGATGTTTACACATCGTACCAGGTATTCATTTGAGGCTGAGTCTACCTAGGGGAGGCCCAGGACCGGTTCAGATAATCGTTGCTGGTGTTGGCCGTGAGCGGAAATCGAACCCGGGTCGCCAGGTTTGTAGCGCAGCACGTTAACCGCTACACTACCGCTCCCCTCAACTAACACCACAACTAACACCAGCACTAACACCACTCCTAACACCACCACTAACACTACGAACCCTAAAAACACCACCACCAACATCAACTCCACCACCACCAACACCACTACCACCACCACCACTAACACTACCACCAATAATACCACCAATAATACCACCATCACTAACACGACCACCACTAATACCACCAACACCACCATCACTAACACCAGCAACAATACCTCGAACAACCACCACCACTAACACCACCATCACTAACACCAACACCACCATTATTAAGACCACAAACACCACCACTAACACCACCATCACTAACACCACCACCACTAATACCACCAACATTAACACCACCACTCCTCCTCCTGCTAATACAGGACACCAAAGACAACGATCCTCATAGAGCCTTAACAGGCTGTAGGGGCAAGTGCTGTTAGCAAGCAGTACGTATGAAGGCCGGCACGGTAAACGAAGGGGTGGGTGGTTAGCACCACGCCCGACCGCCTTTGTCTCCCCAGTGGCGATGTTTACGCATCGCACCAGGTACTCATTTGAGACCGGGTCACTGCTACACACAGACTCACACTGACCCAGACACACGTACACAGACTCACACAGAGAGACTCACACACAGACTCACTTAGAGAGACTCACACACAGACTCACATAGAAAGACTCACACCACCACCGCCACCACTCACCCACAGCTCGGTTCCACGCCTAACGGCCAAACTGCCAGGGGAAGCACGTGGCGCGAGACGCGGCGTGGTGTAATAGCCATTAGCTCCTCCCCCTCACCTAAGCTCCTCCCCCATGCTCCCTCTTTCCCCCCCTGCCCCTCCCCCTTCACAACCCCCCCCCCCAAGCATCCCCCCCCTCGCGACCCCCCTTGCCCCCCCTGGCAACCCCCGCCCATGCTCCCCCTCAAACCCCCCCCCCTCACGCCCCCATTGCCCACCCCCCTCCCCCCGCTGCTACTTACAGTCAGGCAGGGGGCGAGTGGAGGCGGCGCGCGCTGTGGATTGTGGGTGGCGAGCGGCTGATTTGGTTTCCCGCTCACGGCCACCGTCAGTGGCTCGCGAAAGCTTCTGAAGCGGCGGCTCGCTGGGCCTCCTCTACGTCGACTCAGCCTGAAGGTGAGAACCTCGCGCGGTGTGCACACATCAGCAGTGGCGGCGGTGGTGGGGGGAGACAGAGGAGGAGGCGCCTGGGCCACAGCCGTCACGTCCTAGACGCCTGCTGAGTTCACGGCGCTGCTTCAAGCAGAGCCCGGCCCTGCTGCTGCTGCTGATGAGGCGCTGACGGTGGAAACCGGCTCCAGAGTGGCCCTCGTGTTGAGCCATAGCTGATGAGAGGCACTCCCAGACTGCCGTGTGTTTTTATCCCTGGAGGGACGGGTTTGTTGTGGATGCGAATCGCCTGCTGCTGGAAAAGGCATCCACTAGAGGCCGCTATATAGAGGTATTTGGTCTACTCTTCCACGCTGGTCCGGACGTGTTGGAGCAAAGTGGCCATGCCCACACTTTACCCCACCACACGCAGGGCGTTAGCTCGCTGGATTTGCAATGCAGAGGTGCAGGTTAGATTTCATTCCCACTCACACCCACCGACACTCACTCAGCCACCCACTCAGCCACTCTCTGGGCATCTATTAAAAAGAGCTTCATAGCTCATCGGATTCCTCCAGCAAAAACATACTGATTCTCACCCACCCACTCAGCCATTCACCCACCCACTCTGGCACTCATCCACTCACCAATTCACTCAGCCACCCACTCGGCCACCCACTCAGCCACCCACTCTCTCACCCACTTCGTCACCGGTCACCCACTGCCACCCACCCACTTGGTCACCGGTCACCCACTGCCATCCACCCACTTAGTCACCGGTCACCCACTGCCACCGGTCACTCACTCTGCCACCGGTCACTCACTCTGCCACCCACCCACTCTCTCACCAACCCACCGACTCTCTTGCCAACCCACCGACTCTCTCGCCAACCCATCCACTCACCCACAGGGAGACACAAGGAGACAAGGGGACCCACATGGTGTGAGAGTGTATCAGCATCATTGTGGTTGTTGTGGTGGTTATGTTGGTTGTTATGGTTGTGGTGGTTATGGTTATATTTGTGGCAGTAGTGTTTATACTTGTGGTTATGTAGCTGGTGGTTATGATTATATTTGTGGTTACGGCGATTATGGTCGCAGTGATTGTGATTATATTTGTTGTGGTTATAACCCGCGATGTATTTCGTCGAGGATGGATGCCGCCGCGTGCAGGAGTTGGGCGAGGCGGGAGTGAGCCACCTGAAGCGCCCTCTCCGACGGTGGTGAGCCGCCGGGCGGCCGGGCAGTGAGCAGCTCGGCCGTCGTCGCTTCTCCTCCCCCTTCCGGGGCTGCCAACCCCAGTGGTGTTGAGTCGTCCTCCTCTTCCACTGGAGCCCTGGTACGAGTTTTTCTTCGCGTCTCCATTATAGCGATTCATCTTACTATTTGGCTACTTCTGACGCCAGTTGTAGTGGGTGGAACGGAGAGCGAGACTTCTTACCGAAAGAACCAAAGAGTATGAACTTATATGGTTTATTTCATCTATTTTTAGTGGTTTGCTACCATTCCCTTTGCACTCCTATCGTTTTTGTATTGTTTGTTGTGACGTTATGACCCCGTGCCCCCTACTGGCACATCTTTGATCAAAGAGCTTTATAGCTCATTGGATTCCTCCAGCACAGAATCAATACCGATTCTGATGAGACCGGAACGAACACGTTTGAATCGAATCGCGTACTTCGCTTTACTAAAATAGTTGTGGAATCGATTCTTGTGGAATCTGTTCTCGTGAAATCGAATCATCGATATTAATTACAGAGATTCACCATCGATATTAATTACAGACATTAATCAACGACGTCGCTAGGAGTATCGTGGTGCCGCTCTGCAAACCTTCGGGCTACTATCAAAGGTTTGTTCATCAAGCCATCCAGATATATAAACACAGACATAACTTCAACCGAGAAGATGGATACAAATTGAGTAATCATTGGAAGAATGTTATTAACCAGGTAAAACCTTAACTGCTTTATGGTGTTGCCTTAACTTTCTGCATCTCTAATTTCTTAAGCTTCCCACTCCCAGCCCCGCTCTCTTCAGCACTCCCCTCATACCCCCCCTCTCTATCTCTCCTCCCTGATCCTCCCCCCTTCTCTTACCTATATAGTCTCTTGTTTACAGCAGCTCTTTTGCCCACGTCGGCAATTGTTTCTTGCTGTGGTTTGTCCCACCTGATGATGGACGCTTGTGTTGTGCCCGAAACGTCGTGATTTAATTTATTTTATATTTTATGCCTATGTGACTTTACCGAAAGAACCAAAGAGTATAGCCCAAGAGAGTTTGTGTAGGTTGGAGCGGTAGTGTAGCACAGTAGGGGGCACAGGTGGTGCATCGGCCAGTCATCTCAGTCAAGCAACCAATGGCAACCTGGGTCTGTCTGTCTGTGACCTCCTGCTGCCAGCGGGCGTTCGACGCTTCATGTGGCCTTAACCTGCACGTAGCCTGGCACAAGCGCCGTGGTGACATCTCCACCACTTCGTGGCGAATGGCGGTTGTTGTTTATGGTCGTCTCGCGATTAGCACTACGCTGCACTACTAACCCAGCGACCCGAGTTCAATTCCCGCTCACGGCCAACACTGTTGACGATTCCGTTCCTGGGCCTCCCCTTGGTCAACTCAGCCTCAAATGAGTACCTGGTGCGTTGTGTAAACATCGCCACTGGGGAAATTAAGGCGGCCGGATGTGGTGCTGGCCACCTACCCCCCTTCGTGTATCAAAGGTGCTGCTCGTTAACAGCACTTGCACCCGACAGTCCTGTCGAAGGCTACATGGGGGATCTTTGTCTTTGTTTGGTGGTGCAGCTGAGGAGGCGCAACTGCACGGCGAGTACCTCTACCGCAAGGCGCAGGAGGCCAAGAAGGTCCTCGTAGAGGAGAAGGCGCAGCTCAAGAGGGCGCTCGATGGTAACGGGCGGCGAGACGGATCTAGAGATGGGCTCGCGACGACAAGACAGACGAGAGACAGCGAGACAGACTAGAGACGTTGAGACACGCAAGACAGACTAGAGACGGATCTAGAGACAATGAGACACGCAAGACGGACTAAGATGGGACAAGACGGTCTGACAATACAGGCGAGAAGACAACCGCGCGTTGGAAAGCGTTTCCGAATGAATCCATGCGTGCGCATGATTTTTCTTCCTTGTTAATTCTCCCCTGCCCGCCCCCCACCCACTGCCCCCTGTCCCCCTGACGTCGTCACCGAAGAAAACCTGGTGCTGCCTACGGACCTGCGGTGGGAGGCGCTTGAACTCCAGAAGGCCGTGGAGTTCGACCAGGGAGGGGAGGGTGATCTCACATCCCTCACCATCACGTCTCCTCGCATCTCTCTCTTCCTTCCCGCGAGACTCCCGAGGCAGAGGGATAAGCGTCGCGCGTCTCCGCCCGCTAGACACGCCGAGTCGGCGCGCATCCCCGGCTCGCCGTCGGTCCTTCCTGCCAAGCGGTGGCACCGTGTTTTGCCGCGGAGGTTCGCGGTTCGAGAACGGCGGGCCCTCAACCCCCCCCCCCCCACCGGTTTAATGGGTTTAATGCCGCAGTTGCGTTGACCGTAAATACTGCACGGCGATTGCTTCCCAAGTGGACTTTGAAAAATCCCGTGGCGTGAACGTGGAAAAAGAGTCGGCCGTGTGTGTGTGATGGCTGGCGTAAATTTTTGTGGAATGTCAAATGAAGGCCGTGGTCACCACATAACGTGTGCTTCTGGAGCAGTCTTCCTTCTGGAGCGGTCTTCCTTACAATATTAGGAAGCCACTGGAGCTTTGCACTTTTAAATCATCGTCTAGATTGACAAACTCATTTCTTGAGAACTACTTTTTGTGGTTAGTTTGTCACACTTCCGATTACCACGGTTGGCTACGTGCTGTAACAAAGAGGTTTAACATGCACTGACGCACTCATTCACTCACTTATCATTTTACTCAATTTACCCACTCACCTGCCATATCACCCACCCACTCTTGCAATTGGGACTCATCCAGGTCTCATTATTGCTCAGCTCGCTACACAAAATCAACGCGATCACTGCAGAGTGATATTCTCAACCATTCCTGGTCGCTCCTTCCATCCATCCACCCACACACACACCTTCACTCACCTGCACGGTGAAGTATGGCAAATGATAACCTACCCTCTCCGTCCCCCCTGCCCCATCTACCACCTCTTTCAATCCACCCCGCTCCCCGTGTCAGTAGGAGTGAGCAGCCACATGGATGACGAGTACCGCTGAGCCGGCGTGAAGGACCCACACATCATGGCGACGACCTCACGCGACCCCAGCTCCCTCCTCAAGCAGTTCATCAAGGTGCGGGCACGGGGTCACAGGGGCTACAGGGTTTGGGGTCACACGAGGAATGTGGGTCCTCGTGTATTGCATGTGTACAAGCGCGCAAAGACAGAGGTCCCCCATATAGCCTTAACAGGTTTTTGGGACAGGTGCTGTTTGCGAGGGTGTAGGTGGCTAGCACCACAACTGGCCACCTTTATCTCTCTGGTAATGATGTTTAAACACCGCACTAGGTACTCGTTTGAGGCTGAGTTGATCTAGGGGAGGCCCAGGACCAGTTCAGATAATCGCCACTGGTGTTGGCCATGAACGGAAATAAACCTCGGGTCACTAGGTTTGTGGGGCAGCATGCTAACTGCTAAATTACCGCACACACACACGTGTTCTCTATCGGCTTTAGAATCAGTTCCTTGCACCTCACACGAGTCGTGTCGACCAATCATCGGGCTTGTGCAGTGTGAGACAACTCGCATCCGTTGAGTTAACCAGAAGAAATCTGGTTGTTGATGAAAGGTGGAGGCTGTGTGGGGGGGGGGGGTCGTAAGTGGTGGAGCGTTGGACACTTTGGTTTGGTGCATGCAGCTTTTGTCAACTTCATTCCTCGCGATTCAGTCCGCCTTTTCGCGATGACCGATCCCTTCCATTCATCGAAAATGTATCTACTGTAGCACTACGCACGGTCGGTGGTCACGGAAAGATGTACCATTGGGGGCGCCACTGTGGCGAGATGTTAACTCCCTCACCTGGTATCCAGGAGGTCGCAGGTTCAATCCTGACCCTGATGCCTGCTGTATATTTGGAGTTGCGTGCCTCTTTCCGAGGAGTCGCGTGGATTTCTCTCCAGGTCCTCCGGTTTTTCCCTCCGCATTTAGAATCAACGTCCGTTTAGGAGTATTTGGCTGCTATAAATTTCCACATGGCGATAAGCCACTTAGTTGAGCTATGATTTGTGGCCAGGTCGCTTCTGGAAAAGAGCTGCATAGCTCAGTGGGCCTTACCTGGTAAAATAAAAATAGTAAAGTTTTTCCAATGGTGCATCCCAGTTGTGCCAACACGGGGTTTGGCGACCCCGTATACCGGCACGGCTCGGCTCGGCTTCCGCAATGGAAAAAACAAACAACACAACCCGAGTCGGATACAGTGGGGGGGCGGGGAAGTGGGGGGGGCGAAAGCAGCGTGGCCGGGACGGACGCCGGTGGGAAGAGCGGATTCGGCGTGTGACCGCTTGCTGTCATGTTACCACACCACCACCACCCTCCCACCACCACCGCAGGAGATGAAGCTGATCCTGCCGAACGCTCAGCCGATGAACCACGGAGGCCACAAGCTGCAGGCGCTGGTGTGGGCGTGCTGCGCCAACGCCGTCAACGACTTCATCGTCCTGCATGAGCACCGCGGTATGCCAGGCACACGCACGCACCGCAGTCGACAAAGCTCCCCCGTGTAGCCTTTAACAGGCTGTCAGGGCAAATGCTGTTTGTCGAGCGACCTACGAAGGCCGGCAGGGCACACGGCGGGGTGGGTGGTGTGGTCATTACCGCATCTGGCCCCTTTTGTCTCCCCACTGTCGATGCTTGGACACACCGGAAATCGAAGTCAGGTCACCGGATTTGTAGTGTAATGAGATAGCCACTCCGCTCCCGCTCCCCGGTGTGATGCATGGTGTGACGTGTGTGATGCGGTGCAACAGACGGGGATGGAGGTGTATTTAGCTGTGCGTACGATGTGCGGTGTGTAGTATGACGCTGCAGACATGGAATTGTGGTGTTTTAACTGTGTATGTGGTGTGATGTGGTATGATGCCGCAGATGGAAGGGCAGTCTGTTTAACTCTCCAGTACAGTCTGTGTGACACCTGTGGTGTGTCTAACTTTCCGGCATGCTGTTCATGTGACACGTGGTACGATGCCACGGTGTACTTGACACTCTCGAGCGTGGTGATGCGGCACGACATCCGGACGTGGACATGATGTCCGAGGCATTCCCACACCTCGTGATGCACAACTTCACGTCGCGACTCGGAAAGAGGGTGCGTGCGGGCACCATGCCAGTCTCACCCACATCTTCCTCCCCCATCCCCAAAGCACAAAGATCCCTCGTATAGGCTATAACCCTTTCTCATTTCCATGATGTACATATACGTCGTCGAAACGGAACCGTAAGAAAAACTCAAGTACGTCTTCTGACCTGAAGACATACCTTTTGCTCCCATAAGACTATGCGGGAGGGCGTGTGGCACAGTTATGTTCCATAGAGTGCCGGTCGTGTCACTACGGTTCTCTGCGGTGAGGGCAACGCCTTTTAAAAACAGCAGCGCTACGCCTCTATAAATAAAATTAACGCCGAGCCGCTCGCGCGTACCGAGATTCAGCGGTGAACGTGACACCTACCACCCAGCAACTTGCAGATGTCTCGGAATGGGAAAGAGTGAGCAGACTTTTGGGCCAGGTGCTGTGTGTCCGCCTGTATATTCGGAGTTTGCATGTTCTCCTCCTGGTCACTTTGATTTTTCTCCGGGTCCTCCGGGTTTTTCCCTACACATTTAGAAACATGAATTTCGAGTATTTTGCTGCTATACATTTTTATGTGAAAAAGAGCTACATAGCTCAGTGGTAAAATAAAAATAGTTTCGTTTTACTTTAGTTTTCGAGCAACAGCACAGAGTTTTTATTTAACGCCATCTCTGAAGCTGAAGGCGCGTAATGTTGTTCATTTGCTAATGCATCCGCAGTTTTAAACAGGGTGGCCGCTGGCCTCTAACTGGCAAACGTCTGCGAGGACACGTAATGAGAGTCCAGCGCCGTCCGTGTGACTTGCCGCGACCCCTCCCGTGACTTCTGTGCCCCCCTTCCCCCCTCCCAACAGGCACAACGTCTACAAGCGCGACGGCAAGGACATCGAGTTGAAGGAGGTGGGACCGTGATTCGAGATGGAGCGTAAGTCTGCCTGACACATTGTTACTCGTCTCCACTTTACACCCCTGCAGAGGCGGTGGAAATTCCACATTCCTTGTGGACTTCCCTACGAAGTAGTTGTAAATTTTATCGACCCCTGAGAGGATGATGGGCTGAATGTAAGAGTCTAGCCTCGGGCTAGGTGGCCCGCGGGTGACTTGTAGAGCGGATCGGAACTTGAGTCGGTGGGGTCGCTGCTCTGGTCGCATTCGCTGTACCGTGACCCGACTCGCATTCCCCCACCCCGGATGCGATGTGTAAATTCAAAGATGATCGGACGTAATGCTGGCCACCCACACCCACCCCTTGGTGTGCCGTGCTGGCTTTCCTACATGCTAACACACGAACAGCGCTTTTCCCACGCCGTCTGTTAAAGGCTGCATGGGGGGGATCTTTGCTTTTGTGTGTCGCGCAGTCTATGAGATTAAACTGGGCACGCTGGACAACGCGGCCACCGCCGAGGTGGAGTGGCCTTGGCGACCGTACATGAACACGGCGAAGAAGAGGAAGTTCCTGAGCGTGGAGTGAGGGAGGGGAGCGACTTCCCCCCCCCCATGGGCCTGGGGGGAGGGGCATTGGGGGGGGGGGTTTGTCCCTGGAAAGCCGGAGTTGGAGTCGAACCTCGCGGCGCTCTCCGCCGAGGCTCGAGACGTTGAGGAGAGGTCGCCGCGTGGATAGGGCAGTGCGTGAATCGCTGTTCCAACCGTCGTCACACACGCGCATCATACGCGTCACACACACATTGCGGATGTACATTTATCAAACACAAACATGCACATCGTCGCATGCGTCGCACACAGAAGCACACAATTGCACAAAAAGACAAAGGTACTCCGTATCGCCGTTAACAGATTGCTGGGGCAAGTGCTGTTAACGGGTAGCACCTATGATGGCCGGCATGGCACAGAAGTGGTTGTGTGGCCAGCCCCACGTCTGGCTGCCTTTGTCCTCCCCAGTTTTGCGATGTTATACACACCCCACACCACGTACTCAGATGGCTGAGTTCGTAGTGCGCTAACTGCTGCACCACCGCTCCCCAAACGGTGTACATACACGCGTACACAAAACGAAACATTAACATTTATTTAAGTAACAAAAAAGAAAATACCAAGTCAGGCAGATGGAGAAAGTGGCGTGTCGCCGTGCACAGCACCGCTCTCGTAGCTACTCACCTAGGGTGGGAGCTCTTGGCTTCAATGCCACCCGGGATGTTTAGATGTGAAAACCTGCCATAAATAATATTTTTGGGAAGTCACAAGCGCCTTAAGTTGCATCTCATCTCGACCATTTTAATGGGCACCCCCCCCCTGTAGCTGTCCCCCTGTGGCACAAAATAAACTAACAAAACTAATCTCTTTTTATTTTACCAGGTAAGGCCCACTCAGCTGTATAGCTCTCTTTCAGGAACGACCGGGCCACAAATGAAAGCGCTATAAAGTGGCTTGTCACGCAGAAATATATAGCAGCCAAATACTTTTAAACGCATGTTTCTAAATGTGGAGGGAAAAACCGAAGGACCCAGAGAAAAATCCACGCGGTCACGGGGAGAACATGCAAACTCCAGATATACAGGCGTCGGGATTTAACCCACGACCTCTATACCAGGCGAGGCCCCAAGGTGAATCAGCACTTGGCCTGCGAGCGGGTATTATTAGTCTGTCAGTAGGGGGTAATGATTCCGGATTTCAGTCTCAATTGAAACTGAAATCTGGAACACTTTTGTCATATTTTGCTCGTATAAGTGTGTTCATAAAATACAAGTTTGGTCATTGAGAGAGTTATAAATGTCCTATACGCATTTCATGTTTATTGTGTTTTTTGTATTTAATGTATGAAGAAAATACAATTTTGTATATGCTACAGTATGTTTCACACATTATTCAGTGACACTGCATATGACGGGCAATGTTTGGGGCAATCGGCCTTCAACATGGAAAATACATAGAGGCCACATGACCCGTGGCCACCGCCACTTCAACCGTGGCCCCACCACTTCAACCGTGGCCCCATTGGCACGTTGATGTGTGGCTCTGCCTTCACCTGTGGTGAGAAAGACCAGAAAAATTACAGGAGGCCGACTCCATATGAGTCCGTCACGCTCTGGATCTCGCTAATGGGACGTCGGATGAAAATAAAACATGGAAGCGACAAGTTTCTTCTCTGGCGAGGACATTCCCACAAGATTGCCACCTTTCCCAATTAATGGAATTTGCCCCAACATCACCCTGATCCAAACCAGCGGGAGCTGAAATCTTCCAGAAGGTTCAGGATTTATTGGTACAATCGTTCGGATGTTGGTGTCCGCATGGACTTGCATTTAAAACCCCCGGTCCGCTTGACGTCTTTTAAACAATACCTGTGGTCGGGTCCGCTCCCCCACCTTTCTATCCCCTGCTTTTTTTTTATAACCGGTGTAGTATATGTTGACGGTGTGTGCGTGTATCACAACGCGATGTAACCGGGCCCTCGAATTGCCTCAAGAAATGAATAAACAACACCTGTCGCTTTGCTGTTGTGATGTCACCACGAGGCGCCGAATGACGGTGGGACGGCGTCGTCGCACTCGTCGAGTGGACAAGGGCTCCGTGAAATGACGGTGCGGATTGCGCCAAGCGTATAGAGGTCGCCGATTGCACGCCGCTGTGGCTCAAACACTCGTGGGTCCACCTCAAAGTTCCTGTGCCCATTTGAACCTCATTGCCTGCGATGATGCTGCTGCTGCCATGGAAGAACACACGTGGCGCCCTCTTGTCTCTCCATGTTGTCTTTCACGTCCCATCGCAGTTTTCAGGTCACTTGATGTTTACAGCCTCCGGTAAGGAGGCAGTGAGGTTCAGCCGCTCCATTTTTCTTCCTTTAGTGCACAGTACCGTACACGGATACGGGCACAGTACAACACCGTAGCTTTATTGATTGTTCAACAAAAAAGACCATCCCTCGCCCAATCTAGTTACCTATACGGTGTAATATATGGCGAGACATATGTTAACGTAAAAAAAATGGAACTGTAATGCTGAAAATTATACTCCATGAAACTCGGGGTTTTATGGAGTATCTGAGGGCTTCTCAACGCTTCATGCCTCGCCCCCACTGATGCCCTCTTCTCCCCACTACTACTGACGATTGTATGTAGGGTGTGTAGGCATTTACTTCCGACTGTTGTATGTAGGGTGGTGGTGGTGGTGATGGTGGGAGTAAATGAGATTTAAAACTGGGTGCTTAACTTGAACTCACCACCACTCACATCATGTATGCACTCATCCGCCATCTTGCTCACTGACCCTGTTTCCGTGTTGATGGTGAGTCCGTATTGATGCTGTCAGTCTGTTGATCGTGTGAGTCTGTTGATGCTGTGAGTCTGTGTTGATCATGTGCGTCTGTGTTGATGCTGTGAGTCCGTGTTGATGGCTCGGGGGCACGGTACAGAGGGGCAGTACAACTGTAGAGTAATAGTTGTTGTCCAGCAGCGGCAACTGCGGTGGACGGGGAGTACACACGCCAGTGAGCCTCATGCGGGTTTGTCAGCAGGGCGGAGGCACTGGGGCAAGGATCACAGAGACCCTCCCTGGAAGACACTGGAACCCGCTCGTGGGTTGGAGAAGGGAGGCGCGGCCGAGTCGGATAAAAGCAGCGGAGAGCGAGAGCTCGTGGTTGCACGTTCTGGGAAGTGGAGTCGTCTCGTCGGCACTGTCGTCTTTGCCGACTTGGTCGCTGCCGTCTTCACTAGATAATTGGGCGGCCGGATAGTTGTTGGCTGTCTCGGTCGATGCCGTCAGTGTAACATGGTGGGGGGTGTCTAAGCTAGGCTATTTGACTGGGAGAAGCGAGGGCGAGTCTGTGAACCTGATGGTGTTAAATAAGGAAGGTGCGGAAGGTACGGGAGAGGATGAGGAAGATCGTGGGATGGATGGGGGAGGATGAGAAGATAGTGGGAGGGACGGGGGAGTAAGGAGGTGGGAGGGATGTGAGAGAAAGAAGGAGATAGCGGGGGGGACGGGAGAGGAAGAGGGAGATGGTGGGAGGGAAGGGGGCGGAAGAGGGAGATAGTGGCAGGAAAGGGGAATGAAGAGGGAGATAGTTGGAGCGACTGGGGAAGTAGAGGGAGATACTGGGAGTTATTTGGGAGGATTAGGCAGATCGGTTAGAGTAAGAAGGTGATAGTGGGAAGGAAGAGGAAGGAAGAGGGAGAGAGTGCGAGGGATTGGAGATGCAGAGGGAGATAGTGGGAAGGATGGGGGAAGAAAAGGGAGATAGTGCGAGGGACGGGAGAAGAGGGAGATTACTAGTAGAGCCAAGTGGGAGGAAGAGGGAGATAGTGGAAGGTACTGGGGAGGAAGTGGGAGATGGTGGGAGGGACGAGGGAGGAAGAGGGAGATGGTGGGACGGATTGGAGAGGTAGATAGTGGGAGGGACGCGGGAAGAAGAGGGAGATAATAGCAGGGACGAGAGAGGAAGAGGGAGATAGCCACTGATGTTCGCCGTGGCCAGAAATTTAAACTCGGTTCACAAAGTTCATGGTGTAGTGGGTGTTGAGGTGGCATATCCTGGCTGGCCAGGAGAAGGCAGTACAGCAAGTGGGATAAGCACCATCTCTGTCTGCATGGGATAGAGGGTTGCCCCCTTGCACGAGTGGGTTTTCTCTGGGTACTCCTGTATCCCCTCACGTTTATGAACGCTCAGTAATTGCCCAATTGAATTATTGCTATGCACCGCGACGTTCGTTTTGCTATGTCATGTGATCAGAATTGGGCGCCACGGTGGCGAGATGTTAACTATTTTGTAGGGTATACAGGAGGTCGTGTATTAAATCCTTACCCTGACACCTTTGTATTTGGAGTTTGTATGCTATCTCCCCGTGGTCGCGTGTATTTTTCTCCGGATCCTCCGGGTTTTCCCTCCACATTTATTAGCACATGTTTAGAGTATTTGGCTACTAATGTCCACGTAATAAGCCAATTTGTTGAGCTGTAATTGTGTGGCCGCTTCTGAAAGAGAGCTGTATAGCTCAGTGGGCCTTGCCTGGTTAAAGTAAAAAAAAATAGTCAAATAGTTTGCAATTGTTTATATCTGGGATAAATGCACCCGTGGCTTTAATGATGTGGGGATCTGCGCCTGGCATTTTCAGGTGGGATCCGGAGCAATGAATGAGCCCTGACAAGGCAATGGCCCACCCGTTGATTTGCTCCATGAGGAACTTTTAGGGGGCTCGGGACCGTGGCGCCAAGAAGACCAGCTATTGGACCATGGAGGCACCGAAGGGGGCGGTTTCCCCCCCACACGTAACGCTCCCTATCTGGTCGATAAAAACGTATCAATAGGGTCACAGAGCTTGGGCAATCGTTGGTGCCAGCTTACCAAGTGGCTTCCTTCCTGATTGTCTGTGGTTCCTCGCACCTCTGAGGCCTGCTTGATCACGTTATAAGTATAAATATTGTTGTTATCAAGTTCTAAGTGTAAATAATAATTGTTGTTGTTATTACTCGCCTGTTCTAAACATACGCCTGTTGTTATCATTCGCCTATTATCATTCGCCTGTTTTCATTTGCCTGTTATCATTCGCCTGTTTTAATTGGCCTGTTATAATTTGCCTGTTGTTTTCTTTCGCCTGTTGCTACCAAGTAATAAGTATAGTTATTGTTGTTGTTATCATTCGCCTGATGTTAGTGGTGCACGTCTGAAATCCAGCACTGGGGAAGGCAGCGAGGGTTCGTAAATCACCGCACAATGATGTTGTGAAATCCTCTTCCCGTGGAAGTCGAGGTGCATAACCTGCCTCGCCAGGAGAAGGCAGTACAGCAAGTGGACTCATCGCCATCGTCACCTGTACGGTTTAAAATGCTGCCCCTTCACACACGTGGCTTTTCTCTGGGTGCTCCGATTTCCCCCACTTGTACAAACACTCGTTATTAATTAGCCAATAATGCCTCCATACATAGAGTACCGTAGAGCCTGGACAATCGTTGGTGCTGGCTCACCACGTGGCTTCCTTCCTGCATGTCTGTGGCTCCTCGCGCCTCTTGAGTCGTTCTTGTGAGTGCTATATAGCTTTAAATAATAACTACAAATACTCGCCAGAAGGTGGTGACGCAAGCCTGCGATCCAGCACTGTAGAAGGCAGCAAGGGTTGGTGGATCACACAGTAAATATTGTGAAACCCCCTTCCCGTGGACATTGAGGTGCCTTCTCCTGGCTGGCCAGGAGAAAGCATCTGACTGGCCAGGAGAAGGCATTATAGCAAGTGGGATCATCGCCATCGTCACCTGTACGGTTTAAAATGCTGCCTGCTGCCCCTTCACATACGTTTGTTTTCTCCGGGTGCTCCGGTTTCCCCCCACTTGTGTAAGCATTCGTTATTCATTGATTGAAAAGATCTTACAATAAAAACCAAATTCAGGACCTTACTATGACTCAGCGTGGCTTTCCTGGAGTAAGTCTAATTATTATTATAAAGAATTACAGGAGCTGTATGATGACACGACTAGAGAGCTGGCTTGCACTGCGGGGAGCTTAATAGTCAACTTGGATTCCGCACCCCTCAATGCCCTTTTTAAGTTCAGTTTGTGCACTTAAGACTCGCACAAACAACCATACTCAGAGAACCATAGATTCCCACTCAGACCCAGAACCAGAAACCCATAGACTCCAACAGAGACCCATACATTCCTTCAGACACTCAGACTCATACGGCGACCCTATATACTGACACAGGGATCCATAGACTCAGACAGAGACCCATACACTCACAGAGGCCCACAAACTCAGAAATCCATAGAATCGCACAGAGGTCAATAAAATTAAAATCTGAATATTTATTTACACTGGATGAAATCGATGAGCTACAAAAATCTGTTTTCACAGCTGTCCAATCGGGCAGGTCAGAACATAACTAAAAAAATACAAAAAATGACAGGAAAGACAAACTGTTCAAAAATAAACAAATTAAACTAAACTATTTTAATCTTTATTTGAAGCTTTCGTGACTGCAGGAATCCATACTCTTTGGTTCTTTCAGTAAAGTCACGTAGGTATAAATTAAATAAAATTAAACAAATCACGACGTTTCGATCGCAACATAAGTGATATTTTCAGGTGGGACAACCACAGCAAGAAAATGCTGAAGTCGGCGGGAGAGCTGCCGTGGCAAGAGGTTATACAGGTATGAGATGGGGGAGGAGGCAAGGGGGGAGAGAGAGAGGGGAGGGTGTGGGGTAGGGAGAGGAAGGGGGGCCGCGTGAGCGCTAGGAGAAGATGACGTGAGGCTGGGGTGGGGGGACGTGGGCGGGGCTAGCAGTAATCGGCAGGTAATGATGGAAACAACAACACAAGTTAAGGCATTACCTGGTTGATAACATCCTTCCAGTGATTGTTTAATTTGTATCCATCTTCTCGATTGAAGTTTTGTCCTTGGCCTCCGAAAATAACAATATCATGCGAGCCCACAGCGTTATAACAATGGCCACTACGGCAGAGGTATTGGTTTGCTATGTTTCAGATCCGCCTTGTGTTCGCGAACACGGTCCGAGACGTGTCGTTTTATTTCTCCAACGAAACTGCGGCCGAAGTTACAACTCAGTTTGTAGACTCCAGGGTATAGACAAAACTTCAACCGAGAAGATGGATACAAATTAAACAATCACTGGAAGGATGTTATCAACCAGGTAATGCCTTAACTTGTGTTGTTGTTTCCATCATTACCTGCCGGTTTTACTGCTGCCCCGCCCATGTCCCCCCACCAGCCTAACGTCCTCTTCCCCTAGCGCTTACGTGCCCCCCCCTGTTCCTACCCCACACCCCCCCCCTTTTCTCTCTGTCCCCTTGCCTCTTCCCCCCTCTCTAAACTATATAACCTCTTGCCATGGCAGCTCTCCCGCCGACTTCAGCATTTCTTGCTGTGGTTGCCCCACCTGATGAAGATCGCTTGTGTTGCGATCAAAACGTCGCGATTTGTTTTATTTTATTTCTACCTATGTGACTTTACCGAAAGAACCAAAGAGTATGGATCCCTGCAGTCACGAAAACTTCAAATCTACATTTAACACCCATACCCTCTAAAGAACTAACCCTCAAGACACCTAACCCTTAAAACACCTATACCCCTAAAACGCTAACCCTCTAAACACATAACACTCTAAGCCCCTAACCCTCTAAACGCATAATAAATATATTTTCGGGTTAGATCGTGTAAATATAAATGTGTCGTTAAACCAGACACCACCCGACACAGCCAATTAGTAAAGTTTGTCATGACAATAAAAAAGTGCCATTAAGTGTTGGAGAGAAATCCAAAACACCTTTAGTATGGATAATATTAGTTGTCAAAGTCTTGGTGTTAAACCGTCTAAACTCCCAAATCCCAAAACCCATAACCCTCTAAACCGCTAAACCCCATTACCCTATAAACCCCTAACCCTCAAAACCCCCATACCTCTAAACCCCTAAACACATACAATTATAACCTCCTAAACTCCTAACCATCTAAACCATTCAACCTCTAACAATCGAAACCCATACATCTCTAAACACCTAACTCTCTAAACCCCCAACCCTCTTTACCCCAAAATCTTCTAAACTCTAACATTCTAAACACCTAATCCTCTAAACGACCTTACCCTTAAAACCCTAACTGTCTAAAAACCTCTCCCTCGAAAACCCCACCCATAAACCCCCAAAACTCTAACTGTCTAAACACCAAACCCTCTAAACTCCGCAACCCCTAAAACCGTAAACCTCTCGGCACCTAACCTGCTAAACCCCTCACCCTCTAAACTCCTACACCACTAATAGCCCAATCCTCTAAACACCTAACACTATAAAGCCCTTTAACCTTAAAACCCTAACCATCTAAACCCTTAACCCTTGAATCCCCTCAAGCGCTAACACTCTCAACCCCTAAACCCTCGAAGTCTATAAACCATGAAACGCCTTATCCCCGAAACACCCCGAAACTTCTAAGCTCCTAACCCTCTAAACCACTTAACCTATAACAATCGAAACCCATAAACCCATTAAACAGCTACTTCTCGAAACCCATAACACTCTAAACCCCTTTATCCTTAAAACCTTCACCCTCTAACCCCCTAAACCTCTAAACCCCTAAACCCATAACCCTGTAAACCTCTAAACGGCTCAACTTATAATCCTCTAAATCCCAAACCCTCTAAACGCCTTTACCCATTAAATCAAATCCTTTCTAAACTCCTCACCCTTTGAAACCAGAACCCAAATACCCTGAAACCCCAAACCCCCTAACACTCTAAACCCCTTTACCGTTAAAATCCGAATTCTCAAAAGCCCTAGATCTCTGCACCCCTAACCCTCTAAACACCAACCCTCTAAACCCCTAACCCTTAAAATCCTCAACCCCTAAAACGCTCAACCCCTAAACACCATAACCCTAGAAACCCCCAAAACATCGAAGACGCTTATCCCCTAAAAAACCTCTAAACCCTTAACACGTAACCTTATAAACTCCAAGCCCTCTAAACCACTAACCCTTTAACAATCGAAACCCATAAACCGTCTAAACCTCAGGACACCAAACTCCTTACAATTATAACCCTATAAACCCATAACCTTCTAAACTGTACCCCTCTAAAACCCTAACCCTCTAAGCTAATCACCTTCTAAACCGCTAAACCTCTAAAACATTTTACCCTTAAAACCCTCAGCCTCTAAACCCCTAAACCTCTAAACCACACACCCTCTAAATACCTAACCCTCTAAACCCCTAAACCCATCACCCTGTAAACCTCTAAACCCTTAACTTATAATCCTCTAAATCCCTAACCCTTTAAACCGATTTACCCATAAAACCCTATCCATCTAAACTCCTCACCTTTTGAAACCATAACCCAAATACAACAAAAAATCCCAAACCCCCTAACACTCTATATCCCTTTACTGTTAAAACCATAATTCTATAAACCCCTAGATCTCTCCACCCCTAATCCTTTAAACACGTAACCCTCAAAACCCTTAACCCTTTGTGTGGAGTGTGGTGTGTGGTGGTTGTCACGGGGTAGGTGGGTGCAGGGTGTGTGTGGAGTGTGGTGGGTGGTGGGTGTCACGGAGTGGGTGGGTGCAGGGGGTGTGTGGAGTGTGGTGGCTGGCGGGTGTCACGGGGTGGGTGCAGGGTGTGTGTGGAGTGTGGTTGGTGTCACAGGGTGAGTTGGTGCAGGGTGTGTGGAGTGTGGTGGGTGGTGCGTGTCACGGGGTGGGTGCGTGCAGGGTATGTGGTGGGTGATGGTGTCACGGGGTGGGTGGGTGCAGGGTGTGTGTGGAGTGTGGTGGGTGGTGGGTGTCATGGGATGGGTGGGTACAGGGTGTGTGGTGGGTGATGGGTGCCACGGGGTGGGTGGTTGCAGGGTGTGTGGTGAGTGGTGGGTGTCATGGGGTGGGTGAGTGCAGGGTGTGTGGAGTGTGTTGGGTGTCACAGGGTGGGTGGGTGCAGGGTGTGAGTGGATTGTGGTGGGTGGTGGGTGTCAAGGGGGTGGGTGGGTGCAGGGTGTGTGGTGTGTGGTGGGTGTCACGGGGTAGATGGTTGCAGGGTGTGTGGTGTGTGGAGTGTGGTGGGTGTCACGGGGTGGGTGGGTGCAGGGTGTTTGGAGTGTGGTGTGTGGTGGGTGTCACGGCGTGGGTGGGTACAGAGTGTGTGGAGTGTGGTGGGTGTCACGGGGTGGGTGGGTGCAGGGTGTGTGGTGGGTGATGGGTGTCACGGGGTGGGTGGGTGCAGGGTGTGTGTGGAATGTGGTGGATGGTGGGTGTCACGGGGTGGATGGGTGCAGGGTGTGAGTGGTGTGTGATGGGTGGTTGGTGCCACGGGGTGGGTGGGTGCAGGGTGTGTGTGTCGAGTGTGGTGGGTGGCGGGTGTCACGGGGTGGGTGGGTGCAGGGTGTGTGGTGTGTGGAGTGTGGTGGGTGTCACGGGGTGGGTGGGTGCAGGGTGTGTGGAGTGTGGTGTGTGGTGGGTGTAACGGTGTGGGTGGGTGCAGGGTGTGTGGAGTGTGGTGGGTGTCACGGGGTGGGTGGGTGCAGGGTGTGTGGTGGGTGATGGGTGTCACGGGGTGGGTGGGTGCAGGGTGTGTGTGGAATGTGGTGGATGGTGGGTGTCACGGGGTGGATGGGTGCAGGGTGTGTGTGGTGTGTGATGGGTGGTTGGTGCCACGGGGTGGGTGGGTGCAGTGTGTGTGTGGAGTGTGGTGGATGGTGGGTGTCACGGGGTGGGTGGGTGCAGGGTGTGTGTGGAGTGTGGTGGGTGGTGGGTGTCACAGTGTGGGTAGGTGCAGGGTGTGTGTGGAGTGTGGCGGGTGTCATGGGGTGGGTGCAGGGTGTGTGTGGAGTGTGGTGGATGGTGGGTGTCACGGGGTGGGTGGGTGCAGGGTGTGTGTGGAGTGTGGTGGGTGTCACGGGGTGGGTGGGTACAGGGTGTGTGTGGTAGGTGTGGTGATAGTGGTCATGGATCAGACCGATCAACGACCACCTCCATCTCTACTGTGCGGTGGACCGGCCACCACACAGCAGCACGCGTCGGAGGAGTGAGCGGATGACTCTCCCCATGCGGGCCAGGCCCCCTGGCTTCCTCTTCTCCTGCATCACCATCACTTGATCCTCTTTCCTTGTTTTCTCCTTCTCCTCCACCACCATCTCTTCCACAACAATCTCCTCCACCAGGGTGTCCTCCTCCTGCACCACCAGCTCCTCCACCAGAGTCTCCTCCTCTGGCAAAACCAGCTCCTCCACTAAGGTCTCCTCCTCCTGCAAAACCAGCTCCTCCACCAAGGTCTCCTCTTCCTGCAAAACCAGCTCCTCCACCAAGGTCTCCTGCACCACCAGCTCCTCCACCAGAGTCTCCTCCTCCTGCACCACCAGCTCCTCCACCAAGGCCTCCTCCTCCTGCAAAACCAGCTCCTCAACCAAGGTCTCCTCCTCCTGCACCACCAGCTCTTCCACCAGAGTCTCCTCCTCTTGCACCACCAGCTCCTCCACCAGGGTCTCTTCCTTCTGCAACACCAGCTCCTCCACCTGGGTTTCCTCTTCCTCCACAACCTTCAGCCTCCAATCAGAGGCCCAGGCGAGCAAAGAGAATGGGGGCAGCGCCGGCTCCGCTCTGTGAAGATATGCGCACGACATTGTTCCAACTTACTGCTACAGCAGAGATCGCAGCCATCCCCTCCCCCACCATCGGGGTGGAGGGGGGGAGCTGGCGATGTCACAGTGGATGAAGGGTTACCTACATGGCAAAGATATGGCCACTTCATTATTTGTCCTCACCCAGAAAGCAATTATAAAAATACATCCGTATATAACCGAATGTACAGGTGAGATTTGAACTCTCCGTGTGTTAGTTTGTGGGCGGCAGGGCTGGAACTCACAGCCAAAGAGGGACCTGGGTTTGATGCCCATACTTGGGCCACTTTCTCCATGTGGGAGTTGTGACTTGCCCTGGGCCCCACACCTCTCTATGGACTGCCTTGAAAATTGGTCAGCAGAATGTGGGTTACCGTCGTTCAGCAGCTCCAAAGCACTGGACACGGCCAGGAGTAGCAGTGGTGGTGGCATTGCTGGTGGTGCTGGTGGCCGCGGTCCGGAGCCAGCTGTGATCCAGCGCCTGCGCTGGCGTCATACGAGAATCCGGAACCCATCTGTTGAGAGACGCGTGGGAGACACACGCGCCACACGTAGTGAGAGAAGCGTGGTGAGAGCATTGAAGTTGCTTCCCTTCTCCTACAAGGTCAGGAATGCACGGCAGCAGCGGAAGCAGCAGGAACAGTGGCAATCCTCTGATGCCCAGTAGACTAAAAATGCCCCGAGCATCGCATTGGCCAGCAGCATCTTGCACGGACCTCCCCATCCTCCACAGAGGGCGATCTTGACACCGGTGGTACTGCACATCGGCAGTCCCACTCAGCTCCACATTTTCCTGGCGATCGGTGGAGAGTGATCGCCGATCAATTGGAGGGGGGGGGATCCTCATTGGGAGGGGGTGGTGGGTGTGTCTTACCGCAGACAGAAGCTGACGAATTCCACAAACGCCGGGTCGTGGCTTTTGAGCACACTTTCAAGTGGGAAGCTCCCCGGTACCCTTTTCTTGCCTGGGCACAACATCTTCCCTTGACGGTCTGCGGGAGCCATGCACAGCGGGACAGATGCAGTCACCAACCACCACGTCACCTACTTACCCACTTACCGACCCATCCATCAACCTACTCACCCACCCACCCACTCTTCCACCTACACAATCACTCACTCACCTACCCAATCACCGAACCACCTCCCACTCACCCGCCCACCCGCTTACCCACTGACCAATTCGCCCACTTACCCTACAACCTACTTGCCCACACACCGACTTACCCACCCACTCACCCAAGGAATTTAAAATAAAAAGAGGCCATTCCCCCCCCCCCCCTCCCACCAAAAAAATAACAACAGCCGCAGGCCTCTTCTTAAAACTGAATCCGGTCCGTCACTCGCACCACCCTTTAACTCACCAAAAAACTGCCTTCTGTCGGGAGCTGAATTCACCATGTATCGTGGAGGCATTCCCAGAATCTGCACATGGTTGAGACAAAGACAAAGGTCACCCGTGTATCCTCGGCTGACTGTAGGGGCAAGTGCTGTTAGTATAGCGTAACAACAGCAGCAGCGCTTGTTGAGGGCAAGCATTATGGCACACAGAGACAGGGGGTGGTGGGCCACATTGACCCAGGTATTTTACACACTGCACTAGGTACTCATTTAAGGCTGAGTCTAACTAAGGGAGGCCCAGGACCGGTTCAGATAATCATCACTAGTGTGGGCCATGAGCGCAGCATGCTAACCGCTACACTACTGCTCCCCTCACACGTACAAGATGGACACGTGCACACTCATACACAACATACGACGGCCGCTATTCGCCAGATCACTAAGTGGCCACCTCCCCTCCTGCCACCCCCAAAACCCACGACTCCAAGGAAAGAGAGGGGCATCACGAGCGGATGGACGCCCAGTGGGAAATACCTCAATGCAGCGCGGGAGGTAATCTTTGTCACTGTCGGACTGAAATAATTGTCTGCCCGTCGCCAACTCCGCCACCGTGCAACCCAGCGCCCACATGTCTACGCCACAGGTCAAGCTGTAGCCCAAGTGCAGCTCCGGAGCCGAGTATTCCAGAGTCCCACCAACATTCATAGCTGCACACCAATCACAAGAACAACACATATATGTGTTTGTGTACTCACTGTTTCTTAAACAGCATCTTCATCACACACATGAACAGTCACATGTACAGAGATGCAGATACTCACACATATCCACAATCAGACAAACACCCACACGCAGACGCTCACACACCCAGGAGAGGTCACTCACGTTGACTTTCCACAAAAAAGCTCGTGCCAAAGTCCGTGACCCTCACAGTGCCGGTCACGGTGTCCTTGATGAGAACATTTTCCTGCAGGAGAAGGGGCAGAATGAATTCAAATGCAGAGGTTATGCCGATAACATTCAGCCAGCAGTGGAACGATCACGTACCACCACCTACGCTAAACAGGGGAACTAGACGAGGCGTAGTGCCGTCAACGAGCGTCAGTCAAGTGCAACATTTGATGTTTGTTGACAGCTATTACTGGGGGTTGCCCCTTTCAATTGCATCTAGAAAAGAGATTTGATTTGAGGCTCATGTTCAAAGCACTCTAAGGGACCATCGAAGTAAAGGAGGGCAGCTCTATTGACAACTGATCATGGTTCCTCTGACAGGAGAGTGCATTGAGCTCACAGCTGCAAGAGTGCCCTTTAACGGGTTACGGACCAAAAGCTACACATGAGAGCTCGCGTATTCCATGACACTATCCACCGCGCGTTTGTCTTCGGAAGTTTTCCATTCGCAGTGTGGAAGCCGACAACGGGCAGCTGTCAGGTCAAAATACACGTTTGGCACACTTAGGAAATAGTCTTTATTTGCTCCAGTTTCTGTCTCCGAAGGACTGGGGCAACGCTGTGATCAACGTTGCCGGTTTTGTCTATGGTGAGTCCCCAATACCGACACGACTCTACACTACAGTTTAATTCATACCGCATTATCTTCACCAGGGGTACAATGACCCTGCCTCCTTCCAGTTAGATGGAAACAGCGAACGCATAGATCTTGTGACTAATGTGGCCGGTTTTCTCCGTGGAACGATTCCCTACTAACAATACGCCTCTGCAACAAAATCATACTGAATGCTGTGTCCACTCACTGGCTTGATGTCCGCGTGAACTATGTTCCTGGAAGAGATGTGGGACAGGAACATGAGGATTCCCCTGGTATAACTTTTCACCATTTCCATGTCCAACCGGAACCCCGATTCTCTCATCACATCATAAAGGCTCTCCCTGTGAGAAAGACAAAAGCAGAAACAACACCAACACAGTGTCAGTGTCATCTCCTTAAATGCTGTGCTGATTCTGCTAACAACAATCTTAATATTGTTCGTGCATGTTCACGACCAATATTCAGAGTCATAGTTCAGTGTAGGTTCAGGTCGTTGGTTTGTCGATGAACCAAATTAGTTGGCTCATTTGCCCACTTGACAACTTGATTTCATTGGCATTTTTGCCAGGTGGTAGAGGGTTATCCATGGGGAGAAGATAACAACTCTGCCTGGTAAGGTCGTGGGGTTTGATCCCGAACCTGACGCATGTACATTTGGAGTTTGCATGTTCTCCCTGTGATCATGTGGATTATTCTGTAGGTCCTCTGGTTTTCCCCTCCACATTTCGAATCGACATGCATTCATAGTATTTGGCTGCTATACATTTCCACGTGATAAGTTACTTTGTTAAGCTATCATTTGTGGGCAGGTCGCTTACAAAAAAATAACTAATAGGTCAGTGGACTTTCCCACGAAAACAAAAAAGTTTGTTTAGTTAATCAGTTAACCACGCTATTAGCGGAGGGAGGGGGAGATGGAACACGCTACATACTTCAACAGCTCCAGGACAAGGCAGTGGTGTCCCCTGAAATCAAAGCTGTTTAGGACTTTGATGACGTTGTAATCTTCATTGCTGTCCTCACTCTGAAGTTCCAGAGCTATCTGGAGCTCCATCCTCTGCAATGTTTCTTCCTTGGAGCTGCACAGAGGAAGTCCACAAATTAATAACTTACACTTGCTTAAGGGACACCCAGAGGCAAATGCTATTCAGAATTAATAATTAAATATACTTTCACCAGGTCTAACGGCATTGTGAGCTAGAGTAGCGTTCTCGACTCTCATTGGTACCATACGGGGCGCAGGAGCTGGCGTAGGGTACCCAATAGGATTTGAAGGTGAAGAGCCATTCAAATCGGATTGGTCATTCGGGAAAACTAAATGCAAACGCCCGTTAAAACAACGCGTTTTCGTTATAACGTGGTTCTTCAACACTTTTTACACAATGCAGAATGTGTCCGTTGTAACAAGAAACGCGACCATTACAACATGGAACACGCACATTCTAACAAGATACGCACCCATTATAACACGGAATACGCCCATCATAACGTGGTTTGTGAGTAGTCGACAACAAAATACTTTTTTGAGCTGCACTGTTGAGCGGTATGATACAGTACTCGGAATAATAAAAGTAACGTGACAGCATAGCCTCATTATGAGACCTCCTTTGCCAGTAACAAGATATAGTAATAGGTTTTACCCTTTTAACTGGCACAAAAACTGACACCTTTATTCAAGGCATCATGTTTGCAATAACCACAACACAAGCAGTCAAAATGCAAACAAAAGAGACAACTCTGATAATAATATGCACTGTCCTTGAATTTGATTGGTCCACACCCGAGACGGCTTTTCTTAGAGCCTAGTCTCCACTCTTCTGGTCCAACACCAGTGGAGACTAAGCTCTAAGAAAAGCCGTCTCGGGTGTGTTGAGCTCTGTCGTCCCGACAGGTCTGTAACTTTCACCTGAAGACGGCCGCTTGCATTGTGGCCGAAACGTCATGAGAATTTTAGTGTATTATTTTATTATTTTATTCTCATTCTACGTGACATTACCGAAAGAACCAAAGAAGGTGTCAGTTTTTGTGCCAGTTAAAAGGGTAAAACCTATTACTATAGCATAGCCTCAGTTATTGGTCTCATCATCTCACAGTGTATGCATACATTGCATCTCGCCAAACTTTATTGTTACATTATTTATGGAGAGATTCTTTTCGCTCAATGCTTTTTCGCTTAACGCGGAACTTTTCATGAATGTATCTACAGCATTAAATGATGACTTACTGTAATGTGGAGGTAATCTTGTAGCAATGGGATGTTTTGGCCGATACCAGTTCACACTGTGTGTGTATGTATTTTAAGCTTTAGAGACGAAAAACCAGAGTACCTAGAAGGAACCGATGCAGAACAGGGGTAGAAGGTACACACTCCACACACGATGGTGCCCGAGTCAGGAGCCGAACCAAGGCCCCCCTTCTCGCTGTGAAGCATGAGTGTCACCACCGCATTGCACGGCAATGGACTTAACAACGTCGGCCTCGTGATGGCACGTCTCTGAAGTCTTACCTCGACGGTGACACCAGGATCTTTACAGCTACCAGGGTGTTCCTCTTGTGGTCAAGGCACTGGACCACCTGGCCTTGACCTCCTTCCCCAATCATCTTGAGCACCTCATAGCGGTAGTGGAGGTGATCATGTCGGAACTGAACAAAAGGTACAATCATTTAAACTGACTATTGTTAAAATCACAACATTTAAGAAGTGCGAATGTAATTTTAACAAAAAAAATTGCTTGGAATTATGAAGTTATTTTTAACCATAATTTGGAATGCTCAGATGTCTGCTGGCTGAGTCACCCTTAAAAAGAGCTTCTGAGCTCAATGGGCTTTACTCGGGAAATAAACTTCTGATTCAGATGTGTACGGGTGAGTGCATTGGTGAGTGGGCGAGTGGGTCGGTGAGTGATTGAGTGGGTGAATGAGTGAGTGAGTCAGCAAGTGAGTGCGTCTGGGGGTGGGTGAGTAAGTGTGTGAGTGGGTGTAATTGTCGAATGCTTTGATACTGTCTGCTGGCGAAGATTCCCTTGAAAAATTGCTTCTTATCTAAAAGGGCTTTACTCGGGATTAAACATTCTGATTTTGAAGCGCGTTGGTGTGTGCCCTAGTTGGTAATTCAGGTGCAATAATAAGAAGCCACAAACCCCGCTACCTCTGGGCCCTGTGACCGCCCCCAAGGCTGTAGTTTTGTGGTGAGCCTCACCAGAATGTAATTACGTTCGTCGTCATCATATCCATGCCTGTTGCATCCCTTGGGTTTGTTGTCGAGTGCAAAGTACCACACTTCTTGCATGGTTGCGAGCTCCAGCTTGTCACGGTCGGTCAAGTGAGGGCCAAAGTGAGCCAGGATTTCTGTAGGCACGAGGAGAATAACAACAACAGGTGTGTGAACCTAAATTTTGACAATTTATAGGGTAAATATTTCAGGATTGGGATGTTTTTGCCAATCCCAGCTATGTATGTTGAAATTCTTTTGCACCGCATGTAGCCAATGGTGCTAATCAACAGTGTGGGGGAAGGTTAATAAACTAACCACGCAAATAGGTTCCACACATCTGTTAGAACCTCTAACAGACTGCGAGACAAGAAGGCTCACATGATCGAGTCACTCACCTTTCTGAAGAGATGCCGCGACAACAAGATAATACCGACCACATTTAAACTCACATCTGCTTCTGTCACTTAACCCAACTCTAAACGGATCTTATTCAGAGCTAGCCTTTCTCTAATCTCAGAGAGGATAAGAATACTCCGGCTTGAACTTGATAATTTAGACAAATGTCTCCTACAATCACACTTAACATTAACAGATAAAAAGTCATAATCTTAGTTTTTTCGGTAAAGTCACGTTGAAGGGAAACAACAAAATAATAATATATATATAAAACAATAAAAAATTCTCACGACGTTTCGACCATAACTCAAACGGTCGTCTTCAGGTGTGTTGGTTTGCATAAATTTATTTGTAAACGGCGCATTTATTTATTTATAAAAAAAAACGTTAGCGCCATGCGCAACGATTTGGCAGTTTATTTAGGACTAGTCCATCTATATTCTGAAAAGAGGAGGGGGGAGACGAATTTTTTTTATTTTTTTATTTTTTTATAATGTATGCTGTCTGAAAGCCACTGTAAGCGTGAACAATCAATTAAGACCTGAAATGGTTTATCAAATCTTTCCAATGATTGCTAAGATAGAATCCATCTTCTCGGTTGAAATTGTCTCTGTGCTTGTATATGTGGATAGCCTCATGAACGAATCTCTCATGGAAGCCAGATGGCTTACAAAGAACCTCTGTCTTGGAAAAGTCAATGTCATGTGAGCCTACTGAATTATAACAATGATCTGTCACGGCCGAGGTGTTGGTCCAACACACCTGAAGACGACCGTTTGAGTTATGGTCGAAACGTCGTGAGAATTTTTTATTGTTATATATATTATTATTTTGTTGTTTCCCTTCAACGTGACTTTACCGAAAAAACTAAGAATATGAATTACTGCAGTCACGAAAGCTTTAAATCAAAAGATAAAATGTCCGCATCTGATTGGAACCTTGTAGATAACATGACTGCTTCTTCTGCCACAACAATGTCTTCCAAATGCAAGGTTAACCTTATTGCTAAATTCAATAACTTGTCAAAAAAGAAACCATATCCACACATAAAAAAGACTGCTATTAATCAGAGTAACAGCACAATCTCCGATAGCCTAAAATCGGTACTAGCTAGAGGGCTGAATTTTGCTGTCACCCTCAAACACATCCCAGTGGATGATATAAAAACCCAGGTAGATGTAGCCCTCAAAGGCTTGGGACACATCCCGACAGACGTGGCAAGATTTAAAATTGCCACCATCTTTAAAAATGCTAAGAATCCTATTAATAACATCAGCAAGGACGAGCGCTCTGAATTCACCAAATTAAAAAATAGAGAGGACAAAGTCATCCTCTCAGCCGACAAGGGCAATGCTACTGTCATCATGGATAAAACCACATTCAGCAACATAATCCAGGACCTTCTTAATGATAGCAATTACACCAAAATCAACAAAGATCCGACCAACTGCCTGGCTATAAAAACAAACAATATCATTACCAATTCGACTTCTCTAATCGAACCATTCAAGCAGTTCTCCCTAAAACCTTCTGCTAATAGACCACCCAGATTATATGGTCTTCCAAAAATCCATAAAGAAGATACTCCACTTCGACCCATCGTTTCCACTATCAACTCACCTCCCTACAAACTGGCCCAATTTCTGTCTGAGACCTTGCTTCCATTCACGGGCAAGACTACCTCAGCAGTATGAAACTCAGCTCACTTTATCTCTCTAATCAAAGGCATTTCACTGTCCCCAGATGATTTGCTCGTCAGCTTTGATGTAGTCTCTCTGTTCACCAAGGTTCCTGTACCTGACACCTTAGCAATAATTGAAGACTTGGTCCAACATGGACCAACTTTGGTTAGGAACTGCCTTACTAACATTTACTCTTTGTTTTTTTCGATAAAGTCACATATGGATAAAATAAAATAAATGACGACGTTTCGATCGCAACACAAGCGGTCGTCCTCAGGCGGAAAAAAATCATGCAGCAGTAGAAATGCTGAACCGGCACTTACTTCACCAGGAATGGTACTTTCTACAAACAAAATCAAGGTACCCACATGGGTCCCCCCTTATCACCAGTGATAGCGAATGTTTTCATGGAGAAATTTGAAACTGATGTCATCCAGACATGCACCCAACGTCCTTCCTTGGGAAGAGATACATAGATCACACTTTCGTCATTTGGCCACATGGCCTGCCAACATTGAATCAATTTCTCAACAACATAAATTCCATACACCCATCCATCAAATTCACCATGGAAGTGGAGAAGGATGGTAAGCTACTAATTCCTGGATGTTTTGTTTGAGAAGAGACCTATCTAAAACCTAATTCCCACCACCATCCGGCGCAGAAGAATTCCCTCATCAAACCACTACACCATAGGGCCACTGCATTTGCAACCAACACCATCAAGCCAGTGAACTGGAACACGTACACCAGACTCTTAAGATGAATGGGTACTGGGACAGCATTATTCGCAAAGCTGTTTCTCCAACCATGTAGAAACAATCCACTGAGACGCCTATCAAAACCATCACTTTACCATACATAGCAGGTGTTACCAAAAATATTTCCAAAATCTTAAACAAACACAAGATCCAAGTCCGATTCAATACAGTACACAAAATCCGTGATCTAATCCCATCCTGACATGCAATATCCTGGAGTCGACAAACTGAGTTGTACCTGCGGTAGCAGTTACATTGGGAAAACGAATTGACATGTCGCGGACCGTGTTAGCGAACACAAGGCAGATCTGAAACATCGCAGAACCAATACCTCTGCCGTGTCTGACCATTGTTATAATGCTGTGGGCTCGCGTGATATTGTTTTTTTCCGAGACCAAGGTACTCTGCAAACCTTCAGGTAACTATCAAAGGTTTTTTCATGAAGCCATAAAGATATACTAACATAGACATAACTTCAACCGAGAAGATGGATACAAATTGAGCAATCATTCGATGGATGTTATTAACTAGGTAAAGCCTTAACTGGTTGTGGTTGTTTCCATCACACGCGCCAGGTACTGGTAGATTTTTCAGATTTACTTTCCCACCATGTCCCATACTCAGCTTACCACTTCTACCTCCGCCTACGTCCCCCCCAGCCTCACTTCTTCTCCCCCTAGCGCTCACGCAGCTCCCCTCTCTCTCCCCCCCTTGCTCCTCCCCCCTTTCTTACCGATAACCTCTTGCCACAGCAGCTCTCTCACCTACTTCAGCATTTTATTATTGCTGTGGTTGTTCCACCTGATGAAGATTGATTGTGTTGCGATAGAAACGTCGTGATTTGTTTTATTTTATTTCTACCTAGGTGACATTACCGAAAGAGCGAATGAGTATAGATATTAGTTGTCAAACTAGATGATTTAAACGCGCATAGCTTCAGTGGTTTCCTAATATTGGAAGAGCATTCAAGATGGCCGCAGAAGCAATTCTGAAAGCGTTTGATGTTGTTTCAGTACTGAGGCCAGAGCACAGATAATTATCCCCATGCAACATGGCCACCATGAAGTCCCCCATGTAACATGGCAACCATTATGCAGTCTCTAATGCAACATGATTACCATATTCTTGGTTCTTTCGGTAAAGTCACGTAGAAGGGAAACAATAAAATAATAAAATAATACAATTCTCACGACGTTTCGACTGCAACACAAGCAATCATCATCAGGTGTGAAAACCACAGCAAGAAAATTTCAATTTTTCTTGCTGTGGTTCTTGCTGTGGTTTTCACACCTGATGATGATTACTTGTGTTGCAGTCGAAACGTCGTGAGAATTTTATTGTTTTATATTTTTATAATTGTATTGTTGCCCTTCTACGTGAGTTTACCGAAAGAACCAAGAATATGAATCCCTGCAGCCACGAAAGCTTTAAATCAAAACATGATTACCATTAAGTCCCCCATGTAGCATTGCTATCTTGACATCACCCATACAATCACCATAAAATCTCTCATACACCAAAGGCACTGTGACGTCCCCCATGCAACATGGCCATCGTGATGTCCCACTATTTACCGTGGCCACTGTGACGTCCCTCATTACTGTTCTTACCTTTCGGCGATTTGCTACAGATGGAGCCGGTGCCCTCTGAGGACAGCGCACTCCACGTGGTGCAAGACGTGTCGTTACTCCGAGCCTCTCCAGCTCGGCTCATCTACACACACACAAAGACAAAGGTCCACCACATAGGCTTGATTAAGATGTTGGAGCAAGTGCAGAAGGCGAGCACTGAGCCAGCATCTCTGAGATCCTGGGCTCCACATTCAGGAGGGTCCTGCTGAGATGTTGTCGTTTCTCAGCATTGGGATATTTGGCCAATATCAGATGCCATGCTTGGATTCACAATGAAAGATGCGTGGATTTTGAGGTCACACGCAGGGATTGTTCAAATTGTTAAAGAGTGATTGGGGATCGGGCATGACGAGCCATGGCAAGGAGGGACAACAATGGCTGATAGTGAAGAATAATAACGGAGCAGCAGCCAAGGAAGGAAACACATCGGAGAGGAGAGCCACCAGAGAGATGGTGCGACAAAATCGGCGCTTGGCGGATTATTCCATCACAGCATTTGAGGGGTAGCAAGGTCTCAGGGAGGAAGGCATTCTCATTCATCAGTGGATAGATAATAGTGCTGTAAATGCTCACGCGTAGACAGGCAGGCACACCAACAGGATCTCGGAGACACGCTCTGATAGACATACACATACTCAGGCGGACAAGGAGAAGCACATCCAGGTATACAAGTAGGTGACAGGTAGGCACAAGTCGAGGGGAAAACACACGTCCACCCATATTTTACCACACGAGTTGAAGAGCCACACGTACCTCCATGGCAGCAACCTGCAGAGTAGGGTGCTCAGAGCTCACTGCGTTTCTCGCACGGTCCGGGTCTCTGCGTGGAGAGCGGGAGACGCAGGCGAGGGTCACACAAAACCGATGGTGTGCGACAATACTCATGTCTAAACACGCGTCATGTCACAATGCGGACTCTCATCATCAACACGGACTCACATCATCATCACACCACTCACCCACAACACGAAACACAACAAAAACAACAAAGACTGCCATTTGCCACTAAGTAGCGGCAAATGCCAGGCCAGGTGCACTTTGAGACCACGTGAAATGCTGAAGGCTCACTGACAGGTCACAGGTCAGACCCAGGTGCCAAGAGTTGACTGACTGAGATGACTGTGCCAACGTGCTACATTTCAGCCGCCCAGGTCAAAGGTCGTTGTTGTGACCATCGCTCCTTTGTTCGGACACCAGCAACACCGCGACAAACACCACCACTAGCACCACCACTAACACCACTGCTAACACCACCACCACTAACAAAGACAGATCCCCCGTATAGCCTGAATATACTGTAGGGGCAATTTCTGCTAGCGAGCACCTATAAAGGTCGGCATGGCAC
The DNA here is from genome assembly GCF_048934315.1 of Petromyzon marinus. NCBI lineage: Eukaryota > Metazoa > Chordata > Hyperoartia > Petromyzontiformes > Petromyzontidae > Petromyzon > Petromyzon marinus. The sequence continues at coordinate 18,679,812 of NC_133725.1, read as the reverse complement.
ACGAGGGGGTGGGTGGCTAACACCACGCCTGGCCGCCTTTGTCTCCCTAGCGGCGATGTTTACACATCGTACCAGGTATTCATTTGAGGCTGAGTCTACCTAGGGGAGGCCCAGGACCGGTTCAGATAATCGTTGCTGGTGTTGGCCGTGAGCGGAAATCGAACCCGGGTCGCCAGGTTTGTAGCGCAGCACGTTAACCGCTACACTACCGCTCCCCTCAACTAACACCACAACTAACACCAGCACTAACACCACTCCTAACACCACCACTAACACTACGAACCCTAAAAACACCACCACCAACATCAACTCCACCACCACCAACACCACTACCACTAACACCACCACCACTAACACTACCACCAATAATACCACCATCACTAACACGACCACCACTAATACCACCAACACCACCATCACTAACACCAGCAACAATACCTCGAACAACCACCACCACTAACACCACCATCACTAACACCAACACCACCATTATTAAGACCACAAACACCACCACTAACACCACCATCACTAACACCACCACCACTAATACCACCAACATTAACACCACCACTCCTCCTCCTGCTAATACAGGACACCAAAGACAACGATCCTCATAGAGCCTTAACAGGCTGTAGGGGCAAGTGCTGTTAGCCAGCAGTACGTATGAAGGCAGGCACGGTAAACGAAGGGGTGGGTGGTTAGCACCACGCCCGACCGCCTTTGTCTCCCCAGTGGCGATGTTTACGCATCGCACCAGGTACTCATTTGAGACCGCGTCACTGCTACACACAGACTCACACAGACCCACACACACGTACACAGACTCACACAGAGACTCACTTAGAGAGACTCACACAGAGACTCACATAGAAAGACTCACACCACCACCGCCACCACACACCCACAGCTCGGTTCCACGCCTAACGGCCAAACTGCCAGGGGAAGCACGTGGCGCGAGACGCGGCGTGGTGTAATAGCCATTAGCTCCTCCCCCTCACCTAAGCTCCTCCCCCATGCTCCCTCTTTCCCCCCCTGCCCCTCCCCCTTCACAACCCCCCCCCCCAAGCATCCCCCCCCTCGCGACCCCCCTTGCCCCCCCTGGCAACCCCCGCCCATGCTCCCCCTCAAACCCCCCCCCCTCACGCCCCCATTGCCCACCCCCCTCCCCCCGCTGCTACTTACAGTCAGGCAGGGGGCGAGTGGAGGCGGCGCGCGCTGTGGATTGTGGGTGGCGAGCGGCTGATTTGGATTCCCGCTCACGGCCACCGTCAGTGGCTCGCGAAAGCTTCTGAAGCGGCGGCTCGCTGGGCCTCCTCTACGTCGACTCAGCCTGAAGGTGAGAACCTCGCGCGGTGTGCACACATCAGCAGTGGCGGCGGTGGTGGGGGGAGACAGAGGAGGAGGCGCCTGGCCCACAGCCGTCACGTCCTAGACGCCTGCTGAGTTCACGGCGCTGCTTCAAGCAGAGCCCGGCCCTGCTGCTGCTGATGATGAGGCGCTGACGGTGGAAACCGGCCCCAGAGTGGCCCTCGTGTTGAGCCATAGCTGATGAGAGGCACTCCCAGACTGCCGTGTGTTTTTATCCCTGGAGGGACGGGTTTGTTGTGGATGCGAATCGCCTGCTGCTGGAAAAGGCATCCACTAGAGGCCGCTATATAGAGGTATTTGGTCTACTCTTCCACGCTGGTCCGGACGTGTTGGAGCAAAGTGGCAATGCCCACACTTTACCCCACCACACGCAGGGCGTTAGCTCGCTGGATTTGCAATGCAGAGGTGCAGGTTAGATTTCATTCCCACTCACACCCACCGACACTCACTCAGCCACCCACTCAGCCACTCTCTGGGCATCTATGAAAAAGAGCTTCATAGCTCATCGGATTCCTCCAGCAAAAACATACTGATTCTCACCCACCCACTCAGCCATTCACCCACCCACTCTGGCACTCATCCACTCACCAATTCACTCAGCCACCCACTCGGCCACCCACTCAGCCACCCACTCTCTCACCCACTTCGTCACCGGTCACCCACTGCCACCCACCCACTTGGTCACCGGTCACCCACTGCCACCCACCCACTTAGTCACCGGTCACCCACTGCCACCGGTCACTCACTCTGCCACCGGTCACTCACTCTGCCACCCACCCACTCTCTCACCAACCCACCGACTCTCTTGCCAACCCACCGACTCTCTCGCCAACCCATCCACTCACCCACAGGGAGACACAAGGAGACAAGGGGACCCACATGGTGTGAGAGTGTATCAGCATCATTGTGGTTGTTGTGGTGGTTATGTTGGTTGTTATGGTTGTGGTGGTTATGGTTATATTTGTGGCAGTAGTGTTTATACTTGTGGTTATGTAGCTGGTGGTTATGATTATATTTGTGGTTACGGCGATTATGGTCGCAGTGATTGTGATTATATTTGTTGTGGTTATAACCCGCGATGTATTTCGTCGAGGATGGATGCCGCCGCGTGCAGGAGTTGGGCGAGGCGGGAGTGAGCCACCTGAAGCGCCCTCTCTGACGGTGGTGAGCCGCTGGGCGGCCGGGCAGTGAGCAGCTCGCCGGCGTCGCTTCTCCTCCCCCTTCCGGGGCTGCCAACCCCAGTGGTGTTGAGTCGTCCTCCTCTTCCACTGGAGCCCTGGTACGAGTTTTTCTTCGCGTCTCCATTATAGCGATTCATCTTACTATTTGGCTACTTCTGACGCCAGTTGTAGTGGGTGGAACGGAGAGCGAGACTTCTTACCGAAAGAACCAAAGAGTATGAACTTATATGGTTTATTTCATCTATTTTTAGTGGTTTGCTACCATTCCCTTTGCACTCCTATCGTTTTTGTATTGTTTGTTGTGACGTTATGACCCCGTGCCCCCTACTGGCACATCTTTGATCAAAGAGCTTTATAGCTCATTGGATTCCTCCAGCACAGAATCAATACCGATTCTGATGAGACCGGAACGAACACGTTTGAATCGAATCGCGTACTTCGCTTTACTAAAATAGTTGTGGAATCGATTCTTGTGGAATCTGTTCTCGTGGAATCGAATCATCGATATTAATTACAGAGATTCACCATCGATATTAATTACAGACATTAATCAACGACGTCGCTAGGAGTATCGTGGTGCCGCTCTGCAAACCTTCGGGCTACTATCAAAGGTTTGTTCATCAAGCCATCCAGATATATAAACACAGACATAACTTCAACCGAGAAGATGGATACAAATTGAGTAATCATTGGAAGAATGTTATTAACCAGGTAAAACCTTAACTGCTTTATGGTGTTGCCTTAACTTTCCGCATCTCTAATTTCTTAAGCTTCCCACTCCCAGCCCCGCTCTCTTCAGCACTCCCCTCATACCCCCCCTCTCTATCTCTCCTCCCTGATCCTCCCCCCTTCTCTTACCTATATAGTCTCTTGTTTACAGCAGCTCTTTTGCCCACGTCGGCAATTGTTTCTTGCTGTGGTTTGTCCCACCTGATGATGGACGCTTGTGTTGTGCCCGAAACGTCGTGATTTAATTTATTTTATATGTTATGCCTATGTGACTTTACCGAAAGAACCAAAGAGTATAGCCCAAGAGAGTTTGTGTAGGTGGGAGCGGTAGTGTAGCACAGTAGGGGGCACAGGTGGTGCATCGGCCAGTCATCTCAGTCAAGCAACCAATGGCAACCTGGGTCTGTCTGTCTGTGACCTCCTGCTGCTTCATGTGGCCTTAACCTGCACGTAGCCTGGCACGAGCGCCGTGGTGACATCTCCACCACTTCGTGGCGAATGGCGGTTGTTGTTTATGGTCGTCTCGCGATTAGCACTACGCTGCACTACTAACCCAGCGACCCGAGTTCAATTCCCGCTCACGGCCAACACTGGTGACGATTCCGTTCCTGGGCCTCCCCTTGGTCAACTCAGCCTCAAATGAGTACCTGGTGCGTTGTGTAAACATCGCCACTGGGGAAATTAAGGCGGCCGGATGTGGTGCTGGCCACCTACCCCCCTTCGTGTATCAAAGGTGCTGCTCGTTAACAGCACTTGCACCCGACAGTCCTGTCGAAGGCTACATGGGGGATCTTTGTCTTTGTTTGGTGGTGCAGCTGAGGAGGCGCAACTGCACGGCGAGTACCTCTACCGCAAGGCGCAGGAGGCCAAGAAGGTCCTCGTAGAGGAGAAGGCGCAGCTCAAGAGGGCGCTCGATGGTAACGGGCGGCGAGACGGATCTAGAGATGGGCTCGCGACGACAAGACAGACGAGAGACAGCGAGACAGACTAGAGACGTTGAGACACGCAAGACAGACTAGAGACGGATCTAGAGACAATGAGACACGCAAGACGGACTAAGATGGGACAAGACGGTCTGACAATACAGGCGAGAAGACAACCGCGCGTTGGAAAGCGTTTCCGAATGAATCCATGCGTGCGCATGATTTTTCTTCCTTGTTAATTCTCCCCTGCCCGCCCCCCACCCACCGCCCCCTGTCCCCCTGACGTCGTCACCGAAGAAAACCTGGTGCTGCCTACGGACCTGCGGTGGGAGGCGCTTGAACTCCAGAAGGCCGTGGAGTTCGACCAGGGAGGGGAGGGTGATCTCACATCCCTCACCATCACGTCTCCTCGCATCTCTCTCTTCCTTCCCGCGAGACTCCCGAGGCAGAGGGATAAGCGTCGCGCGTCTCCGCCCGCTAGACACGCCGAGTCGGCACGCATCCCCGGCTCGCCGTCGGTCCTTCCTGCCAAGCGGTGGCACCGTGTTTTGCCGCGGAGGTTCGCGGTTCGAGAACGGCGGGCCCTCAACCCCCCCCCCCCCCCCCCACCGGTTTAATGGGTTTAATGCCGCAGTTGCGTTGACCGTAAATACTGCACGGCGATTGCTTCCCAAGTGGACTTTGAAAAATCCCGTGGCGTGAACGTGGAAAAAGAGTCGGCCGTGTGTGTGTGTGTGTGTGGTGGCTGGCGTAAATTTTGGTGGAATGTCAAATGAAGGCCGTGGTCACCACATCACGTGTACTTCTGGAGCAGTCTTCCTTCTGGAGCGGTCTTCCTTACAATATTAGGAAGCCACTGGAGCTTTGCACTTTTAAATCATCGTCTAGATTGACAAACTCATTTCTTGAGAACTACTTTTTGTGGTTAGTTTGTCACACTTCCGATTACCACGGTTGGCTACGTGCTGTAACAAAGAGGTTTAACATGCACTGACGCACTCATTCACTCACTCATCATTTTACTCAATTTACCCACTCACCTGCCATATCACCCACCCACTCTTGCAATTGGGACTCATCCAGGTCTCATTATTGCTCAGCTCGCTACACAAAATCAACGCGATCATTGCAGAGTGATATTCTCAACCATTCCTGGTCGCTCCTTCCATCCACCCACACACACACCTGCACTCACCTGCACGGTGAAGTATGGCAAATGATAACCTACCCTCTCCGTCCCCCCTGCCCCATCTACCACCTCTTTATATCCACCCCCCCCCCCCCCCCCCGTGTCAGTAGGAGTGAGCAGCCACATGGATGACGAGTACCGCTGAGCCGGCGTGAAGGACCCACACATCATGGCGACGACCTCACGCGACCCCAGCTCCCTCCTCAAGCAGTTCATCAAGGTGCGGGCACGGGGTCGCAGGGGCTACAGGGTTTGGGGTCACACGAGGAATGTGGGTCCTCGTGTATTGCATGTGTACAAGCGCGCAAAGACAGAGGTCCCCCATATAGCCTTAACAGGTTTTTGGGACAGGTGCTGTTTGCGAGGGTGTAGGTGGCTAGCACCACAACTGGCCACCTTTATCTCTCTGGTAATGATGTTTAAACACCGCACTAGGTACTCGTTTGAGGCTGAGTTGATCTAGGGGAGGCCCAGGACCAGTTCAGATAATCGCCACTGGTGTTGGCCATGAACGGAAATAAACCTCGGGTCACTAGGTTTGTGGGGCAGCATGCTAACTGCTAAATTACCGCACACACACACGTGTTCTCTATCGGCTTTAGAATCAGTTCCTTGCACCTCACACGAGTCGTGTCGACCAATCATCGGGCTTGTGCAGTGTGAGACAACTCGCATCCGTTGAGTTAACCAGAAGAAATCTGGTTGTTGATGAAAGGTGGAGGCTGTGTGGTGGGGGGGGGGGTCGTAAGTGGTGGAGCGTTGGACACTTTGGTTTGGTGCATGCAGCTTTTGTCAACTTCATTCCTCGCGATTCAGTCCGCCTTTTCGCGATGACCGATCCCTTCCATTCATCGAAAATGTATCTACTGTAGCACTACGCACGGTCGGTGGTCACGGAAAGATGTACCATTGGGGGCGCCACTGTGGCGAGATGTTAACTCCCTCACCTGGTATACAGGAGGTCGCAGGTTCAATCCTGACCCTGATGCCTGCTGTATATTTGGAGTTGCGTGCCTCTTTCCGAGGAGTCGCGTGGATTTCTCTCCAGGTCCTCCGGTTTTTCCCTCCGCATTTAGAATCAGCCACTTAGTTGAGCTATGATTTGTGGCCAGGTCGCTTCTGGAAAAGAGCTGCATAGCTCAGTGGGCCTTACCTGGTAAAATAAAAATAGTAAAGTTTTTCCAATGGTGCATCCCAGTTGTGCCAACACGGGGTTTGGCGACCCCGTATACCGGCACGGCTCGGCTCGGCTTCCGCAATGGAAAAAACAAACAACACAACCCGAGTCGGATACAGTGGGGGGGCGGGGAAGTGGGGGGGGCGAAAGCAGCGTGGCCGGGACGGACGCCGGTGGGAAGAGCGGACTCGGCGTGTGACCGCTTGCTGTCATGTTACCACACCACCACCACCCTCCCACCACCACCGCAGGAGATGAAGCTGATCCTGCCGAACGCTCAGCCGATGAACCACGGAGGCCACAAGCTGCAGGCGCTGGTGTGGGCGTGCTGCGCCAACGCCGTCAACGACTTCATCGTCCTGCATGAGCACCGCGGTATGCCAGGCACGCGCACGCACCGCAGTCGACAAAGCTCCCCCGTGTAGCCTTTAACAGGCTGTCAGGGCAAGTGCTGTTTGTCGAGCGACCTACGAAGGCCGGCAGGGCACACGGCGGGGTGGGTGGTGTGGTCATTACCGCATCTGGCCCCTTTTGTCTCCCCACTGTCGATGCTTGGACACACCGGAAATCGAAGTCAGGTCACCGGATTTGTAGTGTAATGAGATAGCCACTCCGCTCCCGCTCCCCGGTGTGATGCATGGTGTGACGTGTGTGATGCGGTGCAACAGACGGGGATGGAGGTGTATTTAGCTGTGCGTACGATGTGCGGTGTGTAGTATGACGCTGCAGACATGGAATTGTGGTGTTTTAACTGTGTATGTGGTGTGATGTGGTATGATGCCGCAGATGGAAGGGCAGTCTGTTTAACTCTCCAGTACAGTCTGTGTGACACCTGTGGTGTGTCTAACTTTCCGGCATGCTGTTCATGTGACACGTGGTACGATACCACGGTGTACTTGACACTCTCGAGCGTGGTGATGCGGCACGACATCCGGACGTGGACATGATGTCCGAGGCATTCCCACACCTCGTGATGCACAACTTCACGTCGCGACTCGGAAAGAGGGTGCGTGCGGGCACCGTGCCAGTCTCACCCACATCTTCCTCCCCCATCCCCAAAGCACAAAGGTCCCTCGTATAGGCTATAACCCTTTCTCATTTCCATGATGTACATATACGTCGTCGAAACGGAACCGTAAGAAAAACTCAAGTACGTCTTCTGACCTGAAGACATACCTTTTGCTCCCATAAGACTATGCGGGAGGGCGTGTGGCACAGTTTTGTTCCATAGAGTGCCGGTCGTGTCACTACGGTTCTCTGCGGTGAGGGCAACGCCTTTTAAAAACAGCAGCGCTACGCCTCTATAAATAAAATTAACGCCGAGCCGCTCGCGCGTACCGAGATTCAGCGGTGAACGTGACACCTACCACCCGGCAACTTGCAGATGTCTCGGAATGGGAAAGAGTGAGCAGACTTTTGGGCCAGGTGCTGTGTGTCCGCCTGTATATTCGGAGTTTGCATGTTCTCCTCCTGGTCACTTTGATTTTTCTCCGGGTCCTCTGGGTTTTTCCCTACACATTTAGAAACTTGAATTTCGAGTATTTTGCTGCTATACATTTTTATGTGAAAAAGAGCTACATAGCTCAGTGGTAAAATAAAAATAGTTTCGTTTTACTTTAGTTTTCGAGCAACAGCACAGAGTTTTTATTTAACGCCATCTCTGAAGCTGAAGGCGCGTAATGTTGTTCATTTGTTAATGCATCCGCAGTTTTAAACAGGGTGGCCGCTGGCCTCTAACTGGCAAACGTCTGCGAGGACACGTAATGAGAGTCCAGCGCCGTCCGTGTGACTTGCCGCGACCCCTCCCGTGACTTCTGTGCCCCCCTTCCCCCCTCCCAACAGGCACAACGTCTACAAGCGCGACGGCAAGGACATCGAGTTGAAGGAGGTGGGACCGTGATTCGAGATGGAGCGTAAGTCTGCCTGACACATTGTTACTCGTCTCCACTTTACACCCCTGCAAAGGCGGTGGAAATTCCACATTCCTTGTGGACTTCCCTACGAAGTGGTTGTAAATTTTATCGACCCCTGAGAGGATGATGGGCTGAATGTAAGAGTCTAGCCTCGGGCTAGGTGGCCCGCGGGTGACTTGTAGAGCGGATCGGAACTTGAGTCGGTGGGGTCGCTGCTCTGGTCGCATTCGCTGTACCGTGACCCGACTCGCATTCCCCCACCCCGGATGCGATGTGTAAATTCAAAGATGATCGGACGTAATGCTGGCCACCCACACCCACCCCTTGGTGTGCCGTGCTGGCTTTCCTACATGCTAACACACGAACAGCGCTTTTCCCACGCCGTCTGTTAAAGGCTGCATGGGGGGGATCTTTGCTTTTGTGTGTCGCGCAGTCTATGAGATTAAACTGGGCACGCTGGACAACGCGGCCACCGCCGAGGTGGAGTGGCCTTGGCGACCGTACATGAACACGGCGAAGAAGAGGAAGTTCCTGAGCGTGGAGTGAGGGAGGGGAGCGACTTCCCCCCCCCCATGGGCCTGGGGGGAGGGGCATTGGGGGGGGGGTTTGTCCCTGGAAAGCCGGAGTTGGAGTCGAACCTCGCGGCGCTCTCCGCCGAGGCTCGAGACGTTGAGGAGAGGTCGCCGCGTGGATAGGGCAGTGCGTGAATCGCTGTTCCAACCGTCGTCACACACGCGCATCATACGCGTCACACACACATTGCGGATGTACATTTATCAAACACAAACATGCACATCGTCGCATGCGTCGCACACAGAAGCACACAATTGCACAAAAAGACAAAGGTACTCCGTATCGCCGTTAACAGATTGCTGGGGCAAGTGCTGTTAACGGGTAGCACCTATGATGGCCGGCATGGCACAGAAGTGGTTGTGTGGCCAGCCCCACGTCTGGCTGCCTTTGTCCTCCCCAGTTTTGCGATGTTATACACACCCCACACCACGTACTCAGATGGCTGAGTTCGTAGTGCGCTAACTGCTGCACCACCGCTCCCCAAACGGTGTACATACACGCGTACACAAAACGAAACATTAACATTTATTTAAGTAACAAAAAAGAAAATACCAAGTCAGGCAGATGGAGAAAGTGGCGTGTCGCCGTGCACAGCACCGCTCTCGTAGCTACTCACCTAGGGTGGGAGCTCTTGGCTTCAATGCCACCCGGGATGTTTAGATGTGAAAACCTGCCATAAATAATATTTTTGGGAAGTCACAAGCGCCTTAAGTTGCATCTCATCTCGACCATTTTAATGGGCACCCCCCCCCCCCTGTAGCTGTCCCCCTGTGGCACAAAATAAACTAACAAAACTAATCTATTTTTATTTTACCAGGTAAGGCCCACTCAGCTGTATAGCTCTCTTTCAGGAACGACCGGGCCACAAATGAAAGTGCTATAAAGTGGCTTGTCACGCAGAAATATATAGCAGCCAAATACTTTTAAACGCATGTTTCTAAATGTGGAGGGAAAAACCGAAGGACCCAGAGAAAAATCCACGCGGTCACGGGGAGAACATGCAAACTCCAGATATACAGGCGTCGGGATTTAACCCACGACCTCTATACCAGTCGAGGCCCCAAGGTGAATCAGCACTTGGCCTGCGAGCGGGTATTATTAGTCTGTCAGTAGGGGGTAATGATTCCGGATTTCAGTCTCAATTGAAACTGTAATCTGGAACACTTTTGTCATATTTTGCTTGTATAAGTGTGTTCATAAAATACAAGTTTGGTCATTGAGAGAGTTATAAATGTCCTATATGCATTTCATGTTTATTGTGTTTATTGTATTTAATGTATGAAGAAAATAAAATTTTGTATATGCTACAGTATGTTTCACACGTTATTCAGTGACACTGCATATGACGGGCAATGTTTGGGGCAATCGGCCTTCAACATGGAAAATACATCGAGGCCACATGACCCGTGGCCACCGCCACTTCAACCGTGGCCCCACCACTTCAACCGTGGCCCCATTGGCACGTTGATGTGTGGCTCTGCTTTCACCTGTGGTGAGAATGAGACCAGAAAAATTACAGGAGGCCGACTCCATATGAGTCCGTCACGCTCTGGATCTCGCTAATGGGACGTTGGATAAAAATAAAACATGGAAGCGACAAGTTTCTTCTCTGGCGAGGACATTCCCACAAGATTGCCACCTTTCCCAATTAATGGAATTTGCCCCAACATCACCCTGATCCAAACCAGCAGGAGCTGAAATCTTCCAGAAGGTTCAGGATTTATTGGTACAATCGTTCGGATGTTGGTGTTTGCATGGACTTGCATTTAGAACCACCGGTCCGCTTGACGTCTTTTAAACAATACCTGTGGTCGGGTCCGCTCCCCCACCTTTCTATCCCCTGCTTTTTTTATGACCGGTGTAGTATATGTTGACGGTGTGTGCGTGTATCACAACGTGATGTAACCGGGCCCTCGAATTGCCTCAAGAAATGAATAATCAACATCTGTCGCTTTGCTGTTGTGATGTCACCACGAGGCGCCGAATGACGGTGGGACGGCGTCGTCGCACTCGTCGAGCGGACAAGGGCTCCGTGAAATGACGATGCGGATTGCGCCAAGCGTATAGAGGTCGCCGATTGCGCGCCCCTGTGGCTCGACCACTCGTGGGTCCACCTCAAAGTTCCTGTGCCCATTTGAACCTCATTGCCTGCGATGATGCTGCTGCTGGCATGGAAGAACACACGTGGCGCCCTCGTCTCTCCATGTTGTCTTTCACGTCCCATCGCAGTTTTCAGGTCACTTGATGTTTACACCCTCCGGTAAGGAGGCAGTGAGGTTCAGCCGCTCGATTTTTCTTCCTTTAGTGCACAGTACCGTACACGGATACGGGCACAGTACGACACCGTAGCTTTATTGATTGTTCAACAAAAAAGACCATCCCTCGCCCAATCTAGTTACCTATACGGTGTAATATATCGCGAGACATTTGTTAACGTAAAAAAAATGGAACTGCAATGCTGAAAATTATACTCCATGAAACTCGGGGTTTTATGGAGTATCTGAGGGCTTCTCAACGCTTCATGCCTCGCCCCCACTGATGCCCTCTTCTCCCCACTCCTACTACTGACGATTGTATGTAGGGTGTGTAGGCATTTACTTCCGACTGTTGTATGTAGGGTGTGTAGGGTGGTGGGAGTAAATGAGATTTAAAACTGGGTGCTCAACTTGAACTCACCACCACTCACATCATGTATGCACTCATCCGCCATCTCGCTCACTGACCCTGTGTTTCCGTGTTGATGGTGTGAGTCCGTATTGATGCTGTGAGTGTTGATCGTGGGAGTCTGTGTTGATCATGTGAGTCTGTGTTGATGCTGTGAGTCCGTGTTGATGGCTCGGGGGCACGGTACAGAAGGGCAGTACAACTGTAGAGTAATAGTTGTTGTCCAGCAGCGGCAACTGCGGTGGACGGGGAGTACACACGCCAGTGAGCCTCACGCGTGTTTGTCAGCAGGGCGGAGGCACTGGGGCAAGGATCACAGAGACCCTGTCTGGAAGACCCTGGAACCCGCTCGTGGGTTGGAGAAGGGAGGCGCGGCCAGGGCGGAGCCAGGCCGCGCCGAGTCGGATAAAAGCAGCGGAGAGCGAGAGCTCGTGGTTGCAGGTTCTGGGAAGTGGAGTCGTCTCGTTGGCACTGTCTTTGCCGACTTGGTCGCTGCCGTCTTCACTAGATAATTGGGCGGCCGGATAGTTGTTGGCTGTCTCGGTCGATGCCGTCAGTGTAACATGGTGAGGGTTGTGTCTAAGCTAGGCTATTTGACTTGGGAGAAGCGAGGGCGAGTCTGTGAACCTGATGGTGTTAAATAAGGAAGGTGCGGAAGGTACGGGAGAGGATGAGGAAGATCGTGGGATGGATGGGGGAGGATGAGAAGATAGTGGGAGGGACGGGGGAGGAAGAAAGTGGGAGGGATGGGAGAGAAAGAAGGAGATAGCGGGGGGGACGGGAGAGGAAGAGGGAGATAGTGGGAGGGAAGGGGGTGGAAGAGGGAGATAGTGGCAGGAAAGGGGAATGAAGAGGGAGATAGTTGGAGCGACTGGGGAAGTAGAGGGAGATAGTGGGAGTGATTTGGGAGGATTAGGCAGATCGGTTAGAGTAAGAAGGTGATAGTGGGAAGGAAGGGGAAGGAAGAGGGAGAGAGTGCGAGGGATTGGAGATGCAGAGGGAGATAGTGGGAAGGATGGGGGAAGAAAATGGAGATGGTGCGAGGGACGGGAGAAGAGGGAGATAGTAGAGCCAAGTGGGAGGAAGAGGGAGATAGTGGAAGGTACTGGGGAGGAAGTGGGAGATGGTGGGAGGGACGAGGGAGGAAGATGGTGGGACGGATTGGAGAGGTAGATAGTGGGAGGGACGCGGGAAGAAGAGGGAGATAATAGCAGGGACGAGAGAGGAAGAGGGAGATAGCCACTGATGTTCGCCGTGGCCAGAAATTTAAACTCGGTTCACAAAGTTCATGGTGTAGTGGGTGTTGAGGTGGCATATCCTGGCTGGCCAGGAGAAGGCAGTACAGCAAGGGGGATAAGCACCATCTCTGCCTGCATGGGATAGAGGGTTGCCCCCTTGCACGAGTGGGTTTTCTCTGGGTACTCCTGTATCCCCTCACGTTTATGAACGCTCAGTAATTGCCCAATTGAATTATTGCTATGCACCGCGACGTTCGTTTTGCTATGTCATGTGATCAGAATTGGGCGCCACGGTGGCGAGATGTTAACTATTTTGTAGGGTATACAGGAGGTCGTGTATTAAATCCTTACCCTGACACCTTTGTATTTGGAGTTTGTATGTTATCTCCCCGTGGTCGCGTGTATTTTTCTCCGGATCCTCCGGGTTTTCCCTCCACATTTATTAACACATGTTTAGAGTTTCGATTTAAAGCTTTCGTGACTGCAATGATTCATCTTCTTTGGTTCTTTCGGTAAAGTCACGTAGAATGATAATAAAATAATAAATTGATAAAATAAAATAACACAATAATATTCTCACGACGTTTTGGCCACAACACAAGCGGCCTTCATCAGGTGAAGGGAGCGAGACTGTCTGGTAGGACAGCGCTGGAGTGAAAGAGCCACGTTCAGATACGGCCTTTAAGCTGTGTGAGAGGAACAAAGCGCCTTGACAAATGAATTAGCATAGATTTTAGCATTGAAATGGCTGAATGATTAGCTTGTGACTGGTCACAGAAATAGCTATGTTAAAAGTTAAAGCATACACACCCGCAGAGGCACCCATTGTTAAAGGGATTAGCATAGAATTTAGCATTGAAATAGCTAAGTTAAGGCATACACATCTTGACAATGGAATTAGCATAGAATTTAGCATTGAGATAGCTGAGTGGTTAGCTTGTACCTGCTGCAGAAATAGCTACGTTAAAGTCAGAGCATACACATTCACCGAGGCCCTTAGTACAAATCAAACAGGAGAATTTAGCATTGAAATAACTAGGCGAATCCAGCATTGAAACAACTGAGTGATTAGCTAGTGACTGGTCACAGAAATGACTACACATCTGAGCTATTCACAGTACTATATAGTGAACCAATAAAAACTAAAATATAAATTACCTTCATGTTATCAATAAACTCTATATTCTCCAATCAGCTAAGCTACCAACAATAAGTCGTTATATATCACAATGCTATATGGCGAAAAAATGGGTGGATTCTTACCCTCAAATTTCAGCCCCACGGATAGCTACGGGTCCCGTTCAGACGGACGAGTTCGTCCATGGTCGGAACAGAGGAGGGGGAGAGAGACAGCTGCGAGGCCCTAGTATGCTCCATATTGTAAAACTATACCATTAACCATGGTATGAGAGGTATTAAGAGGCAATGCTGGCGAAAGAGCTGCGGTCTGAAGGTCATCGTAAAAATACAATTAATTAAGAACAGAAATGATTTAAAACATCTTTCCAGTGGTTACTAAGCCTGAATCCATCTTCTTGGTTGAAATTGTCTCTGTGCTTGTATATGTGAATGGCCTCATGAACGAATCTCTCATGGTAGCCGGTTGGTTTGCAAAGAACCTCCGTCTTGGAGAAGTCAATGTCATGTGAGCCCACTGAATTATAACAGTGATCTGCCACGGCAGAGGAGTTCGTCCTACCGTGTTTCAAGTCTGCTTTGTGTTCGCGGATGCGGTCCGAGATATGTCTTTTGGTTTCTCCAATGTAGCTACTACCACAGAGGCACTTTAGTTTGTAAACGCCCGGGTACTGTATGTCTGGAACAGCAACTTTTACAGATGGAACTAAATCACGGATTTTATGTACTGTGTTGAATCGGACCTGGATCTTGTGTTTGTCCAGGATTTTGGAGATCTTTTTAGTGACCCCTGCAATGTAGGGTAAGGTGATGGTTTTGAGTGGCTCCACAAGAGGATCCTTCTTCATGACTGGAGTGATGGCTTTGCGGATTGTGTAGTCGGAGTAGTCATTAGCCCTGAGAGCCTGGTGTACGTGCTTGAGTTCACTGGTAATGTGTTCCTGGTCGGAAATGCATTGGGCTCTATGGTATAGAGTCTTGATGAGGGAGTTTTTTTGGGATGGATGGTGGTGGGAATCCGGTTTCAAGTAAGCATCTGTATGGGTAGCTTTCCTGTAGACAGAGTGGCTCATTGAACCATCATGTCTTCTTTTAATTAAGACATCCAAAAAGGGTAGTTTGCCATCTTTTTCGACCTCCATGGTAAATCTGATGGCTGGGTGTATGGAATTGATGTGGTCGCGGAATTGGTCTAGAGCAGGCTGGCCATGTGGCCAGATGACAAAGGTGTCATCAACGTACCTCTTCCATAAGGTCGGGCGTAGAGTGGCAGTCTGGATGGCGTCAGTTTCAAATTTTTCCATGAATACGTTGGCTACAACCGGAGATAGGGGGGAGACCATTGGGGTGCCCTCAGTTTGTTTGTTGAAAGTTCCATTCCAGGTGAAGTAAGTGTTGGTTAAGCAATGTCTCACCAGGGGGGGTACATCAGTATGCAGTCCTTGATGAACCAGGTCTTCAATGATAGCGATGGTGACACCATCGCTATCATTGAACTCGGTTCACAAAGTTCATGGTGTAGTGGGTGTTGAGGTGGCATATCCTAGCTGGCCAGGAGAAGGCAGTACAGCAAGTGGGATAAGCACCATCTCTGTCTGCATGGGATAGAGGGTTGCCCCCTTGCACGAGTGGGTTTTCTCTGGGTACTCCTGTATCCCCTCACGTTTATGAACGCTCAGTAATTGCCCAATTGAATTATTGCTATGCACCGCGACATTCGTTTTGCTATGTCATGTGATCATAATTGGGCGCCACAGTGGCGAGATGTTAACTATTTTGTAGGGTATACAGGAGGTCGTGTATTAAATCCTTACCCTGACACCTTTGTATTTGGAGTTTGTATGTTATCTCCCCGTGGTCGCGTGTATTTTTCTCCGGATCCTCCGGGTTTTCCCTCCACATTTATTAACACATGTTTAGAGTATTTGGCTACTAATGTCCACGTAATAAGCCAATTTGTTGAGCTGTAATTGTGTGGCCGCTTCTGAAAGAGAGCTGTATAGCTCAGTGGGCCTTGCCTGGTTAAAGTAAAAAAAAATAGTCAAATAGTTTGCAATTGTTTATATCTGGGATAAATGCACCCGTGGCTTTAATGATGTGGGGATCTGCGCCTGGCATTTTCAGGTGGGATCCGGAGCAATGAATGAGCCCTGACAAGGCAATGGCCCACCCGTTGATTTGCTCCATGAGGAACTTTTAGGGGGCTCGGGACCGTGGCGCCAAGAAGACCAGCTATTGGACCATGGAGGCACCGAAGGGGGCGGTTTCCCCCCCACACGTAACGCTCCCTATCTGGTCGATAAAAACGTATCAATAGGGTCACAGAGCTTGGGCAATCGTTGGTGCCAGCTTACCAAGTGGCTTCCTTCCTGATTGTCTGTGGTTCCTCGCACCTCTGAGGCCTGCTTGATCACATTATAAGTATAAATATTGTTGTTATCAAGTTCTAAGTGTAAATAATAATTGTTGTTGTTATTACTCGCCTGTTCTAAACATACGCCTGTTGTTATCATTCGCCTGTTATCATTCGCCTGTTTTCATTTGCCTGTTATCATTCGCCTGTTTTAATTGGACTGTTATAATTTGCCTGTTGTTTTCTTTCGCCTGTTGCTACCAAGTAATAAGTATAGTTATTGTTGTTGTTGTTATCATTCGCCTGGTGTTAGTGGTGCACGTCTCAAATCCAGCACTGGGGAAGGCAGCGAGGGTTCGTAAATCACCGCACAATGATGTTGTGAAATCCTCTTCCCGTGGGCGTCGAGGTGCATAACCTGCCTCGCCAGGAGAAGGCAGTACAGCAAGTGGACTCATCGCCATCGTCACCTGTACGGTTTAAAATGCTGCCCTTCACACACGTGGCTTTTCTCTGGGTGCTCCGATTTCCCCCACTTGTACAAACACTCGTTATTAATTAGCCAATAATGCCTCCATACATAGAGTACCGTAGAGCCTAGACAATCGTTGGTGCTGGCTCACCACGTGGCTTCCTTCCTGCATGTCTGTGGCTCCTCGTGCCTCTTGAGTCGTTCTTGTGAGTGCTATATAGCTTTAAATAATAACTACAAATACTCGCCAGAAGGTGGTGACGCAAGCCTGCGATCCAGCACTGTAGAAGGCAGCAAGGGTTGGTGGATCACACAGTAAATATTGTGAAACCCCCTTCCCGTGAACATTGAGGTGCCTTCTCCTGGCTGGCCAGGAGAAAGCATCTGACTGGCCAGGAGAAGGCATTATAGCAAGTGGGATCATCGTCACCTGTACGGTTTAAAATGCTGCCTGCTGCCCCTTCCACATACGTTTGTTTTCTCCGGGTGCTCCGGTTTCCCCCCACTTGTGTAAGCATTCGTTATTCATTGATTGAAAAGATCTTACAATAAAAAACAAATTCAGGACCTTACTATGACTCAGCGTGGCTTTCCTGGAGTGAGTCTAATTATTATTATAAAGAATTACAGGGGCTGTATGATGACACGACTAGAGAGCTGGCTTGCACTGCGGGGAGCTTAATAGTCAACTTGGATTCCGCACCCCTCAATGCCCTTTTTAAGTTCAGTTTGTGCACTTAAGACTCGCACAAACAACCATACTCAGAGAACCATAGATTCCCACTCAGACCCAGAACCAGAAACCCATAGACTCCAACAGGGACCCATACATTCCTTCAGACACTCAGACTCATACGGCGACCCTATATACTGACACAGGGATCCATAGACTCAGACAGAGACCCATACACTCACAGAGGCCCACAAACTCAGAAATCCATAGACTCGCACAGAGGTCAATAAAATTTAAATCTGAATATTTATTTACACTGGATGAAATCGATGAGCTACAAAGATCTGTTTTCACAGCTGTCCAATCGGGCAGGTCAGAACATAACTAAAAAAATACAAAAAATGACAGGAAAGACAAACTGTTCAAAAATAAACAAATTAAACTAAACTATTTTAATCTTTATTTGAAGCTTTCGTGACTGCAGGAATCCATACTCTTTGGTTCTTTCAGTAAAGTCACGTAGGTATAAATTAAATAAAATTAAACAAATCACGACGTTTCGATCGCAACATAAGTGATATTTTTAGGTGGGACAACCACAGCAAGAAAATGCTGAAGTCGGCGGGAGAGCTGCCATGGCAAGAGGTTATACAGGTATGAGATGGGGGAGGAGGCAAGGGGGGAGAGAGAGAGGGGAGGGTGTGGGGTAGGGAGAGGAAGGGGGGCCGCGTGAGCGCTAGGAGAAGAGGACGTGAGGCTGGGGTGGGGGGACGTGGGCGGGGCTAGCAGTAATCGGCAGGTAATGATGGAAACAACAACACAAGTTAAGGCATTACCTGGTTGATAACATCCTTCCAGTGATTGTTTAATTTGTATCCATCTTCTCGATTGAAGTTTTGTCCTTGGCCTCGGAAAATAACAATATCATGCGAGCCTACAGCGTTATAACAATGGCCACTACGGCAGAGGTATTGGTTCTGCCATGTTTCAGATCAGCCTTGTGTTCGCGAACACGGTCCGAGACGTGTCGTTTTATTTCTCCAACGTAACTGCGGCCGAAGTTACAACTCAGTTTGTAGACTCCAGGGTATAGACAAAACTTCAACCGAGAAGATGGATACAAATTAAACAATCACTGGAAGGATGTTATCAACCAGGTAATGCCTTAACTTGTGTTGTTGTTTCCATCATTACCTGCCGGTTTTACTGCTGCCCCGCCCATGTCCCCCCACCAGCCTAACGTCCTCTTCCCCTAACGCTTACGTGCCCCCCCCCCTTTTCCTACCCCACACCCCCCCCCTTTTCTCTCTGTCCCCTTGCCTCTTCCCCCCTCTCTTAACTATATAACCTCTTGCCATGGCAGCTCTCCCGCCGACTTCAGCATTTCTTGCTGTGGTTGTCCCACCTGATGAAGATCGCTTGTGTTGCGATCAAAACGTCGCGATTTGTTTTATTTTATTTCTACCTATGTGACTTTACCGAAAGAACCAAAGAGTATGGATCCCTGCAGTCACGAAAACTTCAAATCTACATTTAACACCCATACCCTCTAAAGAACTAACCCTCAAGACACCTAACCCTTAAAACACCTATACCCCTAAAACGCTAACCCTCTAAACACATAACACTCTAAGCCCCTAACCCTCTAAACGCATAATAAATATATTTTCGGGTTAGATCGTGTAAATATAAATGTGTCGTTAAACCAGACACCACCCGACACAGCCAATTAGTAAAGTTTGTCATGACAATAAAAAAGTGCCATTAAGTGTTGGAGAGAAATCCAAAACACCTTTAGTATGGATAATATTAGTTGTCAAAGTCTTGGTGTTAAACCCTCTAAACTCCCAAATCCCAAAACCCATAACCCTCTAAACCGCTAAACCCCATTACCCTATAAACCCCTAACCCTCAAAACCCCCATACCTCTAAACCCCTAAACACATACAATTATAACCTCCTAAACTCCTAACCATCTAAACCATTCAACCTCTAACAATCGAAACCCATACATCTCTAAACACCTAACTCTCTAAACCCCCAACCCTCTTTACCCCAAAATCTTCTAAACTCTAACATTCTAAACACCTAATCCTCTAAACGACCTTACCCTTAAAACCCTAACTGTCTAAAAACCTCTCCCTCGAAAACCCCACCCATAAACCCCCAAAACTCTAACTGTCTAAACACCAAACCCTCTAAACTCCGCAACCCCTAAAACCGTAACCCTCTCGGCACCTAACCTGCTAAACCCCTCACCCTCTAAACTCCTACACCACTAATAGCCCAATCCTCTAAACACCTAACACTATAAAGCCCTTTAACCTTAAAACCCTAACCCTCTAAACCCCTAACCCTTGAATCCCCTCAAGCGCTAACACTCTCAACCCCTAAACCCTCGAAGTCTATAAACCACGAAACCCCTTATCCCCGAAACACCCCAAAACTTCTAAGCTCCTAACCCTCTAAACCACTTAACCTATAACAATCGAAACCCATAAACCCATTAAACAGCTACTTCTCGAAACCCATAACACTCTAAACCCCTTTATCCTTAAAACCTTCACCCTCTAACCCCCTAAACCTCTAAACCCCTAAACCCATAACCCTGTAAACCTCTAAACGGCTCAACTTATAATCCTCTAAATCCCAAACCCTCTAAACGCCTTTACCCATTAAATCAAATCCTTTCTAAACTCCTCGCCCTTTGAAACCAGAACCCAAATACCCTGAAACCCCAAACCCCCTAACACTCTAAACCCCTTTACCGTTAAAATCCGAATTCTCAAAAGCCCTAGATCTCTGCACCCCTAACCCTCTAAACACCAACCCTCTAAACCCCTAACCCTTAAAATCCTCAACCCCTAAAACGCTCAACCCCTAAACACCATAACCCTAGAAACCCCCAAAACATCGAAGACGCTTATCCCCTAAAAAAACCTCTAAACCCTTAACACGTAACCTTATAAACTCCAAGCCCTCTAAACCACTAACCCTTTAACAATCGAAACCCATAAACCGTCTAAACCTCAGGACACCAAACTCCTTACAATTATAACCCTATAAACCCATAACCTTCTAAACTGTACCCCTCTAAAGCCCTAACCCTCTAAGCTAATCACCTTCTAAACCGCTAAACCTCTAAAACATTTTACCCTTAAAACCCTCAGCCTCTAAACCCCTAAACCTCTAAACCACACACCCTCTAAATACCTAACCCTCTAAACCCCTAAACCCATCACCCTGTAAACCTCTAAACCCTTAACTTATAATCCTCTAAATCCCTAACCCTTTAAACCGATTTACCCATAAAACCCTATCCATCTAAACTCCTCACCTTTTGAAACCATAACCCAAATACAACAAAAAATCCCAAACCCCCTAACACTCTATACCCCTTTACTGTTAAAACCATAATTCTATAAACCCCTAGATCTCTCCACCCCTAATCCTTTAAACACGTAACCCTCAAAACCCTTAACCCTTTGTGTGGAGTGTGGTGTGTGGTGGTTGTCACGGGGTAGGTGGGTGCAGGGTGTGTGTGGAGTGTGGTGGGTGGTGAGTGTCACGGAGTGGGTGGGTGCAGGGGGTGTGTGGAGTGTGGTGGCTGGTGGGTGTCACGGGGTGGGTGCAGGGTGTGTGTGGAGTGTGGTTGGTGTCACAGGGTGAGTGGGTTCAGGGTGTGTGGAGTGTGGTGGGTGGTGCGTGTCACGGGGTGGGTGGGTGCAGGGTATGTGGTGGGTGATGGGTGTCACGGGGTGGGTGGGTGCAGGGTGTGTGTGGAGTGTGGTGGGTGGTGGGTGTCATGGGGTGGGTGGGTACAGGGTGTGTGGTGGGTGATGGGTGCCACGGGGTGGGTGGTTGCAGGGTGTGTGGTGAGTGGTGGGTGTCATGGGGTGGGTGAGTGCAGGGTGTGTGGAGTGTGTTGGGTGTCACAGGGTGGGTGGGTGCAGGGTGTGAGTGGATTGTGGTGGGTGGTGGGTGTCAAGGGGGTGGGTGGGTGCAGGGTGTGTGGTGTGTGGTGGGTGTCACGGGGTGGGTGGTTGCAGGGTGTGTGGTGTGTGGAGTGTGGTGGGTGTCACGGGGTGGGTGGGTGCAGGGTGTTTGGAGTGTGGTGTGTGGTGGGTGTCACGGCGTGGGTGGGTACAGGGTGTGTGGAGTGTGGTGGGTGTCACGGGGTGGGTGGGTGCAGGGTGTGTGGTGGGTGATGGGTGTCACGGGGTGGATGGGTGCAGGGTGTGAGTGGTGTGTGATGGGTGGTTGGTGCCACGGGGTGGGTGGGTGCAGGGTGTGTGTGTGGAGTGTGGTGGGTGGCGGGTGTCACGGGGTGGGTGGGTGCAGGGTGTGTGGTGTGTGGAGTGTGGTGGGTGTCACGGGGTGGGTGGGTGCAGGGTGTGTGGAGTGTGGTGTGTGGTGGGTGTAACGGTGTGGGTGGGTGCAGGGTGTGTGGAGTGTGGTGGGTGTCACGGGGTGGGTGGATGCAGGGTGTGTGGTGAGTGGTGGGTGTCATGGGGTGGGTGAGTGCAGGGTGTGTGGAGTGTGTTGGGTGTCACAGGGTGGGTGGGTGCAGGGTGTGAGTGGATTGTGGTGGGTGGTGGGTGTCAAGGGGGTGGGTGGGTGCAGGGTGTGTGGTGTGTGGTGGGTGTCACGGGGTGGGTGGTTGCAGGGTGTGTGGTGTGTGGAGTGTGGTGGGTGTCACGGAGTGGGTGGGTGCAGGGTGTTTGGAGTGTGGTGTGTGGTGGGTGTCACGGCGTGGGTGGGTACAGGGTGTGTGGAGTGTGGTGGGTGTCACGGGGTGGGTGGGTGCAGGGTGTGTGGTGGGTGATGGGTGTCACGGGGTGGGTGGGTGCAGGGTGTGTGTGGAATGTGGTGGATGGTGGGTGTCACGGGGTGGATGGGTGCAGGGTGTGAGTGGTGTGTGATGGGTGGTTGGTGCCACGGGGTGGGTGGGTGCAGGGTGTGTGTGTGGAGTGTGGTGGGTGGCGGGTGTCACGGGGTGGGTGGGTGCAGGGTGTGTGGTGTGTGGAGTGTGGTGGGTGTCACGGGGTGGGTGGGTGCAGGGTGTGTGGAGTGTGGTGTGTGGTGGGTGTAACGGTGTGGGTGGGTGCAGGGTGTGTGGAGTGTGGTGGGTGTCACGGGGTGGGTGGGTGCAGGGTGTGTGGTGGGTGATGGGTGTCACGGGGTGGGTGGGTGCAGGGTGTGTGTGGAATGTGTTGGATGGTGGGTGTCACGGGGTGGATGGGTGCAGGGTGTGTGTGGTGTGTGATGGGTGGTTGGTGCCACGGGGTGGGTGGGTGCAGGGTGTGTGTGTGGAGTGTGGTGGGTGGCGGGTGTCACGGGGTGGGTGGGTGCAGGGTGTGTGTGTGGAGTGTGGTGGATGGTGGGTGTCACGGGGTGGGTGGGTGCAGGGTGTGTGTGGAGTGTGGTGGGTGGTGGGTGTCACAGTGTGGGTAGGTGCAGGGTGTGTGTGGAGTGTGGCAGGTGTCATGGGGTGGGTGGGTACAGGGTGTGTGTGTGGAGTGTGGTGGATGGTGGGTGTCACGGGGTGGGTGGGTGCAGGGTGTGTGTGGAGTGTGGTGGGTGTCACGGGGTGGGTGGGTACAGGGTGTGTGTGGTAGGTGTGGTGATAGTGGTCATGGATCAGACCGATCAAAGACCACCACCATCTCTACTGTGCGGTGGACCGGCCACCACACAGCAGCACGCGTCGGAGGAGTGAGCGGATGACTCTCCCCATGCGGGCCAGGCCCCCTGGCTTCCTCTTCTCCTGCATCACCATCACTTGATCCTCTTTCCTTGTTTTCTCCTTCTCCTCCACCACCATCTCTTCCACAACGATCTCCTCCACCAGGGTGTCCTCCTCCTGCACCACCAGCTCCTCCACCAGAGTCTCCTCCTCTGGCAAAACCAGCTCCTCCACTAAGGTCCCCTCCTCCTGCAAAACCAGCTCCTCCACCAAGGTCTCCTCCTCCTGCAAAACCAGCTCCTCCACCAAGGTCTCCTCCTCCTGCACCACCAGCTCCTCCACCAGAGTCTCCTCCTCCTGCACCACCAGCTCCTCCACCAAGGCCTCCTCCTCCTGCAAAACCAGCTCCTCAACCAAGGTCTCCTCCTCCTGCACCACCAGCTCTTCCACCAGAGTCTCCTCCTCTTGCACCACCAGCTCCTCCACCAGGGTCTCTTCCTCCTGCAACACCAGCTCCTCCACCTGGGTTTCCTCTTCCTCCACAACCTTCAGCCTCCAATCAGAGGCCCAGGCGAGCAAAGAGAATGGGGGCAGCGCCGGCTCCGCTCTGTGAAGATATGTGCACGACATTGTTCCAACTTACTGCTATAGCAGAGATCGCAGCCATCCCCTCCCCCACCATCGGGGGGGAGGGGGGGAGCTGGCGATGTCACAGTGGATGAAGGGTTACCTACATGGCAAAGATATGGCCACTTCATTATTTGTCCTCACCCAGAAAGCAATTATAAAAATACATCCGTATATAACCGAATGTACAGGTGAGATTTGAACTCTCCGTGTGTTAGTTTGTGGGCGGCAGGGCTGGAACTCACAGCCAAAGAGGGACCTGGGTTTGATGCCCATACTTGGGCCACTTTCTCCATGTGGGAGTTGTGACTTGCCCTGGGCCCCACACCTCTCTATGGACTGCCTTGAAAATTGGTCAGCAGAATGTGGGTTACCGTCGTTCAGCAGCTCCAAAGCACTGGACACGGCCAGGAGTAGCAGTGGTGGTGGCATTGCTGGTGGTGCTGGTGGCCGCGGTCCGGAGCCAGCTGTGATCCAGCGCCTGTGCTGGCGTCATACGAGAATCCGGAACCCATCTGTTGAGAGACGCGTGGGAGACACACGCGCCACACGTAGTGAGAGAAGCGTGGTGAGAGCATTGAAGTTGCTTCCCTTCTCCTACAAGGTCAGGAATGCACGGCAGCAGCGGAAGCAGCAGGAACAGTGGCAATCCTCTGATGCCCAGTAGACTAAAAATGCCCCGAGCATCGCATTGGCCAGCAGCATCTTGCACGGACCTCCCCATCCTCCACAGAGGGCGATCTTGACACCGGTGGTACTGCACATCGGCAGTCCCACTCAGCTCCACATTTTCCTGGCGATCGGTGGAGAGTGATCGCCGATCAATTGGAGGGGGGGGATCCTCATTGGGAGGGGGTGGTGGGTGTGTCTTACCGCAGACAGAAGCTGACGAATTCCACAAACGCCGGGTCGTGGCTTTTGAGCACACTTTCAAGTGGGAAGCTCCCCGGTACCCTTTCCTTGCCTGGGCACAACATCTTCCCTTGACGGTCTGCGGGAGCCATGCACAGCGGGACAGATGCAGTCACCAACCACCACGTCACCTACTTACCCACTTACCGACCCATCCATCAACCTACTCACCCACCCACCCACTCTTCCACCTACACAATCACTCACTCACCTACCCACCTACCCAATCACCGAACCACCCCCCCCACTCACCCGCCCACCCGCTTACCCACTGACCAATTCGCCCACTTACCCTACAACCTACTTGCCCACACACCGACTTACCCACCCACTCACCAAAGGAATTTAAAATAAAAAGAGGCCATTCCCCCCCCCCCCCCCTCCCACCAAAAAAATAACAACAGCCGCAGGCCTCTTCTTAAAACTGAATCCGGTCCGTCACTCGCACCACCCTTTAACTCACCAAAAAACTGCCTTCTGTCGGGAGCTGAATTCACCATGTATCGCGGAGGCATTCCCAGAATCTGCACATGGTTGAGACAAAGACAAAGGTCACCCGTGTATCCTCGGCTGACTGTAGGGGCAAGTGATGTTAGTATAGCGTAACAACAGCAGCAGCGCTTGTTGAGGGCAAGCATTATGGCACACAGAGACAGGGGGTGGTGGGCCACATTGACCCAGGTATTTTACACACTGCACTAGGTACTCATTTAAGGCTGAGTCTAACTAAGGGAGCCTCAGGACCGGTTCAGATAATCATCACTAGTGTGGGCCATGAGCGCAGCATGCTAACCGCTACACTACTGCTCCCCTCACACGTACAAGATGGACACGTGTACACTCATACACAACATACGACGGCCGCTATTCGCCAGATCACTAAGTGGCCACCTCCCCTCCTGCCACCCCCAAAACCCACGACTCCAAGGAAAGAGAGGGGCATCACGAGCGGATGGACGCCCAGTGGGAAATACCTCAATGCAGCGCGGGAGGTAATCTTTGTCACTGTCGGACTGAAATAATTGCCTGCCCGTCGCCAACTCCGCCACCGTGCAACCCAGCGCCCACATGTCTACGCCACAGGTCAAGCTGTAGCCCAAGTGCAGCTCCGGAGCCGAGTATTCCAGAGTCCCACCAACATTCATAGCTGCACACCAATCACAAGAACAACACATATATGTGTTTGTGTACTCACTGTTTCTTAAACAGCATCTTCATCACACACATGAACAGTCACATGTACAGACACGCAGATACTCACACATATACACAATCAGACAAACACCCACACGCAGACGCTCACACACCCAGGAGAGGTCACTCACGTTGACTTTCCACAAAAAAGCTCGTGCCAAAGTCCGTGACCCTCACAGTGCCGGTCACGGTGTCCTTGATGAGAACATTTTCCTGCAGGAGAAGGGGCAGAATGAATTCAAATGCAGAGGTTATGCCGATAACATTCAGCCAGCAGTGGAACGATCACGTACCACCACCTACGCTAAACAGGGGAACTAGACGAGGCGTAGTGCCGTCAACGAGCGTCAGTCAAGTGCAACATTTGATGTTTGTTGACAGCTATTACTGGGGGTTGCCCCTTTCAATTGCATCTAGAAAAGAGATTTGATTTGAGGCTCATGTTCAAAGCACTCTAAGGGACCATCGAAGTAAAGGAGGGCAGCTCTATTGACAACTGATCATGGTTCCTCTGACAGGAGAGTGCATTGAGCTCACAGCTGCAAGAGTGCCCTTTAACGGGTTACGGACCAAAAGCTACACATGAGAGCTCGCGTATTCCATGACGCTATCCACCGCGCGTTTGTCTTCGGAAGTTTTCCATTCGCAGTGTGGAAGCCGACAACGGGCAGCTGTCAGGTCAAAATACACGTTTGGCACACTTAGGAAATAGTCTTTATTTGCTCCAGTTTCTGTCTCCGAAGGACTGGGGCAACGCTGTGATCAACGTTGCCGGTTTTGTCTATGGTGAGTCCCCAATACCGACACGACTCTACACTACAGTTTAATTCATACCGCATTATCTTCACCAGGGGTACAATGACCCTGCCTCCTTCCAGTTAGATGGAAACAGCGAACGCATAGACCTTGTGACTAATGTGGCCGGTTTTCTCCGTGGAACGATTCCCTACTAACAATACGCCTCTGCAACAAAATCATACTGAATGCTGTGTCCACTCACTGGCTTGATGTCCGCGTGAACTATGTTCCTGGAAGAGATGTGGGACAGGAACATGAGGATTCCCCTGGTATAACTTTTCACCATTTCCATGTCCAACCGGAACCCCGATTCTCTCATCACATCATAAAGGCTCTCCCTGTGAGAGAGACAAAAGCAGAAACAACACCAACACAGTGTCAGTGTCATCTCCTTAAATGCTGTGCTGATTCTGCTAACAACAATCTTAATATTGTTCGTGCATGTTCACGACCAATATTCAGAGTCATAGTTCAGTGTAGGTTCAGGTCGTTGGTTTGTCGATGAACCAAATTAGTTGGCTCATTTGCCCACTTGACAACTTGATTTCATTGGCATTTTTGCCAGGTGGTAGAGGGTTATCCATGGGGAGAAGATAACAACTCCGCCTGGTAAGGTCGTGGGGTTTGATCCCGAACCTGACGCATGTACATTTGGAGTTTGCATGTTCTCCCTGTGATCATGTGGATTATTCTGTAGGTCCTCTGGTTTTCCCCTCCACATTTCGAATCGACATGCATTCATAGTATTTGGCTGCTATACATTTCCACGTGATAAGTTACTTTGTTAAGCTATCATTTGTGGGCAGGTCGCTTACAAAAAAATAACTAATAGGTCAGTGGACTTTCCCACGAAAACAAAAAAGTTTGTTTAGTTAATCAGTTAACCACGCTATTAGCGGAGGGAGGGGGAGATGGAACACGCGGTACATACTTCAACAGCTCCAGGACAAGGCAGTGGTGTCCCCTGAAATCAAAGCTGTTTAGGACTTTGATGACGTTGTAATCTTCATTGCTGTCCTCACTCTGAAGTTCCAGAGCTATCTGGAGCTCCATCCTCTGCAATGTTTCTTCCTTGGAGCTGCGCAGAGGAAGTCCACAAATTAATAACTTACACTTGCTTAAGGGACACCCAGAGGCAAATGCTATTCAGAATTAATAATTAAATATACTTTCACCAGGTCTAACGGCATTGTGAGCTAGAGTAGCGTTCTCGACTCTCATTGGTACCATACGGGGCGCAGGAGCTGGCGTAGGGTACCCAATAGGATTTGAAGGTGAAGAGCCATTCAAATCGGATTGGTCATTCGGGAAAACTAAATGCAAACGCCCGTTAAAACAATGCGTTTTCGTTATAACGTGGTTCTTCAACACTTTTTACACAATGCAGAATGTGTCCGTTGTAACAAGAAACGCGACCATTACAACATGGAACACGCACATTCTAACAAGATACGCACCCATTATTACACGGAATAAGCCCATCATAACGTGGTTTGTGAGTAGTCGACAACAAAATACTTTTTTGAGCTGCACTGTTGAGCGGTATGATACAGTACTCGGAATGATAAAAGTAACGTGACAGCATAGCCTCATTATGAGACCTCCTTTGCCAGTAACAAGATATAGCAATAGGTTTTACCCTTTTAACTGGCACAAAAACTGACACCTTTATTCAAGGCATCATGTTTGCAATAACCACAACACAAGCAGTCAAAATGCAAACAAAAGAGACAACTCTGATAATAATATGCACTGTCCTTGAATTTGATTGGTCCACACCCGAGACGGCTTTTCTTAGAGCCTAGTCTCCACTCTTCTGGTCCAACACCAGTGGAGACTAAGCTCTAAGAAAAGCCGTCTCGGGTGTGTTGAGCTCTGTCGTCCCGACAGGTCTGTAACTTTCACCTGAAGATGGCCGCTTGCGTTGTGGCCGAAACGTCGTGAAAATTTGATTGTATTATTTTATTATTTTATTCTCATTCTACGTGACATTACCGAAAGAACCAAAGAAGGTGTCAGTTTTTGTGCCAGTTAAAAGGGTAAAACCTATTACTATAGCATAGCCTCAGTTATTGGTCTCATCATCTCACAGTGTATGCATACATTGCATCTCGCCAAACTTTATTGTTACATTATTTATGGAGATATTCTTTTCGCTCAATGCTTTTCGCTTAACGTGGAACTTTTCATGAATGTATCTACAGCATTAAATGATGACTTACTGTAATGTGGAGGTAATCTTGTAGCAATGGGATGTTTTGGCCGATACCAGTTCACACTGTGTGTGTATGTATTTTAAGCTTTAGAGACGAAAAACCAGAGTACCTAGAAGGAACCGATGCAGAACAGGGGTAGAAGGTACACACTCCACACACGATGGTGCCCGAGTCAGGAGCCGAACCAAGGCCCCCCTTCTCGCTGTGAAGCATGAGTGTCACCACCGCATTGCACGGCAATGGACTTAACAACGTCGGCCTCGTGATGGCACGTCTCTGAAGTCTTACCTCGACGGTGACACCAGGATCTTTACAGCTACCAGGGTGTTCCTCTTGTGGTCAAGGCACTGGATCACCTGGCCTTGACCTCCTTCCCCAATCATCTTGAGCACCTCATAGCGGTAGTGGAGGTGATCATGTCGGAACTGAACAAAAGGTACAATCATTTAAACTGACTATTGTTAAAATCACAACGTTTAAGAAGTGCGAATGTAATTTTAACAAAAACATTTGCTTGGAATTATGAAGTTATTTTTAACCATAATTTGGAATGCTCAGATGTCTGCTGGCTGAGTCACCCTTAAAAATAGCTTCTGAGCTCAATGGGCTTTACTCGGGAAATAAACTTCTGATTCAGATGTGTGCGGGTGAGTGCATTGGTGAGTGGGCGAGTGGGTCGGTGAGTGATTGAGTGGGTGAATGAGTGAGTGAGTCAGCAAGTGAGTGCGTCTGGGGGTGGGTGAGTAAGTGTGTGAGTGGGTGTAATTGTCGAATGCTTTGATACTGTCTGCTGGCGAAAATTCCCTTGAAAAATTGCTTCTTATCTAAAAGGGCTTTACTCGGGATTAAACATTCTGATTTTGAAGCGCGTTGGTGTGTGCCCTGGTTGGTAATTCAGGTGCAATAATAAGAAGCCACAAACCCCGCTACCTCTGGGCCCTGTGACCGCCCCCAAGGCTGTAGTTTTGTGGTGAGCCTCACCAGAATGTAATTACGTTCGTCGTCATCATATCCATGCCTGTTGCATCCCTTGGGGTTGTTGTCGAGCGCAAAGTACCACACTTCTTGCATGGCTGTGAGCTCCAGCTTGTCACGGTCGGTCAAGTGAGGGCCAAAGTGAGCCAGTATTTCTGTAGGCACGAGGAGAATAACAACAACAGGTGTGTGACCAAATTTTTGAGCAATTTATAGGGTAAATATTTCAGGATTGGGATGTTTTTGCCAATCCCAGCTATGTATGTTGAAATTCTTTTGCACCGCATGTAGCCAATGGTGCTAATCAACAGTGTGGGGGAAGGTTAATAAACTAACCACGCAAATAGGTTCCACACATCTGTTAGAACCTTTAACAGACTGCGAGACAAGAAGGCTCACATGTTCGAGTCACTCACCTTTCTGAAGAGATGCCGCGACAACAAGATAATACCGACCACATTTAAACTCACATCTGCTTCTGTCACTTAACCCAACTCTAAACGGATCTTATTCAGAGCTAGCCTTTCTCTAATCTCAGAGAGGATAAGACTACTCCGGCTTGAACTTGATAATTTAGACAAATGTCTCCTACAATCACACTTAACATTAACAGATAAAATGTCATAATCTTAGTTTTTTCGGTAAAGTCACGTTGAAGGGAAACAACAAAATAATAAAATATATATAAAACAATAAAAAATTCTCACGACGTTTCGACCACAACTCAAACGGTCGTCTTCAGGTGTGTTGGTTTGCATAAATGTATTTTTAAACGGCGCATTTATTTATTTATTTAAAAAAACGTTAGCGCCATGCGCAACGATTTGGCAGTTTATTTAGGACTAGTCCATCTATATTCTGAAAAGAGGATGGGGGAGACGAATTTTTTATTTTTTTTTATTTTTTATAATGTATGCTGTCTGAAAGCCACTGTAAGCGTGAACAATCAATTAAGACCTGAAATGGTTCATCAAATCCTTCCAATGATTGCTAAGATAGAATCCATCTTCTCGGTTGAAATTGTCTCTGTGCTTGTATATGTGGATAGCCTCATGAACGAATCTCTCATGGAAGCCAGATGGCTTACAAAGAACCTCTGTTTTGGAAAAGTCAATGTCATGTGAGCCTACTGAATTATAACAATGATCTGCCACGGCCGAGGTGTTGGTCCAACACACCTGAAGACGACCGTTTGAGTTATGGTCGAAACGTCGTGAGAATTATTAATTGTTTTATATATATTTTATTATTTTGTTGTTTCCCTTCAACGTGACTTTACCGAAAAAACTAAGAATATGAATTACTGCAGTCACGAAAGCTTTAAATCAAAAGATAAAATGTCCGCATCTGATTGGAACCTTGTAGATAACATGACTGCTTCTTCTGCCACAACAATGTCTTCCAAATGCAAGGTTAACCTTATTGCTAAATTCAATAACTTGTCAAAAAAGAAACCAGATCCACACATAAAAAAGACTGCTATTAATCAGAGTAACAGCACAATCTCCGATAGCCTAAAATCGGTACTAGCTAGAGGGCTGAATTTTGCTGTCACCCTCAAACACATCCCAGTGGATGATATAAAAACCCAGGTAGATGTAGCCCTCAAAGGCTTGGGACACACACCGACAGACGTGGCAAGATTTAAAATTGCCACCATCTTTAAAAATGCTAAGAATCCTATTAATAACATCAGCAAGGACGAGCGCTCTGAACTCACCAAATTAAAAAATAGAGAGGACAAAGTCATCCTCTCAGCCGACAAGGGCAATGCTACTGTCATCATGGATAAAACCACATTCAGCAACATAATCCAGGACCTTCTTAATGATAGCAATTACACCAAAATCAACAAAGATCCGACCAACTGCCTGGCTATAAAAAGCAAACAATATCATTACCAATTCGACTTCTCTAATTGAACCATTCAAGCAGTTCTCCCTAAAACCTTCTGCTAATAGACCACCCAGATTATATGGTCTTCCAAAATTCCATAAAGAAGATACTCCACTTCGACCCATCGTTTCCAATATCAACTCACCTCCCTACAAACTGGCCCAATTTCTGTCTGAGACCTTGCTTCCATTCACGGGCAAGACTACCTCAGCAGTATGAAACTCAGCTCACTTTATCTCTCTAATCAAAGACATTTCACTGTCCCCAGATGATTTGCTCGTCAGCTTTGATGTAGTCTCTCTGTTCACCAAGGTTCCTGTACCTGACACCTTAGCAATAATTGAAGACTTGGTCCAACATGGACCAACTTTGGTTAGGAACTGCCTTACTAACATTTACTCTTTGTTTTTTTCGGTAAAGTCACATATGGATAAAATAAAATAAATGACGACGTTTCGATCGCAACACAAGCGGTCGTCCTCAGGCGGAAAAAAAATAATGCAGCGGTAGAAACGCTGAACCAGCACTTACTTCACCAGGAATGGTACTTTCTACAAACAAAATCAAGGTACCCACATGGGTCCCCCCTTATCACCAGTGATATCGAATGTTTTCATGGAGAAATTTGAAACTGATGTCATCCAGACATGCACCCAACGTCCTTCCTTGTGGAAGAGATACGTAGATCACACTTTCGTCATTTGGCCACATGGCCTGCCAACATTGAATCAATTTCTCAACAACATAAATTCCATACACCCATCCATCAAATTCACCATGGAAGTGGAGAATGATGGTAAGCTACTAATTCCTGGATGTTTTGTTTGAGAAGAGACCTATCTAAAACCTAATTCCCACCACCATCCGGCGCAGAAGAATTCCCTCATCAAACCACTACACCATAGGGCCACTGCATTTGCAACCAACACCACCAAGCCAGTGAACTGGAACACGTACACCAGACTCTTAAGATGAATGGGTACTGGGACAGCATTATTCGCAAAGCTGTTTCTCCAACCATGTAGAAACAATCCACTGAGACGCCTATCAAAACCATCACTTTACCATACATAGCAGGTGTTACCAAAAATATTTCCAAAATCTTAAACAAACACAAGATCCAAGTCCGATTCAATACAGTACACAAAATCCGTGATCTAATCCCATCCTGACATGCAATATCCTGGAGTCGACAAACTGAGTTGTACCTGCAGTAGCAGTTACATTGGGAAAACGAATTGACATGTCGCGGACCGTGTTAGCGAACACAAGGCAGATCTGAAACATCGCAGAACCAATACCTCTGCCGTGTCTGACCATTGTTATAACGCTGTGGGCTCGCGTGATATTGTTTTTTTCCGAGACCAAGGTACTCTGCAAACCTTCAGGTAACTATCAAAGGTTTTTTTCATGAAGCCATCCAGATATACAAACATAGACATAACTTCAACAGAGAAGATGGATACAAATTGAGCAATCATTCGATGGATGTTATTAACTAGGTAAAGCCTTAACTGGTTGTGGTTGTTTCCATCACACGCGCCAGGTACTGGTAGATTTTTCAGATTTACTTTCCCACCATGTCCCATACTCAGCTTACCACTTCTACCTCCGCCTACGTCCCCCCCCAGCCTCACTTCTTCTCCCCCTAGCGCTCACGCAGCTCCCCTCTCTCTCCCCCCCCTTGCTCCTCCCCCCTTTCTTACCGATAACCTCTTGCCACAGCAGCTCTCTCACCTACTTCAGCATTTTATTATTGCTGTGGTTGTTCCACCTGATGAAGATTGATTGTGTTGCGATAGAAACGTCGTGATTTGTTTAATTTTATTTCTACCTACGTGACATTACCGAAAGAGTGAATGAGTATAGATATTAGTTGTCAAACTAGATGATTTAAATGCGCATAGCTTCAGTGGTTTCCTAATATTGGAAGAGCATTCAAGATGGCCGCAGAAGCAATTCTGAAAGCGTTTGATGTTGTTTCAGTACTGAGGCCAGAGCAGAGATAATTATCCCCATGCAACATGGCCACCATGAAGTCCCCCATGTAACATGGCAACCATGATGCAGTCTCTAATGCAACATAATTACCATATTCTTGGTTCTTTCGGTAAAGTCACGTAGAAGGGAAACAATAAAATAATAAAATAATACAATTCTCACGACGTTTCGACTGCAACACAAGCAATCATCATCAGGTGTGAAAACCACAGCAAGAAAATTTAAATTTTTCTTGCTGTGGTTCTTGCCGTGGTTTTCACACCTGATGATGATTACTTGTGTTGCAGTCGAAACGTCGTGAGAATTTTATTGTTTTATATTTTAATAATTTTATTGCTGCCCTTCTACGTGAGTTTACCGAAAGAACCAAGAATATGAATCCCTGCAGCTACGAAAGCTTTAAATCAAAACATGATTACCATTAAGTCCCCCATGTAGCATTGCTATCTTGACATCACCCATACAATCACCATAAAATCTCTCATACACCAAAGGCACTGTGACGTCCCCCATGCAACATGGCCATCGTGATGTCCCACTATTTACCGTGGCCACTGTGACGTCCCTCATTACTGTTCTTACCTTTCGGCGATTTGCTACAGATGGAGCCGGTGCCCTCTGAGGACAGCGCACTCCAGGTGGTGCAAGACGTGTCGTTACTCCGAGCCTCTCCAGCTCGGCTCATCTACACACACACAAAGACAAAGGTCCACCACATAGGCTTGAGTAAAATGGTGGAGCAAGTGCAGAAGGCGAGCACTGAGCCAGCATCTCTGAGATCCTGGGCTCCACATTCAGGAGGGTCCTGCCGAGATGTTGTCGTTTCTCAGCATTGGGATATTTGGCCAATATCAGATGCCATGCTTGGATTCACAATGAAAGATGCGTGGATTTTGAGGTCACACGCAGGGATTGTTCAAATTGTTAAAGAGTGATTGGGGATCGGGCATGACGAGCCATGGCAAGGAGGGACAACAATGGCTGATAGTGAAGAATAATAACGGAGCGGCAGCCAAGGAAGGAAACACATCGGAGAGGAGAGCCACCAGAGAGATGGTGCGACAAAATCGGCGCTTGGCGGATTATTCCATCACAGCATTTGAGGGGTAGCAAGGTCTCAGGGAGGAAGGCATTCTCATTCATCAGTGGAAAGATAATAGTGCTGTAAATGCTCACGCGTAGACAGGCAGGCACACCAACAGGATCTCGGAGACACACTCTGATAGACATACACATACTCAGGCGGACAAGGAGAAGCACATCCAGGTATACAGGTAGGTGACAGGTAGGCACAAGTCGAGGGGAAAACACACGTCCACCCATATTTTACCACACGAGTTGAAGAGCCACACGTACCTCCATGGCAGCAACTTGCAGAGTAGGGTGCTCAGAGCTCACTGCGTTTCTCGCACGGTCCGGGTCTCTGCGTGGAGAGCGGGAGACGCAGGCGAGGGTCACACAAAACCGATGGTGTGCGACAATACTCATGTCTAAACACGCGTCATGTCACAATGCGGACTCTCATCATCAACACGGACTCACATCATCATCACAGACTCACAACCTCACCACTCACCCACAACACGAAACACAACAAAAACAACAAAGACCGCCATTTGCCACTAAGTAGCGGCAAATGCCAGGCCAGGTGCACTTTGAGACCACGTGAAATGCTGAAGGCTCACTGACAGGTCACAGGTCAGACCCAGGTGCCAAGAGTTGACTGACTGAGATGACTGTGCCAACGTGCTACATTTCAGCCGCCCAGGTCAAAGGTCGTTGTTGTGACCATCGCTCCTTTGTTTGGACACCAGCAACACCGCGACAAACACCACCACTAGTACCACCACTAACACCACTGCTAACACCACCACCACTAACAAAGACAGATCCCCCGTATAGCCTGAATATACTGTAGGGGCAATTTCTGCTAGCGAGCACCTATAAAGGTCGGCATGGCACACGAGGGGGTGGGTGGCTAACACCACGCCTGGCCACCTTTGTCTCCCTAGCGGCGATGTTTACACATCGTACCAGGTATTCATTTGAGGCTGAGTCTACCTAGGGGAGGCCCAGGACCGGTTCAGATAATCGTTACTGGTGTTGGTCGTGAGTGGAAATCGAACCCGGGTCGCCAGGTTTGTAGCGCAGCACGTTAACCGCTACACTACCGCTCCCCTCAACTAACACCACAACTAACACCAGCACTAACACCACTCCTAACACCACCACTAACACTACGAACCCTAAAAACACCACCACCAACATCAACTCCACCACCACCAACACCACCACCACTAACACCACCACCACTAACACTACCACCAATAATACCA
This sequence comes from Petromyzon marinus, assembly GCF_048934315.1. Taxonomy (NCBI): domain Eukaryota; kingdom Metazoa; phylum Chordata; class Hyperoartia; order Petromyzontiformes; family Petromyzontidae; genus Petromyzon; species Petromyzon marinus. The sequence goes on along the minus strand of NC_133725.1, from coordinate 18,643,581 downwards.
CCAATAATACCATCATCACTAACACGACCACCACTAATACCACCAACACCACCATCACTAACACCAGCAACAATACCTCGAACAACCACCACCACTAACACCACCATCACTAACACCAACACCACCATTATTAACACCACAAACACCACCACTAACACCACCATCACTAACACCACCACCACTAATACCACCAACATTAACACCACCACTTTTCCTCCTGCTAATACAGGACACCAAAGACAACGATCCTCATAGAGCCTTAACAGGCTGTAGGGGCAAGTGCTGTTAGCCAGCAGTACGTATGAAGGCCGGCACGGTACACGAAGGGGTGGGTGGTTAGCACCACGCCCGACCGCCTTTGTCTCCCCAGTGGCGATGTTTACACACGTACACAGACTCACACAGAGAGACTCACACACAGACTCACTTAGAGAGACTCACACACAGACTCACATAGAAAGACTCACACCACCACCGCCACCACTCACCCACAGCTCGATTCCACGCCTAACGGCCAAACTGCCAGGGGAAGCACGTGGCGCGAGACGCGGCGTGGTGTAATAGCCATTAGCTCCTCCCCCTCACCTAAGCTCCTCCCCCATGCTCCCCCTTTCCCCCCCCTGCCCCTCCCCCTTCACAACCCCCCATGCCCCCCACACGACCCCCCCACGACCACCCCCCTTGCCCCCCCTGGCAACCCCCACCTATGCCCCCCTCGTGAACCCCCCTATCCGCTCGTCCAGACGGGGAGAATTCAATCACATTCATTCGATGCGACGTTTATTATGGGATTTAATAAGCGACAACATTTTGACCCCAAACCGAGAGGATTCTGGGATGTTTGTGGTTTTTAGGTAATAACTCTGGAAGGAAACGTCGCAGACCCATCATGGTGGTACTCGTACTGCTCGGCTCGTCGAGCTGAATACAAATATATGAGTGGTTCAGATATGGGATATGAAATTGACGAGCGACCAATAAAACAACATGTATTATGGGGTTGAATGTTTTTTGCTATTCACAAAATAAAACAAAAGCAGTCATGCAAATATCTGAATTTTCACAGCACAGCAAAATTAGTTGCACCATTCAATTCCGCTCGTCCAGACGGGGAGAATTCAATCACATTCATTCGATGCGACGTTTCTTATGGGATTTAATGAGCGACAACATTTTGACCCCAAACCGAGAGGATTCTGGGATGTTTGTGGTTTTTTGGTAATAACTCTGGAAGGAAACGTCGCAGACCCATCAAGATGGTACTCGTACTGCTCACCTCGTCGAGCGGAATCCAAATATATGAGTGTTTAAGCTATGGGATATGAAATGGACGAGCGACCAATAAAACAGCATGTATTATGGGGTTGAATGCTTTTTGCTATTCACAAAACAAAACAAAAGCAGTCATGCAAATATCTGAATTTTCACAGCACAGCAAAATCAGTTGCACCATTCAATTCCGCTCGTCCAGACGGGGAGAATTCAATCACATTCATTCGATGGGACGTTTCTTATGGGATTTAATAAGCGACAACATTTTGACCCCAAACCGAGAGGATTCTGGGATGTTTGTGGTTTTTTGGTAATAATTCTGGAAGGAAACGTCGCAGACCCATCAAGGTGGTACTCGTACTGCTCGCCTCGTCGAGCGGAATCCAAATATATGAGTGTGTCAGCTATGGGATATGAAATGGACGAGCGACCAATAAAACAACATGTATTATGGGGTTGAATGCTTTTTGCTATTCACAAAATAAAACAAAAGCAGTCATGCAAATATCTGAATTTTCACAGCACAGCAAAATCAGTTGCACCATTCAATTCCGCTCGTCCAGACGGGTAGAATTCAATCACATTTATTCGATGCGACGTTTCTTATGGGATTTAATAAGCGACAACATTTTGACCCCAAACCGAGAGGATTCTGGGATGTTTGTGGTTTTTTGGTAATAACTCTGGAAGGAAACGTCGCAGACCCATCAAGGTGGAACTCGAACTGCTCGCCTCATCAAGAGGAATCCAAATGTATGAGTTGTTAAGCTATGGGATATGAAATGGACGAGCGACCAATAAAACAACATGTATTATGGGGTTGAATGCTTTTTGCTATTCACAAAATAAAACAAAAGCAGTCATGCAAATATCTGAATTTTCACAGCACAGCAAAATCAGTTGCACCATTCAATTCCGCTCGTCCAGACGGGGAGAATTCAATCACATTCATTCGATGCGACGTTTCTTATGGGATTTAATGAGCGACAACATTTTGACCCCAAACCGAGAGGACTCTGGGATTTTTGTGGTTTTTGGTAATAACTCTGGAAGGAAACGTCGCAGACCCATCAAGGTGGTACTCGTACTTCTCGCCTCGTCGAGAGGGATCCAAATATATGAATGGTTAAGCTATGTGATATGAAATGGACGAGCGACCAATAAAACAACATGTATTATGGGGTTGAATGCTTTTTGCTATTCACAAAAAAAACCAAAAGCAGTCATGCAAATATCTGAATTTTCACAGCACAGCAAAATCAGTTGCACCATTCAATTCCGCTCTTCCAGACGGGGAGAATTCAATCACATTCATTCGATGCGACGTTTCTTATGGGATTTAATGAGCGACAACATTTTGACCCCAAACCGAGAGGATTCTGGGATGTTTGTGTTTTTTTGGTAATAACTCTGGAAGGAAACGTCGCAGAACCATCAAGGTGGTACTCCTACTGCTCGCCTCATCGAGAGGAATCCAAATATATGAGTGTTTAAGCTATGGGATATGAAATGGACGAGCGACTAATAAAACAACATGTATTATGGGGTTGAATGCTTTTTGCTATTCACAAAAAAAACCAAAAGCAGTCATGCAAATATCTGAATTTTCACAGCACAGCAAAATCAGTTGCACCATTCAATTCCGCTCGTCCAGACGGGGAGAATTCAATCACATTCATTCGATGGGACGTTTCTTATGGGATTTAATGAGCGACAACATTTTGACCCCAAACCGAGAGGATTCTGATTTGTTTGTGGTTTTTTGGTAATAACTCTGGAAGGAAACGTCGCAGACCCATCAAGGTGGTACTCGTACTGCTCGCCTCGTCGAGCGGAATCCAAATATATGAGTGTTTCAGCTATGGGATATGAAATGGACGAGCGACCAATAAAACAACATGTATTATGGGGTTGAATGCTTTTTGCTATTCACAAAATAAAACAAAAGCAGTCATGCAAATATCTGAATTTTCACAGCACAGCAAAATCAGTTGCACCATTCAATTCCGCTCGTCCAGACGGGTAGAATTCAATCACATTTATTCGATGCGACGTTTCTTATGGGATTTAATAAGCGACAACATTTTGACCCCAAACCGAGAGGATTCTGGGATGTTTGTGGTTTTTTGGTAATAACTCTGGAAGGAAACGTCGCAGACCCATCAAGGTGGAACTCGAACTGCTCGCCTCATCAAGAGGAATCCAAATGTATGAGTTGTTAAGCTATGGGATATGAAATGGACGAGCGACCAATAAAACAACATGTATTATGGGGTTGAATGCTTTTTGCTATTCACAAAATAAAACAAAAGCAGTCATGCAAATATCTGAATTTTCACAGCACAGCAAAATCAGTTGCACCATTCAATTCCGCTCGTCCAGGCGGGGAGAATTCAATCACATTCATTCGATGCGACGTTTCTTATGGGATTTAATGAGCGACAACATTTTGACCCCAAACCGAGAGGATTCTGGGATTTTTGTGGTTTTTGGTAATAACTCTGGAAGTAAACGTCGCAGACCCATCAAGGTGGTACTCGTACTGCTCGCCTCGTCGAGAGGAATCCAAATATATGAATGTTTAAGCTATGTGATATGAAATGGACGAGCGACCAATAAAACAACATGTATTATGGGGTTGAATGCTTTTTGCTATTCACAAAATAAAACAAAAGCAGTCATGCAAAAATCTGAATTTTCACAGCACAGCAAAATCAGTTGCACCATTCAATTCCGCTCGTCCAGACGGGGAGAATTCAATCACATTTATTCGATGCGACGTTTCCTATGGGATTTAATGAGCGACAACATTTTGACCTCAAACCGAGATGATTCTGGGATGTTTGTGTTTTTTTGGTAATAACTCTGGAAGGAAACGTCGCAGAAATATCAAGGTGGTACTCCTACTGCTCGCCTCATCGAGAGGAATCCAAATATATGAGTTGTTAAGCTATGGGATATGAAATGGACGAGCGACCAATAAAACAACATGTATTATGGGGTTGAATGCTTTTTGCTATTCACAAAATAAAACAAAAGCAGTCATGCAAATATCTGAATTTTCACAGCACAGCAAAATCAGTTGCACCATTCAATTCCGCTCGTCCAGACGGGGAGAATTCAATCACATTCATTCGATGCGACGTTTCTTATGGGATTTAATGAGCGACAACATTTTGACCCCAAACCGAGAGGATTCTGGGATGTTTGTGTTTTTTTGGTAATAACTCTGGAAGGAAACGTCGCAGACCCATCAAGGTGGTACTCGTACTGCTCGCCTCGTCGAGAGGAATCCAAATATATGAATGGTTAAGCTATGGGATTTGAAATGGACTAGCGACCAATAAAACAGCATGTATTATGGGGTTGAATGCTTTTTGTTATTCACAAAATAAAACAAATGCAGTCATGCAAATATTTGAATTTTCACAGCACAGCAAAATCAGTTGCACCATTCAATTCCGCTCGTCCAGACGGGGAGAATTCAATCACATTTATTCGATGCGACGTTTCTTATGGGATTTAATAAGCGACAACATTTTGACCCCAAACCGAGAGGATTCTGGGATGTTTGTGTTTTTTTGGTAATAACTCTGGAAGGAAACGTCGCAGAACCATCAAGGTGGTACTCGTACTGCTCGCCTCGTCGAGCGGAATCCAAATATATGAATGGTTAAGCTATGTGATATGAAATGGACGAGCGACCAATAAAACAGCATGTATTATGGGGTTGAATGCTTGTTGCTATTCACAAAATAAAACAAAAGCAGTCATGCAAATATCTGAATTTTCACAGCACAGCAAAATCAGTTGCACCATTCAATTCCGCTCTTCCAGACGGGGAGAATTCAATCACATTCATTCGATGCGACGTTTCTTATGGGATTTAATGAGCGACAACATTTTGACCCCAAACCGAGAGGATTCTGGGATGTTTGTGTTTTTTTGGTAATAACTCTGGAAGGAAACGTCGCAGAACCATCAAGGTGGTACTCCTACTGCTCGCCCCATCGAGAGGAATCCAAATATATGAGTTGTTAAGCTATGGGATATGAAATGGACGAGAGACTAATAAAACAACATGTATTATGGGGTTGAATGCTTTTTGCTATTCACAAAATAAAACAAAAGCAGTCATGCAAATATCTGAATTTTCACAGCACAGCAAAATCAGTTGCACCATTCAATTCCGCTCGTCCAGGCGGGGATAATTCAATCACATTCATTCGATGCGACGTTTCTTATGGGATTTAATGAGCGACAACATTTTGACCCCAAACCGAGAGGATTCTGGGATGTTTGTGTTTTTTTGGTAATAACTCTGGAAGGAAACGTCGCAGAACCATCAAGGTGGTACTCCTACTGCTCGCCTCATCGAGAGGAATCCAAATATATGAGTGTTTAAGCTATGGGATATGAAATGGACGAGCGACTAATAAAACAACATGTATTATGGGGTTGAATGCTTTTTGCTATTCACAAAAAAAACCAAAAGCAGTCATGCAAATATCTGAATTTTCACAGCACAGCAAAATCAGTTGCACCATTCAATTCCGCTCGTCCAGACGGGGAGAATTCAATCACATTCATTCGATGGGACGTTTCTTATGGGATTTAATGAGCGACAACATTTTGACCCCAAACCGAGAGGATTCTGATTTGTTTGTGGTTTTTTGGTAATAACTCTGGAAGGAAACGTCGCAGACCCATCAAGGTGGTACTCGTACTGCTCGCCTCGTCGAGCGGAATCCAAATATATGAGTGTTTCAGCTATGGGATATGAAATGGACGAGCGACCAATAAAACAACATGTATTATGGGGTTGAATGCTTTTTGCTATTCACAAAATAAAACAAAAGCAGTCATGCAAATATCTGAATTTTCACAGCACAGCAAAATCAGTTGCACCATTCAATTCCGCTCGTCCAGACGGGTAGAATTCAATCACATTTATTCGATGCGACGTTTCTTATGGGATTTAATAAGCGACAACATTTTGACCCCAAACCGAGAGGATTCTGGGATGTTTGTGGTTTTTTGGTAATAACTCTGGAAGGAAACGTCGCAGACCCATCAAGGTGGAACTCGAACTGCTCGCCTCATCAAGAGGAATCCAAATGTATGAGTTGTTAAGCTATGGGATATGAAATGGACGAGCGACCAATAAAACAACATGTATTATGGGGTTGAATGCTTTTTGCTATTCACAAAATAAAACAAAAGCAGTCATGCAAATATCTGAATTTTCACAGCACAGCAAAATCAGTTGCACCATTCAATTCCGCTCGTCCAGGCGGGGAGAATTCAATCACATTCATTCGATGCGACGTTTCTTATGGGATTTAATGAGCGACAACATTTTGACCCCAAACCGAGAGGATTCTGGGATTTTTGTGGTTTTTGGTAATAACTCTGGAAGTAAACGTCGCAGACCCATCAAGGTGGTACTCGTACTGCTCGCCTCGTCGAGAGGAATCCAAATATATGAATGTTTAAGCTATGTGATATGAAATGGACGAGCGACCAATAAAACAACATGTATTATGGGGTTGAATGCTTTTTGCTATTCACAAAATAAAACAAAAGCAGTCATGCAAAAATCTGAATTTTCACAGCACAGCAAAATCAGTTGCACCATTCAATTCCGCTCGTCCAGACGGGGAGAATTCAATCACATTTATTCGATGCGACGTTTCCTATGGGATTTAATGAGCGACAACATTTTGACCTCAAACCGAGATGATTCTGGGATGTTTGTGTTTTTTTGGTAATAACTCTGGAAGGAAACGTCGCAGAAATATCAAGGTGGTACTCCTACTGCTCGCCTCATCGAGAGGAATCCAAATATATGAGTTGTTAAGCTATGGGATATGAAATGGACGAGCGACCAATAAAACAACATGTATTATGGGGTTGAATGCTTTTTGCTATTCACAAAATAAAACAAAAGCAGTCATGCAAATATCTGAATTTTCACAGCACAGCAAAATCAGTTGCACCATTCAATTCCGCTCGTCCAGACGGGGAGAATTCAATCACATTCATTCGATGCGACGTTTCTTATGGGATTTAATGAGCGACAACATTTTGACCCCAAACCGAGAGGATTCTGGGATGTTTGTGTTTTTTTGGTAATAACTCTGGAAGGAAACGTCGCAGACCCATCAAGGTGGTACTCGTACTGCTCGCCTCGTCGAGAGGAATCCAAATATATGAATGGTTAAGCTATGGGATTTGAAATGGACTAGCGACCAATAAAACAGCATGTATTATGGGGTTGAATGCTTTTTGTTATTCACAAAATAAAACAAATGCAGTCATGCAAATATTTGAATTTTCACAGCACAGCAAAATCAGTTGCACCATTCAATTCCGCTCGTCCAGACGGGGAGAATTCAATCACATTTATTCGATGCGACGTTTCTTATGGGATTTAATAAGCGACAACATTTTGACCCCAAACCGAGAGGATTCTGGGATGTTTGTGTTTTTTTGGTAATAACTCTGGAAGGAAACGTCGCAGAACCATCAAGGTGGTACTCGTACTGCTCGCCTCGTCGAGCGGAATCCAAATATATGAATGGTTAAGCTATGTGATATGAAATGGACGAGCGACCAATAAAACAGCATGTATTATGGGGTTGAATGCTTGTTGCTATTCACAAAATAAAACAAAAGCAGTCATGCAAATATCTGAATTTTCACAGCACAGCAAAATCAGTTGCACCATTCAATTCCGCTCTTCCAGACGGGGAGAATTCAATCACATTCATTCGATGCGACGTTTCTTATGGGATTTAATGAGCGACAACATTTTGACCCCAAACCGAGAGGATTCTGGGATGTTTGTGTTTTTTTGGTAATAACTCTGGAAGGAAACGTCGCAGAACCATCAAGGTGGTACTCCTACTGCTCGCCCCATCGAGAGGAATCCAAATATATGAGTTGTTAAGCTATGGGATATGAAATGGACGAGAGACTAATAAAACAACATGTATTATGGGGTTGAATGCTTTTTGCTATTCACAAAATAAAACAAAAGCAGTCATGCAAATATCTGAATTTTCACAGCACAGCAAAATCAGTTGCACCATTCAATTCCGCTCGTCCAGGCGGGGATAATTCAATCACATTCATTCGATGCGACGTTTCTTATGGGATTTAATGAGCGACAACATTTTGACCCCAAACCGAGAGGATTCTGGGATTTTTGTGGTTTTTGGTAATAACTCTGGAAGTAAACGTCGCAGACCCATCAAGGTGGTACTCGTACTGCTCGCCTCGTCGAGAGGAATCCAAATATATGAATTGTTAAGCTATGGGATATGAAATGGACGAGCGACCAATAAAACAACATGTATTATGGGGTTGAATGCTTTTTGCTATTCACAAAATAAAACAAAAGCAGTCATGCAAATATCTGAATTTTCACAGCACAGCAAAATCAGTTGCACCATTCAATTCCGCTCGTCCAGACGGGGAGAATTCAATCACATTCATTCGATGCGACGTTTCCTATGGGATTTAATGAGCGACAACATTTTGACCTCAAACCGAGATGATTCTGGGATGTTTGTGTTTTTTTGGTAATAACTCTGGAAGGAAACGTCGCAGAAATATCAAGGTGGTACTCCTACTGCTCGCCTCATCGAGAAGAATCCAAATATATGAGTTGTTAAGCTATGGGATATGAAATGGACGAGCGACCAATAAAACAACATGTATTATGGGGTTGAATGCTTTTTGCTATTCACAAAATAAAACAAAAGCAGTCATGCAAATATCTGAATTTTCACAGCACAGCAAAATCAGTTGCACCATTCAATTCCGCTCGTCCAGACGGGTAGAATTCAATCACATTTATTCGATGCGACGTTTCTTATGGGATTTAATAAGCGACAACATTTTGACCCCAAACCGAGAGGATTCTGGGATGTTTGTGGTTTTTTGGTAATAACTCTGGAAGGAAACGTCGCAGACCCATCAAGGTGGAACTCGAACTGCTCGCCTCATCAAGAGGAATCCAAATGTATGAGTTGTTAAGCTATGGGATATGAAATGGACGAGCGACCAATACAACAACATGTATTATGGGGTTGAATGCTTTTTGCTATTCACAAAATAAAACAAAAGCAGTCATGCAAATATCTGAATTTTCACAGCACAGCAAAATCAGTTGCACCATTCAATTCCGCTCGTCCAGACGGGGAGAATTCAATCACATTCATTCGATGCGACGTTTCTTATGGGATTTAATGAGCGACAACATTTTGACCCCAAACCGAGAGGATTCTGGGATTTTTGTGGTTTTTGGTAATAACTCTGGAAGGAAACGTCGCAGACCCATCAAGGTGGTACTCGTACTGCTCGCCTCGTCGAGAGGAATCCAAATATATGAATGGTTAAGCTACGTGATATGAAATGGACGAGCGACCAATAAAACAACATGTATTATGGGGTTGAATGCTTTTTGCTATTCACAAAAAAAACCAAAAGCAGTCATGCAAATATCTGAATTTTCACAGCACAGCAAAATCAGTTGCACCATTCAATTCCGCTCTTCCAGACGGGGAGAATTCAATCACATTCATTCGATGCGACGTTTCTTATGGGATTTAATGAGCGACAACATTTTGACCCCAAACCGAGAGGATTCTGGGATGTTTGTGTTTTTTTGGTAATAACTCTGGAAGGAAACGTCGCAGAACCATCAAGGTGGTACTCCTACTGCTCGCCCCATCGAGAGGAATCCAAATATATGAGTTGTTAAGCTATGGGATATGAAATGGACGAGCGACTAATAAAACAACATGTATTATGGGGTTGAATGCTTTTTGCTATTCACAAAATAAAACAAAAGCAGTCATGCAAATATCTGAATTTTCACAGCACAGCAAAATCAGTTGCACCATTCAATTCCGCTCGTCCAGGCGGGGAGAATTCAATCACATTCATTCGATGCGACGTTTCTTATGGGATTTAATGAGCGACAACATTTTGACCCCAAACCGAGAGGATTCTGGGATTTTTGTGGTTTTTGGTAATAACTCTGGAAGTAAACGTCGCAGACCCATCAAGGAGGTACTCGTACTGCTCGCCTCGTCGAGAGGAATCCAAATATATGAATGGTTAAGCTATGTGATATGAAATGGACGAGCGACCAATAAAACAACATGTATTATGGGGTTGAATGCTTTTTGCTATTCACAAAATAAAACAAAAGCAGTCATGCAAAAATCTGAATTTTCACAGCACAGCAAAATCAGTTGCACCATTCAATTCCGCTCGTCCAGACGGGGAGAATTCAATCACATTTATTCGATGCGACGTTTCCTATGGGATTTAATGAGCGACAACATGTTGACCTCAAACCGAGATGATTCTGGGATGTTTGTGTTTTTTTGGTAATAATTCTGGAAGGAAACGTCGCAGAAATATCAAGGTGGTACTCCTACTGCTCGCCTCATCGAGAGGAATCCAAATATATGAGTTGTTAAGCTATGGGATATGAAATGGACGAGCGACCAATAAAACAACATGTATTATGGGGTTGAATGCTTTTTGCTATTCACAAAATAAAACAAACGCAGTCATGCAAATATCTGAATTTTCACAGCACAGCAAAATCAGTTGCACCATTCAATTCCGCTCGTCCAGACGGGGAGAATTCAATCACATTCATTCGATGCGACGTTTCTTATGGGATTTAATGAGCGACAACATTTTGACCCCAAACCGAGAGGATTCTGGGATGTTTGTGTTTTTTTGGTAATAACTCTGGAAGGAAACGTCGCAGACCCATCAAGGTGGTACTCGTACTGCTCGCCTCGTCGAGAGGAATCCAAATATATGAATGGTTAAGCTATGGGATTTGAAATGGACTAGCGACCAATAAAACAGCATGTATTATGGGGTTGAATGCTTTTTGCTATTCACAAAATAAAACAAAAGCAGTCATGCAAATATCTGAATTTTCACAGCACAGCAAAATCAGTTGCACCATTCAATTCCGCTCGTCCAGACGGGGAGAATTCAATCACATTCATTCGATGCGACGTTTCCTATGGGATTTAATGAGCGACAACATTTTGACCTCAAACCGAGATGATTCTGGGATGTTTGTGTTTTTTTGGTAATAACTCTGGAAGGAAACGTCGCAGAAATATCAAGGTGGTACTCCTACTGCTCGCCTCATCGAGAGGAATCCAAATATATGAGTTGTTAAGCTATGGGATATGAAATGGACGAGCGACCAATAAAACAACATGTATTATGGGGTTGAATGCTTTTTGCTATTCACAAAATAAAACAAAAGCAGTCATGCAAATATCTGAATTTTCACAGCACAGCAAAATCAGTTGCACCATTCAATTCCGCTCGTCCAGACGGGTAGAATTCAATCACATTTATTCGATGCGACGTTTCTTATGGGATTTAATGAGCGACAACATTTTGACCCCAAACCGAGAGGATTCTGGGATTTTTGTGGTTTTTGGTAATAACTCTGGAAGGAAACGTCGCAGACCCATCAAGGTGGTACTCGTACTGCTCGCCTCGTCGAGAGGAATCCAAATATATGAATGGTTAAGCTATGTGATATGAAATGGACGAGCGACCAATAAAACAACATGTATTATGGGGTTGAATGCTTTTTGCTATTCACAAAAAAAACCAAAAGCAGTCATGCAAATATCTGAATTTTCACAGCACAGCAAAATCAGTTGCACCATTCAATTCCGCTCTTCCAGACGGGGAGAATTCAATCACATTCATTCGATGCGACGTTTCTTATGGGATTTAATGAGCGACAACATTTTGACCCCAAACCGAGAGGATTCTGGGATGTTTGTGTTTTTTTGGTAATAACTCTGGAAGGAAACGTCGCAGAACCATCAAGGTGGTACTCCTACTGCTCGCCCCATCGAGAGGAATCCAAATATATGAGTTGTTAAGCTATGGGATATGAAATGGACGAGCGACTAATAAAACAACATGTATTATGGGGTTGAATGCTTTTTGCTATTCACAAAATAAAACAAAAGCAGTCATGCAAATATCTGAATTTTCACAGCACAGCAAAATCAGTTGCACCATTCAATTCCGCTCGTCCAGGCGGGGAGAATTCAATCACATTCATTCGATGCGACGTTTCCTATGGGATTTAATGAGCGACAACATTTTGACCTCAAACCGAGATGATTCTGGGATGTTTGTGTTTTTTTGGTAATAACTCTGGAAGGAAACGTCGCAGAAATATCAAGGTGGTACTCCTACTGCTCGCCTCATCGAGAGGAATCCAAATATATGAGTTGTTAAGCTATGGGATATGAAATGGACGAGCGACCAATAAAACAACATGTATTATGGGGTTGAATGCTTTTTGCTATTCACAAAATAAAACAAAAGCAGTCATGCAAATATCTGAATTTTCACAGCACAGCAAAATCAGTTGCACCATTCAATTCCGCTCGTCCAGACGGGTAGAATTCAATCACATTTATTCGATGCGACGTTTCTTATGGGATTTAATGAGCGACAACATTTTGACCCCAAACCGAGAGGATTCTGGGATGTTTGTGGTTTTTTGGTAATAACTCTGGAAGGAAACGTCGCAGACCCATCAAGGTGGAACTCGAACTGCTCGCCTCATCAAGAGGAATCCAAATGTATGAGTTGTTAAGCTATGGGATATGAAATGGACGAGCGACCAATAAAACAACATGTATTATGGGGTTGAATGCTTTTTGCTATTCACAAAATAAAACAAAAGCAGTCATGCAAATATCTGAATTTTCACAGCACAGCAAAATCAGTTGCACCATTCAATTCCGCTCGTCCAGACGGGGAGAATTCAATCACATTCATTCGATGCGACGTTTCTTATGGGATTTAATGAGCGACAACATTTTGACCCCAAACCGAGAGGATTCTGGGATTTTTGTGGTTTTTGGTAATAACTCTGGAAGGAAACGTCGCAGACCCATCAAGGTGGTACTCGTACTGCTCGCCTCGTCGAGAGGAATCCAAATATATGAATGGTTAAGCTATGTGATATGAAATGGACGAGCGACCAATAAAACAACATGTATTATGGGGTTGAATGCTTTTTGCTATTCACAAAAAAAACCAAAAGCAGTCATGCAAATATCTGAATTTTCACAGCACAGCAAAATCAGTTGCACCATTCAATTCCGCTCTTCCAGACGGGGAGAATTCAATCACATTCATTCGATGCGACGTTTCTTATGGGATTTAATGAGCGACAACATTTTGACCCCAAACCGAGAGGATTCTGGGATGTTTGTGTTTTTTTGGTAATAACTCTGGAAGGAAACGTCGCAGAACCATCAAGGTGGTACTCCTACTGCTCGCCCCATCGAGAGGAATCCAAATATATGAGTTGTTAAGCTATGGGATATGAAATGGACGAGCGACTAATAAAACAACATGTATTATGGGGTTGAATGCTTTTTGCTATTCACAAAATAAAACAAAAGCAGTCATGCAAATATCTGAATTTTCACAGCACAGCAAAATCAGTTGCACCATTCAATTCCGCTCGTCCAGGCGGGGAGAATTCAATCACATTCATTCGATGCGACGTTTCTTATGGGATTTAATGAGCGACAACATTTTGACCCCAAACCGAGAGGATTCTGGGATTTTTGTGGTTTTTGGTAATAACTCTGGAAGGAAACGTCGCAGACCCATCAAGGTGGTACTCGTACTGCTCGCCTCGTCGAGAGGAATCCAAATATATGAATGGTTAAGCTATGTGATATGAAATGGACGAGCGACCAATAAAACAACATGTATTATGGGGTTGAATGCTTTTTGCTATTCACAAAAAAACCAAAAGCAGTCATGCAAATATCTGAATTTTCACAGCACAGCAAAATCAGTTGCACCATTCAATTCCGCTCTTCCAGACGGGGAGAATTCAATCACATTCATTCGATGCGACGTTTCTTATGGGATTTAATGAGCGACAACATTTTGACCCCAAACCGAGAGGATTCTGGGATGTTTGTGTTTTTTTGGTAATAACTCTGGAAGGAAACGTCGCAGAACCATCAAGGTGGTACTCCTACTGCTCGCCCCATCGAGAGGAATCCAAATATATGAGTTGTTAAGCTATGGGATATGAAATGGACGAGCGATTAATAAAACAACATGTATTATGGGGTTGAATGCTTTTTGCTATTCACAAAATAAAACAAAAGCAGTCATGCAAATATCTGAATTTTCACAGCACAGCAAAATCAGTTGCACCATTCAATTCCGCTCGTCCAGGCGGGGAGAATTCAATCACATTCATTCGATGCGACGTTTCTTATGGGATTTAATGAGCGACAATATTTTGACCCCAAACCGAGAGGATTCTGGGATTTTTGTGGTTTTTGGTAATAACTCTGGAAGTAAACGTCGCAGACCCATCAAGGTGGTACTCGTACTTCTCGCCTCGTCGAGAGGAATCCAAATATATGAATGGTTAAGCTATGTGATATGAAATGGACGAGCGACCAATAAAACAACATGTATTATGGGGTTGAATGCTTTTTGCTATTCACAAAATAAAACAAAAGCAGTCATGCAAATATCTGAATTTTCACAGCACAGCAAAATCAGTTGCACCATTCAATTCCGCTCGTCCAGACGGGGAGAATTCAATCACATTCATTCGATGCGACGTTTCTTATGGGATTTAATGAGCGACAACATTTTGACCCCAAACCGAGAAGATTCTGGGATTTTTGTGGTTTTTGGTAATAACTCTGGAAGGAAACGTCGCAGAACCATCAAGGTGGTACTCGTACTGCTCGCCTCGTCGAGAGGAATCCAAATATATGAATGGTTAAGCTATGTGATATGAAATGGACGAGCGACCAATAAAACAGCATGTATTATGGGGTTGAATGCTTGTTGCTATTCACAAAATATAACAAAAGCAGTCATGCAAATATCTGAATTTTCACAGCACAGCAAAATCAGTTGCACCATTAAATTCCGCTCGTCCAGGCGGGGAGAATTCAATCACATTCATTCGATGCGACGTTTCTTATGGGATTTAATGAGCGACAACATTTTGACCCCAAACCGAGAGGATTCTGGGATTTTTGTGGTTTTTGGTAATAACTCTGGAAGTAAACGTCGCAGACCCATCAAGGTGGTACTCGTACTGCTCGCCTCGTCGAGAGGAATCCAAATATATGAATGGTTAAGCTATGTGATATGAAATGGACGAGCGACCAATAAAACAACATGTATTATGGGGTTGAATGCTTTTTGCTATTCACAAAATAAAACAAAAGCAGTCATGCAAAAATCTGAATTTTCACAGCACAGCAAAATCAGTTGCACCATTCAATTCCGCTCGTCCAGACGGGGAGAATTCAATCACATTTATTCGATGCGACGTTTCCTATGGGATTTAATGAGCGACAACATTTTGACCTCAAACCGAGATGATTCTGGGATGTTTGTGTTTTTTTGGTAATAACTCTGGAAGGAAACGTCGCAGAAATATCAAGGTGGTACTCCTACTGCTCGCCTCATCGAGAGGAATCCAAATATATGAGTTGTTAAGCTATGGGATATGAAATGGACGAGCGACCAATAAAACAACATGTATTATGGGGTTGAATGCTTTTTGCTATTCACAAAATAAAACAAAAGCAGTCATGCAAATATCTGAATTTTCACAGCACAGCAAAATCAGTTGCACCATTCAATTCCGCTCGTCCAGACGGGGAGAATTCAATCACATTCATTCGATGCGACGTTTCTTATGGGATTTAATGAGCGACAACATTTTGACCCCAAACCGAGAGGATTCTGGGATGTTTGTGTTTTTTTGGTAATAACTCTGGAAGGAAACGTCGCAGACCCATCAAGGTGGTACTCGTACTGCTCGCCTCGTCGAGAGGAATCCAAATATATGAATGGTTAAGCTATGGGATTTGAAATGGACTAGCGACCAATAAAACAGCATGTATTATGGGGTTGAATGCTTTTTGTTATTCACAAAATAAAACAAATGCAGTCATGCAAATATTTGAATTTTCACAGCACAGCAAAATCAGTTGCACCATTCAATTCCGCTCGTCCAGACGGGGAGAATTCAATCACATTTATTCGATGCGACGTTTCTTATGGGATTTAATAAGCGACAACATTTTGACCCCAAACCGAGAGGATTCTGGGATGTTTGTGTTTTTTTGGTAATAACTCTGGAAGGAAACGTCGCAGAACCATCAAGGTGGTACTCGTACTGCTCGCCTCGTCGAGCGGAATCCAAATATATGAATGGTTAAGCTATGTGATATGAAATGGACGAGCGACCAATAAAACAGCATGTATTATGGGGTTGAATGCTTGTTGCTATTCACAAAATAAAACAAAAGCAGTCATGCAAATATCTGAATTTTCACAGCACAGCAAAATCAGTTGCACCATTCAATTCCGCTCTTCCAGACGGGGAGAATTCAATCACATTCATTCGATGCGACGTTTCTTATGGGATTTAATGAGCGACAACATTTTGACCCCAAACCGAGAGGATTCTGGGATGTTTGTGTTTTTTTGGTAATAACTCTGGAAGGAAACGTCGCAGAACCATCAAGGTGGTACTCCTACTGCTCGCCCCATCGAGAGGAATCCAAATATATGAGTTGTTAAGCTATGGGATATGAAATGGACGAACGACTAATAAAACAACATGTATTATGGGGTTGAATGCTTTTTGCTATTCACAAAATAAAACAAAAGCAGTCATGCAAATATCTGAATTTTCACAGCACAGCAAAATCAGTTGCACCATTCAATTCCGCTCGTCCAGGCGGGGAGAATTCAATCACATTCATTCGATGCGACGTTTCTTATGGGATTTAATGAGCGACAACATTTTGACCCCAAACCGAGAGGATTCTGGGATGTTTGTGTTTTTTTGGCAATAACTCTGGAAGGAAACGTCGCAGACCCATCAAGGTGGTACTCGTACTGCTCGCCTCGTCGAGAGGAATCCACATATATGAATGGTTAAGCTATGGGATTTGAAATGGACTAGCGACCAATAAAACAGCATGTATTATGGGGTTGAATGCTTTTTGTTATTCACAAAATAAAACAAATGCAGTCATGCAAATATTTGAATTTTCACAGCACAGCAAAATCAGTTGCACCATTCAATTCCGCTCGTCCAGACGGGGAGAATTCAATCACATTTATTCGATGCGACGTTTCTTATGGGATTTAATAAGCGACAACATTTTGACCCCAAACCGAGAGGATTCTGGGATGTTTGTGTTTTTTTGGTAATTACTCTGGAAGAAAACGTCGCAGAACCATCAAGGTGGTACTCGTACTGCTCGCCTCGTCGAGAGGAATCCAAATATATGAATGGTTAAGCTATGTGATATGAAATGGACGAGCGACCAATAAAACAGCATGTATTATGGGGTTGAATGCTTGTTGCTATTCACAAAATAAAACAAAAGCAGTCATGCAAATATCTGAATTTTCACAGCACAGCAAAATCAGTTGCACCATTCAATTCCGCTCGTCCAGACGGGGAGAATTCAATCACATTTATTCGATGCGACGTTTCTTATGGGATTTAATAAGCGACAACATTTTGACCCCAAACCGAGAGGATTCTGGGATGTTTGTGTTTTTTTGGTAATAACTCTGGAAGGAAACGTCGCAGAACCATCAAGGTGGTACTCGTACTGCTCGCCTCGTCGAGAGGAATCCAAATATATGAATGGTTAAGCTATGTGATATGAAATGGACGAGCGACCAATAAAACAGCATGTATTATGGGGTTGAATGCTTGTTGCTATTCACAAAATAAAACAAAAGCAGTCATGCAAATATCTGAATTTTCACAGCACAGCAAAATCAGTTGCACCATTCAATTCCGCTCGTCCAGACGGGGAGAATTCAATCACATTTATTCGATGCGACGTTTCTTATGGGATTTAATAAGCGACAACATTTTGACCCCAAACCGAGAGGATTCTGGGATGTTTGTGGTTTTTTGGTAATAACTCTGGAAGGAAACGTCGCAGACCCATCAAGGTGGTACTCGTACTGCTCGCCTCATCGAGAGGAATCCAAATATATGAGTTGTTAAGCTATGGGATATGAAATGGACGAGCGACCAATAAAACAGCATGTATTATGGGGTTGAATGCTTTTTGCTATTCACAAAATAAAACAAAAGCAGTCATGCAAATATCTGAATTTTCACAGCACAGCAAAATCAGTTGCACCATTCAATTCCGCTCGTCCAGACGGGTAGAATTCAATCACATTTATTCGATGCGACGTTTCTTATGGGATTTAGTAAGCGACAACATTTTGACCCCAATCCGAGAGGATTCTGGGATGTTTGTGGTTTTTTGGTAAGAACTCTGGAAGGAAACGTCGCAGACCCATCAAGGTGGAACTCGAACTGCTCGCCTCATCAAGAGGAATCCAAATGTATGAGTTGTTAAGCTATGGGATATGAAATGGACGAGCGACCAATAAAACAACATGTATTATGGGGTTGAATGCTTTTTGCTATTCACAAAATAAAACAAAAGCAGTCATGCAAATATCTGAATTTTCACAGCACAGCAAAATCAGTTGCACCATTCAATTCCGCTCGTCCAGACGGGGAGAATTCAATCACATTCATTCGATGCGACGTTTCTTATGGGATTTAATGAGCGACAACATTTTGACCCCAAACCGAGAAGATTCTGGGATTTTTGTGGTTTTTGGTAATAACTCTGGAAGGAAACGTCGCAGACCCATCAAGGTGGTACTCGTACTGCTCGCCTCGTCGAGAGGAATCCAAATATATGAATGGTTAAGCTATGGGATTTGAAATGGACTAGCGACCAATAAAACAGCATGTATTATGGGGTTGAATGCTTTTTGTTATTCACAAAATAAAACAAATGCAGTCATGCAAATATTTGAATTTTCACAGCACAGCAAAATCAGTTGCACCATTCAATTCCGCTCGTCCAGACGGGGAGAATTCAATCACATTTATTCGATGCGACGTTTCTTATGGGATTTAATAAGCGACAACATTTTGACCCCAAACCGAGAGGATTCTGGGATGTTTGTGTTTTTTTGGTAATAACTCTGGAAGGAAACGTCGCAGAACCATCAAGGTGGTACTCGTACTGCTCGCCTCGTCGAGCGGAATCCAAATATATGAATGGTTAAGCTATGTGATATGAAATGGACGAGCGACCAATAAAACAGCATGTATTATGGGGTTGAATGCTTGTTGCTATTCACAAAATAAAACAAAAGCAGTCATGCAAATATCTGAATTTTCACAGCACAGCAAAATCAGTTGCACCATTCAATTCCGCTCTTCCAGACGGGGAGAATTCAATCACATTCATTCGATGCGACGTTTCTTATGGGATTTAATGAGCGACAACATTTTGACCCCAAACCGAGAGGATTCTGGGATGTTTGTGTTTTTTTGGTAATAACTCTGGAAGGAAACGTCGCAGAACCATCAAGGTGGTACTCCTACTGCTCGCCCCATCGAGAGGAATCCAAATATATGAGTTGTTAAGCTATGGGATATGAAATGGACGAGCGACTAATAAAACAACATGTATTATGGGGTTGAATGCTTTTTGCTATTCACAAAATAAAACAAAAGCAGTCATGCAAATATCTGAATTTTCACAGCACAGCAAAATCAGTTGCACCATTCAATTCCGCTCGTCCAGGCGGGGAGAATTCAATCACATTCATTCGATGCGACGTTTCTTATGGGATTTAATGAGCGACAACATTTTGACCCCAAACCGAGAGGATTCTGGGATGTTTGTGTTTTTTTGGCAATAACTCTGGAAGGAAACGTCGCAGACCCATCAAGGTGGTACTCGTACTGCTCGCCTCGTCGAGAGGAATCCACATATATGAATGGTTAAGCTATGGGATTTGAAATGGACTAGCGACCAATAAAACAGCATGTATTATGGGGTTGAATGCTTTTTGTTATTCACAAAATAAAACAAATGCAGTCATGCAAATATTTGAATTTTCACAGCACAGCAAAATCAGTTGCACCATTCAATTCCGCTCGTCCAGACGGGGAGAATTCAATCACATTTATTCGATGCGACGTTTCTTATGGGATTTAATAAGCGACAACATTTTGACCCCAAACCGAGAGGATTCTGGGATGTTTGTGTTTTTTTGGTAATTACTCTGGAAGGAAACGTCGCAGAACCATCAAGGTGGTACTCGTACTGCTCGCCTCGTCGAGAGGAATCCAAATATATGAATGGTTAAGCTATGTGATATGAAATGGACGAGCGACCAATAAAACAGCATGTATTATGGGGTTGAATGCTTGTTGCTATTCACAAAATAAAACAAAAGCAGTCATGCAAATATCTGAATTTTCACAGCACAGCAAAATCAGTTGCACCATTCAATTCCGCTCGTCCAGACGGGGAGAATTCAATCACATTTATTCGATGCGACGTTTCTTATGGGATTTAATAAGCGACAACATTTTGACCCCAAACCGAGAGGATTCTGGGATGTTTGTGTTTTTTTGGTAATAACTCTGGAAGGAAACGTCGCAGAACCATCAAGGTGGTACTCGTACTGCTCGCCTCGTCGAGAGGAATCCAAATATATGAATGGTTAAGCTATGTGATATGAAATGGACGAGCGACCAATAAAACAGCATGTATTATGGGGTTGAATGCTTGTTGCTATTCACAAAATAAAACAAAAGCAGTCATGCAAATATCTGAATTTTCACAGCACAGCAAAATCAGTTGCACCATTCAATTCCGCTCGTCCAGACGGGGAGAATTCAATCACATTTATTCGATGCGACGTTTCTTATGGGATTTAATAAGCGACAACATTTTGACCCCAAACCGAGAGGATTCTGGGATGTTTGTGGTTTTTTGGTAATAACTCTGGAAGGAAACGTCGCAGACCCATCAAGGTGGTACTCGTACTGCTCGCCTCATCGAGAGGAATCCAAATATATGAGTTGTTAAGCTATGGGATATGAAATGGACGAGCGACCAATAAAACAGCATGTATTATGGGGTTGAATGCTTTTTGCTATTCACAAAATAAAACAAAAGCAGTCATGCAAATATCTGAATTTTCACAGCACAGCAAAATCAGTTGCACCATTCAATTCCGCTCGTCCAGACGGGTAGAATTCAATCACATTTATTCGATGCGACGTTTCTTATGGGATTTAGTAAGCGACAACATTTTGACCCCAATCCGAGAGGATTCTGGGATGTTTGTGGTTTTTTGGTAAGAACTCTGGAAGGAAACGTCGCAGACCCATCAAGGTGGAACTCGAACTGCTCGCCTCATCAAGAGGAATCCAAATGTATGAGTTGTTAAGCTATGGGATATGAAATGGACGAGCGACCAATAAAACAACATGTATTATGGGGTTGAATGCTTTTTGCTATTCACAAAATAAAACAAAAGCAGTCATGCAAATATCTGAATTTTCACAGCACAGCAAAATCAGTTGCACCATTCAATTCCGCTCGTCCAGACGGGGAGAATTCAATCACATTCATTCGATGCGACGTTTCTTATGGGATTTAATGAGCGACAACATTTTGACCCCAAACCGAGAAGATTCTGGGATTTTTGTGGTTTTTGGTAATAACTCTGGAAGGAAACGTCGCAGAACCATCAAGGTGGTACTCGTACTGCTCGCCTCGTCGAGAGGAATCCAAATATATGAATGGTTAAGCTATGTGATATGAAATGGACGAGCGACCAATAAAACAGCATGTATTATGGGGTTGAATGCTTGTTGCTATTCACAAAATAAAACAAAAGCAGTCATGCAAATATCTGAATTTTCACAGCACAGCAAAATCAGTTGCACCATTCAATTCCGCTCGTCCAGACGGGGAGAATTCAATCACATTTATTCGATGCGACGTTTCTTATGGGATTTAATAAGCGACAACATTTTGACCCCAAACCGAGAGGATTCTGGGATGTTTGTGGTTTTTTGGTAATAACTCTGGAAGGAAACGTCGCAGACCCATCAAGGTGGTACTCGTACTGCTCGCCTCATCGAGAGGAATCCAAATATATGAGTTGTTAAGCTATGGGATATGAAATGGACGAGCGACCAATAAAACAGCATGTATTATGGGGTTGAATGCTTTTTGCTATTCACAAAATAAAACAAAAGCAGTCATGCAAATATCTGAATTTTCACAGCACAGCAAAATCAGTTGCACCATTCAATTCCGCTCGTCCAGACGGGTAGAATTCAATCACATTTATTCGATGCGACGTTTCTTATGGGATTTAGTAAGCGACAACATTTTGACCCCAATCCGAGAGGATTCTGGGATGTTTGTGGTTTTTTGGTAAGAACTCTGGAAGGAAACGTCGCAGACCCATCAAGGTGGAACTCGAACTGCTCGCCTCATCAAGAGGAATCCAAATGTATGAGTTGTTAAGCTATGGGATATGAAATGGACGAGCGACCAATAAAACAACATGTATTATGGGGTTGAATGCTTTTTGCTATTCACAAAATAAAACAAAAGCAGTCATGCAAATATCTGAATTTTCACAGCACAGCAAAATCAGTTGCACCATTCAATTCCGCTCGTCCAGACGGGGAGAATTCAATCACATTCATTCGATGCGACGTTTCTTATGGGATTTAATGAGCGACAACATTTTGACCCCAAACCGAGAAGATTCTGGGATTTTTGTGGTTTTTGGTAATAACTCTGGAAGGAAACGTCGCAGAACCATCAAGGTGGTACTCGTACTGCTCGCCTCGTCGAGAGGAATCCAAATATATGAATGGTTAAGCTATGTGATATGAAATGGACGAGCGACCAATAAAACAGCATGTATTATGGGGTTGAATGCTTGTTGCTATTCACAAAATATAACAAAAGCAGTCATGCAAATATCTGAATTTTCACAGCACAGCAAAATCAGTTGCACCATTAAATTCCGCTCGTCCAGGCGGGGAGAATTCAATCACATTCATTCGATGCGACGTTTCTTATGGGATTTAATGAGCGACAACATTTTGACCCCAAACCGAGAGGATTCTGGGATTTTTGTGGTTTTTGGTAATAACTCTGGAAGTAAACGTCGCAGACCCATCAAGGTGGTACTCGTACTGCTCGCCTCGTCGAGAGGAATCCAAATATATGAATGGTTAAGCTATGTGATATGAAATGGACGAGCGACCAATAAAACAACATGTATTATGGGGTTGAATGCTTTTTGCTATTCACAAAATAAAACAAAAGCAGTCATGCAAAAATCTGAATTTTCACAGCACAGCAAAATCAGTTGCACCATTCAATTCCGCTCGTCCAGACGGGGAGAATTCAATCACATTTATTCGATGCGACGTTTCCTATGGGATTTAATGAGCGACAACATTTTGACCTCAAACCGAGATGATTCTGGGATGTTTGTGTTTTTTTGGTAATAACTCTGGAAGGAAACGTCGCAGAAATATCAAGGTGGTACTCCTACTGCTCGCCTCATCGAGAGGAATCCAAATATATGAGTTGTTAAGCTATGGGATATGAAATGGACGAGCGACCAATAAAACAACATGTATTATGGGGTTGAATGCTTTTTGCTATTCACAAAATAAAACAAAAGCAGTCATGCAAATATCTGAATTTTCACAGCACAGCAAAATCAGTTGCACCATTCAATTCCGCTCGTCCAGACGGGGAGAATTCAATCACATTCATTCGATGCGACGTTTCTTATGGGATTTAATGAGCGACAACATTTTGACCCCAAACCGAGAGGATTCTGGGATGTTTGTGTTTTTTTGGTAATAACTCTGGAAGGAAACGTCGCAGACCCATCAAGGTGGTACTCGTACTGCTCGCCTCGTCGAGAGGAATCCAAATATATGAATGGTTAAGCTATGGGATTTGAAATGGACTAGCGACCAATAAAACAGCATGTATTATGGGGTTGAATGCTTTTTGTTATTCACAAAATAAAACAAATGCAGTCATGCAAATATTTGAATTTTCACAGCACAGCAAAATCAGTTGCACCATTCAATTCCGCTCGTCCAGACGGGGAGAATTCAATCACATTTATTCGATGCGACGTTTCTTATGGGATTTAATAAGCGACAACATTTTGACCCCAAACCGAGAGGATTCTGGGATGTTTGTGTTTTTTTGGTAATAACTCTGGAAGGAAACGTCGCAGAACCATCAAGGTGGTACTCGTACTGCTCGCCTCGTCGAGCGGAATCCAAATATATGAATGGTTAAGCTATGTGATATGAAATGGACGAGCGACCAATAAAACAGCATGTATTATGGGGTTGAATGCTTGTTGCTATTCACAAAATAAAACAAAAGCAGTCATGCAAATATCTGAATTTTCACAGCACAGCAAAATCAGTTGCACCATTCAATTCCGCTCTTCCAGACGGGGAGAATTCAATCACATTCATTCGATGCGACGTTTCTTATGGGATTTAATGAGCGACAACATTTTGACCCCAAACCGAGAGGATTCTGGGATGTTTGTGTTTTTTTGGTAATAACTCTGGAAGGAAACGTCGCAGAACCATCAAGTTGGTACTCCTACTGCTCGCCCCATCGAGAGGAATCCAAATATATGAGTTGTTAAGCTATGGGATATGAAATGGACGAGCGACTAATAAAACAACATGTATTATGGGGTTGAATGCTTTTTGCTATTCACAAAATAAAACAAAAGCAGTCATGCAAATATCTGAATTTTCACAGCACAGCAAAATCAGTTGCACCATTCAATTCCGCTCGTCCAGGCGGGGAGAATTCAATCACATTCATTCGATGCGACGTTTCTTATGGGATTTAATGAGCGACAACATTTTGACCCCAAACCGAGAGGATTCTGGGATGTTTGTGTTTTTTTGGCAATAACTCTGGAAGGAAACGTCGCAGACCCATCAAGGTGGTACTCGTACTGCTCGCCTCGTCGAGAGGAATCCACATATATGAATGGTTAAGCTATGGGATTTGAAATGGACTAGCGACCAATAAAACAGCATGTATTATGGGGTTGAATGCTTTTTGTTATTCACAAAATAAAACAAATGCAGTCATGCAAATATTTGAATTTTCACAGCACAGCAAAATCAGTTGCACCATTCAATTCCGCTCGTCCAGACGGGGAGAATTCAATCACATTTATTCGATGCGACGTTTCTTATGGGATTTAATAAGCGACAACATTTTGACCCCAAACCGAGAGGATTCTGGGATGTTTGTGTTTTTTTGGTAATTACTCTGGAAGGAAACGTCGCAGAACCATCAAGGTGGTACTCGTACTGCTCGCCTCGTCGAGAGGAATCCAAATATATGAATGGTTAAGCTATGTGATATGAAATGGACGAGCGACCAATAAAACAGCATGTATTATGGGGTTGAATGCTTGTTGCTATTCACAAAATAAAACAAAAGCAGTCATGCAAATATCTGAATTTTCACAGCACAGCAAAATCAGTTGCACCATTCAATTCCGCTCGTCCAGACGGGGAGAATTCAATCACATTTATTCGATGCGACGTTTCTTATGGGATTTAATAAGCGACAACATTTTGACCCCAAACCGAGAGGATTCTGGGATGTTTGTGTTTTTTTGGTAATAACTCTGGAAGGAAACGTCGCAGAACCATCAAGGTGGTACTCGTACTGCTCGCCTCGTCGAGAGGAATCCAAATATATGAATGGTTAAGCTATGTGATATGAAATGGACGAGCGACCAATAAAACAGCATGTATTATGGGGTTGAATGCTTGTTGCTATTCACAAAATAAAACAAAAGCAGTCATGCAAATATCTGAATTTTCACAGCACAGCAAAATCAGTTGCACCATTCAATTCCGCTCGTCCAGACGGGGAGAATTCAATCACATTTATTCGATGCGACGTTTCTTATGGGATTTAATAAGCGACAACATTTTGACCCCAAACCGAGAGGATTCTGGGATGTTTGTGGTTTTTTGGTAATAACTCTGGAAGGAAACGTCGCAGACCCATCAAGGTGGTACTCGTACTGCTCGCCTCATCGAGAGGAATCCAAATATATGAGTTGTTAAGCTATGGGATATGAAATGGACGAGCGACCAATAAAACAGCATGTATTATGGGGTTGAATGCTTTTTGCTATTCACAAAATAAAACAAAAGCAGTCATGCAAATATCTGAATTTTCACAGCACAGCAAAATCAGTTGCACCATTCAATTCCGCTCGTCCAGACGGGTAGAATTCAATCACATTTATTCGATGCGACGTTTCTTATGGGATTTAGTAAGCGACAACATTTTGACCCCAATCCGAGAGGATTCTGGGATGTTTGTGGTTTTTTGGTAAGAACTCTGGAAGGAAACGTCGCAGACCCATCAAGGTGGAACTCGAACTGCTCGCCTCATCAAGAGGAATCCAAATGTATGAGTTGTTAAGCTATGGGATATGAAATGGACGAGCGACCAATAAAACAACATGTATTATGGGGTTGAATGCTTTTTGCTATTCACAAAATAAAACAAAAGCAGTCATGCAAATATCTGAATTTTCACAGCACAGCAAAATCAGTTGCACCATTCAATTCCGCTCGTCCAGACGGGGAGAATTCAATCACATTCATTCGATGCGACGTTTCTTATGGGATTTAATGAGCGACAACATTTTGACCCCAAACCGAGAAGATTCTGGGATTTTTGTGGTTTTTGGTAATAACTCTGGAAGGAAACGTCGCAGAACCATCAAGGTGGTACTCGTACTGCTCGCCTCGTCGAGAGGAATCCAAATATATGAATGGTTAAGCTATGTGATATGAAATGGACGAGCGACCAATAAAACAGCATGTATTATGGGGTTGAATGCTTGTTGCTATTCACAAAATATAACAAAAGCAGTCATGCAAATATCTGAATTTTCACAGCACAGCAAAATCAGTTGCACCATTCAATTCCGCTCGTCCAGATGGGGAGAATTCAATCACATTTATTCGATGCGACGTTTCTTATGGGATTTAATAAGCGACAACATTTTGACCCCAAACCGAGAGGATTCTGGGATGTTTGTGGTTTTTTGGTAATAACTCTGGAAGGAAACGTCGCAGACCCATCAAGGTGGTACTCCTACTGCTCGCCTCATCGAGAGGAATCCAAATATATGAGTTGTTAAGCTATGGGATATGAAATGGACGAGCGACCAATAAAACAACATGTATTATGGGGTTGAATGCTTTTTGCTATTCACAAAATAAAACAAAAGCAGTCATGCAAATATCTGAATTTTCACAGCACAGCAAAATCAGTTGCACCATTCAATTCCGCTCGTCCAGACGGGGAGAATTCAATCACATTCATTCGATGCGACGTTTCTTATGGGATTTAATGAGCGACAACATTTTGACCCCAAACCGAGATGATTCTGGGATGTTTGTGTTTTTTTGGTAATAACTCTGGAAGGAAACGTCGCAGACCCATCAAGGTGGTACTCCTACTGCTCGCCTCATCGAGAGGAATCCAAATATATGAGTTGTTAAGCTATGGGATATGAAATGGACGAGCGACCAATAAAACAACATGTATTATGTGGTTGAATGCTTTTTGCTATTCACAAAATAAAACAAAAGCAGTCATGCAAATATCTGAATTTTCACAGCACAGCAAAATCAGTTGCACCATTCAATTCCGCTCGTCCAGACGGGGAGAATTCAATCACATTCATTCGATGCGACGTTTCTTATGGGATTTAATGAGCGACAACATTTTGACCCCAAACCGAGAGGATTCTGGGATGTTTGTGTTTTTTTGGTAATAACTCTGGAAGGAAACGTCGCAGACCCATCAAGGTGGTACTCGTACTGCTCGCCTCGTCGAGAGGAATCCAAATATATGAATGGTTAAGCTATGGGATTTGAAATGGACTAGCGACCAATAAAACAGCATGTATTATGGGGTTGAATGCTTGTTGCTATTCACAAAATAAAACAAAAGCAGTCATGCAAATATCTGAATTTTCACAGCACAGCAAAATCAGTTGCACCATTCAATTCCGCTCGTCCAGACGGGGAGAATTCAATCACATTTATTCGATGCGACGTTTCTTATGGGATTTAATAAGCGACAACATTTTGACCCCAAACCGAGAGGATTCTGGGATGTTTGTGGTTTTTTGGTAATAACTCTGGAAGGAAACGTCGCAGACCCATCAAGGTGGTACTCGTACTGCTCGCCTCATCGAGAGGAATCCAAATATATGAGTTGTTAAGCTATGGGATATGAAATGGACGAGCGACCAATAAAACAGCATGTATTATGGGGTTGAATGCTTTTTGCTATTCACAAAATAAAACAAAAGCAGTCATGCAAATATCTGAATTTTCACAGCACAGCAAAATCAGTTGCACCATTCAATTCCGCTCGTCCAGACGGGTAGAATTCAATCACATTTATTCGATGCGACGTTTCTTATGGGATTTAATAAGCGACAACATTTTGACCCCAAACCGAGAGGATTCTGGGATGTTTGTGGTTTTTTGGTAAGAACTCTGGAAGGAAAGGTCGCAGACCCATCAATGTGGAACTCGAACTGCTCGCCTCATCAAGAGGAATCCAAATGTATGAGTTGTTAAGCTATGGGATATGAAATGGACGGGCGACCAATAAAACAACATGTATTATGGGGTTGAATGCTTTTTGCAATTCACGAAATAAAACAAAAGCAGTCATGCAAATATCTGAATTTTCACAGCACAGCAAAATCAGTTGCACCATTAAATTCCGCTCGTCCAGACGGGGAGAATTCAATCACATTCATTCGATGCGACGTTTCTTATGGGATTTAATGAGCGACAACATTTTGACCCCAAACCGAGAAGATTCTGGGATTTTTGTGGTTTTTGGTAATAACTCTGGAAGGAAACGTCGCAGAACCATCAAGGTGGTACTCGTACTGCTCGCCTCGTCGAGAGGAATCCAAATATATGAGTTGTTAAGCTATGGGATATGAAATGGACGAGCGACCAATAAAACAGCATGTATTATGGGGTTGAATGCTTTTTGCTATTCACAAAATAAAACAAAAGCAGTCATGCAAATATCTGAATTTTCACAGCACAGCAAAATCAGTTGCACCATTCAATTCCGCTCGTCCAGACGGGTAGAATTCAATCACATTTATTCGATGCGACGTTTCTTATGGGATTTAATACGCGACAACATTTTGACCCCAAACCGAGAGGATTCTGGGATGTTTGTGGTTTTTTGGTAAGAACTCTGGAAGGAAACGTCGCAGACCCATCAAGGTGGAACTCGAACTGCTCGCCTCATCAAGAGGAATCCAAATGTATGAGTTGTTAAGCTATGGGATATGAAATGGACGAGCGACCAATAAAACAACATGTATTATGGGGTTGAATGCTTTTTGCTATTCACAAAATAAAACAAAAGCAGTCATGCAAATATCTGAATTTTCACAGCACAGCAAAATCAGTTGCACCATTCAATTCCGCTCGTCCAGACGGGGAGAATTCAATCACATTCATTCGATGCGATGTTTCTTATGGGATTTAATGAGCGACAACATTTTGACCCCAAACCGAGAAGATTCTGGGATTTTTGTGGTTTTTGGTAATAACTCTGGAAGGAAACGTCGCAGACCCATCAAGGTGATACTCGTACTGCTCGCCTCGTCGAGAGGAATCCAAATATATGAATGGTTAAGCTATGTGATATGAAATGGACGAGCGACCAATAAAACAACATGTATTATGGGTTTGAATGCTTTTTGCTATTCACAAAAAAAAAACAAAAGCGGTCATGCAAATATCTGAATTTTCACAGCACAGCAAAATCAGTTGCACCATTCAATTCCGCTCTTCCAGACGGGGAGAATTCAATCACATTCATTCGATGCGACGTTTCTTATGGGATTTAATGAGCGACAGCATTTTGACCCCAAACCGAGAGGATTCTGGGATGTTTGTGTTTTTTTGGTAATAACTCTGGAAGGAAACGTCGCAGAACCATCAAGATGGGACTCCTACTGCTCGCCTCATCGAGAGGAATCCAAATATATGAGTTGTTAAGCTATGGGATATGAAATGGACGAGCGACTAATAAAAAAACATGTATTATGGGGTTGAATGCTTTTTGCTATTCACAAAATAAAACAAAAGCAGTCATGCAAATATCTGAATTTTCACAGCACAGCAAAATCAGTTGCACCATTCAATTCCGCTCGTCCAGACGGGGAGAATTCAATCACATTCATTCGATGCGACGTTTCTTATGGGATTTAATGAGCGACAACATTTTGACCCCAAACCGAGAGGATTCTGGGATTTTTGTGGTTTTTGGTAATAACTCTGGAAGGAAACGTCGCAGACCCATCAAGGTGGTACTCGTACTGCTCGCCTCGTCGAGAGGAATCCAAATATATGAATGGTTAAGCTATGTGATATGAAATGGACGAGCGACCAATAAAACAACATGTATTATGGGGTTGAATGCTTTTTGCTATTCACAAAATAAAACAAAAGCAGTCATGCAAATATCTGAATTTTCACAGCACAGCAAAATCAGTTGCACCATTCAATTCCGCTCGTCCAGACGGGGAGAATTCAATCACATTCATTCGATGCGACGTTTCCTATGGGATTTAATGAGCGACAACATTTTGACCCCAAACCGAGATGATTCTAGGATGTTTGTGTTTTTTTGGTAAAAACTCTGGAAGGAAACGTCGCAGAACCATCAAGGTGGTACTCCTACTGCTCGCCTCATCGAGAGGAATCCAAATATATGAGTTGTTAAGCTATGGGATATGAAATGGACGAGCGACCAATAAAACAACATGTATTATGGGGTTGAATGCATTTTTTTATTCACAAAATAAAACAAATGCAGTCATGCAAATATTTGAATTTTCACAGCACAGCAAAATCAGTTGCACCATTCAATTCCGCTCGTCCAGACGGGGAGAATTCAATCACATTTATTCGATGCGACGTTTCTTATGGGATTTAATAAGCGACAACATTTTGACCCCAAACCGAGAGGATTCTGGGATGTTTGTGTTTTTTTGGTAATAACTCTGGAAGGAAACGTCGCAGAACCATCAAGGTGGTACTCGTACTGCTCGCCTCGTCGAGAGGAATCCAAATATATGAATGGTTAAGCTATGTGATATGAAATGGACGAGCGACCAATAAAACAGCATGTATTATGGGGTTGAATGCTTTTTGCTATTCACAAAATAAAACAAAAGCAGTCATGCAAATATCTGAATTTTCACAGCACAGCAAAATCAGTTGCACCATTCAATTCCGCTCGTCCAGACGGGGAGAATTCAATCACATTCATTCGATGCGACGTTTCCTATGGGATTTAATGAGCGACAACATTTTGACCCCAAACCGAGATGATTCTGGGATGTTTGTGTTTTTTTGGTAATAACTCTGGAAGGAAACGTCGCAGACCCATCAAGGTGGTACTCCTACTGCTCGCCTCATCGAGAGGAATCCAAATATATGAGTTGTTAAGCTATGGGATATGAAATGGACGAGCGACCAATAAAACAACATGTATTATGTGGTTGAATGCTTTTTGCTATTCACAAAATAAAACAAAAGCAGTCATGCAAATATCTGAATTTTCACAGCACAGCAAAATCAGTTGCACCATTCAATTCCGCTCGTCCAGACGGGGAGAATTCAATCACATTCATTCGATGCGACGTTTCTTATGGGATTTAATGAGCGACAACATTTTGACCCCAAACCGAGAGGATTCTGGGATGTTTGTGTTTTTTTGGTAATAATTCTGGAAGGAAACGTCGCAGACCCATCAAGGTGGTACTCGTACTGCTCGCCTCGTCGAGAGGAATCCAAATATATGAATGGTTAAGCTATGGGATTTGAAATGGACTAGCGACCAATAAAACAGCATGTATTATGGGGTTGAATGCTTTTTGTTATTCACAAAATAAAACAAATGCAGTCATGCAAATATTTGAATTTTCACAGCACAGCAAAATCAGTTGCACCATTCAATTCCGCTCGTCCAGACGGGGAGAATTCAATCACATTTATTCGATGCGACGTTTCTTATGGGATTTAATAAGCGACAACATTTTGACCCCAAACCGAGAGGATTCTGGGATGTTTGTGTTTTTTTGGTAATAACTCTGGAAGGAAACGTCGCAGAACCATCAAGGTGGTACTCGTACTGCTCGCCTCGTCGAGAGGAATCCAAATATATGAATGGTTAAGCTATATGATATGAAATGGACGAGCGACCAATAAAACAGCATGTATTATGGGGTTGAATGCTTTTTGCTATTCACAAAATAAAACAAAAGCAGTCATGCAAATATCTGAATTTTCACAGCACAGCAAAATCAGTTGCACCATTCAATTCCGCTCGTCCAGACGGGGAGAATTCAATCACATTCATTCGATGCGACGTTTCCTATGGGATTTAATGAGCGACAACATTTTGACCCCAAACCGAGATGATTCTGGGATGTTTGTGTTTTTTTGGTAATAACTCTGGAAGGAAACGTCGCAGACCCATCAAGGTGGTACTCGTACTGCTCGCCTCGTCGAGAGGAATCCAAATATATGAATGGTTAAGCTATGGGATTTGAAATGGACTAGCGACCAATAAAACAGCATGTATTATGGGGTTGAATGCATTTTGTTATTCACAAAATAAAACAAATGCAGTCATGCAAATATTTGAATTTTCACAGCACAGCAAAATCAGTTTCACCATTCAATTCCGCTCGTCCAGACGGGGAGAATTCAATCACATTTATTCGATGCGACGTTTCTTATGGGATTTAATAAGCGACAACATTTTGACCCCAAACCGAGAGGATTCTGGGATGTTTGTGTTTTTTTGGTAATAACTCTGGAAGGAAACGTCGCAGAACCATCAAGGTGGTACTCGTACTGCTCGCCTCGTCGAGAGGAATCCAAATATATGAATGGTTAAGCTATGTGATATGAAATGGACGAGCGACCAATAAAACAGCATGTATTATGGGGTTGAATGCTTTTTGCTATTCACAAAATAAAACAAAAGCAGTCATGCAAATATCTGAATTTTCACAGCACAGCAAAATCAGTTGCACCATTCAATTCCGCTCGTCCAGACGGGGAGAATTCAATCACATTCATTCGATGCGACGTTTCCTATGGGATTTAATGAGCGACAACATTTTGACCCCAAACCGAGATGATTCTGGGATGTTTGTGTTTTTTTGGTAATAACTCTGGAAGGAAACGTCGCAGACCCATCAAGGTGGTACTCCTACTGCTCGCCTCATCGAGAGGAATCCAAATATATGAGTTGTTAAGCTATGGGATATGAAATGGACGAGCGACCAATAAAACAACATGTATTATGTGGTTGAATGCTTTTTGCTATTCACAAAATAAAACAAAAGCAGTCAAAAAAATATCTAAATTTTCACAGCACAGCAAAATCAGTTGCACCATTCAATTCCGCTCGTCCAGACGGGGAGAATTCAATCACATTCATTCGATGCGACGTTTCTTATGGGATTTAATGAGCAACAACATTTGACCCCAAACCGAGAGGATTCTGGGATGTTTGTGTTTTTTTGGTAATAATTCTGGAAGGAAACGTCGCAGACCCATCAAGGTGGTACTCGTACTGCTCACCTCGTCGAGAGGAATCCAAATATATGAATGGTTAAGCTATGGGATTTGAAATGGACTAGCGACCAATAAAACAGCATGTATTATGGGGTTGAATGCTTTTTGTTATTCACAAAATAAAACAAATGCAGTCATGCAAATATTTGAATTTTCACAGCACAGCAAAATCAGTTGCACCATTCAATTCCGCTCGTCCAGACGGGGAGAATTCAATCACATTTATTCGATGCGACGTTTCTTATGGGATTTAATAAGCGACAACATTTTGACCCCAAACCGAGAGGATTCTGGGATGTTTGTGTTTTTTTGGTAATAACTCTGGAAGGAAACGTCGCAGAACCATCAAGGTGGTACTCGTACTGCTCGCCTCGTCGAGAGGAATCCAAATATATGAATGGTTAAGCTATATGATATGAAATGGACGAGCGACCAATAAAACAGCATGTATTATGGGGTTGAATGCTTTTTGCTATTCACAAAATAAAACAAAAGCAGTCATGCAAATATCTGAATTTTCACAGCACAGCAAAATCAGTTGCACCATTCAATTCCGCTCGTCCAGACGGGGAGAATTCAATCACATTCATTCGATGCGACGTTTCCTATGGGATTTAATGAGCGACAACATTTTGACCCCAAACCGAGATGATTCTGGGATGTTTGTGTTTTTTTGGTAATAACTCTGGAAGGAAACGTCGCAGACCCATCAAGGTGGTACTCCTACTGCTCGCCTCATCGAGAGGAATCCAAATATATGAGTTGTTAAGCTATGGGATATGAAATGGACGAGCGACCAATAAAACAACATGTATTATGTGGTTGAATGCTTTTTGCTATTCACAAAATAAAACAAAAGCAGTCATGCAAATATCTGAATTTTCACAGCACAGCAAAATCAGTTGCACCATTCAATTCCGCTCGTCCAGACGGGGAGAATTCAATCACATTCATTCGATGCGACGTTTCTTATGGGATTTAATGAGCGACAACATTTTGACCCCAAACCGAGAGGATTCTGGGATGTTTGTGGTTTTTTGGTAATAACTCTGGAAGGAAACGTCGCAGACCCATCAAGGTGGTACTCGTACTGCTCGCCTCATCGAAAGGAATCCAAATATCTGAGTTGTTAAGCTATGGGATATGAAATGGACGAGCGACCAATAAAACAGCATGTATTATGGGGTTGAATGCTTTTTGCTATTCACAAAATAAAACAAAAGCAGTCATGCAAATATCTGAATTTTCACAGCACAGCAAAATCAGTTGCACCATTCAATTCCGCTCGTCCAGACGGGTAGAATTCAATCACATTTATTCGATGCGACGTTTCTTATGGGATTTAATAAGCGACACCATTTTGACCCCAAACCGAGAGGATTCTGGGATGTTTGTGGTTTTTTGGTAATAACTCTGGAAGGAAACGTCGCAGACCCATCAAGGTGGTACTCGTACTGCTCGCCTCGTCGAGAGGAATCCAAATATATGAATGTTTAAGCTATGTGATATGAAATGGACGAGCGACCAATAAAACAGCATGTATTATGGGGTTGAATGCTTTTTGCTATTCACAAAATTAAACAAAAGCAGTCATGCAAATATCGAAATTTTCACAGTACAGCAAAATCAGTTGCACCATTCAATTCCGCTCGTCCAGACGGGGAGAATTCAATCACATTTATTCGATGCGACGTTTCTTATGGGATTTAATAAACGACAACATTTTGACCCCAAACCGAGAGGATTCTGGGATGTTTGTGGTTTTTTGGTAATAACTCTGGAAGGAAACGTCGCAGACCCATCAAGGTGGTACTCGTACTGCTCGCCTCATCGAAAGGAATCCAAATATCTGAGTTGTTAAGCTATGGGATATGAAATGGACGAGCGACCAATAAAACAGCATGTATTATGGGGTTGAATGCTTTTTGCTATTCACAAAATAAAACAAAAGCAGTCATGCAAATATCTGAATTTTCACAGCACAGCAAAATCAGTTGCACCATTCAATTCCGCTCGTCCAGACGGGTAGAATTCAATCACATTTATTCGATGCGACGTTTCTTATGGGATTTAATAAGCGACACCATTTTGACCCCAAACCGAGAGGATTCTGGGATGTTTGTGGTTTTTTGGTAATAACTCTGGAAGGAAACGTCGCAGACCCATCAAGGTAGTACTCCTACTGCTCGCCTCATCGAGAGGAATCCAAATATATGAGTTGTTAAGCTATGGGATATGAAATGGACGAGCGACCAATAAAACAACATGTATTATGTGGTTGAATGCTTTTTGCTATTCACAAAATAAAACAAAAGCAGTCATGCAAATATCTGAATTTTCACAGCACAGCAAAATCAGTTGCACCATTCAATTCCGCTCGTCCAGACGGGGAGAATTCAATCAGATTCATTCGATGCGACGTTTCTTATGGGATTTAATGAGCGACAACATTTTGACCCCAAACCGAGAGGATTCTGGGATGTTTGTGTTTTTTTGGTAATAACTCTGGAAGGAAACGTCGCAGAACCATCAAGGTGGTACTCGTACTGCTCGCCTCGTCGAGAGGAATCCAAATATATGAATGGTTAAGCTATGTGATATGAAATGGACGAGCGACCAATAAAACAGCATGTATTATGGGGTTGAATGCTTTTTGCTATTCACAAAATAAAACAAAAGCAGTCATGCAAATATCTGAATTTTCACAGCACAGCAAAATCAGTTGCACCATTCAATTCCGCTCGTCCAGACGGGGAGAATTCAATCACATTTATTCGATGCGACGTTTCTTATGGGATTTAATAAACGACAACATTTTGACCCCAAACCGAGAGGATTCTGGGATGTTTGTGGTTTTTTGGTAATAACTCTGGAAGGAAACGTCGCAGACCCATCAAGGTGGTACTCGTACTGCTCGCCTCATCGAAAGGAATCCAAATATCTGAGTTGTTAAGCTATGGGATATGAAATGGACGAGCGACCAATAAAACAGCATGTATTATGGGGTTGAATGCTTTTTGCTATTCACAAAATAAAACAAAAGCAGTCATGCAAATATCTGAATTTTCACAGCACAGCAAAATCAGTTGCACCATTCAATTCCGCTCGTCCAGACGGGTAGAATTCAATCACATTTATTCGATGCGACGTTTCTTATGGGATTTAATAAGCGACACCATTTTGACCCCAAACCGAGAGGATTCTGGGATGTTTGTGGTTTTTTGGTAATAACTCTGGAAGGAAACGTCGCAGACCCATCAAGGTGGTACTCGTACTGCTCGCCTCGTCGAGAGGAATCCAAATATATGAATGTTTAAGCTATGTGATATGAAATGGACGAGCGACCAATAAAACAACATGTATTATGGGGTTGAATGCTTTTTGCTATTCACAAAATAAAACAATGCAGTCATGCAAATATCTGAATTTTCACAGCACAGCAAAATCAGTTGCACCATTCAATTCCGCTCGTCCAGACGGGGAGAATTCAATCACATTCATTCGATGCGACGTTTCCTATGGGATTTAATGAGCGACAACATTTTGACCCCAAACCGAGATGATTCTGGGATGTTTGTGTTTTTTTGGTAATAACTCTGGAAGGAAACGTCGCAGTCCCATCAAGGTGGTGCTCCTACTGCTCGCCTCGTCGAGAGGAATCCAAATATATGAGTTGTTAAGCTATGGGATATGAAATGGACGAGCAACCAATAAAACAACATGTATTATGGGGTTGAATGCTTTTTGTTATTCACAAAATAAAACAAAAGCAGTCATGCAAATATCTGAATTTTCACAGCACAGCAAAATCAGTTGCACCATTCAATTCCGCTCGTCCAGACGGGGATAATTCAATCACATTCATTCGATGCGACGTTTCTTATGGGATTTAATGAGCGACAACTTTTTGACCCCAAACCGAGAGGATTCTGAGATGTTTGTGTTTTTTTGGTAATAACTCTGGAAGGAAACGTCGCAGAACCATCAAGGTGGTACTCGTACTGCTCGCCTCGTCGAGACGAATCCAAATATATGAATGGTTAAGCTATGTGATATGAAATGTACGAGCGACCAATAAAACAGCATGTATTATGGGGTTGAATGCTTTTTGCTATTCACAAAATAAAACAAAAGCAGTCATGCAAATATCTGAATTTTCACAGCACAGCAAAATCAGTTGCACCATTCAATTCCGCTCGTCCAGACGGGGAGAATTCAATCACATTTATTCGATGCGTCGTTTCTTATGGGATTTAATAAGCGACAACATTTTGACCCCAAACCGAGAGGATTCTGGGATGTTTGTGGTTTTTTGGTAATAACTCTGGAAGGAAACGTCGCAGACCCATCAAGGTGGTACTCGTACTGCTCGCCTCATCGAGAGGAATCCAAATGTATGAGTTGTTAAGCTATGGGATATTAAATGGACGAGCGACCAATAAAACAACATGTATTATGGGGTTGAATGCTTTTTGCTATTCACAAAATAAAACAAAGCAGTCATGAAAATATCTGAATTTTCACAGCACAGCAAAATCAGTTGCACCATTCAATTCCGCTCGTCCAGACGGGTAGAATTCAATCACATTTATTCGATGCGACGTTTCTTATGGGATTTAATAAGCGACACCATTTTGACCCCAAACCGAGAGGATTCTGGGATGTTTGTGGTTT
Organism: Petromyzon marinus; assembly: GCF_048934315.1. NCBI lineage: Eukaryota > Metazoa > Chordata > Hyperoartia > Petromyzontiformes > Petromyzontidae > Petromyzon > Petromyzon marinus. The sequence continues at coordinate 18,604,898 of NC_133725.1, read as the reverse complement.
TTTGGTAATAACTCTGGAAGGAAACGTCGCAGACCCATCAAGGTGGTACTCGTACTGCTCGCCTCATCGAGAGGAATCCAAATGTATGAGTTGTTAAGCTATGGGATATTAAATGGACGAGCGACCAATAAAACAACATGAATTATGGGGTTGAATGCTTTTTGCTATTCACAAAATAAAACAAAGCAGTCATGAAAATATCTGAATTTTCACAGCACAGCAAAATCAATTGCACCATTCAATTCCGCTCGTCCAGACGGGGAGAATTCAATCACATTCATTCGATGCGACGTTTCTTATGGGATTTAATGAGCGACAACATTTTGACCCCAAACCGAGAGGATTCTGGGATGTTTGTGGTTTTTTGGTAATAACTCTGGAAGGAAACGTCGCAGACCGATCAAGGTGGTACTCGTACTGCTCGCCTCGTCGAGCGGAATCCAAATATATGAGTGTTTCAGCTATGGGATATGAAATGGACGAGCGACCAATAAAACAACATGTATTATGGGGTTGAATGCTTTTTGCTATTCACAAAATAAAACACAAGCAGTCATGCAAATATCTGAATTTTCACAGCACAGCAAAATCAGTTGCACCATTCAATTCCGCTCGTCCAGACGGGGAGAATTCAATCACATTCATTCGATGCGACGTTTCCTATGGGATTTAATGAGCGACAACATTTTGACCCAAAACCGAGATGATTCTGGGATGTTTGTGTTTTTTTGGTAATAACTCTGGAAGGAAACGTCGCAGACCCATCAAGGTGGTACTCGTACTGCTCGCCTCGTCGAGACGAATCCAAATATATGAATGGTTAAGCTATGTGATATGAAATGGACGAGCGACCAATAAAACAGCATGTATTATGGGGTTGAATGCTTTTGCTATTCACAAAATAAAACAAAAGCAGTCATGCAAATATCTGAATTTTCACAGCACAGCAAAATCAGTTGCACCATTCAATTCCGCTCGTCAAGACGGGTAGAATTCAATCACATTTATTCGATGCGACGTTTCTTATGGGATTTAATAAGCGACACCATTTTGACCCCAAACCGAGAGGATTCTGGGATGTTTGTGGTTTTTTGGTAATAACTCTGGAAGGAAACGTCGCAGACCCATCAAGGTGGTAATCGTACTGCTCGCCTCATCGAGAGGAATCCAAATATATGAGTTGTTAAGCTATGGGATATGAAATGGACGAGCGACCAATAAAACAACATGTATTATGGGGTTGAATGCTTTTTGCTATTCACAAAATAAAACAAAGCAGTCATGCAAATATCTGAATTTTCACAGCACAGCAAAATCAGTTGCACCATTCAATTCCGCTCGTCCAGACGGGGAGAATTCAATCACATTCACTCGATGCGACGTTTCTTATGGGATTTAATGAGCGACAACATTTTGACCCCAAACCGAGAGGATTCTGGGATGTTTGTGTTTTTTTGGTAATAACTCTGGAAGTAAACGTCGCAGAACCATCAAGGTGGTACTCGTACTGCTCGCCTCGTCGAGACGAATCCAAATATATGAATGGTTAAGCTATGTGATATGAAATGGACGAGCGACCAATAAAACAGCATGTATTATGGGGTTGAATGCTTTTTGCTATTCACAAAATAAAACAAAAGCAGTCATGCAAATATCTGAATTTTCACAGCACAGCAAAATCAGTTGCACCATTCAATTCCGCTCGTCCAGACGGGGAGAATTCAATCACATTTATTCGATGCGACGTTTCTTATGGGATTTAATAAGCGACAACATTTTGACCCCAAACCGAGAGGATTCTGGGATGTTTGTGGTTTTTTGGTAATAACTCTGGAAGGAAACGTCGCAGACCCATCAAGGTGGTAATCGTACTGCTCGCCTCATCGAGAGGAATCCAAATATATGAGTTGTTAAGCTATGGGATATGAAATGGACGAGCGACCAATAAAACAGCATGTATTATGGGGTTGAATGCTTTTTGCTATTCACAAAATAAAACAAAAGCAGTCATGCAAATATCTGAATTTTCACAGCACAGCAAAATCAGTTGCACCATTCAATTCCGCTCGTCCAGACGGGTAGAATTCAATCACATTTATTCGATGCGACGTTTCTTATGGGATTTAATAAGCGACACCATTTTGACCCCAAACCGAGAGGATTCTGGGATGTTTGTGGTTTTTTGGTAATAACTCTGGAAGGAAACGTCGCAGACCCATCAAGGTGGTACTCGTACTGCTCGCCTCATCGAGAGGAATCCAAATGTATGAGTTGTTAAGCTATGGGATATTAAATGGACGAGCGACCAATAAAACAACATGTATTATGGGGTTGAATGCTTTTTGCTATTCACAAAATAAAACAAAGCAGTCATGAAAATATCTGAATTTTCACAGCACAGCAAAATCAGTTGCACCATTCAATTCCGCTCGTCCAGACGGGTAGAATTCAATCACATTTATTCGATGCGACGTTTCTTATGGGATTTAATAAGCGACACCATTTTGACCCCAAACCGAGAGGATTCTGGGATGTTTGTGGTTTTTTGGTAATAACTCTGGAAGGAAACGTCGCAGACCCATCAAGGTGGTACTCGTACTGCTCGCCTCATCGAGAGGAATCCAAATGTATGAGTTGTTAAGCTATGGGATATTAAATGGACGAGCGACCAATAAAACAACATGTATTATGGGGTTGAATGCTTTTTGCTATTCACAAAATAAAACAAAGCAGTCATGAAAATATCTGAATTTTCACAGCACAGCAAAATCAGTTGCACCATTCAATTCCGCTCGTCCAGACGGGGAGAATTCAATCACATTCATTCGATGCGACGTTTCTTATGGGATTTAATGAGCGACAACATTTTGACCCCAAACCGAGAGGATTCTGGGATGTTTGTGGTTTTTTGGTAATAACTCTGGAAGGAAACGTCGCAGACCGATCAAGGTGGTACTCGTACTGCTCGCCTCGTCGAGCGGAATCCAAATATATGAGTGTTTCAGCTATGGGATATGAAATGGACGAGCGACCAATAAAACAACATGTATTATGGGGTTGAATGCTTTTTGCTATTCACAAAATAAAACACAAGCAGTCATGCAAATATCTGAATTTTCACAGCACAGCAAAATCAGTTGCACCATTCAATTCCGCTCGTCCAGACGGGGAGAATTCAATCACATTCATTCGATGCGACGTTTCCTATGGGATTTAATGAGCGACAACATTTTGACCCAAAACCGAGATGATTCTGGGATGTTTGTGTTTTTTTGGTAATAACTCTGGAAGGAAACGTCGCAGACCCATCAAGGTGGTACTCGTACTGCTCGCCTCGTCGAGACGAATCCAAATATATGAATGGTTAAGCTATGTGATATGAAATGGACGAGCGACCAATAAAACAGCATGTATTATGGGGTTGAATGCTTTTGCTATTCACAAAATAAAACAAAGCAGTCATGAAAATATCTGAATTTTCACAGCACAGCAAAATCAGTTGCACCATTCAATTCCGCTCGTCCAGACGGGTAGAATTCAATCACATTTATTCGATGCGACGTTTCTTATGGGATTTAATAAGCGACACCATTTTGACCCCAAACCGAGAGGATTCTGGGATGTTTGTGGTTTTTTGGTAATAACTCTGGAAGGAAACGTCGCAGACCCATCAAGGTGGTACTCGTACTGCTCGCCTCATCGAGAGGAATCCAAATGTATGAGTTGTTAAGCTATGGGATATTAAATGGACGAGCGACCAATAAAACAACATGTATTATGGGGTTGAATGCTTTTTGCTATTCACAAAATAAAACAAAGCAGTCATGAAAATATCTGAATTTTCACAGCACAGCAAAATCAGTTGCACCATTCAATTCCGCTCGTCCAGACGGGGAGAATTCAATCACATTCATTCGATGCGACGTTTCTTATGGGATTTAATGAGCGACAACATTTTGACCCCAAACCGAGAGGATTCTGGGATGTTTGTGGTTTTTTGGTAATAACTCTGGAAGGAAACATCGCAGACCGATCAAGGTGGTACTCGTACTGCTCGCCTCGTCGAGCGGAATCCAAATATATGAGTGTTTCAGCTATGGGATATGAAATGGACGAGCGACCAATAAAACAACATGTATTATGGGGTTGAATGCTTTTTGCTATTCACAAAATAAAACACAAGCAGTCATGCAAATATCTGAATTTTCACAGCACAGCAAAATCAGTTGCACCATTCAATTCCGCTCGTCCAGACGGGGAGAATTCAATCACATTCATTCGATGCGACGTTTCCTATGGGATTTAATGAGCGACAACATTTTGACCCAAAACCGAGATGATTCTGGGATGTTTGTGTTTTTTTGGTAATAACTCTGGAAGGAAACGTCGCAGACCCATCAAGGTGGTAATCGTACTGCTCGCCTCATCGAGAGGAATCCAAATATATGAGTTGTTAAGCTATGGGATATGAAATGGACGAGCGACCAATAAAACAGCATGTATTATGGGGTTGAATGCTTTTTGCTATTCACAAAATAAAACAAAAGCAGTCATGCAAATATCTGAATTTTCACAGCACAGCAAAATCAGTTGCACCATTCAATTCCGCTCGTCCAGACGGGTAGAATTCAATCACATTTATTCGATGCGACGTTTCTTATGGGATTTAATAAGCGACACCATTTTGACCCCAAACCGAGAGGATTCTGGGATGTTTGTGGTTTTTTGGTAATAACTCTGGAAGGAAACGTCGCAGACCCATCAAGGTGGTACTCGTACTGCTCGCCTCATCGAGAGGAATCCAAATGTATGAGTTGTTAAGCTATGGGATATTAAATGGACGAGCGACCAATAAAACAACATGTATTATGGGGTTGAATGCTTTTTGCTATTCACAAAATAAAACAAAGCAGTCATGAAAATATCTGAATTTTCACAGCACAGCAAAATCAGTTGCACCATTCAATTCCGCTCGTCCAGACGGGTAGAATTCAATCACATTTATTCGATGCGACGTTTCTTATGGGATTTAATAAGCGACACCATTTTGACCCCAAACCGAGAGGATTCTGGGATGTTTGTGGTTTTTTGGTAATAACTCTGGAAGGAAACGTCGCAGACCCATCAAGGTGGTACTCGTACTGCTCGCCTCATCGAGAGGAATCCAAATGTATGAGTTGTTAAGCTATGGGATATTAAATGGACGAGCGACCAATAAAACAACATGTATTATGGGGTTGAATGCTTTTTGCTATTCACAAAATAAAACAAAGCAGTCATGAAAATATCTGAATTTTCACAGCACAGCAAAATCAGTTGCACCATTCAATTCCGCTCGTCCAGACGGGGAGAATTCAATCACATTCATTCGATGCGACGTTTCTTATGGGATTTAATGAGCGACAACATTTTGACCCCAAACCGAGAGGATTCTGGGATGTTTGTGGTTTTTTGGTAATAACTCTGGAAGGAAACGTCGCAGACCGATCAAGGTGGTACTCGTACTGCTCGCCTCGTCGAGCGGAATCCAAATATATGAGTGTTTCAGCTATGGGATATGAAATGGACGAGCGACCAATAAAACAACATGTATTATGGGGTTGAATGCTTTTTGCTATTCACAAAATAAAACACAAGCAGTCATGCAAATATCTGAATTTTCACAGCACAGCAAAATCAGTTGCACCATTCAATTCCGCTCGTCCAGACGGGGAGAATTCAATCACATTCATTCGATGCGACGTTTCCTATGGGATTTAATGAGCGACAACATTTTGACCCAAAACCGAGATGATTCTGGGATGTTTGTGTTTTTTTGGTAATAACTCTGGAAGGAAACGTCGCAGACCCATCAAGGTGGTACTCGTACTGCTCGCCTCGTCGAGACGAATCCAAATATATGAATGGTTAAGCTATGTGATATGAAATGGACGAGCGACCAATAAAACAGCATGTATTATGGGGTTGAATGCTTTTGCTATTCACAAAATAAAACAAAGCAGTCATGAAAATATCTGAATTTTCACAGCACAGCAAAATCAGTTGCACCATTCAATTCCGCTCGTCCAGACGGGTAGAATTCAATCACATTTATTCGATGCGACGTTTCTTATGGGATTTAATAAGCGACACCATTTTGACCCCAAACCGAGAGGATTCTGGGATGTTTGTGGTTTTTTGGTAATAACTCTGGAAGGAAACGTCGCAGACCCATCAAGGTGGTACTCGTACTGCTCGCCTCATCGAGAGGAATCCAAATGTATGAGTTGTTAAGCTATGGGATATTAAATGGACGAGCGACCAATAAAACAACATGTATTATGGGGTTGAATGCTTTTTGCTATTCACAAAATAAAACAAAGCAGTCATGAAAATATCTGAATTTTCACAGCACAGCAAAATCAGTTGCACCATTCAATTCCGCTCGTCCAGACGGGGAGAATTCAATCACATTCATTCGATGCGACGTTTCTTATGGGATTTAATGAGCGACAACATTTTGACCCCAAACCGAGAGGATTCTGGGATGTTTGTGGTTTTTTGGTAATAACTCTGGAAGGAAACATCGCAGACCGATCAAGGTGGTACTCGTACTGCTCGCCTCGTCGAGCGGAATCCAAATATATGAGTGTTTCAGCTATGGGATATGAAATGGACGAGCGACCAATAAAACAACATGTATTATGGGGTTGAATGCTTTTTGCTATTCACAAAATAAAACACAAGCAGTCATGCAAATATCTGAATTTTCACAGCACAGCAAAATCAGTTGCACCATTCAATTCCGCTCGTCCAGACGGGGAGAATTCAATCACATTCATTCGATGCGACGTTTCCTATGGGATTTAATGAGCGACAACATTTTGACCCAAAACCGAGATGATTCTGGGATGTTTGTGTTTTTTTGGTAATAACTCTGGAAGGAAACGTCGCAGACCCATCAAGGTGGTACTCGTACTGCTCGCCTCGTCGAGACGAATCCAAATATATGAATGGTTAAGCTATGTGATATGAAATGGACGAGCGACCAATAAAACAGCATGTATTATGGGGTTGAATGCTTTTGCTATTCACAAAATAAAACAAAAGCAGTCATGCAAATATCTGAATTTTCACAGCACAGCAAAATCAGTTGCACCATTCAATTCCGCTCGTCAAGACGGGTAGAATTCAATCACATTTATTCGATGCGACGTTTCTTATGGGATTTAATAAGCGACACCATTTTGACCCCAAACCGAGAGGATTCTGGGATGTTTGTGGTTTTTTGGTAATAACTCTGGAAGGAAACGTCGCAGACCCATCAAGGTGGTAATCGTACTGCTCGCCTCATCGAGAGGAATCCAAATATATGAGTTGTTAAGCTATGGGATATGAAATGGACGAGCGACCAATAAAACAGCATGTATTATGGGGTTGAATGCTTTTGCTATTCACAAAATAAAACAAAAGCAGTCATGCAAATATCTGAATTTTCACAGCACAGCAAAATCAGTTGCACCATTCAATTCCGCTCGTCCAGACGGGGAGAATTCAATCACATTCACTCGATGCGACGTTTCTTATGGGATTTAATGAGCGACAACATTTTGACCCCAAACCGAGAGGATTCTGGGATGTTTGTGTTTTTTTGGTAATAACTCTGGAAGTAAACGTCGCAGAACCATCAAGGTGGTACTCGTACTGCTCGCCTCGTCGAGACGAATCCAAATATATGAATGGTTAAGCTATGTGATATGAAATGGACGAGCGACCAATAAAACAGCATGTATTATGGGGTTGGATGCTTTTTGCTATTCACAAAATAAAACAAAAGCAGTCATGCAAATATCTGAATTTTCACAGCACAGCAAAATCAGTTGCACCATTCAATTCCGCTCGTCCAGACGGGGAGAATTCAATCACATTTATTCGATGCGACGTTTCTTATGGGATTTAATAAGCGACAACATTTTGACCCCAAACCGAGAGGATTCTGGGATGTTTGTGGTTTTTTGGTAATAACTCTGGAAGGAAACGTCGCAGACCCATCAAGGTGGTAATCGTACTGCTCGCCTCATCGAGAGGAATCCAAATATATGAGTTGTTAAGCTATGGGATATGAAATGGACGAGCGACCAATAAAACAGCATGTATTATGGGGTTGAATGCTTTTTGCTATTCACAAAATAAAACAAAAGCAGTCATGCAAATATCTGAATTTTCACAGCACAGCAAAATCAGTTGCACCATTCAATTCCGCTCGTCCAGACGGGTAGAATTCAATCACATTTATTCGATGCGACGTTTCTTATGGGATTTAATAAGCGACACCATTTTGACCCCAAACCGAGAGGATTCTGGGATGTTTGTGGTTTTTTGGTAATAACTCTGGAAGGAAACGTCGCAGACCCATCAAGGTGGTACTCGTACTGCTCGCCTCATCGAGAGGAATCCAAATGTATGAGTTGTTAAGCTATGGGATATTAAATGGACGAGCGACCAATAAAACAACATGTATTATGGGGTTGAATGCTTTTTGCTATTCACAAAATAAAACAAAGCAGTCATGAAAATATCTGAATTTTCACAGCACAGCAAAATCAGTTGCACCATTCAATTCCGCTCGTCCAGACGGGGAGAATTCAATCACATTCATTCGATGCGACGTTTCTTATGGGATTTAATGAGCGACAACATTTTGACCCCAAACCGAGAGGATTCTGGGATGTTTGTGGTTTTTTGGTAATAACTCTGGAAGGAAACGTCGCAGACCGATCAAGGTGGTACTCGTACTGCTCGCCTCGTCGAGCGGAATCCAAATATATGAGTGTTTCAGCTATGGGATATGAAATGGACGAGCGACCAATAAAACAACATGTATTATGGGGTTGAATGCTTTTTGCTATTCACAAAATAAAACACAAGCAGTCATGCAAATATCTGAATTTTCACAGCACAGCAAAATCAGTTGCACCATTCAATTCCGCTCGTCCAGACGGGGAGAATTCAATCACATTCATTCGATGCGACGTTTCCTATGGGATTTAATGAGCGACAACATTTTGACCCAAAACCGAGATGATTCTGGGATGTTTGTGTTTTTTTGGTAATAACTCTGGAAGGAAACGTCGCAGACCCATCAAGGTGGTACTCGTACTGCTCGCCTCGTCGAGACGAATCCAAATATATGAATGGTTAAGCTATGTGATATGAAATGGACGAGCGACCAATAAAACAGCATGTATTATGGGGTTGAATGCTTTTGCTATTCACAAAATAAAACAAAAGCAGTCATGCAAATATCTGAATTTTCACAGCACAGCAAAATCAGTTGCACCATTCAATTCCGCTCGTCAAGACGGGTAGAATTCAATCACATTCATTCGATGCGACGTTTATTATGGGATTTAATAAGCGACACCATTTTGACCCCAAACCGAGAGGATTCTGGGATGTTTGTGTTTTTTTGGTAATAACTCTGGAAGGAAACGTCGCAGTCCCATCAAGGTGGTGCTCCTACTGCTCGCCTCGTCGAGAGGAATCCAAATATATGAGTTGTTAAGCTATGGGATATGAAATGGACGAGCAACCAATAAAACAACATGTATTATGGGGTTGAATGCTTTTTGTTATTCACAAAATAAAACAAAAGCAGTCATGCAAATATCTGAATTTTCACAGCACAGCAAAATCAGTTGCACCATTCAATTCCGCTCGTCCAGACGGGGATAATTCAATCACATTCATTCGATGCGACGTTTCTTATGGGATTTAATGAGCGACAACTTTTTGACCCCAAACCGAGAGGATTCTGAGATGTTTGTGTTTTTTTGGTAATAACTCTGGAAGGAAACGTCGCAGAACCATCAAGGTGGTACTCGTACTGCTCGCCTCGTCGAGACGAATCCAAATATATGAATGGTTAAGCTATGTGATATGAAATGGACGAGCGACCAATAAAACAGCATGTATTATGGGGTTGAATGCTTTTTGCTATTCACAAAATAAAACAAAAGCAGTCATGCAAATATCTGAATTTTCACAGCACAGCAAAATCAGTTGCACCATTCAATTCCGCTCGTCCAGACGGGGAGAATTCAATCACATTTATTCGATGCGACGTTTCTTATGGGATTTAATAAGCGACAACATTTTGACCCCAAACCGAGAGGATTCTGGGATGTTTGTGGTTTTTTGGTAATAACTCTGGAAGGAAACGTCGCAGACCCATCAAGGTGGTACTCGTACTGCTCGCCTCATCGAGAGGAATCCAAATGTAAGAGTTGTTAAGCTATGGGATATTAAATGGACGAGCGACCAATAAAACAACATGTATTATGGGGTTGAATGCTTTTTGCTATTCACAAAATAAAACAAAGCAGTCATGAAAATATCTGAATTTTCACAGCACAGCAAAATCAGTTGCACCATTCAATTCCGCTCGTCCAGACGGGTAGAATTCAATCACATTCATTCGATGCGACGTTTCTTATGGGATTTAATGAGCGACAACTTTTTGACCCCAAACCGAGAGGATTCTGAGATGTTTGTGTTTTTTTGGTAATAACTCTGGAAGGAAACGTCGCAGAACCATCAAGGTGGTACTCGTACTGCTCGCCTCGTCGAGACGAATCCAAATATATGAATGGTTAAGCTATGTGATATGAAATGGACGAGCGACCAATAAAACAGCATGTATTATGGGGTTGAATGCTTTTTGCTATTCACAAAATAAAACAAAAGCAGTCATGCAAATATCTGAATTTTCACAGCACAGCAAAATCAGTTGCACCATTCAATTCCGCTCGTCCAGACGGGGAGAATTCAATCACATTTATTCGATGCGACGTTTCTTATGGGATTTAATAAGCGACAACATTTTGACCCCAAACCGAGAGGATTCTGGGATGTTTGTGGTTTTTTGGTAATAACTCTGGAAGGAAACGTCGCAGACCCATCAAGGTGGTACTCGTACTGCTCGCCTCATCGAGAGGAATCCAAATGTAAGAGTTGTTAAGCTATGGGATATTAAATGGACGAGCGACCAATAAAACAACATGTATTATGGGGTTGAATGCTTTTTGCTATTCACAAAATAAAACAAAGCAGTCATGAAAATATCTGAATTTTCACAGCACAGCAAAATCAGTTGCACCATTCAATTCCGCTCGTCCAGACGGGTAGAATTCAATCACATTTATTCGATGCGACGTTTCTTATGGGATTTAATAAGCGACACCATTTTGACCCCAAACCGAGAGGATTCTGGGATGTTTGTGGTTTTTTGGTAATAACTCTGGAAGGAAACGTCGCAGACCCATCAAGGTGGTACTCGTACTGCTCGCCTCATCGAGAGGAATCCAAATGTATGAGTTGTTAAGCTATGGGATATTAAATGGACGAGCGACCAATAAAACAACATGTATTATGGGGTTGAATGCTTTTTGCTATTCACAAAATAAAACAAAGCAGTCATGAAAATATCTGAATTTTCACAGCACAGCAAAATCAATTGCACCATTCAATTCCGCTCGTCCAGACGGGGAGAATTCAATCACATTCATTCGATGCGACGTTTCTTATGGGATTTAATGAGCGACAACATTTTGACCCCAAACCGAGAGGATTCTGGGATGTTTGTGGTTTTTTGGTAATAACTCTGGAAGGAAACGTCGCAGACCGATCACGGTGGTACTCGTACTGCTCGCCTCGTCGAGCGGAATCCAAATATATGAGTGTTTCAGCTATGGGATATGAAATGGACGAGCGACCAATAAAACAACATGTATTATGGGGTTGAATGCTTTTTGCTATTCACAAAATAAAACACAAGCAGTCATGCAAATATCTGAATTTTCACAGCACAGCAAAATCAGTTGCACCATTCAATTCCGCTCGTCCAGACGGGGAGAATTCAATCACATTCATTCGATGCGACGTTTCCTATGGGATTTAATGAGCGACAACATTTTGACCCAAAACCGAGATGATTCTGGGATGTTTGTGTTTTTTTGGTAATAACTCTGGAAGGAAACGTCGCAGACCCATCAAGGTGGTACTCGTACTGCTCGCCTCGTCGAGACGAATCCAAATATATGAATGGTTAAGCTATGTGATATGAAATGGACGAGCGACCAATAAAACAGCATGTATTATGGGGTTGAATGCTTTTGCTATTCACAAAATAAAACAAAAGCAGTCATGCAAATATCTGAATTTTCACAGCACAGCAAAATCAGTTGCACCATTCAATTCCGCTCGTCAAGACGGGTAGAATTCAATCACATTTATTCGATGCGACGTTTCTTATGGGATTTAATAAGCGACACCATTTTGACCCCAAACCGAGAGGATTCTGGGATGTTTGTGGTTTTTTGGTAATAACTCTGGAAGGAAACGTCGCAGACCCATCAAGGTGGTAATCGTACTGCTCGCCTCATCGAGAGGAATCCAAATATATGAGTTGTTAAGCTATGGGATATGAAATGGACGAGCGACCAATAAAACAACATGTATTATGGGGTTGAATGCTTTTTGCTATTCACAAAATAAAACAAAGCAGTCATGCAAATATCTGAATTTTCACAGCACAGCAAAATCAGTTGCACCATTCAATTCCGCTCGTCCAGACGGGGAGAATTCAATCACATTCACTCGATGCGACGTTTCTTATGGGATTTAATGAGCGACAACATTTTGACCCCAAACCGAGAGGATTCTGGGATGTTTGTGTTTTTTTGGTAATAACTCTGGAAGTAAACGTCGCAGAACCATCAAGGTGGTACTCGTACTGCTCGCCTCGTCGAGACGAATCCAAATATATGAATGGTTAAGCTATGTGATATGAAATGGACGAGCGACCAATAAAACAGCATGTATTATGGGGTTGAATGCTTTTTGCTATTCACAAAATAAAACAAAAGCAGTCATGCAAATATCTGAATTTTCACAGCACAGCAAAATCAGTTGCACCATTCAATTCCGCTCGTCCAGACGGGGAGAATTCAATCACATTTATTCGATGCGACGTTTCTTATGGGATTTAATAAGCGACAACATTTTGACCCCAAACCGAGAGGATTCTGGGATGTTTGTGGTTTTTTGGTAATAACTCTGGAAGGAAACGTCGCAGACCCATCAAGGTGGTAATCGTACTGCTCGCCTCATCGAGAGGAATCCAAATATATGAGTTGTTAAGCTATGGGATATGAAATGGACGAGCGACCAATAAAACAGCATGTATTATGGGGTTGAATGCTTTTTGCTATTCACAAAATAAAACAAAAGCAGTCATGCAAATATCTGAATTTTCACAGCACAGCAAAATCAGTTGCACCATTCAATTCCGCTCGTCCAGACGGGTAGAATTCAATCACATTTATTCGATGCGACGTTTCTTATGGGATTTAATAAGCGACACCATTTTGACCCCAAACCGAGAGGATTCTGGGATGTTTGTGGTTTTTTGGTAATAACTCTGGAAGGAAACGTCGCAGACCCATCAAGGTGGTACTCGTACTGCTCGCCTCATCGAGAGGAATCCAAATGTATGAGTTGTTAAGCTATGGGATATTAAATGGACGAGCGACCAATAAAACAACATGTATTATGGGGTTGAATGCTTTTTGCTATTCACAAAATAAAACAAAGCAGTCATGAAAATATCTGAATTTTCACAGCACAGCAAAATCAGTTGCACCATTCAATTCCGCTCGTCCAGACGGGTAGAATTCAATCACATTTATTCGATGCGACGTTTCTTATGGGATTTAATAAGCGACACCATTTTGACCCCAAACCGAGAGGATTCTGGGATGTTTGTGGTTTTTTGGTAATAACTCTGGAAGGAAACGTCGCAGACCCATCAAGGTGGTACTCGTACTGCTCGCCTCATCGAGAGGAATCCAAATGTATGAGTTGTTAAGCTATGGGATATTAAATGGACGAGCGACCAATAAAACAACATGTATTATGGGGTTGAATGCTTTTTGCTATTCACAAAATAAAACAAAGCAGTCATGAAAATATCTGAATTTTCACAGCACAGCAAAATCAGTTGCACCATTCAATTCCGCTCGTCCAGACGGGGAGAATTCAATCACATTCATTCGATGCGACGTTTCTTATGGGATTTAATGAGCGACAACATTTTGACCCCAAACCGAGAGGATTCTGGGATGTTTGTGGTTTTTTGGTAATAACTCTGGAAGGAAACGTCGCAGACCGATCAAGGTGGTACTCGTACTGCTCGCCTCGTCGAGCGGAATCCAAATATATGAGTGTTTCAGCTATGGGATATGAAATGGACGAGCGACCAATAAAACAACATGTATTATGGGGTTGAATGCTTTTTGCTATTCACAAAATAAAACACAAGCAGTCATGCAAATATCTGAATTTTCACAGCACAGCAAAATCAGTTGCACCATTCAATTCCGCTCGTCCAGACGGGGAGAATTCAATCACATTCATTCGATGCGACGTTTCCTATGGGATTTAATGAGCGACAACATTTTGACCCAAAACCGAGATGATTCTGGGATGTTTGTGTTTTTTTGGTAATAACTCTGGAAGGAAACGTCGCAGACCCATCAAGGTGGTACTCGTACTGCTCGCCTCGTCGAGACGAATCCAAATATATGAATGGTTAAGCTATGTGATATGAAATGGACGAGCGACCAATAAAACAGCATGTATTATGGGGTTGAATGCTTTTGCTATTCACAAAATAAAACAAAAGCAGTCATGCAAATATCTGAATTTTCACAGCACAGCAAAATCAGTTGCACCATTCAATTCCGCTCGTCAAGACGGGTAGAATTCAATCACATTTATTCGATGCGACGTTTCTTATGGGATTTAATAAGCGACACCATTTTGACCCCAAACCGAGAGGATTCTGGGATGTTTGTGGTTTTTTGGTAATAACTCTGGAAGGAAACGTCGCAGACCCATCAAGGTGGTAATCGTACTGCTCGCCTCATCGAGAGGAATCCAAATATATGAGTTGTTAAGCTATGGGATATGAAATGGACGAGCGACCAATAAAACAGCATGTATTATGGGGTTGAATGCTTTTTGCTATTCACAAAATAAAACAAAGCAGTCATGAAAATATCTGAATTTTCACAGCACAGCAAAATCAGTTGCACCATTCAATTCCGCTCGTCCAGACGGGGAGAATTCAATCACATTCATTCGATGCGACGTTTCTTATGGGATTTAATGAGCGACAACATTTTGACCCCAAACCGAGAGGATTCTGGGATGTTTGTCGTTTTTTGGTAATAACTCTGGAAGGAAACGTCGCAGACCCATCAAGGTGGTACTCGTACTGCTCGCCTCATCGAGAGGAATCCAAATGTATGAGTTGTTAAGCTATGGGATATTAAATGGACGAGCGACCAATAAAACAGCATGTATTATGGGGTTGAATGCTTTTGCTATTCACAAAATAAAACAAAAGCAGTCATGCAAATATCTGAATTTTCACAGCACAGCAAAATCAGTTGCACCATTCAATTCCGCTCGTCAAGACGGGTAGAATTCAATCACATTTATTCGATGCGACGTTTCTTATGGGATTTAATAAGCGACACCATTTTGACCCCAAACCGAGAGGATTCTGGGATGTTTGTGTTTTTTTGGTAATAACTCTGGAAGGAAACGTCGCAGACCCATCAAGGTGGTAATCGTACTGCTCGCCTCATCGAGAGGAATCCAAATATATGAGTTGTTAAGCTATGGGATATGAAATGGACGAGCGACCAATAAAACAACATGTATTATGGGGTTGAATGCTTTTTGCTATTCACAAAATAAAACAAAGCAGTCATGCAAATATCTGAATTTTCACAGCACAGCAAAATCAGTTGCACCATTCAATTCCGCTCGTCCAGACGGGGAGAATTCAATCACATTCACTCGATGCGACGTTTCTTATGGGATTTAATGAGCGACAACATTTTGACCCCAAACCGAGAGGATTCTGGGATGTTTGTGTTTTTTTGGTAATAACTCTGGAAGTAAACGTCGCAGAACCATCAAGGTGGTACTCGTACTGCTCGCCTCGTCGAGACGAATCCAAATATATGAATGGTTAAGCTATGTGATATGAAATGGACGAGCGACCAATAAAACAGCATGTATTATGGGGTTGAATGCTTTTTGCTATTCACAAAATAAAACAAAAGCAGTCATGCAAATATCTGAATTTTCACAGCACAGCAAAATCAGTTGCACCATTCAATTCCGCTCGTCCAGACGGGGAGAATTCAATCACATTTATTCGATGCGACGTTTCTTATGGGATTTAATAAGCGACAACATTTTGACCCCAAACCGAGAGGATTCTGGGATGTTTGTGGTTTTTTGGTAATAACTCTGGAAGGAAACGTCGCAGACCCATCAAGGTGGTAATCGTACTGCTCGCCTCATCGAGAGGAATCCAAATATATGAGTTGTTAAGCTATGGGATATGAAATGGACGAGCGACCAATAAAACAGCATGTATTATGGGGTTGAATGCTTTTTGCTATTCACAAAATAAAACAAAGCAGTCATGAAAATATCTGAATTTTCACAGCACAGCAAAATCAGTTGCACCATTCAATTCCGCTCGTCCAGACGGGGAGAATTCAATCACATTCATTCGATGCGACGTTTCTTATGGGATTTAATGAGCGACAACATTTTGACCCCAAACCGAGAGGATTCTGGGATGTTTGTCGTTTTTTGGTAATAACTCTGGAAGGAAACGTCGCAGACCCATCAAGGTGGTACTCGTACTGCTCGCCTCATCGAGAGGAATCCAAATGTATGAGTTGTTAAGCTATGGGATATTAAATGGACGAGCGACCAATAAAACAGCATGTATTATGGGGTTGAATGCTTTTGCTATTCACAAAATAAAACAAAAGCAGTCATGCAAATATCTGAATTTTCACAGCACAGCAAAATCAGTTGCACCATTCAATTCCGCTCGTCAAGACGGGTAGAATTCAATCACATGTATTCGATGCGACGTTTCTTATGGGATTTAATAAGCGACACCATTTTGACCCCAAACCGAGAGGATTCTGGGATGTTTGTGTTTTTTTGGTAATAACTCTGGAAGGAAACGTCGCAGACCCATCAAGGTGGTAATCGTACTGCTCGCCTCATCGAGAGGAATCCAAATATATGAGTTGTTAAGCTATGGGATATGAAATGGACGAGCGACCAATAAAACAACATGTATTATGGGGTTGAATGCTTTTTGCTATTCACAAAATAAAACAAAGCAGTCATGCAAATATCTGAATTTTCACAGCACAGCAAAATCAGTTGCACCATTCAATTCCGCTCGTCCAGACGGGGAGAATTCAATCACATTCACTCGATGCGACGTTTCTTATGGGATTTAATGAGCGACAACATTTTGACCCCAAACCGAGAGGATTCTGGGATGTTTGTGTTTTTTTGGTAATAACTCTGGAAGTAAACGTCGCAGAACCATCAAGGTGGTACTCGTACTGCTCGCCTCGTCGAGACGAATCCAAATATATGAATGGTTAAGCTATGTGATATGAAATGGACGAGCGACCAATAAAACAGCATGTATTATGGGGTTGAATGCTTTTTGCTATTCACAAAATAAAACAAAAGCAGTCATGCAAATATCTGAATTTTCACAGCACAGCAAAATCAGTTGCACCATTCAATTCCGCTCGTCCAGACGGGGAGAATTCAATCACATTTATTCGATGCGACGTTTCTTATGGGATTTAATAAGCGACAACATTTTGACCCCAAACCGAGAGGATTCTGGGATGTTTGTGGTTTTTTGGTAATAACTCTGGAAGGAAACGTCGCAGACCCATCAAGGTGGTAATCGTACTGCTCGCCTCATCGAGAGGAATCCAAATATATGAGTTGTTAAGCTATGGGATATGAAATGGACGAGCGACCAATAAAACAGCATGTATTATGGGGTTGAATGCTTTTTGCTATTCACAAAATAAAACAAAAGCAGTCATGCAAATATCTGAATTTTCACAGCACAGCAAAATCAGTTGCACCATTCAATTCCGCTCGTCCAGACGGGTAGAATTCAATCACATTTATTCGATGCGACGTTTCTTATGGGATTTAATAAGCGACACCATTTTGACCCCAAACCGAGAGGATTCTGGGATGTTTGTGGTTTTTTGGTAATAACTCTGGAAGGAAACGTCGCAGACCCATCAAGGTGGTACTCGTACTGCTCGCCTCATCGAGAGGAATCCAAATGTATGAGTTGTTAAGCTATGGGATATTAAATGGACGAGCGACCAATAAAACAACATGTATTATGGGGTTGAATGCTTTTTGCTATTCACAAAATAAAACAAAGCAGTCATGAAAATATCTGAATTTTCACAGCACAGCAAAATCAGTTGCACCATTCAATTCCGCTCGTCCAGACGGGTAGAATTCAATCACATTTATTCGATGCGACGTTTCTTATGGGATTTAATAAGCGACACCATTTTGACCCCAAACCGAGAGGATTCTGGGATGTTTGTGGTTTTTTGGTAATAACTCTGGAAGGAAACGTCGCAGACCCATCAAGGTGGTACTCGTACTGCTCGCCTCATCGAGAGGAATCCAAATGTATGAGTTGTTAAGCTATGGGATATTAAATGGACGAGCGACCAATAAAACAACATGTATTATGGGGTTGAATGCTTTTTGCTATTCACAAAATAAAACAAAGCAGTCATGAAAATATCTGAATTTTCACAGCACAGCAAAATCAGTTGCACCATTCAATTCCGCTCGTCCAGACGGGGAGAATTCAATCACATTCATTCGATGCGACGTTTCTTATGGGATTTAATGAGCGACAACATTTTGACCCCAAACCGAGAGGATTCTGGGATGTTTGTGGTTTTTTGGTAATAACTCTGGAAGGAAACGTCGCAGACCGATCAAGGTGGTACTCGTACTGCTCGCCTCGTCGAGCAGAATCCAAATATATGAGTGTTTCAGCTATGGGATATGAAATGGACGAGCGACCAATAAAACAACATGTATTATGGGGTTGAATGCTTTTTGCTATTCACAAAATAAAACAAAGCAGTCATGCAAATATCTGAATTTTCACAGCACAGCAAAATCAGTTGCACCATTCAATTCCGCTCGTCCAGACGGGGAGAATTCAATCACATTCACTCGATGCGACGTTTCTTATGGGATTTAATGAGCGACAACATTTTGACCCCAAACCGAGAGGATTCTGGGATGTTTGTGTTTTTTTGGTAATAACTCTGGAAGTAAACGTCGCAGAACCATCAAGGTGGTACTCGTACTGCTCGCCTCGTCGAGACGAATCCAAATATATGAATGGTTAAGCTATGTGATATGAAATGGACGAGCGACCAATAAAACAGCATGTATTATGGGGTTGAATGCTTTTTGCTATTCACAAAATAAAACAAAAGCAGTCATGCAAATATCTGAATTTTCACAGCACAGCAAAATCAGTTGCACCATTCAATTCCGCTCGTCCAGACGGGGAGAATTCAATCACATTTATTCGATGCGACGTTTCTTATGGGATTTAATAAGCGACAACATTTTGACCCCAAACCGAGAGGATTCTGGGATGTTTGTGGTTTTTTGGTAATAACTCTGGAAGGAAACGTCGCAGACCCATCAAGGTGGTAATCGTACTGCTCGCCTCATCGAGAGGAATCCAAATATATGAGTTGTTAAGCTATGGGATATGAAATGGACGAGCGACCAATAAAACAGCATGTATTATGGGGTTGAATGCTTTTTGCTATTCACAAAATAAAACAAAAGCAGTCATGCAAATATCTGAATTTTCACAGCACAGCAAAATCAGTTGCACCATTCAATTCCGCTCGTCCAGACGGGTAGAATTCAATCACATTTATTCGATGCGACGTTTCTTATGGGATTTAATAAGCGACACCATTTTGACCCCAAACCGAGAGGATTCTGGGATGTTTGTGGTTTTTTGGTAATAACTCTGGAAGGAAACGTCGCAGACCCATCAAGGTGGTACTCGTACTGCTCGCCTCATCGAGAGGAATCCAAATGTATGAGTTGTTAAGCTATGGGATATTAAATGGACGAGCGACCAATAAAACAACATGTATTATGGGGTTGAATGCTTTTTGCTATTCACAAAATAAAACAAAGCAGTCATGAAAATATCTGAATTTTCACAGCACAGCAAAATCAGTTGCACCATTCAATTCCGCTCGTCCAGACGGGTAGAATTCAATCACATTTATTCGATGCGACGTTTCTTATGGGATTTAATAAGCGACACCATTTTGACCCCAAACCGAGAGGATTCTGGGATGTTTGTGGTTTTTTGGTAATAACTCTGGAAGGAAACGTCGCAGACCCATCAAGGTGGTACTCGTACTGCTCGCCTCATCGAGAGGAATCCAAATGTATGAGTTGTTAAGCTATGGGATATTAAATGGACGAGCGACCAATAAAACAACATGTATTATGGGGTTGAATGCTTTTTGCTATTCACAAAATAAAACAAAGCAGTCATGAAAATATCTGAATTTTCACAGCACAGCAAAATCAGTTGCACCATTCAATTCCGCTCGTCCAGACGGGGAGAATTCAATCACATTCATTCGATGCGACGTTTCTTATGGGATTTAATGAGCGACAACATTTTGACCCCAAACCGAGAGGATTCTGGGATGTTTGTGGTTTTTTGGTAATAACTCTGGAAGGAAACGTCGCAGACCGATCAAGGTGGTACTCGTACTGCTCGCCTCGTCGAGCGGAATCCAAATATATGAGTGTTTCAGCTATGGGATATGAAATGGACGAGCGACCAATAAAACAACATGTATTATGGGGTTGAATGCTTTTTGCTATTCACAAAATAAAACACAAGCAGTCATGCAAATATCTGAATTTTCACAGCACAGCAAAATCAGTTGCACCATTCAATTCCGCTCGTCCAGACGGGGAGAATTCAATCACATTCATTCGATGCGACGTTTCCTATGGGATTTAATGAGCGACAACATTTTGACCCAAAACCGAGATGATTCTGGGATGTTTGTGTTTTTTTGGTAATAACTCTGGAAGGAAACGTCGCAGACCCATCAAGGTGGTACTCGTACTGCTCGCCTCGTCGAGACGAATCCAAATATATGAATGGTTAAGCTATGTGATATGAAATGGACGAGCGACCAATAAAACAGCATGTATTATGGGGTTGAATGCTTTTGCTATTCACAAAATAAAACAAAAGCAGTCATGCAAATATCTGAATTTTCACAGCACAGCAAAATCAGTTGCACCATTCAATTCCGCTCGTCAAGACGGGTAGAATTCAATCACATTTATTCGATGCGACGTTTCTTATGGGATTTAATAAGCGACACCATTTTGACCCCAAACCGAGAGGATTCTGGGATGTTTGTGGTTTTTTGGTAATAACTCTGGAAGGAAACGTCGCAGACCCATCAAGGTGGTAATCGTACTGCTCGCCTCATCGAGAGGAATCCAAATGTATGAGTTGTTAAGCTATGGGATATTAAATGGACGAGCGACCAATAAAACAACATGTATTATGGGGTTGAATGCTTTTTGCTATTCACAAAATAAAACAAAGCAGTCATGAAAATATCTGAATTTTCACAGCACAGCAAAATCAGTTGCACCATTCAATTCCGCTCGTCCAGACGGGGAGAATTCAATCACATTCATTCGATGCGACGTTTCTTATGGGATTTAATGAGCGACAACATTTTGACCCCAAACCGAGAGGATTCTGGGATGTTTGTGGTTTTTTGGTAATAACTCTGGAAGGAAACGTCGCAGACCGATCAAGGTGGTACTCGTACTGCTCGCCTCGTCGAGCAGAATCCAAATATATGAGTGTTTCAGCTATGGGATATGAAATGAACGAGCGACCAATAAAACAACATGTATTATGGGGTTGAATGCTTTTTGCTATTCACAAAATAAAACACAAGCAGTCATGCAAATATCTGAATTTTCACAGCACAGCAAAATCAGTTGCACCATTCAATTCCGCTCGTCCAGACGGGGAGAATTCAATCACATTCATTCGATGCGACGTTTCCTATGGGATTTAATGAGCGACAACATTTTGACCCCAAACCGAGATGATTCTGGGATGTTTGTGTTTTTTTGGTAATAACTCTGGAAGGAAACGTCGCAGACCCATCAAGGTGGTACTCGTACTGCTCGCCTCGTCGAGACGAATCCAAATATATGAATGGTTAAGCTATGTGATATGAAATGGACGAGCGACCAATAAAACAGCATGTATTATGGGGTTGAATGCTTTTTGCTATTCACAAAATAAAACAAAAGCAGTCATGCAAATATCTGAATTTTCACAGCACAGCAAAATCAATTGCACCATTCAATTCCGCTCGTCAAGACGGGTAGAATTCAATCACATTTATTCGATGCGACGTTTCTTATGGGATTTAATAAGCGACACCATTTTGACCCCAAACCGAGAGGATTCTGGGATGTTTGTGGTTTTTTGGTAATAACTCTGGAAGGAAACGTCGCAGACCCATCAAGGCGGTAATCGTACTGCTCGCATCATCGAGAGGAATCCAAATATATGAGTTGTTAAGCTATGGGATATGAAATGGATGAGCAACCAATAAAACAGCATGTATTATGGGGTTGAATGCTTTTTGCTATTCACAAAATAAAACAAAAGCAGTCATGCAAATATCTGAATTTTCACAGCACAGCAAAATCAGTTGCACCATTCAATTCCGCTCGTCCAGACGGGTAGAATTCAATCACATTTATTCGATGCGACGTTTCTTATGGGATTTAATAAGCGACACCATTTTGACCCCAAACCGAGAGGATTCTGGGATGTTTGTGGTTTTTTGGTAATAACTCTGGAAGGAAACGTCGCAGACCCATCAAGGTGGTACTCGTACTGCTCGCCTCATCGAGAGGAATCCAAATGTATGAGTTGTTAAGCTATGGGATATTAAATGGACGAGCGACCAATAAAACAACATGTATTATGGGGTTGAATGCTTTTTGCTATTCACAAAATAAAACAAAGCAGTCATGAAAATATCTGAATTTTCACAGCACAGCAAAATCAGTTGCACCATTCAATTCCGCTCGTCCAGACGGGGAGAATTCAATCACATTTATTCGATGCGACGTTTCTTATGGGATTTAATAAGCGACAACATTTTGACCCCAAACCGAGAGGATTCTGGGATGTTTATGGTTTTTTGGTAATAACTCTGGAAGGAAACGTCGCAGACCCATCAAGGTGGTACTCGTACTGCTCGCCTCATCGAGAGGAATCCAAATATATGAGTTGTTAAGCTATGGGATATGAAATGTACGAGCGTCCAATAAAACAGCATGTATTATGGGGTTGAATGCTTTTTGCTATTCACAAAATAAAACAAAAGCAGTCATGCAAATATCTGAATTTTCACAGCACAGCAAAATCAGTTGCACCATTCAATTCCGCTCGTCCAGACGGGTAGAATTCAATCACATTTATTCGATGCGACGTTTCTTATGGGATTTAATAAGCGACACCATTTTGACCCAAAACCGAGAGGATTCTGGGATGTTTGTGGTTTTTTGGTAATAACTCTGGAAGGAAACGTCGCAGACCCATCAAGGTGGTACTCGTACTGCTCGCCTCATCGAGAGGAATCCAAATATATGAGTTGTTAAGCTATGGGATATGAAATGGACGAGCGACCAATAAAACAACATGTATTATGGGGTTGAATGCTTTTTGCTATTCACAAAATAAAACAAAGCAGTCATGCAAATATCTGAATTTTCACAGCACAGCAAAATCAGTTGCAACATTCAATTCCGCTCGTCCAGACGGGGAGAATTCAATCACATTCACTCGATGCGACGTTTCTTATGGGATTTAATGAGCGACAACATTTTGACCCCAAACCGAGAGGATTCTGGGATGTTTGTGTTTTTTTGGTAATAACTCTGGAAGTAAACGTCGCAGAACCATCAAGGTGGTACTCGTACTGCTCGCCTCATCGAGACGAATCCAAATATATGAATGGTTAAGCTATGTGATATGAAATGGACGAGCGACCAATAAAACAGCATGCATTATGGGGTTGAATGCTTTTTGCTATTCACAAAATAAAACAAAAGCAGTCATGCAAATATCTGAATTTTCACAGCACAGCAAAATCAGTTGCACCATTCAATTCCGCTCGTCCAGACGGGGAGAATTCAATCACATTCACTCGATGCGACGTTTCTTATGGGATTTAATAAGCGACAACATTTTGACCCCAAACCGAGAGGATTCTGGGATGTTTGTGGTTTTTTGGTAATAACTCTGGAAGGAAACGTCGCAGACCCATCAAGGTGGTAATCGTACTGCTCGCCTCATCGAGAGGAATCCAAATATATGAGTTGTTAAGCTATGGGATATGAAATGGACGAGCGACCAATAAAACAGCATGTATTATGGGGTTGAATGCTTTTTGCTATTCACAAAATAAAACAAAAGCAGTCATGCAAATATCTGAATTTTCACAGCACAGCAAAATCAGTTGCACCATTCAGTTCCGCTCGTCCAGACGGGTAGAATTCAATCACATTTATTCTATGCGACGTTTCTTATGGGATTTAATAAGCGACACCATTTTGACCCAAAACCGAGAGGATTCTGGGATGTTTGTGGTTTTTTGGTAATAACTCTGGAAGGAAACGTCGCAGACCCATCAAGGTGGTACTCGTACTGCTCGCCTCATCGAGAGGAATCCAAATATATGAGTTGTTAAGCTATGGGATATGAAATGGACGAGCGACCAATAAAACAACATGTATTATGGGGTTGAATGCTTTTTGCTATTCACAAAATAAAACAAAGCAGTCATGCAAATATCTGAATTTTCACAGCACAGCAAAATCAGTTGCAACATTCAATTCCGCTCGTCCAGACGGGGAGAATTCAATCACATTCACTCGATGCGACGTTTCTTATGGGATTTAATGAGCGACAACATTTTGACCCCAAACCGAGAGGATTCTGGGATGTTTGTGTTTTTTTGGTAATAACTCTGGAAGTAAACGTCGCAGAACCATCAAGGTGGTACTCGTACTGCTCGCCTCATCGAGACGAATCCAAATATATGAATGGTTAAGCTATGTGATATGAAATGGACGAGCGACCAATAAAACAGCATGTATTATGGGGTTGAATGCTTTTTGCTATTCACAAAATAAAACAAAAGCAGTCATGCAAATATCTGAATTTTCACAGCACAGCAAAATCAGTTGCACCATTCAATTCCGCTCGTCCAGACGGGGAGAATTCAATCACATTTATTCGATGCGACGTTTCTTATGGGATTTAATAAGCGACAACATTTTGACCCCAAACCGAGAGGATTCTGGGATGTTTGTGGTTTTTTGGTAATAACTCTGGAAGGAAACGTCGCAGACCCATCAAGGTGGTACTCGTACTGCTCGCCTCATCGAGAGGAATCCAAATATATGAGTTGTTAAGCTATGGGATATGAAATGGACGAGCGACCAATAAAACAACATGTATTATGGGGTTGAATGCTTTTTGCTATTCACAAAATAAAACAAAGCAGTCATGCAAATATCTGAATTTTCACAGCACAGCAAAATCAGTTGCAACATTCAATTCCGCTCGTCCAGACGGGGAGAATTCAATCACATTCACTCGATGCGACGTTTCTTATGGGATTTAATGAGCGACAACATTTTGACCCCAAACCGAGAGGATTCTGGGATGTTTGTGTTTTTTTGGTAATAACTCTGGAAGTAAACGTCGCAGAACCATCAAGGTGGTACTCGTACTGCTCGCCTCATCGAGACGAATCCAAATATATGAATGGTTAAGCTATGTGATATGAAATGGACGAGCGACCAATAAAACAGCATGTATTATGGGGTTGAATGCTTTTTGCTATTCACAAAATAAAACAAAAGCAGTCATGCAAATATCTGAATTTTCACAGCACAGCAAAATCAGTTGCACCATTCAATTCCGCTCGTCCAGACGGGGAGAATTCAATCACATTTATTCGATGCGACGTTTCTTATGGGATTTAATAAGCGACAACATTTTGACCCCAAACCGAGAGGATTCTGGGATGTTTGTGGTTTTTTGGTAATAACTCTGGAAGGAAACGTCGCAGACCCATCAAGGTGGTAATCGTACTGCTCGCCTCATCGAGAGGAATCCAAATATATGAGTTGTTAAGCTATGGGATATGAAATGGACGAGCGACCAATAAAACAGCATGTATTATGGGGTTGAATGCTTTTTGCTATTCACAAAATAAAACAAAAGCTGTCATGCAAACATCTGAATTTTCACAGCACAGCAAAATCAGTTGCACCATTCAATTCCGCTCGTCCAGACGGGTAGAATTCAATCACATTTATTCGATGCGACGTTTCTTATGGGATTTAATGAGCGACAACATTTTGACCCCAAACCGAGAGGATTCTGGGATGTTTGTGGTTTTTTGGTAATAACTCTGGAAGGAAACGTCGCAGACCGATCAAGGTGGTACTCGTACTGCTCGCCTCGTCGAGCGGAATCCAAATATATGAGTGTTTCAGCTATGGGATATGAAATGGACGAGCGACCAATAAAACAACATGTATTATGGGGTTGAATGCTTTTTGCTATTCACAAAATAAAACACAAGCAGTCATGCAAATATCTGAATTTTCACAGCACAGCAAAATCAGTTGCACCATTCAATTCCGCTCGTCCAGACGGGGAGAATTCAATCACATTCATTCGATGCGACGTTTCCTATGGGATTTAATGAGCGACAACATTTTGACCCAAAACCGAGATGATTCTGGGATGTTTGTGTTTTTTTGGTAATAACTCTGGAAGGAAACGTCGCAGACCCATCAAGGTGGTACTCGTACTGCTCGCCTCATCGAGAGGAATCCAAATGTATGAGTTGTTAAGCTATGGGATATTAAATGGACGAGCGACCAATAAAACAACATGTATTATGGGGTTGAATGCTTTTTGCTATTCACAAAATAAAACAAAGCAGTCATGAAAATATCTGAATTTTCACAGCACAGCAAAATCAGTTGCACCATTCAATTCCGCTCGTCCAGACGGGTAGAATTCAATCACATTTATTCGATGCGACGTTTCTTATGGGATTTAATAAGCGACACCATTTTGACCCCAAACCGAGAGGATTCTGGGATGTTTGTGGTTTTTTGGTAATAACTCTGGAAGGAAACGTCGCAGACCCATCAAGGTGGTACTCGTACTGCTCGCCTCATCGAGAGGAATCCAAATGTATGAGTTGTTAAGCTATGGGATATTAAATGGACGAGCGACCAATAAAACAACATGTATCATGGGGTTGAATGCTTTTTGCTATTCACAAAATAAAACAAAGCAGTCATGAAAATATCTGAATTTTCACAGCACAGCAAAATCAATTGCACCATTCAATTCCGCTCGTCCAGACGGGGAGAATTCAATCACATTCATTCGATGCGACGTTTCTTATGGGATTTAATGAGCGACAACATTTTGACCCCAAACCGAGAGGATTCTGGGATGTTTGTGGTTTTTTGGTAATAACTCTGGAAGGAAACGTCGCAGACCGATCAAGGTGGTACTCGTACTGCTCGCCTCGTCGAGCGGAATCCAAATATATGAGTGTTTCAGCTATGGGATATGAAATGGACGAGCGACCAATAAAACAACATGTATTATGGGGTTGAATGCTTTTGCTATTCACAAAATAAAACAAAAGCAGTCATGCAAATATCTGAATTTTCACAGCACAGCAAAATCAGTTGCACCATTCAATTCCGCTCGTCAAGACGGGTAGAATTCAATCACATTTATTCGATGCGACGTTTCTTATGGTAATTTAATAAGCGACACCATTTTGACCCCAAACCGAGAGGATTCTGGGATGTTTGTGGTTTTTTGGTAATAACTCTGGAAGGAAACGTCGCAGACCCATCAAGGTGGTACTCGTACTGCTCGCCTCATCGAGAGGAATCCAAATATATGAGTTGTTAAGCTATGGGATATGAAATGGACGAGCGACCAATAAAACAACATGTATTATGGGGTTGAATGCTTTTTGCTATTCACAAAATAAAACAAAGCAGTCATGCAAATATCTGAATTTTCACAGCACAGCAAAATCAGTTGCACCATTCAATTCCGCTCGTCCAGACGGGGAGAATTCAATCACATCCACTCGATGCGACGTTTCTTATGGGATTTAATGAGCGACAACATTTTGACCCCAAACCGAGAGGATTCCGGGATGTTTGTGTTTTTTTGGTAATAACTCTGGAAGTAAACGTCGCAGAACCATCAAGGTGGTACTCGTACTGCTCGCCTCGTCGAGACGAATCCAAATATATGAATGGTTAAGCTATGTGATATGAAATGGACGAGCGACCAATAAAACAGCATGTATTATGGGGTTGAATGCTTTTTGCTATTCACAAAATAAAACAAAAGCAGTCATGCAAATATCTGAATTTTCACAGCACAGCAAAATCAGTTGCACCATTCAATTCCGCTCGTCCAGACGGGGAGAATTCAATCACATTTATTCGATGCGACGTTTCTTATGGGATTTAATAAGCGACAACATTTTGACCCCAAACCGAGAGGATTCTGGGATGTTTGTGGTTTTTTGTAATAACTCTGGAAGGAAACGTCGCAGACCCATCAAGGTGGTAATCGTACTGCTCGCCTCATCGAGAGGAATCCAAATATATGAGTTGTTAAGCTATGGGATATGAAATGGACGAGCGACCAATAAAACAGCATGTATTATGGGGTTGAATGCTTTTTGCTATTCACAAAAAAAAACAAAAGCAGTCATGCAAATATCTGAATTTTCACAGCACAGCAAAATCAGTTGCACCATTCAATTCCGCTCGTCCAGACGGGTAGAATTCAATCACATTTATTCGATGCGACGTTTCTTATGGGATTTAATAAGCGACACCATTTTGACCCCAAACCGAGAGGATTCTGGGATGTTTGTGTTTTTTTGGTAATAACTCTGGAAGGAAACGTCGCAGACCCATCAAGGTGGTACTCGTACTGCTCGCCTCATCGAGAGGAATCCAAATTTATGAGTTGTTAAGCTATGGGATATTAAATGGACGAGCGACCAATAAAACAACATGTATTATGGGGTTGAATGCTTTTTGCTATTCACAAAATAAAACAAAGCAGTCATGAAAATATCTGAATTTTCACAGCACCACAAAATCAGTTGCACCATTCAATTCCGCTCGTCCAGACGGGTAGAATTCAATCACATTTATTCGATGCGACGTTTCTTATGGGATTTAATAAGCGACACCATTTTGACCCCAAACCGAGAGGATTCTGGGATGTTTGTGGTTTTTTGGTAATAACTCTGGAAGGAAACGTCGCAGACCCATCAAGGTGGTACTCGTACTGCTCGCCTCATCGAGAGGAATCCAAATGTATGAGTTTTTAAGCTATGGGATATTAAATGGACGAGCGACCAATAAAACAACATGTATTATGGGGTTGAATGCTTTTTGCTATTCACAAAATAAAACACAAGCAGTCATGCAAATATCTGAATTTTCACAGCACAGCAAAATCAGTTGCACCATTCAATTCCGCTCGTCCAGACGGGGAGAATTCAATCACATTCATTCGATGCGACGTTTCCTATGGGATTTAATGAGCGACAACATTTTGACCCAAAACCGAGATGATTCTGGGATGTTTGTGTTTTTTTGGTAATAACTCTGGAAGGAAACGTCGCAGACCCATCAAGGTGGTACTCGTACTGCTCGCCTCGTCGAGACGAATCCAAATATATGAATGGTTAAGCTATGTGATATGAAATGGACGAGCGACCAATAAAACAGCATCTATTATGGGGTTGAATGCTT
This sequence comes from Petromyzon marinus, assembly GCF_048934315.1. Taxonomy (NCBI): domain Eukaryota; kingdom Metazoa; phylum Chordata; class Hyperoartia; order Petromyzontiformes; family Petromyzontidae; genus Petromyzon; species Petromyzon marinus. The sequence goes on along the minus strand of NC_133725.1, from coordinate 18,574,937 downwards.
TTGCTATTCACAAAATAAAACAAAAGCAGTCATGCAAATATCTGAATTTTCACAGCACAGCAAAATCAGTTGCACCATTCAATTCCGCTCGTCAAGACGGGTAGAATTCAATCACATTTATTCGATGCGACGTTTCTTATGGGATTTAATAAGCGACACCATTTTGACCCCAAACCGAGAGGATTCTGGGATGTTTGTGGTTTTTTGGTAATAACTCTGGAAGGAAACGTCGCAGACCCATCAAGGTGGTAATCGTACTGCTCGCCTCATCGAGAGGAATCCAAATATATGAGTTGTTAAGCTATGGGATATGAAATGGACGAGCGACCAATAAAACAGCATGTATTATGGGGTTGAATGCTTTTTGCTATTCACAAAATAAAACAAAGCAGTCATGAAAATATCTGAATTTTCACAGCACAGCAAAATCAGTTGCACCATTCAATTCCGCTCGTCCAGACGGGGAGAATTCAATCACATTCATTCGATGCGACGTTTCTTATGGGATTTAATGAGCGACAACATTTTGACCCCAAACCGAGAGGATTCTGGGATGTTTGTGGTTTTTTGGTAATAACTCTGGAAGGAAACGTCGCAGACCCATCAAGGTGGTACTCGTACTGCTCGCCTCATCGAGAGGAATCCAAATGTATGAGTTGTTAAGCTATGGGATATTAAATGGACGAGCGACCAATAAAACAACATGTATTATGGGGTTGAATGCTTTTTGCTATTCACAAAATAAAACAAAGCAGTCATGAAAATATCTGAATTTTCACAGCACAGCAAAATCAGTTGCACCATTCAATTCCGCTCGTCCAGACGGGGAGAATTCAATCACATTCATTCGATGCGACGTTTCTTATGGGATTTAATGAGCGACAACATTTTGACCCCAAACCGAGAGGATTCTGGGATGTTTGTGGTTTTTTGGTAATAACTCTGGAAGGAAACGTCGCAGACCCATCAAGGTGGTACTCGTACTGCTCGCCTCGTCGAGCAGAATCCAAATATATGAATGGTTAAGCTATGTGATATGAAATGGACGAGCGACCAATAAAACAGCATGTATTATGGGGTTGAATGCTTTTGCTATTCACAAAATAAAACAAAAGCAGTCATGCAAATATCTGAATTTTCACAGCACAGCAAAATCAGTTGCACCATTCAATTCCGCTCGTCAAGACGGGTAGAATTCAATCACATTTATTCGATGCGACGTTTCCTATGGGATTTAATGAGCGACACCATTTTGACCCCAAACCGAGAGGATTCTGGGATGTTTGTGGTTTTTTGGTAATAACTCTGGAAGGAAACGTCGCAGACCCATCAAGGTGGTAATCGTACTGCTCGCCTCATCGAGAGGAATCCAAATATATGAGTTGTTAAGCTATGGGATATGAAATGGACGAGCGACCAATAAAACAGCATGTATTATGGGGTTGAATGCTTTTTGCTATTCACAAAATAAAACAAAGCAGTCATGAAAATATCTGAATTTTCACAGCACAGCAAAATCAGTTGCACCATTCAATTCCGCTCGTCCAGACGGGGAGAATTCAATCACATTCATTCGATGCGACGTTTCTTATGGGATTTAATGAGCGACAACATTTTGACCCCAAACCGAGAGGATTCTGGGATGTTTGTCGTTTTTTGGTAATAACTCTGGAAGGAAACGTCGCAGACCCATCAAGGTGGTACTCGTACTGCTCGCCTCATCGAGAGGAATCCAAATGTATGAGTTGTTAAGCTATGGGATATTAAATGGACGAGCGACCAATAAAACAACATGTATTATGGGGTTGAATGCTTTTTGCTATTCACAAAATAAAACAAAGCAGTCATGAAAATATCTGAATTTTCACAGCACAGCAAAATCAGTTGCACCATTCAATTCCGCTCGTCCAGACGGGGAGAATTCAATCACATTCATTCGATGCGACGTTTCTTATGGGATTTAATGAGCGACAACATTTTGACCCCAAACCGAGAGGATTCTGGGATGTTTGTGGTTTTTTGGTAATAACTCTGGAAGGAAACGTCGCAGACCGATCAAGGTGGTACTCGTACTGCTCGCCTCGTCGAGCAGAATCCAAATATATGAGTGTTTCAGCTATGGGATATGAAATGGACGAGCGACCAATAAAACAACATGTATTATGGGGTTGAATGCTTTTTGCTATTCACAAAATAAAACACAAGCAGTCATGCAAATATCTGAATTTTCACAGCACAGCAAAATCAGTTGCACCATTCAATTCCGCTCGTCCAGACGGGGAGAATTCAATCACATTCATTCGATGCGACGTTTCCTATGGGATTTAATGAGCGACAACATTTTGACCCCAAACCGAGATGATTCTGGGATGTTTGTGTTTTTTTGGTAATAACTCTGGAAGGAAACGTCGCAGACCCATCAAGGTGGTACTCGTACTGCTCGCCTCGTCGAGACGAATCCAAATATATGAATGGTTAAGCTATGTGATATGAAATGGACGAGCGACCAATAAAACAGCATGTATTATGGGGTTGAATGCTTTTTGCAATTCACAAAATAAAACAAAGCAGTCATGAAAATATCTGAATTTTCACAGCACAGCAAAATCAGTTGCACCATTCAATTCCGCTCGTCCAGACGGGGAGAATTCAATCACATTCATTCGATGCGACGTTTCTTATGGGATTTAATGAGCGACAACATTTTGACCCCAAACCGAGAGGATTCTGGGATGTTTGTCGTTTTTTGGTAATAACTCTGGAAGGAAACGTCGCAGACCCATCAAGGTGGTACTCGTACTGCTCGCCTCATCGAGAGGAATCCAAATGTATGAGTTGTTAAGCTATGGGATATTAAATGGACGAGCGACCAATAAAACAACATGTATTATGGGGTTGAATGCTTTTTGCTATTCACAAAATAAAACAAAGCAGTCATGAAAATATCTGAATTTTCACAGCACAGCAAAATCAGTTGCACCATTCAATTCCGCTCGTCCAGACGGGGAGAATTCAATCACATTCATTCGATGCGACGTTTCTTATGGGATTTAATGAGCGACAACATTTTGACCCCAAACCGAGAGGATTCTGGGATGTTTGTGGTTTTTTGGTAATAACTCTGGAAGGAAACGTCGCAGACCGATCAAGGTGGTACTCGTACTGCTCGCCTCGTCGAGCAGAATCCAAATATATGAGTGTTTCAGCTATGGGATATGAAATGGACGAGCGACCAATAAAACAACATGTATTATGGGGTTGAATGCTTTTTGCTATTCACAAAATAAAACACAAGCAGTCATGCAAATATCTGAATTTTCACAGCACAGCAAAATCAGTTGCACCATTCAATTCCGCTCGTCCAGACGGGGAGAATTCAATCACATTCATTCGATGCGACGTTTCCTATGGGATTTAATGAGCGACAACATTTTGACCCCAAACCGAGGTGATTCTGGGATGTTTGTGTTTTTTTGGTAATAACTCTGGAAGGAAACGTCGCAGACCCATCAAGGTGGTACTCGTACTGCTCGCCTCGTCGAGACGAATCCAAATATATGAATGGTTAAGCTATGTGATATGAAATGGACGAGCGACCAATAAAACAGCATGTATTATGGGGTTGAATGCTTTTTGCTATTCACAAAATAAAACAAAGCAGTCATGAAAATATCTGAATTTTCACAGCACAGCAAAATCAGTTGCACCATTCAATTCCGCTCGTCCAGACGGGGAGAATTCAATCACATTCATTCGATGCGACGTTTCTTATGGGATTTAATGAGCGACAACATTTTGACCCCAAACCGAGAGGATTCTGGGATGTTTGTGGTTTTTTGGTAATAACTCTGGAAGGAAACGTCGCAGACCGATCAAGGTGGTACTCGTACTGCTCGCCTCGTCGAGCAGAATCCAAATATATGAGTGTTTCAGCTATGGGATATGAAATGGACGAGCGACCAATAAAACAACATGTATTATGGGGTTGAATGCTTTTTGCTATTCACAAAATAAAACACAAGCAGTCATGCAAATATCTGAATTTTCACAGCACAGCAAAATCAGTTGCACCATTCAATTCCGCTCGTCCAGACGGGGAGAATTCAATCACATTCATTCGATGCGACGTTTCCTATGGGATTTAATGAGCGACAACATTTTGACCCCAAACCGAGATGATTCTGGGATGTTTGTGTTTTTTTGGTAATAACTCTGGAAGGAAACGTCGCAGACCCATCAAGGTGGTACTCGTACTGCTCGCCTCGTCGAGACGAATCCAAATATATGAATGGTTAAGCTATGTGATATGAAATGGACGAGCGACCAATAAAACAGCATGTATTATGGGGTTGAATGCTTTTTGCTATTCACAAAATAAAACAAAAGCAGTCATGCAAATATCTGAATTTTCACAGCACAGCAAAATCAGTTGCACCATTCAATTCCGCTCGTCAAGACGGGTAGAATTCAATCACATTTATTCGATGCGACGTTTCTTATGGGATTTAATAAGCGACACCATTTTGACCCCAAACCGAGAGGATTCTGGGATGTTTGTGGTTTTTTGGTAATAACTCTGGAAGGAAACGTCGCAGACCCATCAAGGTGGTAATCGTACTGCTCGCATCATCGAGAGGAATCCAAATATATGAGTTGTTAAGCTATGGGATATGAAATGGATGAGCAACCAATAAAACAGCATGTATTATGGGGTTGAATGCTTTTTGCTATTCACAAAATAAAACAAAAGCAGTCATGCAAATATCTGAATTTTCACAGCACAGCAAAATCAGTTGCACCATTCAATTCCGCTCGTCCAGACGGGTAGAATTCAATCACATTTATTCGATGCGACGTTTCTTATGGGATTTAATAAGCGACACCATTTTGACCCCAAACCGAGAGGATTCTGGGATGTTTGTGGTTTTTTGGTAATAACTCTGGAAGGAAACGTCGCAGACCCATCAAGGTGGTACTCGTACTGCTCGCCTCATCGAGAGGAATCCAAATGTATGAGTTGTTAAGCTATGGGATATTAAATGGACGAGCGACCAATAAAACAACATGTATTATGGGGTTGAATGCTTTTTGCTATTCACAAAATAAAACAAAGCAGTCATGAAAATATCTGAATTTTCACAGCACAGCAAAATCAGTTGCACCATTCAATTCCGCTCGTCCAGACGGGGAGAATTCAATCACATTCATTCGATGCGACGTTTCTTATGGGATTTAATGAGCGACAACATTTTGACCCCAAACCGAGAGGATTCTGGGATGTTTGTGGTTTTTTGGTAATAACTCTGGAAGGAAACGTCGCAGACCGATCAAGGTGGTACTCGTACTGCTCGCCTCGTCGAGCGGAATCCAAATATATGAGTGTTTCAGCTATGGGATATGAAATGGACGAGCGACCAATAAAACAACATGTATTATGGGGTTGAATGCTTTTTGCTATTCACAAAATAAAACAAAAGCAGTCATGCAAATATCTGAATTTTCACAGCACAGCAAAATCAGTTGCACCATTCAATTCCGCTCGTCCAGACGGGGAGAATTCAATCACATTCATTCGATGCGACGTTTCCTATGGGATTTAATGAGCGACAACATTTTGACCCAAAACCGAGATGATTCTGGGATGTTTGTGTTTTTTTGGTAATAACTCTGGAAGGAAACGTCGCAGACCCATCAAGGTGGTACTCGTACTGCTCGCTTCGTCGAGACGAATCCAAATATATGAATGGTTAAGCTATGTGATATGAAATGGACGAGCGACCAATAAAACAGCATGTATTATGGGGTTGAATGCTTTTTGCTATTCACAAAATAAAACAAAAGCAGTCATGCAAATATCTGAATTTTCACAGCACAGCAAAATCAGTTGCACCATTCAATTCCGCTCGTCCAGACGGGGAGAATTCAATCACATTTATTCGATGCGACGTTTCTTATGGGATTTAATAAGCGACAACATTTTGACCCCAAACCGAGAGGATTCTGGGATGTTTGTGGTTTTTTGGTAATAACTCTGGAAGGAAACGTCGCAGACCCATCAAGGTGGTAATCGTACTGCTCGCCTCATCAAGAGGAATCCAAATATATGAGTTGTTAAGCTATGGGATATGAAATGGATGAGCAACCAATAAAACAGCATGTATTATGGGGTTGAATGCTTTTTGCTATTCACAAAATAAAACAAAAGCAGTCATGCAAATATCTGAATTTTCACAGCACAGCAAAATCAGTTGCACCATTCAATTCCGCTCGTCCAGACGGGTAGAATTCAATCACATTTATTCGATGCGACGTTTCTTATGGGATTTAATAAGCGACACCATTTTGACCCCAAACCGAGAGGATTCTGGGATGTTTGTGGTTTTTTGGTAATAACTCTGGAAGGAAACGTCGCAGACCCATCAAGGTGGTACTCGTACTGCTCGCCTCATCGAGAGGAATCCAAATGTATGAGTTGTTAAGCTATGGGATATTAAATGGACGAGCGACCAATAAAACAACATGTATTATGGGGTTGAATGCTTTTTGCTATTCACAAAATAAAACAAAGCAGTCATGAAAATATCTGAATTTTCACAGCACAGCAAAATCAGTTGCACCATTCAATTCCGCTCGTCCAGACGGGGAGAATTCAATCACATTCATTCGATGCGACGTTTCTTATGGGATTTAATGAGCGACAACATTTTGACCCCAAACCGAGAGGATTCTGGGATGTTTGTGGTTTTTGGTAATAACTCTGGAAGGAAACGTCGCAGACCGATCAAGGTGGTACTCGTACTGCTCGCCTCGTCGAGCGGAATCCAAATATATGAGTGTTTCAGCTATGGGATATGAAATGGACGAGCGACCAATAAAACAACATGTATTATGGGGTTGAATGCTTTTTGCTATTCACAAAATAAAACAAAAGCAGTCATGCAAATATCTGAATTTTCACAGCACAGCAAAATCAGTTGCACCATTCAATTCCGCTCGTCCAGACGGGGAGAATTCAATCACATTCATTCGATGCGACGTTTCCTATGGGATTTAATGAGCGACAACATTTTGACCCAAAACCGAGATGATTCTGGGATGTTTGTGTTTTTTTGGTAATAACTCTGGAAGGAAACGTCGCAGACCCATCAAGGTGGTACTCGTACTGCTCGCCTCGTCGAGACGAATCCAAATATATGAATGGTTAAGCTATGTGATATGAAATGGACGAGCGACCAATAAAACAGCATGTATTATGGGGTTGAATGCTTTTTGCTATTCACAAAATAAAACAAAAGCAGTCATGCAAATATCTGAATTTTCACAGCACAGCAAAATCAGTTGCACCATTCAATTCCGCTCGTCCAGACGGGGAGAATTCAATCACATTTATTCGATGCGACGTTTCTTATGGGATTTAATAAGCGACAACATTTTGACCCCAAACCGAGAGGATTCTGGGATGTTTGTGGTTTTTTGGTAATAACTCTGGAAGGAAACGTCGCAGACCCATCAAGGTGGTAATCGTACTGCTCGCCTCATCGAGAGGAATCCAAATATATGAGTTGTTAAGCTATGGGATATGAAATGGACGAGCGACCAATAAAACAGCATGTATTATGGGGTTGAATGCTTTTTGCTATTCACAAAATAAAACAAAAGCAGTCATGCAAATATCTGAATTTTCACAGCACAGCAAAATCAGTTGCACCATTCAATTCCGCTCGTCCAGACGGGGAGAATTCAATCACATTCATTCGATGCGACGTTTCCTATGGGATTTAATGAGCGACAACATTTTGACCCAAAACCGAGATGATTCTGGGATGTTTGTGTTTTTTTGGTAATAACTCTGGAAGGAAACGTCGCAGACCCATCAAGGTGGTACTCGTACTGCTCGCCTCGTCGAGACGAATCCAAATATATGAATGGTTAAGCTATGTGATATGAAATGGACGAGCGACCAATAAAACAGCATGTATTATGGGGTTGAATGCTTTTTGCTATTCACAAAATAAAACAAAAGCAGTCATGCAAATATCTGAATTTTCACAGCACAGCAAAATCAGTTGCACCATTCAATTCCGCTCGTCCAGACGGGGAGAATTCAATCACATTTATTCGATGCGACGTTTCTTATGGGATTTAATAAGCGACAACATTTTGACCCCAAACCGAGAGGATTCTGGGATGTTTGTGGTTTTTTGGTAATAACTCTGGAAGGAAACGTCGCAGACCCATCAAGGTGGTATTCGTACTGCTCGCCTCATCGAGAGGAATCCAAATGTATGAGTTGTTAAGCTATGGGATATTAACTGGACGAGCGACCAATAAAACAACATGTATTATGGGGTTGAATGCTTTTTGCTATTCACAAAATAAAACAAAGCAGTCATGAAAATATCTGAATTTTCACAGCACAGCAAAATCAGTTGCACCATTCAATTCCGCTCGTCCAGACGGGGAGAATTCAATCACATTCATTCGATGCGACGTTTCCTATGGGATTTAATGAGCGACAACATTTTGACCCCAAACCGAGATTATTCTGGGATGTTTGTGTTTTTTTGGTAATAACTCTGGAAGGAAACGTCGCAGAACCATCAAGGTGGTACTCGTACTGCTCGCCTCGTCGAGACGAATCCAAATATATGAATGGTTAAGCTATGTGATATGAAATGGACGAGCGACCAATAAAACAGCATGTATTATGGGGTTGAATGCTTTTTGCTATTCACAAAATAAAACAAAAGCAGTCATGCAAATATCTGAATTTTTACAGCACAGCAAAATCAGTTGCACCATTCAATTCCGCTCGTCCAGACGGGTAGAATTCAATCACATTTATTCGATGCGACGTTTCTTATGGGATTTAATAAGCGACACCATTTTGACCCCAAACCGAGAGGATTCTGGGATGTTTGTGGTTTTTTGGTAATAACTCTGGAAGGAAACGTCGCAGACCCATCAAGGTGGTACTCATACTGCTCGCCTCATCGAGAGGAATCCAAATGTATGAGTTGTTAAGCTATGGGATATTAAATGGACGAGCGACCAATAAAACAACATGTATTATGGGGTTGAATGCTTTTTGCTATTCACAAAATAAAACAAAGCAGTCATGAAAATATCTGAATTTTCACAGCATAGCAAAATCAGTTGCACCATTCAATTCCGCTTGTCCAGACGGGGAGAATTCAATCACATTCATTCGATGCGACGTTTCTTATGGGATTTAATGAGCGACAACATTTTGACCCCAAACCGAGAGGATTCTGGGATGTTTGTGGTTTTTTGGTAATAACTCTGGAAGGAAACGTCGCAGACCGATCAAGGTGGTACTCGTACTGCTCGCCTCGTCGAGCGGAATCCAAATATATGAGTGTTTCAGCTATGGGATATGAAATGGACGAGCGACCAATAAAACAACATGTATTATGGGGTTGAATGCTTTTTGCTATTCACAAAATAAAACAAAAGCAGTCATGCAAATATCTGAATTTTCACAGCACAGCAAAATCAGTTGCACCATTCAATTCCGCTCGTCCAGACGGGGAGAATTCAATCACATTCATTCGATGCGACGTTTCCTATGGGATTTAATGAGCGACAACATTTTGACCCCAAACCGAGATTATTCTGGGATGTTTGTGTTTTTTTGGTAATAACTCTGGAAGGAAACGTCGCAGAACCATCAAGGTGGTACTCGTACTGCTCGCCTCGTCGAGACGAATCCAAATATATGAATGGTTAAGCTATGTGATATGAAATGGACGAGCGACCAATAAAACAGCATGTATTATGGGGTTGAATGCTTTTTGCTATTCACAAAATAAAACAAAAGCAGTCATGCAAATATCTGAATTTTCACAGCACAGCAAAATCAGTTGCACCATTCAATTCCGCTCGTCCAGACGGGTAGAATTCAATCACATTTATTCGATGCGACGTTTCTTATGGGATTTAATAAGCGACACCATTTTGACCCCAAACCGAGAGGATTCTGGGATGTTTGTGGTTTTTTGGTAATAACTCTGGAAGGAAACGTCGCAGACCCATCAAGGTGGTACTCATACTGCTCGCCTCATCGAGAGGAATCCAAATGTATGAGTTGTTAAGCTATGGGATATTAAATGGACGAGCGACCAATAAAACAACATGTATTATGGGGTTGAATGCTTTTTGCTATTCACAAAATAAAACAAAGCAGTCATGAAAATATCTGAATTTTCACAGCACAGCAAAATCAGTTGCACCATTCAATTCCGCTCGTCCAGACGGGGAGAATTCAATCACATTCATTCGATGCGACGTTTCTTATGGGATTTAATGAGCGACAACATTTTGACCCCAAACCGAGAGGATTCTGGGATGTTTGTGGTTTTTTGGTAATAACTCTGGAAGGAAACGTCGCAGACCGATCAAGGTGGTACTCGTACTGCTCGCCTCGTCGAGCGGAATCCAAATATATGAGTGTTTCAGCTATGGGATATGAAATGGACGAGCGACCAATAAAACAACATGCATTATGGGGTTGAATGCTTTTTGCTATTCACAAAATAAAACACAAGCAGTCATGCAAATATCTGAATTTTCACAGCACAGCAAAATCAGTTGCACCATTCAATTCCGCTCGTCCAGACGGGGAGAATTCAATCACATTCATTCGATGCGACGTTTCCTATGGGATTTAATGAGCGACAACATTTTGACCCCAAACCGAGATGATTCTGGGATGTTTGTGTTTTTTTGGTAATAACTCTGGAAGGAAACGTCGCAGACCCATCAAGGTGGTACTCGTACTGCTCGCCTCGTCGAGACGAATCCAAATATATGAATGGTTAAGCTATGTGATATGAAATGGACGAGCGACCAATAAAACAGCATGTATTATGGGGTTGAATGCTTTTTGCTATTCACAAAATAAAACAAAAGCAGTCATGCAAATATCTGAATTTTCACAGCACAGCAAAATCAGTTGCACCATTCAATTCCGCTCGTCAAGACGGGTAGAATTCAATCACATTCATTCGATGCGACGTTTCCTATGGGATTTAATGAGCGACAACATTTTGACCCCAAACCGAGATGATTCTGGGATGTTTGTGTTTTTTTGGTAATAACTCTGGAAGGAAACGTCGCAGACCCATCAAGGTGGTACTCGTACTGCTCGCCTCGTCGAGACGAATCCAAATATATGAATGGTTAAGCTATGTGATATGAAATGGACGAGCGACCAATAAAACAGCATGTATTATGGGGTTGAATGCTTTTTGCTATTCACAAAATAAAACAAAAGCAGTCATGCAAATATCTGAATTTTCACAGCACAGCAAAATCAGTTGCACCATTCAATTCCGCTCGTCAAGACGGGTAGAATTCAATCACATTTGTTCGATGCGACGTTTCTTATGGGATTTAATAAGCGACACCATTTTGACCCCAAACCGAGAGGATTCTGGGATGTTTGTGGTTTTTTGGTAATAACTCTGGAAGGAAACGTCGCAGACCCATCAAGGTGGTAATCGTACTGCTCGCCTCATCGAGAGGAATCCAAATATATGAGTTGTTAAGCTATGGGATATGAAATGGACGAGCGACCAATAAAACAGCATGTATTATGGGGTTGAATGCTTTTTGCTATTCACAAAATAAAACAAAAGCAGTCATGCAAATATCTGAATTTTCACAGCACAGCAAAATCAGTTGCACCATTCAATTCCGCTCGTCCAGACGGGTAGAATTCAATCACATTTATTCGATGCGACGTTTCTTATGGGATTTAATAAGCGACACCATTTTGACCCCAAACCGAGAGGATTCTGGGATGTTTGTGGTTTTTTGGTAATAACTCTGGAAGGAAACGTCGCAGACCCATCAAGGTGGTACTCGTACTGCTCGCCTCATCGAGAGGAATCCAAATTTATGAGTTGTTAAGCTATGGGATATTAAATGGACGAGCGACCAATAAAACAACATGTATTATGGGGTTGAATGCTTTTTGCTATTCACAAAATAAAACAAAGCAGTCATGAAAATATCTGAATTTTCACAGCACAGCAAAATCAGTTGCACCATTCAATTCCGCTCGTCCAGACGGGGAGAATTCAATCACATTCATTCGATGCGACGTTTCCTATGGGATTTAATGAGCGACAACATTTTGACCCCAAACCGAGATGATTCTGGGATGTTTGTGTTTTTTTGGTAATAACTCTGGAAGGAAACGTCGCAGACCCATCAAGGTGGTACTCGTACTGCTCGCCTCGTCGAGACGAATCCAAATATATGAATGGTTAAGCTATGTGATATGAAATGGACGAGCGACCAATAAAACAGCATGTATTATGGGGTTGAATGCTTTTTGCTATTCACAAAATAAAACAAAAGCAGTCATGCAAATATCTGAATTTTCACAGCACAGCAAAATCAGTTGCACCATTCAATTCCGCTCGTCAAGACGGGTAGAATTCAATCACATTCATTCGATGCGACGTTTCCTATGGGATTTAATGAGCGACAACATTTTGACCCCAAACCGAGATGATTCTGGGATGTTTGTGTTTTTTTGGTAATAACTCTGGAAGGAAACGTCGCAGACCCATCAAGGTGGTACTCGTACTGCTCGCCTCGTCGAGACGAATCCAAATATATGAATGGTTAAGCTATGTGATATGAAATGGACGAGCGACCAATAAAACAGCATGTATTATGGGGTTGAATGCTTTTTGCTATTCACAAAATAAAACAAAAGCAGTCATGCAAATATCTGAATTTTCACAGCACAGCAAAATCAGTTGCACCATTCAATTCCGCTCGTCAAGACGGGTAGAATTCAATCACATTTATTCGATGCGACGTTTCTTATGGGATTTAATAAGCGACACCATTTTGACCCCAAACCGAGAGGATTCTGGGATGTTTGTGGTTTTTTGGTAATAACTCTGGAAGGAAACGTCGCAGACCCATCAAGGTGGTAATCGTACTGCTCGCCTCATCGAGAGGAATCCAAATATATGAGTTGTTAAGCTATGGGATATTAAATGGACGAGCGACCAATAAAACAACATGTATTATGGGGTTGAATGCTTTTTGCTATTCACAAAATAAAACAAAGCAGTCATGAAAATATCTGAATTTTCACAGCACAGCAAAATCAGTTGCACCATTCAATTCCGCTCGTCCAGACGGGGAGAATTCAATCACATTCATTCGATGCGACGTTTCTTATGGGATTTAATGAGCGACAACATTTTGACCCCAAACCGAGAGGATTCTGGGATGTTTGTGGTTTTTTGGTAATAACTCTGGAAGGAAACGTCGCAGACCGATCAAGGTGGTACTCGTACTGCTCGCCTCGTCGAGCGGAATCCAAATATATGAGTGTTTCAGCTATGGGATATGAAATGGACGAGCGACCAATAAAACAACATGTATTATGGGGTTGAATGCTTTTTGCTATTCACAAAATAAAACACAAGCAGTCATGCAAATATCTGAATTTTCACAGCACAGCAAAATCAGTTGCACCATTCAATTCCGCTCGTCCAGACGGGGAGAATTCAATCACATTCATTCGATGCGACGTTTCCTATGGGATTTAATGAGCGACAACATTTTGACCCCAAACCGAGATGATTCTGGGATGTTTGTGGTTTTTTGGTAATAACTCTGGAAGGAAACGTCGCAGACCGATCAAGGTGGTACTCGTACTGCTCGCCTCGTCGAGCGGAATCCAAATATATGAGTGTTTCAGCTATGGGATATGAAATGGACGAGCGACCAATAAAACAACATGTATTATGGGGTTGAATGCTTTTTGCTATTCACAAAATAAAACAAAAGCAGTCATGCAAATATCTGAATTTTCACAGCACAGCAAAATCAGTTGCACCATTCAATTCCGCTCGTCCAGACGGGGAGAATTCAATCACATTCATTCGATGCGACGTTTCCTATGGGATTTAATGAGCGACAACATTTTGACCCCAAACCGAGATTATTCTGGGATGTTTGTGTTTTTTTGGTAATAACTCTGGAAGGAAACGTCGCAGAACCATCAAGGTGGTACTCGTACTGCTCGCCTCGTCGAGACGAATCCAAATATATGAATGGTTAAGCTATGTGATATGAAATGGACGAGCGACCAATAAAACAGCATGTATTATGGGGTTGAATGCTTTTTGCTATTCACAAAATAAAACAAAAGCAGTCATGCAAATATCTGAATTTTCACAGCACAGCAAAATCAGTTGCACCATTCAATTCCGCTCGTCCAGACGGGTAGAATTCAATCACATTTATTCGATGCGACGTTTCTTATGGGATTTAATAAGCGACACCATTTTGACCCCAAACCGAGAGGATTCTGGGATGTTTGTGGTTTTTTGGTAATAACTCTGGAAGGAAACGTCGCAGACCCATCAAGGTGGTACTCATACTGCTCGCCTCATCGAGAGGAATCCAAATGTATGAGTTGTTAAGCTATGGGATATTAAATGGACGAGCGACCAATAAAACAACATGTATTATGGGGTTGAATGCTTTTTGCTATTCACAAAATAAAACAAAGCAGTCATGAAAATATCTGAATTTTCACAGCACAGCAAAATCAGTTGCACCATTCAATTCCGCTCGTCCAGACGGGGAGAATTCAATCACATTCATTCGATGCGACGTTTCTTATGGGATTTAATGAGCGACAACATTTTGACCCCAAACCGAGAGGATTCTGGGATGTTTGTGGTTTTTTGGTAATAACTCTGGAAGGAAACGTCGCAGACCGATCAAGGTGGTACTCGTACTGCTCGCCTCGTCGAGCGGAATCCAAATATATGAGTGTTTCAGCTATGGGATATGAAATGGACGAGCGACCAATAAAACAACATGCATTATGGGGTTGAATGCTTTTTGCTATTCACAAAATAAAACACAAGCAGTCATGCAAATATCTGAATTTTCACAGCACAGCAAAATCAGTTGCACCATTCAATTCCGCTCGTCCAGACGGGGAGAATTCAATCACATTCATTCGATGCGACGTTTCCTATGGGATTTAATGAGCGACAACATTTTGACCCCAAACCGAGATGATTCTGGGATGTTTGTGTTTTTTTGGTAATAACTCTGGAAGGAAACGTCGCAGACCCATCAAGGTGGTACTCGTACTGCTCGCCTCGTCGAGACGAATCCAAATATATGAATGGTTAAGCTATGTGATATGAAATGGACGAGCGACCAATAAAACAGCATGTATTATGGGGTTGAATGCTTTTTGCTATTCACAAAATAAAACAAAAGCAGTCATGCAAATATCTGAATTTTCACAGCACAGCAAAATCAGTTGCACCATTCAATTCCGCTCGTCAAGACGGGTAGAATTCAATCACATTCATTCGATGCGACGTTTCCTATGGGATTTAATGAGCGACAACATTTTGACCCCAAACCGAGATGATTCTGGGATGTTTGTGTTTTTTTGGTAATAACTCTGGAAGGAAACGTCGCAGACCCATCAAGGTGGTACTCGTACTGCTCGCCTCGTCGAGACGAATCCAAATATATGAATGGTTAAGCTATGTGATATGAAATGGACGAGCGACCAATAAAACAGCATGTATTATGGGGTTGAATGCTTTTTGCTATTCACAAAATAAAACAAAAGCAGTCATGCAAATATCTGAATTTTCACAGCACAGCAAAATCAGTTGCACCATTCAATTCCGCTCGTCAAGACGGGTAGAATTCAATCACATTTGTTCGATGCGACGTTTCTTATGGGATTTAATAAGCGACACCATTTTGACCCCAAACCGAGAGGATTCTGGGATGTTTGTGGTTTTTTGGTAATAACTCTGGAAGGAAACGTCGCAGACCCATCAAGGTGGTAATCGTACTGCTCGCCTCATCGAGAGGAATCCAAATATATGAGTTGTTAAGCTATGGGATATGAAATGGACGAGCGACCAATAAAACAGCATGTATTATGGGGTTGAATGCTTTTTGCTATTCACAAAATAAAACAAAAGCAGTCATGCAAATATCTGAATTTTCACAGCACAGCAAAATCAGTTGCACCATTCAATTCCGCTCGTCCAGACGGGTAGAATTCAATCACATTTATTCGATGCGACGTTTCTTATGGGATTTAATAAGCGACACCATTTTGACCCCAAACCGAGAGGATTCTGGGATGTTTGTGGTTTTTTGGTAATAACTCTGGAAGGAAACGTCGCAGACCCATCAAGGTGGTACTCGTACTGCTCGCCTCATCGAGAGGAATCCAAATTTATGAGTTGTTAAGCTATGGGATATTAAATGGACGAGCGACCAATAAAACAACATGTATTATGGGGTTGAATGCTTTTTGCTATTCACAAAATAAAACAAAGCAGTCATGAAAATATCTGAATTTTCACAGCACAGCAAAATCAGTTGCACCATTCAATTCCGCTCGTCCAGACGGGGAGAATTCAATCACATTCATTCGATGCGACGTTTCCTATGGGATTTAATGAGCGACAACATTTTGACCCCAAACCGAGATGATTCTGGGATGTTTGTGTTTTTTTGGTAATAACTCTGGAAGGAAACGTCGCAGACCCATCAAGGTGGTACTCGTACTGCTCGCCTCGTCGAGACGAATCCAAATATATGAATGGTTAAGCTATGTGATATGAAATGGACGAGCGACCAATAAAACAGCATGTATTATGGGGTTGAATGCTTTTTGCTATTCACAAAATAAAACAAAAGCAGTCATGCAAATATCTGAATTTTCACAGCACAGCAAAATCAGTTGCACCATTCAATTCCGCTCGTCAAGACGGGTAGAATTCAATCACATTCATTCGATGCGACGTTTCCTATGGGATTTAATGAGCGACAACATTTTGACCCCAAACCGAGATGATTCTGGGATGTTTGTGTTTTTTTGGTAATAACTCTGGAAGGAAACGTCGCAGACCCATCAAGGTGGTACTCGTACTGCTCGCCTCGTCGAGACGAATCCAAATATATGAATGGTTAAGCTATGTGATATGAAATGGACGAGCGACCAATAAAACAGCATGTATTATGGGGTTGAATGCTTTTTGCTATTCACAAAATAAAACAAAAGCAGTCATGCAAATATCTGAATTTTCACAGCACAGCAAAATCAGTTGCACCATTCAATTCCGCTCGTCAAGACGGGTAGAATTCAATCACATTTATTCGATGCGACGTTTCTTATGGGATTTAATAAGCGACACCATTTTGACCCCAAACCGAGAGGATTCTGGGATGTTTGTGGTTTTTTGGTAATAACTCTGGAAGGAAACGTCGCAGACCCATCAAGGTGGTAATCGTACTGCTCGCCTCATCGAGAGGAATCCAAATATATGAGTTGTTAAGCTATGGGATATTAAATGGACGAGCGACCAATAAAACAACATGTATTATGGGGTTGAATGCTTTTTGCTATTCACAAAATAAAACAAAGCAGTCATGAAAATATCTGAATTTTCACAGCACAGCAAAATCAGTTGCACCATTCAATTCCGCTCGTCCAGACGGGGAGAATTCAATCACATTCATTCGATGCGACGTTTCTTATGGGATTTAATGAGCGACAACATTTTGACCCCAAACCGAGAGGATTCTGGGATGTTTGTGGTTTTTTGGTAATAACTCTGGAAGGAAACGTCGCAGACCGATCAAGGTGGTACTCGTACTGCTCGCCTCGTCGAGCGGAATCCAAATATATGAGTGTTTCAGCTATGGGATATGAAATGGACGAGCGACCAATAAAACAACATGTATTATGGGGTTGAATGCTTTTTGCTATTCACAAAATAAAACACAAGCAGTCATGCAAATATCTGAATTTTCACAGCACAGCAAAATCAGTTGCACCATTCAATTCCGCTCGTCCAGACGGGGAGAATTCAATCACATTCATTCGATGCGACGTTTCCTATGGGATTTAATGAGCGACAACATTTTGACCCCAAACCGAGATGATTCTGGGATGTTTGTGGTTTTTTGGTAATAACTCTGGAAGGAAACGTCGCAGACCGATCAAGGTGGTACTCGTACTGCTCGCCTCGTCGAGCGGAATCCAAATATATGAGTGTTTCAGCTATGGGATATGAAATGGACGAGCGACCAATAAAACAACATGTATTATGGGGTTGAATGCTTTTTGCTATTCACAAAATAAAACACAAGCAGTCATGCAAATATCTGAATTTTCACAGCACAGCAAAATCAGTTGCACCATTCAATTCCGCTCGTCCAGACGGGGAGAATTCAATCACATTCATTCGATGCGACGTTTCCTATGGGATTTAATGAGCGACAACATTTTGACCCCAAACCGAGATGATTCTGGGATGTTTGTGTTTTTTTGGTAATAACTCTGGAAGGAAGCGTCGCAGACCCATCAAGGTGGTACTCGTACTGCTCGCCTCGTCGAGACGAATCCAAATATATGAATGGTTAAGCTATGTGATATGAAATGGACGAGCGACCAATAAAACAGCATGTATTATGGGGTTGAATGCTTTTTGCTATTCACAAAATAAAACAAAAGCAGTCATGCAAATATCTGAATTTTCACAGCACAGCAAAATCAGTTGCACCATTCAATTCCGCTCGTCAAGACGGGTAGAATTCAATCACATTCATTCGATGCGACGTTTCCTATGGGATTTAATGAGCGACAACATTTTGACCCCAAACCGAGATGATTCTGGGATGTTTGTGTTTTTTTGGTAATAACTCTGGAAGGAAACGTCGCAGACCCATCAAGGTGGTACTCGTACTGCTCGCCTCGTCGAGACGAATCCAAATATATGAATGGTTAAGCTATGTGATATGAAATGGACGAGCGACCAATAAAACAGCATGTATTATGGGGTTGAATGCTTTTTGCTATTCACAAAATAAAACAAAAGCAGTCATGCAAATATCTGAATTTTCACAGCACAGCAAAATCAGTTGCACCATTCAATTCCGCTCGTCAAGACGGGTAGAATTCAATGACATTTGTTCGATGCGACGTTTCTTATGGGATTTAATAAGCGACACCATTTTGACCCCAAACCGAGAGGATTCTGGGATGTTTGTGGTTTTTTGGTAATAACTCTGGAAGGAAACGTCGCAGACCCATCAAGGTGGTAATCGTACTGCTCGCCTCATCGAGAGGAATCCAAATATATGAGTTGTTAAGCTATGGGATATGAAATGGACGAGCGACCAATAAAACAGCATGTATTATGGGGTTGAATGCTTTTTGCTATTCACAAAATAAAACAAAAGCAGTCATGCAAATATCTGAATTTTCACAGCACAGCAAAATCAGTTGCACCATT
This sequence comes from Petromyzon marinus, assembly GCF_048934315.1. Taxonomy (NCBI): domain Eukaryota; kingdom Metazoa; phylum Chordata; class Hyperoartia; order Petromyzontiformes; family Petromyzontidae; genus Petromyzon; species Petromyzon marinus. The sequence continues at coordinate 18,555,585 of NC_133725.1, read as the reverse complement.
CAATTCCGCTCGTCCAGACGGGTAGAATTCAATCACATTTATTCGATGCGACGTTTCTTATGGGATTTAATAAGCGACACCATTTTGATCCCAAACCGAGAGGATTCTGGGATGTTTGTGGTTTTTTGGTAATAACTCTGGAAGGAAACGTCGCAGACCCATCAAGGTGGTACTCGTACTGCTCGCCTCATCGAGAGGAATCCAAATGTATGAGTTGTTAAGCTATGGGATATTAAATGGACGAGCGACCAATAAAACAACATGTATTATGGGGTTGAATGCTTTTTGCTATTCACAAAATAAAACAAAGCAGTCATGAAAATATCTGAATTTTCACAGCACAGCAAAATCAGTTGCACCATTCAATTCCGCTCGTCCAGACGGGGAGAATTCAATCACATTCATTCGATGCGACGTTTCCTATGGGATTTAATGAGCGACAACATTTTGACCCCAAACCGAGATGATTCTGGGATGTTTGTGTTTTTTTGGTAATAACTCTGGAAGGAAACGTCGCAGACCCATCAAGGTGGTACTCGTACTGCTCGCCTCGTCGAGACGAATCCAAATATATGAATGGTTAAGCTATGTGATATGAAATGGACGAGCGACCAATAAAACAGCATGTATTATGGGGTTGAATGCTTTTTGCTATTCACAAAATAAAACAAAAGCAGTCATGCAAATATCTGAATTTTCACAGCACAGCAAAATCAGTTGCACCATTCAATTCCGCTCGTCAAGACGGGTAGAATTCAATCACATTCATTCGATGCGACGTTTCCTATGGGATTTAATGAGCGACAACATTTTGACCCCAAACCGAGATGATTCTGGGATGTTTGTGTTTTTTTGGTAATAACTCTGGAAGGAAACGTCGCAGACCCATCAAGGTGGTACTCGTACTGCTCGCCTCATCGAGACGAATCCAAATATATGAATGGTTAAGCTATGTGATATGAAATGGACGAGCGACCAATAAAACAGCATGTATTATGGGGTTGAATGCTTTTTGCTATTCACAAAATAAAACAAAAGCAGTCATGCAAATATCTGAATTTTCACAGCACAGCAAAATCAGTTGCACCATTCAATTCCGCTCGTCAAGACGGGTAGAATTCAATCACATTTATTCGATGCGACGTTTCTTATGGGATTTAATAAGCGACACCATTTTGACCACAAACCGAGAGGATTCTGGGATGTTTGTGGTTTTTTGGTAATAACTCTGGAAGGAAACGTCGCAGACCCATCAAGGTGGTAATCGTACTGCTCGCCTCATCGAGAGGAATCCAAATATATGAGTTGTTAAGCTATGGGATATGAAATGGACGAGCGACCAATAAAACAGCATGTATTATGGGGTTGAATGCTTTTTGCTATTCACAAAATAAAACAAAAGCAGTCATGCAAATATCTGAATTTTCACAGCACAGCAAAATCAGTTGCACCATTCAATTCCGCTCGTCCAGACGGGTAGAATTAAATCACATTTATTCGATGCGACGTTTCTTATGGGATTTAATAAGCGACACCATTTTGACCCCAAACCGAGAGGATTCTGGGATGTTTGTGGTTTTTTGGTAATAACTCTGGAAGGAAACGTCGCAGACCCATCAAGGTGGTACTCGTACTGCTCGCCTCATCGAGAGGAATCCAAATGTATGAGTTGTTAAGCTATGGGATATTAAATGGACGAGCGACCAATAAAACAACATGTATTATGGGGTTGAATGCTTTTTGCTATTCACAAAATAAAACAAAGCAGTCATGAAAATATCTGAATTTTCACAGCACAGCAAAATCAGTTGCACCATTCAATTCCGCTCGTCCAGACGGGGAGAATTCAATCACATTCATTCGATGCGACGTTTCTTATGGGATTTAATGAGCGACAACATTTTGACCCCAAACCGAGAGGATTCTGGGATGTTTGTGGTTTCTTGGTAATAACTCTGGAAGGAAACGTCGCAGACCGATCAAGGTGGTACTCGTACTGCTCGCCTCGTCGAGCGGAATCCAAATATATGAGTGTTTCAGCTATGGGATATGAAATGGACGAGCGACCAATAAAACAACATGTATTATGGGGTTGAATGCTTTTTGCTATTCACAAAATAAAACAAAAGCAGTCATGCAAATATCTGAATTTTCACAGCACAGCAAAATCAGTTGCACCATTCAATTCCGCTCGTCCAGACGGGGAGAATTCAATCACATTCATTCGATGCGACGTTTCCTATGGGATTTAATGAGCGACAACATTTTGACCCAAAACCGAGATGATTCTGGGATGTTTGTGTTTTTTTGGTAATAACTCTGGAAGGAAACGTCGCAGACCCATCAAGGTGGTACTCGTACTGCTCGCCTCGTCGAGTCGAATCCAAATATATGAATGGTTAAGCTATGTGATATGAAATGGACGAGCGACCAATAAAACAGCATGTATTATGGGGTTGAATGCTTTTTGCTATTCACAAAATAAAACAAAAGCAGTCATGCAAATATCTGAATTTTCACAGCACAGCAAAATCAGTTGCACCATTCAATTCCGCTCATCCAGACGGGGAGAATTCAATCACATTTATTCGATGCGACGTTTCTTATGGGATTTAATAAGCGACAACATTTTGACCCCAAACCGAGAGGATTCTGGGATGTTTGTGGTTTTTTGGTTATAACTCTGGAAGGAAACGTCGCAGACCCATCAAGGTGGTAATCGTACTGCTCGCCTCATCGAGAGGAATCCAAATATATGAGTTGTTAAGCTATGGGATATGAAATGGACGAGCGACCAATAAAACAGCATGTATTATGGGGTTGAATGCTTTTTGCTATTCACAAAATAAAACAAAAGCAGTCATGCAAATATCTGAATTTTCACAGCACAGCAAAATCAGTTGCACCATTCAATTCCGCTCGTCCAGACGGGTAGAATTCAATCACATTTATTCGATGCGACGTTTCTTATGGGATTTAATAAGCGACACCATTTTGACCCCAAACCGAGAGGATTCTGGGATGTTTGTGGTTTTTTGGTAATAACTCTGGAAGGAAACGTCGCAGACCCATCAAGGTGGTATTCGTACTGCTCGCCTCATCGAGAGGAATCCAAATGTATGAGTTGTTAAGCTATGGGATATTAACTGGACGAGCGACCAATAAAACAACATGTATTATGGGGTTGAATGCTTTTTGCTATTCACAAAATTAAACAAAGCAGTCATGAAAATATCTGAATTTTCACAGCACAGCAAAATCAGTTGCACTATTCAATTCCGCTCGTCCAGACGGGGAGAATTCAATCACATTCATTCGATGCAACGTTTCTTATGGGATTTAATGAGCGACAACATTTTGACCCCAAACCGAGAGGATTCTGGGATGTTTGTGGTTTTTTGGTAATAACTCTGGAAGGAAACGTCGCAGACCGATCAAGGTGGTACTCGTACTGCTCGCCTCGTCGAGCGGAATCCAAATATATGAGTGTTTCAGCTATGGGATATGAAATGGACGAGCGACCAATAAAACAACATGTATTATGGGGTTGAATGCTTTTTGCTATTCACAAAATAAAACAAAAGCAGTCATGCAAATATCTGAATTTTCACAGCACAGCAAAATCAGTTGCACCATTCAATTCCGCTCGTCCAGACGGGGAGAATTCAATCACATTCATTCGATGCGACGTTTCCTATGGGATTTAATGAGCGACAACATTTTGACCCCAAACCGAGATTATTCTGGGATGTTTGTGTTTTTTTGGTAATAACTCTGGAAGGAAACGTCGCAGACCCATCAAGGTGGTACTCCTACTGCTCGCCTCATCGAGAGGAATCCAAATATATGAGTTGTTAAGCTATGGGATATGAAATGGACGAGCGACCAATAAAACAACATGTATTATGGGGTTGAATGCTTTTTGCTATTCACAAAATAAAACAAAAGCAGTCATGCAAATATCTGAATTTTCACAGCACAGCAAAATCAGTTGCACCATTCAATTCTGCTCGTCCAGACGGGGAGAATTCAATCACATTCGTTCGATGCGACGTTTCTTATGGGATTTAATGAGCGACAACATTTTGACCCCAAACCGAGAGGATTCTGAGATGTTTGTGTTTTTTTGGTAATAACTCTGGAAGGAAACGTCGCAGACCCATCAAGGTGGTACTCGTACTGCTCGCCTCGTCGAGAGGAATCCAAATATATGAATGGTTAAGCTATGGGATTTGAAATGGACTAGCGACCAATAAAACAGCATGTATTATGGGGTTGAATGCTTTTTGTTATTCACAAAATAAAACAAATGCAGTCATGCAAATATTTGAATTTTCACAGCACAGCAAAATCAGTTGCACCATTCAATTCCGCTCGTCCAGACGGGGAGAATTCAATCACATTTATTCGATGCGACGTTTCTTATGGAATTTAATAAGCGACAACATTTTGACCCCAAACCGAGAGGATTCTGGGATGTTTGTGTTTTTTTGGTAATAACTCTGGAAGGAAACGTCGCAGAACCATCAAGGTGGTACTCGTACTGCTCGCCTCGTCGAGACGAATCCAAATATATGAATGGTTAAGCTATGGGATATTAACTGGACGAGCGACCAATAAAACAACATGTATTATGGGGTTGAATGCTTTTTGCTATTCACAAAATTAAACAAAGCAGTCATGAAAATATCTGAATTTTCACAGCACAGCAAAATCAGTTGCACCATTCAATTCCGCTCGTCCAGACGGGGAGAATTCAATCATATTCATTCGATGCAACGTTTCTTATGGGATTTAATGAGCGACAACATTTTGACCCCAAACCGAGAGGATTCTGGGATGTTTGTGGTTTTTTGGTAATAACTCTGGAAGGAAACGTCGCAGACCGATCAAGGTGGTACTCGTACTGCTCGCCTCGTCGAGCGGAATCCAAATATATGAGTGTTTCAGCTATGGGATATGAAATGGACGAGCGACCAATAAAACAACATGTATTATGGGGTTGAATGCTTTTTGCTATTCACAAAATAAAACAAAAGCAGTCATGCAAATATCTGAATTTTCACAGCACAGCAAAATCAGTTGCACCATTCAATTCCGCTCGTCCAGACGGGGAGAATTCAATCACATTCATTCGATGCGACGTTTCCTATGGGATTTAATGAGCGACAACATTTTGACCCCAAACCGAGATTATTCTGGGATGTTTGTGTTTTTTTGGTAATAACTCTGGAAGGAAACGTCGCAGACCCATCAAGGTGGTACTCCTACTGCTCGCCTCATCGAGAGGAATCCAAATATATGAGTTGTTAAGCTATGGGATATGAAATGGACGAGCGACCAATAAAACAACATGTATTATGGGGTTGAATGCTTTTTGCTATTCACAAAATAAAACAAAAGCAGTCATGCAAATATCTGAATTTTCACAGCACAGCAAAATCAGTTGCACCATTCAATTCTGCTCGTCCAGACGGGGAGAATTCAATCACATTCGTTCGATGCGACGTTTCTTATGGGATTTAATGAGCGACAACATTTTGACCCCAAACCGAGAGGATTCTGAGATGTTTGTGTTTTTTTGGTAATAACTCTGGAAGGAAACGTCGCAGACCCATCAAGGTGGTACTCGTACTGCTCGCCTCGTCGAGAGGAATCCAAATATATGAATGGTTAAGCTATGGGATTTGAAATGGACTAGCGACCAATAAAACAGCATGTATTATGGGGTTGAATGCTTTTTGTTATTCACAAAATAAAACAAATGCAGTCATGCAAATATTTGAATTTTCACAGCACAGCAAAATCAGTTGCACCATTCAATTCCGCTCGTCCAGACGGGGAGAATTCAATCACATTTATTCGATGCGACGTTTCTTATGGAATTTAATAAGCGACAACATTTTGACCCCAAACCGAGAGGATTCTGGGATGTTTGTGTTTTTTTGGTAATAACTCTGGAAGGAAACGTCGCAGAACCATCAAGGTGGTACTCGTACTGCTCGCCTCGTCGAGACGAATCCAAATATATGAATGGTTAAGCTATGTGATATGAAATGGACGAGCGACCAATAAAACAGCATGTATTATGGGGTTGAATGCTTTTTGCTATTCACAAAATAAAACAAAAGCAGTCATGCAAATATCTGAATTTTCACAGCACAGCAAAATCAGTTGCACCATTCAATTCCGCTCGTCCAGACGGGGAGAATTCAATCACATTCATTCGATGCGACGTTTCTTATGGGATTTAATGAGCGACAACATTTTGACCCCAAACCGAGAGGATTCTGAGATGTTTGTGTTTTTTTGGTAATAACTCTGGAAGGAAACGTCGCAGACCCATCAAGGTGGTACTCGTACTGCTCGCCTCGTCGAGAGGAATCCAAATATATGAATGGTTAAGCTATGGGATTTGAAATGGACTAGCGACCAATAAAACAGCATGTATTATGGGGTTGAATGCTTTTTGTTATTCACAAAATAAAACAAATGCAGTCATGCAAATATTTGAATTTTCACAGCACAGCAAAATCAGTTGCACCATTCAATTCCGCTCGTCCAGACGGGGAGAATTCAATCACATTTATTCGATGCGACGTTTCTTATGGAATTTAATAAGCGACAACATTTTGACCCCAAACCGAGAGGATTCTGGGATGTTTGTGTTTTTTTGGTAATAACTCTGGAAGGAAACGTCGCAGAACCATCAAGGTGGTACTCGTACTGCTCGCCTCGTCGAGACGAATCCAAATATATGAATGGTTAAGCTATGTGATATGAAATGGACGAGCGACCAATAAAACAGCATGTATTATGGGGTTGAATGCTTTTTGCTATTCACAAAATAAAACAAAAGCAGTCATGCAAATATCTGAATTTTCACAGCACAGCAAAATCAGTTGCACCATTCAATTCCGCTCGTCCAGACGGGGAGAATTCAATCACATTCATTCGATGCGACGTTTCTTATGGGATTTAATGAGCGACAACATTTTGACCCCAAACCGAGAGGATTCTGAGATGTTTGTGTTTTTTTGGTAATAACTCTGGAAGGAAACGTCGCAGACCCATCAAGGTGGTACTCGTACTGCTCGCCTCGTCGAGAGGAATCCAAATATATGAATGGTTAAGCTATGGGATTTGAAATGGACTAGCGACCAATAAAACAGCATGTATTATGGGGTTGAATGCTTTTTGTTATTCACAAAATAAAACAAATGCAGTCATGCAAATATTTGAATTTTCACAGCACAGCAAAATCAGTTGCACCATTCAATTCCGCTCGTTCAGACGGGGAGAATTCAATCACATTTATTCGATGCGACGTTTCTTATGGAATTTAATAAGCGACAACATTTTGACCCCAAACCGAGAGGATTCTGGGATGTTTGTGTTTTTTTGGTAATAACTCTGGAAGGAAACGTCGCAGAACCATCAAGGTGGTACTCGTACTGCTCGCCTCGTCGAGACGAATCCAAATATATGAATGGTTAAGCTATGTGATATGAAATGGACGAGCGACCAATAAAACAGCATGTATTATGGGGTTGAATGCTTTTTGCTATTCACAAAATAAAACAAAAGCAGTCATGCAAATATCTGAATTTTCACAGCACAGCAAAATCAGTTGCACCATTCAATTCCGCTCGTCCAGACGGGTAGAATTCAATCACATTTATTCGATGCGACGTTTCTTATGGGATTTAATAAGCGACACCATTTTGACCCCAAACCGAGAGGATTCTGGGATGTTTGTGGTTTTTTGGTAATAACTCTGGAAGGAAACGTCGCAGACCCATCAAGGTGGTATTCGTACTGCTCGCCTCATCGAGAGGAATCCAAATGTATGAGTTGTTAAGCTATGGGATATTAACTGGACGAGCGACCAATAAAACAACATGTATTATGGGGTTGAATGCTTTTTGCTATTCACAAAATTAAACAAAGCAGTCATGAAAATATCTGAATTTTCACAGCACAGCAAAATCAGTTGCACCATTCAATTCCGCTCGTCCAGACGGGGAGAATTCAATCACATTCATTCGATGCGACGTTTCTTATGGGATTTAATAAGCGACACCATTTTGACCCCAAACCGAGAGGATTCTGGGATGTTTGTGGTTTTTTGGTAATAACTCTGGAAGGAAACGTCGCAGACCCATCAAGGTGGTACTCGTACTGCTCGCCTCATCGAGAGGAATCCAAATATATGAGTTGTTAAGCTATGGGATATGAAATGGACGAGCGACCAATAAAACAACATGTATTATGGGGTTGAATGCTTTTTGCTATTCACAAAATAAAACAAAGCAGTCATGCAAATATCTGAATTTTCACAGCACAGCAAAATCAGTTGCACCATTCAATTCCGCTCGTCCAGACGGGGAGAATTCAATTACATTCATTCGATGCGACGTTTCTTATGGGATTTAATGAGCGACAACATTTTGACCCCAAACCGAGAGGATTCTGGGATGTTTGTGGTTTTTTGGTAATAACTCTGGAAGGAAACGTCGCAGACCGATCAAGGTGGTACTCGTACTGCTCGCCTCGTCGAGCGGAATCCAAATATATGAGTGTTTCAGCTATGGGATATGAAATGGACGAGCGACCAATAAAACAACATGTATTATGGGGTTGAATGCTTTTTGCTATTCACAAAATAAAACAAAAGCAGTCATGCAAATATCTGAATTTTCACAGCACAGCAAAATCAGTTGCACCATTCAATTCCGCTCGTCCAGACGGGTAGAATTCAATCACATTTATTCGATGCGACGTTTCTTATGGGATTTAATAAGCGACACCATTTTGACCCTAAACCGAGAGGATTCTGGGATGTTTGTGGTTTTTTGGTAATAACTCTGGAAGGAAACGTCGCAGACCCATCAAGGTGGTACTCGTACTGCTCGCCTCATCGAGTGGAATTCAAATGTATGAGTTGTTAAGCTATGGGATATGAAATGGACGAGCGACCAATAAAACAACATGTATTATGGGGTTGAATGCTTTTTGCTATTCACAAAATAAAACAAAAGCAGTCATGCAAATATCTGAATTTTCACAGCACAGCAAAATCAGTTGCACCATTCAATTCCGCTCGTCCAGACGGGTAGAATTCAATCACATTTATTCGATGCGACGTTTCTTATGGGATTTAATAAGCGACACCATTTTGACCCCAAACCGAGAGGATTCTGGGATGTTTGTGTTTTTTTGGTAATAACTCTGGAAGGAAACGTCGCAGACCCATCAAGCTGGTACTCGTACTGCTCGCCTCGTCGAGCGGAATCCAAATATATGAGTGTTTCAGCTATGGGATATGAAATGGACGAGCGACCAATAAAACAACATGTATTATGGGGTTGAATGCTTTTTGCTATTCACAAAATAAAACAAAAGCAGTCATGCAAATATCTGAATTTTCACAGCACAGCAAAATCAGTTGCACCATTCAATTCCGCTCGTCCAGACAAGGAGAATTCAATCACATTCATTCGATGCGATGTTTCCTATGGGATTTAATGAGTGACAACATTTTGACCCCAAACCGAGATGATTCTGGGATGTTTGTGTTTTTTTGGTAATAACTCTGGAAGGAAACGTCGCAGACCCATCAAGGTGGTACTCCTACTGCTCGCCTCATCGAGAGGAATCCAAATATATGAGTTGTTAAGCTATGGGATATTAACTGGACGAGCGACCAATAAAACAACATGTATTATGGGGTTGAATGCTTTTTGCTATTCACAAAATTAAACAAAGCAGTCATGAAAATATCTGAATTTTCACAGCACAGCAAAATCAGTTGCACCATTCAATTCCGCTCGTCCAGACGGGGAGAATTCAATCACATTCATTCGATGCGACGTTTCTTATGGGATTTAATAAGCGACACCATTTTGACCCCAAACCGAGAGGATTCTGGGATGTTTGTGGTTTTTTGGTAATAACTCTGGAAGGAAACGTCGCAGACCCATCAAGGTGGTACTCGTACTGCTCGCCTCATCGAGAGGAATCCAAATATATGAGTTGTTAAGCTATGGGATATGAAATGGACGAGCGACCAATAAAACAACATGTATTATGGGGTTGAATGCTTTTTGCTATTCACAAAATAAAACAAAGCAGTCATGCAAATATCTGAATTTTCACAGCACAGCAAAATCAGTTGCACCATTCAATTCCGCTCGTCCAGACGGGGAGAATTCAATTACATTCATTCGATGCGACGTTTCTTATGGGATTTAATGAGCGACAACATTTTGACCCCAAACCGAGAGGATTCTGGGATGTTTGTGGTTTTTTGGTAATAACTCTGGAAGGAAACGTCGCAGACCGATCAAGGTGGTACTCGTACTGCTCGCCTCGTCGAGCGGAATCCAAATATATGAGTGTTTCAGCTATGGGATATGAAATGGACGAGCGACCAATAAAACAACATGTATTATGGGGTTGAATGCTTTTTGCTATTCACAAAATAAAACAAAAGCAGTCATGCAAATATCTGAATTTTCACAGCACAGCAAAATCAGTTGCACCATTCAATTCCGCTCGTCCAGACGGGTAGAATTCAATCACATTTATTCGATGCGACGTTTCTTATGGGATTTAATAAGCGACACCATTTTGACCCTAAACCGAGAGGATTCTGGGATGTTTGTGGTTTTTTGGTAATAACTCTGGAAGGAAACGTCGCAGACCCATCAAGGTGGTACTCGTACTGCTCGCCTCATCGAGTGGAATTCAAATGTATGAGTTGTTAAGCTATGGGATATGAAATGGACGAGCGACCAATAAAACAACATGTATTATGGGGTTGAATGCTTTTTGCTATTCACAAAATAAAACAAAAGCAGTCATGCAAATATCTGAATTTTCACAGCACAGCAAAATCAGTTGCACCATTCAATTCCGCTCGTCCAGACGGGTAGAATTCAATCACATTTATTCGATGCGACGTTTCTTATGGGATTTAATAAGCGACACCATTTTGACCCCAAACCGAGAGGATTCTGGGATGTTTGTGTTTTTTTGGTAATAACTCTGGAAGGAAACGTCGCAGACCCATCAAGCTGGTACTCGTACTGCTCGCCTCGTCGAGCGGAATCCAAATATATGAGTGTTTCAGCTATGGGATATGAAATGGACGAGCGACCAATAAAACAACATGTATTATGGGGTTGAATGCTTTTTGCTATTCACAAAATAAAACAAAAGCAGTCATGCAAATATCTGAATTTTCACAGCACAGCAAAATCAGTTGCACCATTCAATTCCGCTCGTCCAGACAAGGAGAATTCAATCACATTCATTCGATGCGATGTTTCCTATGGGATTTAATGAGTGACAACATTTTGACCCCAAACCGAGATGATTCTGGGATGTTTGTGTTTTTTTGGTAATAACTCTGGAAGGAAACGTCGCAGACCCATCAAGGTGGTACTCCTACTGCTCGCCTCATCGAGAGGAATCCAAATATATGAGTTGTTAAGCTATGGGATATGAAATGGACGAGCGACCAATAAAACAACATGTATTATGGGGTTGAATGCTTTTTGCTATTCACAAAATAAAACAAAAGCAGTCATGCAAATATCTGAATTTTCACAGCACAGCAAAATCAGTTGCACCATTCAATTCCGCTCATCCAGACGGGTAGAATTCAATCACATTCATTCGATGCGACGTTTCTTATGGGATTTAATAAGCGACACCATTTTGACCCCAAACCGAGAGGATTCTGGGATGTTTGTGTTTTTTTGGTAATAACTCTGGAAGGAAACGTCGCAGACCCATCAAGGTGGTACTCGTACTGCTCGCCTCATCGAGTGGAATCCAAATGTATGAGTTGTTAAGCTATGGGATATGAAATGGACGAGCGACCAATAAAACAACATGTATTATGGGGTTGAATGCTTTTTGCTATTCACAAAATAAAACAAAGCAGTCATGCAAATATCTGAATTTTCACAGCACAGCAAAATCAGTTGCACCATTCAATTCCGCTCGTCCAGACGGGGAGAATTCAATCACATTCATTCGATGCGACGTTTCTTATGGGATTTAATGAGCGACAACATTTTGACCCCAAACCGAGAGGATTCTGGGATGTTTGTGGTTTTTTGGTAATAACTCTGGAAGGAAACGTCGCAGACCGATCAAGGTGGTACTCGTACTGCTCGCCTCGTCGAGCGGTATCCAAATATATGAGTGTTTCAGCTATGGGATATGAAATGGACGAGCGACCAATAAAACAACATGTATTATGGGGTTGAATGCTTTTTGCTATTCACAAAATAAAACAAAAGCAGTCATGCAAATATCTGAATTTTCACAGCACAGCAAAATCAGTTGCACCATTCAATTCCGCTCGTCCAGACGGGGAGAATTCAATCACATTCATTCGATGCGATGTTTTCTATGGGATTTAATGAGCGACAACATTTTGACCCCAAACCGAGATGATTCTGGGATGTTTGTGTTTTTTTGGTAATAACTCTGGAAGGAAACGTCGCAGACCCATCAAGGTGGTACTCCTACTGCTCGCCTCATCGAGAGGAATCCAAATATATGAGTTGTTAAGCTATGGGATATGAAATGGACGAGCGTCCAATAAAACAACATGTATTATGGGGTTGAATGCTTTTTGCTATTCACAAAATAAAACAAAAGCAGTCATGCAAATATCTGAATTTTCACAGCACAGCAAAATCAGTTGCACCATTCAATTCCGCTCGTCCAGACGGGGAGAATTCAATCACATTCATTCGATGCGACGTTTCTTATGGGATTTAATGAGCGACAACATTTTGACCCCAAACCGAGAGGATTCTGAGATGTTTGTGTTTTTTTGGTAATAACTCTGGAAGGAAACGTCGCAGACCCAGCAAGGTGGTACTCGTACTGCTCGCCTCGTCGAGAGGAATCCAAATATATGAATGGTTAAGCTATGGGATTTGAAATGGACTAGCGACCAATAAAACAGCATGTATTATGGGGTTGAATGCTTTTTGTTATTCACAAAATAAAACAAATGCAGTCATGCAAATATTTGAATTTTCACAGCACAGCAAAATCAGTTGCACCATTCAATTCCGCTCGTCCAGACGGGGAGAATTCAATCACATTTATTCGATGCGACGTTTCTTATGTGATTTAATAAGCGACACCATTTTGACCCCAAACCGAGAGGATTCTGGGATGTTTGTGGTTTTTTGGTAATAACTCTGGAAGGAAACGTCGCAGACCCATCAAGGTGGTACTCGTACTGCTCGCCTCATCGAGAGGAATCCAAATGTATGAGTTGTTAAGCTATGGGATTTGAAATGGACGAGCGACCAATAAAACAACATGTATTATGGGGTTGAATGCTTTTTGCTATTCACAAAATAAAACAAAAGCAGTCATGCAAATATCTGAATTTTCACAGCACAGCAAAATCAGTTGCACCATTCAATTCCGCTCGTCCAGACGGGTAGAATTCAATCACATTTATTCGATGCGACGTTTCTTATGGGATTTAATAAGCGACACCATTTTGACCCCAAACCGAGAGGATTCTGGGATGTTTGTGTTTTTTTGGTAATAACTCTGGAAGGAAACGTCGCAGACCCATCAAGCTGGTACTCGTACTGCTCGCCTCGTCGAGCGGAATCCAAATATATGAGTGTTTCAGCTATGGGATATGAAATGGACGAGCGACCAATAAAACAACATGTATTATGGGGTTGAATGCTTTTTGCTATTCACAAAATAAAACAAAAGCAGTCATGCAAATATCTGAATTTTCACAGCACAGCAAAATCAGTTGCACCATTCAATTCCGCTCGTCCAGACAAGGAGAATTCAATCACATTCATTCGATGCGATGTTTCCTATGGGATTTAATGAGTGACAACATTTTGACCCCAAACCGAGATGATTCTGGGATGTTTGTGTTTTTTTGGTAATAACTCTGGAAGGAAACGTCGCAGACCCATCAAGGTGGTACTCCTACTGCTCGCCTCATCGAGAGGAATCCAAATATATGAGTTGTTAAGCTATGGGATATGAAATGGACGAGCGACCAATAAAACAACATGTATTATGGGGTTGAATGCTTTTTGCTATTCACAAAATAAAACAAAAGCAGTCATGCAAATATCTGAATTTTCACAGCACAGCAAAATCAGTTGCACCATTCAATTCCGCTCATCCAGACGGGTAGAATTCAATCACATTCATTCGATGCGACGTTTCTTATGGGATTTAATAAGCGACACCATTTTGACCCCAAACCGAGAGGATTCTGGGATGTTTGTGTTTTTTTGGTAATAACTCTGGAAGGAAACGTCGCAGACCCATCAAGGTGGTACTCGTACTGCTCGCCTCATCGAGTGGAATCCAAATGTATGAGTTGTTAAGCTATGGGATATGAAATGGACGAGCGACCAATAAAACAACATGTATTATGGGGTTGAATGCTTTTTGCTATTCACAAAATAAAACAAAGCAGTCATGCAAATATCTGAATTTTCACAGCACAGCAAAATCAGTTGCACCATTCAATTCCGCTCGTCCAGACGGGGAGAATTCAATCACATTCATTCGATGCGACGTTTCTTATGGGATTTAATGAGCGATAACATTTTGACCCCAAACCGAGAGGATTCTGGGATGTTTGTGGTTTTTTGGTAATAACTCTGGAAGGAAACGTCGCAGACCGATCAAGGTGGTACTCGTACTGCTCGCCTCGTCGAGCGGAATCCAAATATATGAGTGTTTCAGCTATGGGATATGAAATGGACGAGCGACCAATAAAACAACATGTATTATGGGGTTGAATGCTTTTTGCTATTCACAAAATAAAACAAAAGCAGTCATGCAAATATCTGAATTTTCACAGCACAGCAAAATCAGTTGCACCATTCAATTCCGCTCGTCCAGACGGGGAGAATTCAATCACATTCATTCGATGCGATGTTTTCTATGGGATTTAATGAGCGACAACATTTTGACCCCAAACCGAGATGATTCTGGGATGTTTGTGTTTTTTTGGTAATAACTCTGGAAGGAAACGTCGCAGACCCATCAAGGTGGTACTCCTACTGCTCGCCTCATCGAGAGGAATCCAAATATATGAGTTGTTAAGCTATGGGATATGAAATGGACGAGCGTCCAATAAAACAACATGTATTATGGGGTTGAATGCTTTTTGCTATTCACAAAATAAAACAAAAGCAGTCATGCAAATATCTGAATTTTCACAGCACAGCAAAATCAGTTGCACCATTCAATTCCGCTCGTCCAGACGGGGAGAATTCAATCACATTCATTCGATGCGACGTTTCTTATGGGATTTAATGAGCGACAACATTTTGACCCCAAACCGAGAGGATTCTGAGATGTTTGTGTTTTTTTGGTAATAACTCTGGAAGGAAACGTCGCAGACCCAGCAAGGTGGTACTCGTACTGCTCGCCTCGTCGAGAGGAATCCAAATATATGAATGGTTAAGCTATGGGATTTGAAATGGACTAGCGACCAATAAAACAGCATGTATTATGGGGTTGAATGCTTTTTGTTATTCACAAAATAAAACAAATGCAGTCATGCAAATATTTGAATTTTCACAGCACAGCAAAATCAGTTGCACCATTCAATTCCGCTCGTCCAGACGGGGAGAATTCAATCACATTTATTCGATGCGACGTTTCTTATGGGATTTAATAAGCGACACCATTTTGACCCCAAACCGAGAGGATTCTGGGATGTTTGTGGTTTTTTGGTAATAACTCTGGAAGGAAACGTCGCAGACCCATCAAGGTGGTACTCGTACTGCTCGCCTCATCGAGAGGAATCCAAATGTATGAGTTGTTAAGCTATGGGATTTGAAATGGACGAGCGACCAATAAAACAACATGTATTATGGGGTTGAATGCTTTTTGCTATTCACAAAATAAAACAAAGCAGTCATGCAAATATCTGAATTTTCACAGCACAGCAAAATCAGTTGCACCATTCAATTCCGCTCGTCCAGACGGGGAGAATTCAATCACATTCATTCGATGCGACGTTTCTTATGGGATTTAATGAGCGACAACATTTTGACCCCAAACCGAGAGGATTCTGGGATGTTTGTGGTTTTTTGGTAATAACTCTGGAAGGAAACGTCGCAGACCGATCAACGTGGTACTCGTACTGCTCGCCTCGTCGAGCGGTATCCAAATATATGAGTGTTTCAGCTATGGGATATGAAATGGACGAGCGACCAATAAAACAACATGTATTATGGGGTTGAATGCTTTTTGCTATTCACAAAATAAAACAAAAGCAGTCATGCAAATATCTGAATTTTCACAGCACAGCAAAATCAGTTGCACCATTCAATTCCGCTCGTCCAGACGGGGAGAATTCAATCACATTCATTCGATGCGACGTTTCCTATGGGATTTAATGAGCGACAACATTTTGACCCCAAACCGAGATGATTCTGGGATGTTTGTGTTTTTTTGGTAATAACTCTGGAAGGAAACGTCGCAGACCCATCAAGGTGGTACTCGTACTGCTCGCCTCGTCGAGAGGAATCCAAATATATGAATGGTTAAGCTATGGGATTTGAAATGGACTAGCGACCAATAAAACAGCATGTATTATGGGGTTGAATGCTTTTTGTTATTCACAAAATAAAACAAATGCAGTCATGCAAATATTTGAATTTTCACAGCACAGCAAAATCAGTTGCACCATTCAATTCCGCTCGTCCAGACGGGGAGAATTCAATCACATTTATTCGATGCGACGTTTCTTATGGGATTTAATAAGCGACAACATTTTGACCCCAAACCGAGAGGATTCTGGGATGTTTGTGTTTTTTTGGTAATAACTCTGGAAGGAAACGTCGCAGAACCATCAAGGTGGTACTCGTACTGCTCGCCTCGTCGAGACGAATACAAATATATGAATGGTTAAGCTATGTGATATGAAATGGACGAGCGACCAATAAAACAGCATGTATTATGGGGTTGAATGCTTTTTGCTATTCACAAAATAAAACAAAAGCAGTCATGCAAATATCTGAATTTTCACAGCACAGCAAAATCAGTTACACCATTCAATTCCGCTCGTCCAGACGGGGAGAATTCAATCACATTCATTCGATGCGACGTTTCTTATGGGATTTAATAAGCGACACCATTTTGACCCCAAACCGAGAGGATTCTGGGATGTTTGTGGTTTTTTGGTAATAACTCTGGAAGGAAACGTCGCAGACCCATCAAGGTGGTACTCGTACTGCTCGCCTCATCGAGAGGAATCCAAATGTATGAGTTGATAAGCTATGGGATATGAAATGGACGAGCGACCAATAAAACAACATGTATTATGGGGTTGAATGCTTTTTGCTATTCACAAAATAAAACAAAGCAGTCATGCAAATATCTGAATTTTCACAGCACAGCAAAATCAGTTGCACCATTCAATTCCGCTCGTCCAGACGGGGAGAATTCAATCACATTCATTCGATGCGACGTTTCTTATGGGATTTAATAAGCGACACCATTTTGACCCCAAACCGAGAGGATTCTGGGATGTTTGTGGTTTTTTGGTAATAACTCTGGAAGGAAACGTCGCAGACCCATCAAGGTGGTACTCGTACTGCTCGCCTCATCGAGCGGAATCCAAATGTATGAGTTCTTAAGCTATGGGATATGAAATGGACAAGCGACCAATAAAACAACATGTATTATGGGGTTGAATGCTTTTTGCTATTCACAAAATAAAACAAAGCAGTCATGCAAATATCTGAATTTTCACAGCACAGCAAAATCAATTGCACCATTCAATTCCGCTCGTCCAGACGGGGAGAATTCAATCACATTCATTCGATGCGAAGTTTCTTATGGGATTTAATGAGCGGCAACATTTTGACCCCAAACCGAGAGGATTCTGGGATTTTTGTGGTTTTTTGGTAATAACTCTGGAAGGAAACGTCGCAGACCGATCAAGGTGGTACTCGTACTGCTCGCCTCGTCGAGCGGAATCCAAATATATGAGTGTTTCAGCTATGGGATATGAAATGGACGAGCGACCAATAAAACAACATGTATTATGGGGTTGAATGCTTTTTGCTATTCACAAAATAAAACAAAAGCAGTCATGCAAATATCTGAATTTTCACAGCACAGCAAAATCAGTTGCACCATTCAATTCCGCTCGTCCAGACGGGGAGAATTCAATCACATTCATTCGATGCGACGTTTCCTATGGGATTTAATGAGCGACAACATTTTGACCCCAAACCGAGATGATTCTGGGATGTTTGTGTTTTTTTGGTAATAACTCTGGAAGGAAACGTCGCAGACCCATCAAGGTGGTACTCGTACTGCTCGCCTCGTCGAGAGGAATCCAAATATATGAATGGTTAAGCAATGGGATTTGAAATGGACTAGCGACCAATAAAACAGCATGTATTATGGGGTTGAATGCTTTTTGTTATTCACAAAATAAAACAAATGCAGTCATGCAAATATTTGAATTTTCACAGCACAGCAAAATCAGTTGCACCATTCAATTCCGCTCGTCCAGACGGGGAGAATTCAATCACATTTATTCGATGCGACGTTTCTTATGGGATTTAATAAGCGACAACATTTTGACCCCAAACCGAGAGGATTCTGGGATGTTTGTGTTTTTTTGGTAATAACTCTGGAAGGAAACGTCGCAGAACCATCAAGGTGGTACTCGTACTGCTCGCCTCGTCGAGACGAATACAAATATATGAATGGTTAAGCTATGTGATATGAAATGGACGAGCGACCAATAAAACAGCATGTATTATGGGGTTGAATGCTTTTTGCTATTCACAAAATAAAACAAAAGCAGTCATGCAAATATCTGAATTTTCACAGCACAGCAAAATCAGTTACACCATTCAATTCCGCTCGTCCAGACGGGGAGAATTCAATCACATTCATTCGACGCGACGTTTCTTATGGGATTTAATAAGCGACACCATTTTGACCCCAAACCGAGAGGATTCTGGGATGTTTGTGGTTTTTTGGTAATAACTCTGGAATGAAACGTCGCAGACCCATCAAGGTGGTACTCGTACTGCTCGCCTCATCGAGAGGAATCCAAATGTATGAGTTGATAAGCTATGGGATATGAAATGGACGAGCGACCAATAAAACAACATGTATTATGGGGTTGAATGCTTTTTGCTATTCACAAAATAAAACAAAGCAGTCATGCAAATATCTGAATTTTCACAGCACAGCAAAATCAGTTGCACCATTCAATTCCGCTCGTCCAGACGGGGAGAATTCAATCACATTCATTCGATGCGACGTTTCTTATGGGATTTAATAAGCGACACCATTTTGACCCCAAACCGAGAGGATTCTGGGATGTTTGTGGTTTTTTGGTAATAACTCTGGAAGGAAACGTCGCAGACCCATCAAGGTGGTACTCGTACTGCTCGCCTCATCGAGCGGAATCCAAATGTATGAGTTCTTAAGCTATGGGATATGAAATGGACGAGCGACCAATAAAACAACATGTATTATGGGGTTGAATGCTTTTTGCTATTCACAAAATAAAACAAAGCAGTCATGCAAATATCTGAATTTTCACAGCACAGCAAAATCAGTTGCACCATTCAATTCCGCTCGTCCAGACGGGGAGAATTCAATCACATTCATTCGATGCGACGTTTCTTATGGGATTTAATAAGCGACACCATTTTGACCCCAAACCGAGAGGATTCTGGGATGTTTGTGGTTTTTTGGTAATAACTCTGGAAGGAAACGTCGCAGACCCATCAAGGTGGTACTCGTACTGCTCGCCTCATCGAGCGGAATCCAAATGTATGAGTTCTTAAGCTATGGGATATGAAATGGACGAGCGACCAATAAAACAACATGTATTATGGGGTTGAATGCTTTTTGCTATTCACAAAATAAAACAAAGCAGTCATGCAAATATCTGAATTTTCACAGCACAGCAAAATCAGTTGCACCATTCAATTCCGCTCGTCCAGACGGGGAGAATTCAATCACATTCATTCGATGCGACGTTTCTTATGGGATTTAATGAGCGACAACATTTTGACCCCAAACCGAGAGGATTCTGGGATGTTTGTGTTTTTTTGGTAATAACTCTGGAAGGAAACGTCGCAGACCCATCAAGGTGGTACTCCTACTGCTCGCCTCATCGAGAGGAATCCAAATATATGAGTGTTTCAGCTATGGGATATGAAATGGACGAGCGACCAATAAAACAACATGTATTATGGGGTTGAATGCTTTTTGCTATTCACAAAATAAAACAAAAGCAGTCATGCAAATATCTGAATTTTCACAGCACAGCAAAATCAGTTGCACCATTCAATTCCGCTCGTCCAGACAAGGATAATTCAATCACATTCATTCGATGCGATGTTTCCTATGGGATTTAATGAGCGACAACATTTTGACCCCAAACCGAGATGATTCTGGGATGTTTGTGTTTTTTTGGTAATAACTCTGGAAGGAAACGTCGCAGACCCATCAAGGTGGTACTCCTACTGCTCGCCTCATCGAGAGGAATCCAAATATATGAGTTGTTAAGCTATGGGATATGAAATGGACGAGCGACCAATAAAACAACATGTATTATGGGGTTGAATGCTTTTTGCTATTCACAAAATAAAACAAAAGCAGTCATGCAAATATCTGAATTTTCACAGCACAGCAAAATCAGTTGCACCATTCAATTCCGCTCATCCAGACGGGTAGAATTCAATCACATTCATTCGATGCGACGTTTCTTATGGGATTTAATAAGCGACACCATTTTGACCCCAAACCGAGAGGATTCTGGGATGTTTGTGGTTTTTTGGTAATAACTCTGGAAGGAAACGTCGCAGACCCATCAAGGTGGTACTCGTACTGCTCGCCTCATCGAGTGGAATCCAAATGTATGAGTTGTTAAGCTATGGGATATGAAATGGACGAGCGACCAATAAAACAACATGTATTATGGGGTTGAATGCTTTTTGCTATTCACAAAATAAAACAAAAGCAGTCATGCAAATATCTGAATTTTCACAGCACAGCAAAATCAGTTGCACCATTCAATTCCGCTCGTCCAGACGGGGAGAATTCAATCACATTCATTCGATGCGATGTTTTCTATGGGATTTAATGAGCGACAACATTTTGACCCCAAACCGAGATGATTCTGGGATGTTTGTGTTTTTTTGGTAATAACTCTGGAAGGAAACGTCGCAGACCCATCAAGGTGGTACTCCTACTGCTCGCCTCATCGAGAGGAATCCAAATATATGAGTTGTTAAGCTATGGGATATGAAATGGACGAGCGACCAATAAAACAACATGTATTATGGGGTTGAATGCTTTTTGCTATTCACAAAATAAAACAAAAGCAGTCATGCAAATATCTGAATTTTCACAGCACAGCAAAATCAGTTGCACCATTCAATTCCGCTCGTCCAGACGGGGAGAATTCAATCACATTCATTCGATGCGACGTTTCTTATGGGATTTAATGAGCGACAACATTTTGACCCCAAACCGAGAGGATTCTGAGATGTTTGTGTTTTTTTGGTAATAACTCTGGAAGGAAACGTCGCAGACCCATCAAGGTGGTACTCGTACTGCTCGCCTCGTCGAGAGGAATCCAAATATATGAATGGTTAAGCTATGGGATTTGAAATGGACTAGCGACCAATAAAACAGCATGTATTATGGGGTTGAATGCTTTTTGTTATTCACAAAATAAAACAAATGCAGTCATGCAAATATTTGAATTTTCACAGCACAGCAAAATCAGTTGCACCATTCAATTCCGCTCGTCCAGACGGGGAGAATTCAATCACATTTATTCGATGCGACGTTTCTTATGGGATTTAATAAGCGACACCATTTTGACCCCAAACCGAGAGGATTCTGGGATGTTTGTGGTTTTTTGGTAATAACTCTGGAAGGAAACGTCGCAGACCCATCAAGGTGGTACTCGTACTGCTCGCCTCATCGAGAGGAATCCAAATGTATGAGTTGTTAAGCTATGGGATTTGAAATGGACGAGCGACCAATAAAACAACATGTATTATGGGGTTG
This sequence comes from Petromyzon marinus, assembly GCF_048934315.1. Lineage (NCBI taxonomy): Eukaryota > Metazoa > Chordata > Hyperoartia > Petromyzontiformes > Petromyzontidae > Petromyzon > Petromyzon marinus. Next base: position 18,533,484 of record NC_133725.1, on the reverse strand, counting down.
AATGCTTTTTGCTATTCACAAAATAAAACAAAGCAGTCATGCAAATATCTGAATTTTCACAGCACAGCAAAATCAGTTGCACCATTCAATTCCGCTCGTCCAGACGGGGAGAATTCAATCACATTCATTCGATGCGACGTTTCTTATGGGATTTAATGAGCGACAACATTTTGACCCCAAACCGAGAGGATTCTGGGATGTTTGTGTTTTTTTGGTAATAACTCTGGAAGGAAACGTCGCAGAACCATCAAGGTGGTACTCGTACTGCTCGCCTCGTCGAGACGAATCCAAATATATGAATGGTTAAGCTATGTGATATGAAATGGACGAGCGACCAATAAAACAGCATGTATTATGGGGTTGAATGCTTTTTGCTATTCACAAAATAAAACAAAAGCAGTCATGCAAATATCTGAATTTTCACAGCACAGCAAAATCAGTTGCACCATTCAATTCCGCTCGTCCAGACGGGGAGAATTCAATCACATTCATTCGATGCGACGTTTCTTATGGGATTTAATGAGCGACAACATTTTGACCCCAAACCGAGAGGATTCTGGGATGTTTGTGGTTTTTTGGTAATAACTCTGGAAGGAAACGTCGCAGACCGATCAACGTGGTACTCGAACTGCTCGCCTCGTCGAGCGGAATCCAAATATATGAGTGTTTCAGCTATGGGATATGAAATGGACGAGCGACCAATAAAACAACATGTATTATGGGGTTGAATGCTTTTTGCTATTCACAAAATAAAACAAAAGCAGTCATGCAAATATCTGAATTTTCACAGCACAGCAAAATCAGTTGCACCATTCAATTCCGCTCGTCCAGACGGGGAGAATTCAATCACATTCATTCGATGCGACGTTTCTTATGGGATTTAATGAGCGACAACATTTTGACCCCAAACCAAGAGGATTCTGGGATGTTTGTGGTTTTTTGGTAATAACTCTGGAAGGAAACGTCGCAGACCGATCAACGTGGTACTCGTACTGCTCGCCTCGTCGAGCGGAATCCAAATATATGAGTGTTTCAGCTATGGGATATGAAATGGACGAGCGACCAATAAAACAACATGTATTATGGGGTTGAATGCTTTTTGCTATTCACAAAATAAAACAAAAGCAGTCATGCAAATATCTGAATTTTCACAGCACAGCAAAATCAGTTCCACCATTCAATTCCGCTCGTCCAGACGGGGAGAATTCAATCACATTCATTCGATGCGACGTTTCTTATGGGATTTAATGAGCGACAACATTTTGACCCCAAACCGAGAGGATTCTGGGATGTTTGTGTTTTTTTGGTAATAACTCTGGAAGAAAACGTCGCAGACCCATCAAGGTGGTACTCGTACTGCTCGCCTCGTCGAGAGGAATCCAAATATATGAATGGTTAAGCTATGGGATTTGAAATGGACTAGCGACCAATAAAACAGCATGTATTATGGGGTTGAATGCTTTTTGTTATTCACAAAATAAAACAAAAGCAGTCATGCAAATATCTGAATTTTCACAGCACAGCAAAATCAGTTGCACCATTCAATTCCGCTCGTCCAGACGGGGAGAATTCAATCACATTCATTCGATGCGACGTTTCTTATGGGATTTAATGAGCGACAACATTTTGACCCCAAACCGAGAGGATTCTGGGATGTTTGTGGTTTTTTGGTAATAACTCTGGAAGGAAACGTCGCAGACCGATCAACGTGGTACTCGTACTGCTCGCCTCGTCGAGCGGAATCCAAATATATGAGTGTTTCAGCTATGGGATATGAAATGGACGAGCGACCAATAAAACAACATGTATTATGGGGTTGAATGCTTTTTGCTATTCACAAAATAAAACAAAAGCAGTCATGCAAACATCTGAATTTTCACAGCACAGCAAAATCAGTTCCACCATTCAATTCCGCTCGTCCAGACGGGGAGAATTCAATCACATTCATTCGATGCGACGTTTCTTATGGGATTTAATGAGCGACAACATTTTGACCCCAAACCGAGAGGATTCTGGGATGTTTGTGTTTTTTTGGTAATAACTCTGGAAGAAAACGTCGCAGACCCATCAAGGTGGTACTCGTACTGCTCGCCTCGTCGAGAGGAATCCAAATATATGAATGGTTAAGCTATGGGATTTGAAATGGACTAGCGACCAATAAAACAGCATGTATTATGGGGTTGAATGCTTTTTGTTATTCACAAAATAAAACAAATGCAGTCATGCAAATATTTGAATTTTCACAGCACAGCAAAATCAGTTGCACCATTCAATTCCGCTCGTCCAGACGGGGAGAATTCAATCACATTTATTCGATGCGACGTTTCTTATGGGATTTAATAAGCGACAACATTTTGACCCCAAACCGAGAGGATTCTGGGATGTTTGTGTTTTTTTGATAATAACTCTGGAAGGAAACGTCGCAGAACCATCAAGGTGGTACTCGTACTGCTCGCCTCGTCGAGACGAATACAAATATATAAATGGTTAAGCTATGTGATATGAAATGGACGAGCGACCAATAAAACAGCATGTATTATGGGGTTGAATGCTTTTTGCTATTCACAAAATAAAACAAAAGCAGTCATGCAAATATCTGAATTTTCACAGCACAGCAAAATCAGTTACACCATTCAATTCCGCTCGTCCAGACGGGGAGAATTCAATCACATTCATTCGATGCGACGTTTCTTATGGGATTTAATAAGCGACACCATTTTGACCCCAAACCGAGAGGATTCTGGGATGTTTGTGGTTTTTTGGTAATAACTCTGGAATGAAACGTCGCAGACCCATCAAGGTGGTACTCGTACTGCTCGCCTCATCGAGAGGAATCCAAATGTATGAGTTGATAAGCTATGGGATATGAAATGGACGAGCGACCAATAAAACAACATGTATTATGGGGTTGAATGCTTTTTGCTATTCACAAAATAAAACAAAGCAGTCATGCAAATATCTGAATTTTCACAGCACAGCAAAATCAGTTGCACCATTCAATTCTGCTCGTCCAGACGGGGAGAATTCAATCACATTCATTCGATGCGACGTTTCTTATGGGATTTAATGAGCGACAACATTTTGACCCCAAACCGAGAGGATTCTGGGATTTTTGTGGTTTTTTGGTAATAACTCTGGAAGGAAACGTCGCAGACCGATCAAGGTGGTACTCGTACTGCTCGCCTCGTCGAGCGGAATCCAAATATATGAGTGTTTCAGCTATGGGATATGAAATGGACGAGCGACCAATAAAACAACATGTATTATGGGGTTGAATGCTTTTTGCTATTCACAAAATAAAACAAAAGCAGTCATGCAAATATCTGCATTTTCACAGCACAGCAAAATCAGTTGCACCATTCAATTCCTCTCGTCCAGACGGGGAGAATTCAATCACATTCATTCGATGCGACGTTTCCTATGGGATTTAATGAGCGACAACATTTTGACCCCAAACCGAGATGATTCTGGGATGTTTGTGTTTTTTTGGTAATAACTCTGGAAGGAAACGTCGCAGACCCATCAAGGTGGTACTCGTACTGCTCGCCTCGTCGAGAGGAATCCAAATATATGAATGGTTAAGCTATGGGATTTGAAATGGACTAGCGACCAATAAAACAGCATGTATTATGGGGTTGAATGCTTTTTGTTATTCACAAAATAAAACAAATGCAGTCATGCAAATATTTGAATTTTCACAGCACAGCAAAATCAGTTGCACCATTCAATTCCGCTCGTCCAGACGGGGAGAATTCAATCACATTTATTCGATGCGACGTTTCTTATGGGATTTAATAAGCGACAACATTTTGACGCCAAACCGAGAGGATTCTGGGATGTTTGTGTTTTTTTGGTAATAACTCTGGAAGGAAACGTCGCAGAACCATCAAGGTGGTACTCGTACTGCTCGCCTCGTCGAGACGAATACAAATATATGAATGGTTAAGCTATGTGATATGAAATGGACGAGCGACCAATAAAACAGCATGTATTATGGTGTTGAATGCTTTTTGCTATTCACAAAATAAAACAAAAGCAGTCATGCAAATATCTGAATTTTCACAGCACAGCAAAATCAGTTACACCATTCAATTCCGCTCGTCCAGACGGGTAGAATTCAATCACATTTATTCGATGCGACGTTTCTTATGGGATTTAATAAGCGACACCATTTTGACCCCAAACCGAGAGGATTCTGGGATGTTTGTGGTTTTTTGGTAATAACTCTGGAATGAAACGTCGCAGACCCATCAAGGTGGTACTCGTACTGCTCGCCTCGTCGAGAGGAATCCAAATATATGAATGGTTAAGCTATGGGATTTGAAATGGACTAGCGACCAATAAAACAGCATGTATTATGGGGTTGAATGCTTTTTGTTATTCACAAAATAAAACAAATGCAGTCATGCAAATATTTGAATTTTCACAGCACAGCAAAATCAGTTGCACCATTCAATTCCGCTCGTCCAGACGGGGAGAATTCAATCACATTTATTCGATGCGACGTTTCTTATGGGATTTAATAAGCGACAACATTTTGACCCCAAACCGAGAGGATTCTGGGATGTTTGTGTTTTTTTGGTAATAACTCTGGAAGGAAACGTCGCAGAACCATCAAGGTGGTACTCGTACTGCTCGCCTCGTCGAGAGGAATCCAAATATATGAATGGTTAAGCTATGTGATATGAAATGGACGAGCGACCAATAAAACAGCATGTATTATGGGGTTGAATGCTTTTTGCTATTCACAAAACAAAACAAAAGCAGTCATGCAAATATCTGAATTTTCACAGCACAGCAAAATCAGTTGCACCATTCAATTCCGCTCGTCCAGACGGGGAGAATTCAATCACATTCATTCGATGGGACGTTTCTTATGGGATTTAATAAGCGACAACATTTTGACCCCAAACCGAGAGGATTCTGGGATGTTTGTGATTTTTTGGTAATAACTCTGGAAGGAAACGTCGCAGACCCATCAAGGTGGTACTCCTACTGCTCGCCTCATCGAGAGGAATCCAAATATATGAGTTGTTAAGCTATGGGATATGAAATGGACGAGCGACCAATAAAACAACATGTATTATGGGGTTGAATGCTTTTTGCTATTCACAAAATAAAACAAAAGCAGTCATGCAAATATCTGAATTTTCACAGCACAGCAAAATCAGTTGCACCATTCAATTCCGCTCGTCCAGACGGGGAGAATTCAATCACATTCATTCGATGCGACGTTTCTTATGGGATTTAATGAGCGACAACATTTTGACCCCAAACCGAGAGGATTCTGAGATGTTTGTGTTTTTTTGGTAATAACTCTGGAAGGAAACGTCGCAGACCCATCAAGGTGGTACTCGTACTGCTCGCCTCGTCGAGAGGAATCCAAATATATGAATGGTTAAGCTATGGGATTTGAAATGGACTAGCGACCAATAAAACAGCATGTATTATGGGGTTGAATGCTTTTTGTTATTCACAAAATAAAACAAATGCAGTCATGCAAATATTTGAATTTTCACAGCACAGCAAAATCAGTTGCACCATTCAATTCCGCTCGTCCAGACGGGGAGAATTCAATCACATTTATTCGATGCGACGTTTCTTATGGGATTTAATAAGCGACACCATTTTGACCCCAAACCGATAGGATTCTGGGATGTTTGTGGTTTTTTGGTAATAACTCTGGAAGGAAACGTCGCAGACCCATCAAGGTGGTACTCGTACTGCTCGCCTCGTCGAGAGGAATCCAAATATATGAATGGTTAAGCTATGTGATATGAAATGGACGAGCGACCAATAAAACAGCATGTATTATGGGGTTGAATGCTTTTTGCTATTCACAAAACAAAACAAAAGCAGTCATGCAAATATCTGAATTTTCACAGCACAGCAAAATCAGTTGCACCATTCAATTCCGCTCGTCCAGACGGGGAGAATTCAATCACATTCATTCGATGGGACGTTTCTTATGGGATTTAATAAGCGACAACATTTTGACCCCAAACCGAGAGGATTCTGGGATGTTTGTGATTTTTTGGTAATAACTCTGGAAGGAAACGTCGCAGACCCATCAAGGTGGTACTCCTACTGCTCGCCTCATCGAGAGGAATCCAAATATATGAGTTGTTAAGCTATGGGATATGAAATGGACGAGCGACCAATAAAACAACATGTATTATGGGGTTGAATGCTTTTTGCTATTCACAAAATAAAACAAAAGCAGTCATGCAAATATCTGAATTTTCACAGCACAGCAAAATCAGTTGCACCATTCAATTCCGCTCGTCCAGACGGGGAGAATTCAATCACATTCATTCGATGCGACGTTTCTTATGGGATTTAATGAGCGACAACATTTTGACCCCAAACCGAGAGGATTCTGAGATGTTTGTGTTTTTTTGGTAATAACTCTGGAAGGAAACGTCGCAGACCCATCAAGGTGGTACTCGTACTGCTCGCCTCGTCGAGAGGAATCCAAATATATGAATGGTTAAGCTATGGGATTTGAAATGGACTAGCGACCAATAAAACAGCATGTATTATGGGGTTGAATGCTTTTTGTTATTCACAAAATAAAACAAATGCAGTCATGCAAATATTTGAATTTTCACAGCACAGCAAAATCAGTTGCACCATTCAATTCCGCTCGTCCAGACGGGGAGAATTCAATCACATTTATTCGATGCGACGTTTCTTATGGGATTTAATAAGCGACACCATTTTGACCCCAAACCGAGAGGATTCTGGGATGTTTGTGGTTTTTTGGTAATAACTCTGGAAGGAAACGTCGCAGACCCATCAAGGTGGTACTCGTACTGCTCGCCTCATCGAGAGGAATCCAAATGTATGAGTTGTTAAGCTATGGGATTTGAAATGGACGAGCGACCAATAAAACAACATGTATTATGGGGTTGAATGCTTTTTGCTATTCACAAAATAAAACAAAGCAGTCATGCAAATATCTGAATTTTCACAGCACAGCAAAATCAGTTGCACCATTCAATTCCGCTCGTCCAGACGGGGAGAATTCAATCACATTCATTCGATGCGACGTTTCTTATGGGATTTAATGAGCGACAACATTTTGACCCCAAACCGAGAGGATTCTGGGATGTTTGTGTTTTTTTGGTAATAACTCTGGAAGGAAACGTCGCAGAACCATCAAGGTGGTACTCGTACTGCTCGCCTCGTCGAGACGAATCCAAATATATGAATGGTTAAGCTATGTGATATGAAATGGACGAGCGACCAATAAAACAGCATGTATTATGGGGTTGAATGCTTTTTGCTATTCACAAAATAAAACAAAAGCAGTCATGCAAATATCTGAATTTTCACAGCACAGCAAAATCAGTTGCACCATTCAATTCCGCTCGTCCAGACGGGGAGAATTCAATCACATTCATTCGATGCGACGTTTCTTATGGGATTTAATGAGCGACAACATTTTGACCCCAAACCGAGAGGATTCTGGGATGTTTGTGGTTTTTTGGTAATAACTCTGGAAGGAAACGTCGCAGACCGATCAACGTGGTACTCGTACTGCTCGCCTCGTCGAGCGGAATCCAAATATATGAGTGTTTCAGCTATGGGATATGAAATGGACGAGCGACCAATAAAACAACATGTATTATGGGGTTGAATGCTTTTTGCTATTCACAAAATAAAACAAAAGCAGTCATGCAAATATCTGAATTTTCACAGCACAGCAAAATCAGTTGCACCATTCAATTCCGCTCGTCCAGACGGGGAGAATTCAATCACATTCATTCGATGCGACGTTTCCTATGGGATTTAATGAGCGACAACATTTTGACCCCAAACCGAGATGATTCTGGGATGTTTGTGTTTTTTTGGTAATAACTCTGGAAGGAAACGTCGCAGACCCATCAAGGTGGTACTCGTACTGCTCGCCTCGTCGAGAGGAATCCAAATATATGAATGGTTAAGCTATGGGATTTGAAATGGACTAGCGACCAATAAAACAGCATGTATTATGGGGTTGAATGCTTTTTGTTATTCACAAAATAAAACAAATGCAGTCATGCAAATATTTGAATTTTCACAGCACAGCAAAATCAGTTGCACCATTCAATTCCGCTCGTCCAGACGGGGAGAATTCAATCACATTTATTCGATGCGACGTTTCTTATGGGATTTAATAAGCGACAACATTTTGACCCCAAACCGAGAGGATTCTGGGATGTTTGTGTTTTTTTGATAATAACTCTGGAAGGAAACGTCGCAGAACCATCAAGGTGGTACTCGTACTGCTCGCCTCGTCGAGACGAATACAAATATATAAATGGTTAAGCTATGTGATATGAAATGGACGAGCGACCAATAAAACAGCATGTATTATGGGGTTGAATGCTTTTTGCTATTCACAAAATAAAACAAAAGCAGTCATGCAAATATCTGAATTTTCACAGCACAGCAAAATCAGTTACACCATTCAATTCCGCTCGTCCAGACGGGGAGAATTCAATCACATTCATTCGATGCGACGTTTCTTATGGGATTTAATAAGCGACACCATTTTGACCCCAAACCGAGAGGATTCTGGGATGTTTGTGGTTTTTTGGTAATAACTCTGGAATGAAACGTCGCAGACCCATCAAGGTGGTACTCGTACTGCTCGCCTCATCGAGAGGAATCCAAATGTATGAGTTGATAAGCTATGGGATATGAAATGGACGAGCGACCAATAAAACAACATGTATTATGGGGTTGAATGCTTTTTGCTATTCACAAAATAAAACAAAGCAGTCATGCAAATATCTGAATTTTCACAGCACAGCAAAATCAGTTGCACCATTCAATTCTGCTCGTCCAGACGGGGAGAATTCAATCACATTTATTCGATGCGACGTTTCTTATGGGATTTAATAAGCGACACCATTTTGACCCCAAACCGAGAGGATTCTGGGATGTTTGTGGTTTTTTGGTAATAACTCTGGAAGGAAACGTCGCAGACCCATCAAGGTGGTACTCGTACTGCTCGCCTCGTCGAGAGGAATCCAAATATATGAATGGTTAAGCTATGTGATATGAAATGGACGAGCGACCAATAAAACAGCATGTATTATGGGGTTGAATGCTTTTTGCTATTCACAAAACAAAACAAAAGCAGTCATGCAAATATCTGAATTTTCACAGCACAGCAAAATCAGTTGCACCATTCAATTCCGCTCGTCCAGACGGGGAGAATTCAATCACATTCATTCGATGGGACGTTTCTTATGGGATTTAATAAGCGACAACATTTTGACCCCAAACCGAGAGGATTCTGGGATGTTTGTGATTTTTTGGTAATAACTCTGGAAGGAAACGTCGCAGACCCATCAAGGTGGTACTCCTACTGCTCGCCTCATCGAGAGGAATCCAAATATATGAGTTGTTAAGCTATGGGATATGAAATGGACGAGCGACCAATAAAACAACATGTATTATGGGGTTGAATGCTTTTTGCTATTCACAAAATAAAACAAAAGCAGTCATGCAAATATCTGAATTTTCACAGCACAGCAAAATCAGTTGCACCATTCAATTCCGCTCGTCCAGACGGGGAGAATTCAATCACATTCATTCGATGCGACGTTTCTTATGGGATTTAATGAGCGACAACATTTTGACCCCAAACCGAGAGGATTCTGAGATGTTTGTGTTTTTTTGGTAATAACTCTGGAAGGAAACGTCGCAGACCCATCAAGGTGGTACTCGTACTGCTCGCCTCGTCGAGAGGAATCCAAATATATGAATGGTTAAGCTATGGGATTTGAAATGGACTAGCGACCAATAAAACAGCATGTATTATGGGGTTGAATGCTTTTTGTTATTCACAAAATAAAACAAATGCAGTCATGCAAATATTTGAATTTTCACAGCACAGCAAAATCAGTTGCACCATTCAATTCCGCTCGTCCAGACGGGGAGAATTCAATCACATTTATTCGATGCGACGTTTCTTATGGGATTTAATAAGCGACACCATTTTGACCCCAAACCGAGAGGATTCTGGGATGTTTGTGGTTTTTTGGTAATAACTCTGGAAGGAAACGTCGCAGACCCATCAAGGTGGTACTCGTACTGCTCGCCTCATCGAGAGGAATCCAAATGTATGAGTTGTTAAGCTATGGGATTTGAAATGGACGAGCGACCAATAAAACAACATGTATTATGGGGTTGAATGCTTTTTGCTATTCACAAAATAAAACAAAGCAGTCATGCAAATATCTGAATTTTCACAGCACAGCAAAATCAGTTGCACCATTCAATTCCGCTCGTCCAGACGGGGAGAATTCAATCACATTCATTCGATGCGACGTTTCTTATGGGATTTAATGAGCGACAACATTTTGACCCCAAACCGAGAGGATTCTGGGATGTTTGTGTTTTTTTGGTAATAACTCTGGAAGGAAACGTCGCAGAACCATCAAGGTGGTACTCGTACTGCTCGCCTCGTCGAGACGAATCCAAATATATGAATGGTTAAGCTATGTGATATGAAATGGACGAGCGACCAATAAAACAGCATGTATTATGGGGTTGAATGCTTTTTGCTATTCACAAAATAAAACAAAAGCAGTCATGCAAATATCTGAATTTTCACAGCACAGCAAAATCAGTTGCACCATTCAATTCCGCTCGTCCAGACGGGGAGAATTCAATCACATTCATTCGATGCGACGTTTCTTATGGGATTTAATGAGCGACAACATTTTGACCCCAAACCGAGAGGATTCTGGGATGTTTGTGGTTTTTTGGTAATAACTCTGGAAGGAAACGTCGCAGACCGATCAACGTGGTACTCGTACTGCTCGCCTCGTCGAGCGGAATCCAAATATATGAGTGTTTCAGCTATGGGATATGAAATGGACGAGCGACCAATAAAACAACATGTATTATGGGGTTGAATGCTTTTTGCTATTCACAAAATAAAACAAAAGCAGTCATGCAAATATCTGAATTTTCACAGCACAGCAAAATCAGTTGCACCATTCAATTCCGCTCGTCCAGACGGGGAGAATTCAATCACATTCATTCGATGCGACGTTTCCTATGGGATTTAATGAGCGACAACATTTTGACCCCAAACCGAGATGATTCTGGGATGTTTGTGTTTTTTTGGTAATAACTCTGGAAGGAAACGTCGCAGACCCATCAAGGTGGTACTCGTACTGCTCGCCTCGTCGAGAGGAATCCAAATATATGAATGGTTAAGCTATGGGATTTGAAATGGACTAGCGACCAATAAAACAGCATGTATTATGGGGTTGAATGCTTTTTGTTATTCACAAAATAAAACAAATGCAGTCATGCAAATATTTGAATTTTCACAGCACAGCAAAATCAGTTGCACCATTCAATTCCGCTCGTCCAGACGGGGAGAATTCAATCACATTTATTCGATGCGACGTTTCTTATGGGATTTAATAAGCGACAACATTTTGACCCCAAACCGAGAGGATTCTGGGATGTTTGTGTTTTTTTGATAATAACTCTGGAAGGAAACGTCGCAGAACCATCAAGGTGGTACTCGTACTGCTCGCCTCGTCGAGACGAATACAAATATATAAATGGTTAAGCTATGTGATATGAAATGGACGAGCGACCAATAAAACAGCATGTATTATGGGGTTGAATGCTTTTTGCTATTCACAAAATAAAACAAAAGCAGTCATGCAAATATCTGAATTTTCACAGCACAGCAAAATCAGTTACACCATTCAATTCCGCTCGTCCAGACGGGGAGAATTCAATCACATTCATTCGATGCGACGTTTCTTATGGGATTTAATAAGCGACACCATTTTGACCCCAAACCGAGAGGATTCTGGGATGTTTGTGGTTTTTTGGTAATAACTCTGGAATGAAACGTCGCAGACCCATCAAGGTGGTACTCGTACTGCTCGCCTCATCGAGAGGAATCCAAATGTATGAGTTGATAAGCTATGGGATATGAAATGGACGAGCGACCAATAAAACAACATGTATTATGGGGTTGAATGCTTTTTGCTATTCACAAAATAAAACAAAGCAGTCATGCAAATATCTGAATTTTCACAGCACAGCAAAATCAGTTGCACCATTCAATTCTGCTCGTCCAGACGGGGAGAATTCAATCACATTCATTCGATGCGACGTTTCTTATGGGATTTAATGAGCGACAACATTTTGACCCCAAACCGAGAGGATTCTGGGATTTTTGTGGTTTTTTGGTAATAACTCTGGAAGGAAACGTCGCAGACCGATCAAGGTGGTACTCGTACTGCTCGCCTCGTCGAGCGGAATCCAAATATATGAGTGTTTCAGCTATGGGATATGAAATGGACGAGCGACCAATAAAACAACATGTATTATGGGGTTGAATGCTTTTTGCTATTCACAAAATAAAACAAAAGCAGTCATGCAAATATCTGCATTTTCACAGCACAGCAAAATCAGTTGCACCATTCAATTCCTCTCGTCCAGACGGGGAGAATTCAATCACATTCATTCGATGCGACGTTTCCTATGGGATTTAATGAGCGACAACATTTTGACCCCAAACCGAGATGATTCTGGGATGTTTGTGTTTTTTTGGTAATAACTCTGGAAGGAAACGTCGCAGACCCATCAAGGTGGTACTCGTACTGCTCGCCTCGTCGAGAGGAATCCAAATATATGAATGGTTAAGCTATGGGATTTGAAATGGACTAGCGACCAATAAAACAGCATGTATTATGGGGTTGAATGCTTTTTGTTATTCACAAAATAAAACAAATGCAGTCATGCAAATATTTGAATTTTCACAGCACAGCAAAATCAGTTGCACCATTCAATTCCGCTCGTCCAGACGGGGAGAATTCAATCACATTTATTCGATGCGACGTTTCTTATGGGATTTAATAAGCGACAACATTTTGACGCCAAACCGAGAGGATTCTGGGATGTTTGTGTTTTTTTGGTAATAACTCTGGAAGGAAACGTCGCAGAACCATCAAGGTGGTACTCGTACTGCTCGCCTCGTCGAGACGAATACAAATATATGAATGGTTAAGCTATGTGATATGAAATGGACGAGCGACCAATAAAACAGCATGTATTATGGTGTTGAATGCTTTTTGCTATTCACAAAATAAAACAAAAGCAGTCATGCAAATATCTGAATTTTCACAGCACAGCAAAATCAGTTACACCATTCAATTCCGCTCGTCCAGACGGGTAGAATTCAATCACATTTATTCGATGCGACGTTTCTTATGGGATTTAATAAGCGACACCATTTTGACCCCAAACCGAGAGGATTCTGGGATGTTTGTGGTTTTTTGGTAATAACTCTGGAATGAAACGTCGCAGACCCATCAAGGTGGTACTCGTACTGCTCGCCTCATCGAGAGGAATCCAAATGTATGAGTTGATAAGCTATGGGATATGAAATGGACGAGCGACCAATAAAACAACATGTATTATGGGGTTGAATGCTTTTTGCTATTCACAAAATAAAACAAAAGCAGTCATGCAAATATCTGAATTTTCACAGCACAGCAAAATCAGTTGCACCATTCAATTCCGCTCGTCCAGACGGGGAGAATTCAATCACATTCATTCGATGCGACGTTTCTTATGGGATTTAATGAGCGACAACATTTTGACCCCAAACCGAGAGGATTCTGGGATGTTTGTGTTTTTTTGGTAATAACTCTGGAAGAAAACGTCGCAGACCCATCAAGGTGGTACTCGTACTGCTCGCCTCGTCGAGAGGAATCCAAATATATGAATGGTTAAGCTATGGGATTTGAAATGGACTAGCGACCAATAAAACAACATGTATTATGGGGTTGAATGCTTTTTGTTATTCACAAAATAAAACAAATGCAGTCATGCAAATATTTGAATTTTCACAGCACAGCAAAATCAGTTGCACCATTCAATTCCGCTCGTCCAGACGGGGAGAATTCAATCACATTTATTCGATGCGACGTTTCTTATGGGATTTAATAAGCGACAACATTTTGACCCCAAACCGAGAGGATTCTGGGATGTTTGTGTTTTTTTGGTAATAACTCTGGAAGGAAACGTCGCAGAACCATCAAGGTGGTACTCGTACTGCTCGCCTCGTCGAGAGGAATCCAAATATATGAATGGTTAAGCTATGTGATATGAAATGGACGAGCGACCAATAAAACAGCATGTATTATGGGGTTGAATGCTTTTTGCTATTCACAAAACAAAACAAAAGCAGTCATGCAAATATCTGAATTTTCACAGCACAGCAAAATCAGTTGCACCATTCAATTCCGCTCGTCCAGACGGGGAGAATTCAATCACATTCATTCGATGGGACGTTTCTTATGGGATTTAATAAGCGACAACATTTTGACCCCAAACCGAGAGGATTCTGGGATGTTTGTGATTTTTTGGTAATAACTCTGGAAGGAAACGTCGCAGACCCATCAAGGTGGTACTCGTACTGCTCGCCTCGTCGAGCGGAATCCAAATATATGAGTGTTTCAGCTATGGGATATGAAATGGACGAGCGACCAATAAAACAACATGTATTATGGGGTTGAATGCTTTTTGCTATTCACAAAATAAAACAAAAGCAGTCATGCAAATATCTGAATTTTCACAGCACAGCAAAATCAGTTGCACCATTCAATTCCGCTCGTCCAGACGGGAAGAATTCAATCACATTCATTCGATGCGACGTTTCCTATGGGATTTAATGAGCGACAACATTTTGACCCCAAACCGAGATGATTCTGGGATGTTTGTGTTTTTTTGGTAATAACTCTGGAAGGAAACGGCGCAGACCCATCAAGGTGGTACTCGTACTGCTCGCTTCATCGAGAGGAATCCAAATATTTGAGTTGGTAAGCTATGGGATATGAAATGGACGAGCGACCAATAAAACAACATGTATTATGGGGTTGAATGCTTTTTGCTATTCACAAAATAAAACAAAAGCAGTCATGCAAACATCTGAATTTTCACAGCACAGCAAAATCAGTTCCACCATTCAATTCCGCTCGTCCAGACGGGGAGAATTCAATCACATTCATTCGATGCGACGTTTCTTATGGGATTTAATGAGCGACAACATTTTGACCCCAAACCGAGAGGATTCTGGGATGTTTGTGTTTTTTTGGTAATAACTCTGGAAGAAAACGTCGCAGACCCATCAAGGTGGTACTCGTACTGCTCGCCTCGTCGAGACGAATACAAATATATGAATGGTTAAGCTATGTGATATGAAATGGACGAGCGACCAATAAAACAGCATGTATTATGGTGTTGAATGCTTTTTGCTATTCACAAAATAAAACAAAAGCAGTCATGCAAATATCTGAATTTTCACAGCACAGCAAAATCAGTTACACCATTCAATTCCGCTCGTCCAGACGGGTAGAATTCAATCACATTTATTCGATGCGACGTTTCTTATGGGATTTAATAAGCGACACCATTTTGACCCCAAACCGAGAGGATTCTGGGATGTTTGTGGTTTTTTGGTAATAACTCTGGAATGAAACGTCGCAGACCCATCAAGGTGGTACTCGTACTGCTCGCCTCATCGAGAGGAATCCAAATGTATGAGTTGATAAGCTATGGGATATGAAATGGACGAGCGACCAATAAAACAACATGTATTATGGGGTTGAATGCTTTTTGCTATTCACAAAATAAAACAAAAGCAGTCATGCAAATATCTGAATTTTCACAGCACAGCAAAATCAGTTGCACCATTCAATTCCGCTCGTCCAGACGGGGAGAATTCAATCACATTCATTCGATGCGACGTTTCTTATGGGATTTAATGAGCGACAACATTTTGACCCCAAACCGAGAGGATTCTGGGATGTTTGTGTTTTTTTGGTAATAACTCTGGAAGAAAACGTCGCAGACCCATCAAGGTGGTACTCGTACTGCTCGCCTCGTCGAGAGGAATCCAAATATATGAATGGTTAAGCTATGGGATTTGAAATGGACTAGCGACCAATAAAACAGCATGTATTATGGGGTTGAATGCTTTTTGTTATTCACAAAATAAAACAAATGCAGTCATGCAAATATTTGAATTTTCACAGCACAGCAAAATCAGTTGCACCATTCAATTCCGCTCGTCCAGACGGGGAGAATTCAATCACATTTATTCGATGCGACGTTTCTTATGGGATTTAATAAGCGACAACATTTTGACCCCAAACCGAGAGGATTCTGGGATGTTTGTGTTTTTTTGGTAATAACTCTGGAAGGAAACGTCGCAGAACCATCAAGGTGGTACTCGTACTGCTCGCCTCGTCGAGAGGAATCCAAATATATGAATGGTTAAGCTATGTGATATGAAATGGACGAGCGACCAATAAAACAGCATGTATTATGGGGTTGAATGCTTTTTGCTATTCACAAAACAAAACAAAAGCAGTCATGCAAATATCTGAATTTTCACAGCACAGCAAAATCAGTTGCACCATTCAATTCCGCTCGTCCAGACGGGGAGAATTCAATCACATTCATTCGATGGGACGTTTCTTATGGGATTTAATAAGCGACAACATTTTGACCCCAAACCGAGAGGATTCTGGGATGTTTGTGATTTTTTGGTAATAACTCTGGAAGGAAACGTCGCAGACCCATCAAGGTGGTACTCGTACTGCTCGCCTCGTCGAGCGGAATCCAAATATATGAGTGTTTCAGCTATGGGATATGAAATGGACGAGCGACCAATAAAACAACATGTATTATGGGGTTGAATGCTTTTTGCTATTCACAAAATAAAACAAAAGCAGTCATGCAAATATCTGAATTTTCACAGCACAGCAAAATCAGTTGCACCATTCAATTCCGCTCGTCCAGACGGGAAGAATTCAATCACATTCATTCGATGCGACGTTTCCTATGGGATTTAATGAGCGACAACATTTTGACCCCAAACCGAGATGATTCTGGGATGTTTGTGTTTTTTTGGTAATAACTCTGGAAGGAAACGGCGCAGACCCATCAAGGTGGTACTCGTACTGCTCGCTTCATCGAGAGGAATCCAAATATTTGAGTTGGTAAGCTATGGGATATGAAATGGACGAGCGACCAATAAAACAACATGTATTATGGGGTTGAATGCTTTTTGCTATTCACAAAATAAAACAAAAGCAGTCATGCAAACATCTGAATTTTCACAGCACAGCAAAATCAGTTCCACCATTCAATTCCGCTCGTCCAGACGGGGAGAATTCAATCACATTCATTCGATGCGACGTTTCTTATGGGATTTAATGAGCGACAACATTTTGACCCCAAACCGAGAGGATTCTGGGATGTTTGTGTTTTTTTGGTAATAACTCTGGAAGAAAACGTCGCAGACCCATCAAGGTGGTACTCGTACTGCTCGCCTCGTCGAGAGGAATCCAAATATATGAATGGTTAAGCTATGGGATTTGAAATGGACTAGCGACCAATAAAACAGCATGTATTATGGGGTTGAATGCTTTTTGTTATTCACAAAATAAAACAAATGCAGTCATGCAAATATTTGAATTTTCACAGCACAGCAAAATCAGTTGCACCATTCAATTCCGCTCGTCCAGACGGGGAGAATTCAATCACATTTATTCGATGCGACGTTTCTTATGGGATTTAATAAGCGACAACATTTTGACCCCAAACCGCGAGGATTCTGGGATGTTTGTGTTTTTTTGGTAATAACTCTGGAAGGAAACGTCGCAGAACCATCAAGGTGGTTCTCGTACTGCTCGCCTCGTCGAGAGGAATCCAAATATATGAATGGTTAAGCTATGTGATATGAAATGGACGAGCGACCAATAAAACAGCATGTATTATGGGGTTGAATGCTTTTTGCTATTCACAAAACAAAACAAAAGCAGTCATGCAAATATCTGAATTTTCACAGCACAGCAAAATCAGTTGCACCATTCAATTCCGCTCGTCCAGACGGGGAGAATTCAATCACATTCATTCGATGGGACGTTTCTTATGGGATTTAATAAGCGACAACATTTTGACCCCAAACCGAGAGGATTCTGGGATGTTTGTGGTTTTTTGGTAATAACTCTGGAAGGAAACGTCGCAGACCCATCAAGGTGGTACTCGTACTGCTCGCCTCGTCGAGCGGAATCCAAATATATGAGTGTTTCAGCTATGGGATATGAAATGGACGAGCGACCAATAAAACAACATGTATTATGGGGTTGAATGCTTTTTGCTATTCACAAAATAAAACAAAAGCAGTTATGTAAATATCTGAATTTTCACAGCACAGCAAAATCAGTTGCACCATTCAATTCCGCTCGTCCAGACGGGGAGAATTCAATCACATTTATTCGATGCGACGTTTCTTATGGGATTTAATAAGCGACAACATTTTGACCCCAAACCGAGAGGATTCTGGGATGTTTGTGGTTTTTTGGTAATAACTCTGGAAGTAAACGTCGCAGACCCATCAAGGTGGTACTCGTACTGCTCGCCTCGTCGAGAGGAATCCAAATATATGAATGGTTAAGCTATGGGATTTGAAATGGACTAGCGACCAATAAAACAGCATGTATTATGGGGTTGAATGCTTTTTTTATTCACAAAATAAAACAAATGCATTCATGCAAATATTTGAATTTTCACAGCACAGCAAAATCAGTTGCACCATTCAATTCCGCTCGTCCAGACGGGGAGAATTCAATCACATTTATTCGATGCGACGTTTCTTATGGGATTTAATAAGCGACAACATTTTGACCCCAAACCGAGAGGATTCTGGGATGTTTGTGTTTTTTTGGTAATAACTCTGGAAGGAAACGGCGCAGACCCATCAAGGTGGTACTCGTACTGATCGCTTCATCGAGAGGAATCCAAATATTTGAGTTGTTAAGCTATGGGATATGAAATGGACGAGCGACCAATAAAACAGCATGTATTATGGGGTTGAATGCTTTTTGCTATTCACAAAACAAAACAAAAGCAGTCATGCAAATATCTGAATTTTCACAGCACAGCAAAATCAGTTGCACCATTCAATTCCGCTCGTCCAGACGGGGAGAATTCAATCACATTCATTCGATGGGACGTTTCTTATGGGATTTAATAAGCGACAACATTTTGACCCCAAACCGAGAGGATTCTGGGATGTTTGTGATTTTTTGGTAATAACTCTGGAAGGAAACGTCGCAGACCCATCAAGGTGGTACTCGTACTGCTCGCCTCGTCGAGCGGAATCCAAATATATGAGTGTTTCAGCTATGGGATATGAAATGGACGAGCGACCAATAAAACAACATGTATTATGGGGTTGAATGCTTTTTGCTATTCACAAAATAAAACAAAAGCAGTCATGCAAATATCTGAATTTTCACAGCACAGCAAAATCAGTTGCACCATTCAATTCCGCTCGTCCAGACGGGAAGAATTCAATCACATTCATTCGATGCGACGTTTCCTATGGGATTTAATGAGCGACAACATTTTGACCCCAAACCGAGATGATTCTGGGATGTTTGTGTTTTTTTGGTAATAACTCTGGAAGGAAACGGCGCAGACCCATCAAGGTGGTACTCGTACTGCTCGCTTCATCGAGAGGAATCCAAATATTTGAGTTGGTAAGCTATGGGATATGAAATGGACGAGCGACCAATAAAACAACATGTATTATGGGGTTGAATGCTTTTTGCTATTCACAAAATAAAACAAAAGCAGTCATGCAAACATCTGAATTTTCACAGCACAGCAAAATCAGTTCCACCATTCAATTCCGCTCGTCCAGACGGGGAGAATTCAATCACATTCATTCGATGCGACGTTTCTTATGGGATTTAATGAGCGACAACATTTTGACCCCAAACCGAGAGGATTCTGGGATGTTTGTGTTTTTTTGGTAATAACTCTGGAAGAAAACGTCGCAGACCCATCAAGGTGGTACTCGTACTGCTCGCCTCGTCGAGAGGAATCCAAATATATGAATGGTTAAGCTATGGGATTTGAAATGGACTAGCGACCAATAAAACAGCATGTATTATGGGGTTGAATGCTTTTTGTTATTCACAAAATAAAACAAATGCAGTCATGCAAATATTTGAATTTTCACAGCACAGCAAAATCAGTTGCACCATTCAATTCCGCTCGTCCAGACGGGGAGAATTCAATCACATTTATTCGATGCGACGTTTCTTATGGGATTTAATAAGCGACAACATTTTGACCCCAAACCGCGAGGATTCTGGGATGTTTGTGTTTTTTTGGTAATAACTCTGGAAGGAAACGTCGCAGAACCATCAAGGTGGTACTCGTACTGCTCGCCTCGTCGAGAGGAATCCAAATATATGAATGGTTAAGCTATGTGATATGAAATGGACGAGCGACCAATAAAACAGCATGTATTATGGGGTTGAATGCTTTTTGCTATTCACAAAACAAAACAAAAGCAGTCATGCAAATATCTGAATTTTCACAGCACAGCAAAATCAGTTGCACCATTCAATTCCGCTCGTCCAGACGGGGAGAATTCAATCACATTCATTCGATGGGACGTTTCTTATGGGATTTAATAAGCGACAACATTTTGACCCCAAACCGAGAGGATTCTGGGATGTTTGTGGTTTTTTGGTAATAACTCTGGAAGGAAACGTCGCAGACCCATCAAGGTGGTACTCGTACTGCTCGCCTCGTCGAGCGGAATCCAAATATATGAGTGTTTCAGCTATGGGATATGAAATGGACGAGCGACCAATAAAACAACATGTATTATGGGGTTGAATGCTTTTTGCTATTCACAAAATAAAACAAAAGCAGTTATGTAAATATCTGAATTTTCACAGCACAGCAAAATCAGTTGCACCATTCAATTCCGCTCGTCCAGACGGGGAGAATTCAATCACATTTATTCGATGCGACGTTTCTTATGGGATTTAATAAGCGACAACATTTTGACCCCAAACCGAGAGGATTCTGGGATGTTTGTGGTTTTTTGGTAATAACTCTGGAAGTAAACGTCGCAGACCCATCAAGGTGGTACTCGTACTGCTCGCCTCGTCGAGAGGAATCCAAATATATGAATGGTTAAGCTATGGGATTTGAAATGGACTAGCGACCAATAAAACAGCATGTATTATGGGGTTGAATGCTTTTTTTATTCACAAAATAAAACAAATGCATTCATGCAAATATTTGAATTTTCACAGCACAGCAAAATCAGTTGCACCATTCAATTCCGCTCGTCCAGACGGGGAGAATTCAATCACATTTATTCGATGCGACGTTTCTTATGGGATTTAATAAGCGACAACATTTTGACCCCAAACCGAGAGGATTCTGGGATGTTTGTGTTTTTTTGGTAATAACTCTGGAAGGAAACGGCGCAGACCCATCAAGGTGGTACTCGTACTGATCGCTTCATCGAGAGGAATCCAAATATTTGAGTTGTTAAGCTATGGGATATGAAATGGACGAGCGACCAATAAAACAACATGTATTATGGGGTTGAATGCTTTTTGCTATTCACAAAATAAAACAAAAGCAGTCATGCAAACATCTGAATTTTCACAGCACAGCAAAATCAGTTGCACCATTCAATTCCGCTCGTCCAGACGGGGAGAATTCAATCACATTTATTCGATGCGACGTTTCTTATGGGATTTAATAAGCGACAACATTTTGACCCCAAACCGCGAGGATTCTGGGATGTTTGTGTTTTTTTGGTAATAACTCTGGAAGGAAACGTCGCAGAACCATCAAGGTGGTACTCGTACTGCTCGCCTCGTCGAGAGGAATCCAAATATATGAATGGTTAAGCTATGTGATATGAAATGGACGAGCGACCAATAAAACAGCATGTATTATGGGGTTGAATGCTTTTTGCTATTCACAAAACAAAACAAAAGCAGTCATGCAAATATCTGAATTTTCACAGCACAGCAAAATCAGTTGCACCATTCAATTCCGCTCGTCCAGACGGGGAGAATTCAATCACATTCATTCGATGGGACGTTTCTTATGGGATTTAATAAGCGACAACATTTTGACCCCAAACCGAGAGGATTCTGGGATGTTTGTGGTTTTTTGGTAATAACTCTGGAAGGAAACGTCGCAGACCCATCAAGGTGGTACTCGTACTGCTCGCCTCGTCGAGCGGAATCCAAATATATGAGTGTTTCAGCTATGGGATATGAAATGGACGAGCGACCAATAAAACAACATGTATTATGGGGTTGAATGCTTTTTGCTATTCACAAAATAAAACAAAAGCATTTATGTAAATATCTGAATTTTCACAGCACAGCAAAATCTGTTGCACCATTCAATTCCGCTCGTCCAGACGGGGAGAATTCAATCACATTTATTCGATGCGACGTTTCTTATGGGATTTAATAAGCGACAACATTTTGACCCCAAACCGAGAGGATTCTGGGATGTTTGTGGTTTTTTGGTAATAACTCTGGAAGTAAACGTCGCAGACCCATCAAGGTGGTACTCGTACTGCTCGCCTCGTCGAGAGGAATCCAAATATATGAATGGTTAAGCTATGGGATTTGAAATGGACTAGCGACCAATAAAACAGCATGTATTATGGGGTTGAATGCTTTTTTTTATTCACAAAATAAAACAAATGCAGTCATGCAAATATTTGAATTTTCACAGCACAGCAAAATCAGTTGCACCATTCAATTCCGCTCGTCCAGACGGGGAGAATTCAATCACATTTATTCGATGCGACGTTTCTTATGGGATTTAATAAGCGACAACATTTTGACCCCAAACCGGGAGGATTCTGGGATGTTTGTGTTTTTTTGGTAATAACTCTAGAAGGAAACGTCGCAGAACCATCAAGGTGGAACTCGTACTGCTCGCCTCGTCGAGAGGAATCCAAATATATGAATGGTTAAGCTATGTGATATGAAATGGACGAGCGACCATTAAAACAGCATGTATTATGGGGTTGAATGCTTTTTGCTATTCACAAAACAAAACAAAAGCAGTCATGCAAATATCTGAATTTTCACAGCACAGCAAAATCAGTTGCACCATTCAATTCCGCTCGTCCCGACGGGGAGAATTCAATCACATTCATTCGATGGGACGTTTCTTATGGGATTTAATAAGCGACAACATTTTGACCCCAAACCGAGAGGATTTTGGGATGTTTGTGGTTTTTTGGTAATAACTCTGGAAGGAAACGTCGCAGACCCATCAAGGTGGTACTCGTACTGCTCGCCTCGTCGAGCGGAATCCAAATATATGAGTGTTTCAGCTATGGGATATGAAATGGACGAGCGACCAATAAAACAACATGTATTATGGGGTTGAATGCTTTTTGCTATTCACAAAATAAAACAAAAGCAGTCATGTAAATATCTGAATTTTCACAGCACAGCAAAATCAGTTGCACCATTCAATTCCGCTCGTCCAGACGGGGAGAATTCAATCACATTTATTCGATGCGACGTTTCTCATGGGATTTAATAAGCGACAACATTTTGACCCCAAACCGAGAGGATTCTGGGATGTTTGTGGTTTTTTGGTAATAACTCTGGAAGGAAACGTCGCAGACCCATCAAGGTGGTACTCGTACTGCTCGCTTCATCGAGAAGAATCCAAATATATGAGTTGTTAAGCTATGGGATATGAAATGGACGAGCGACCAATAAAACAACATGTATTATGGGGTTGAATGCTTTTTGCTATTCACAAAATAAAACAAAAGCAGTCATGCAAATATCTGAATTTTCACAGCACAGCAAAATCAGTTGCACCATTCAATTCCGCTCGTCCAGACGGGGAGAATTCAATCACATTCATTCGATGCGACGTTTCTTATGGGATTTAATGAGCGACAACATTTTGACCCCAAGTCGAGTGGATTCTGGGATGTTTGTGTTTTTTTGGTAATAACTCTGGAAGGAAACGTCGCAGACCCATCAAGGTGGTACTCGTACTGCTCGCCTCGTCGAGAGGAATCCAAATATATGAATGGTTAAGCTATGGGATTTGAAATGGACTAGCGACCAATAAAACAGTATGTATTATGGGGTTGAATGCTTTTTTTTATTCACAAAATAAAACAAATGCAGTCATGCAAATATTTGAATTTTCACAGCACAGCAAAATCAGTTGCACCATTCAATTCCGCTCGTCCAGACGGGGAGAATTCAATCACATTTATTCGATGCGACGTTTCTTATGGGATTTAATAAGCGACAACATTTTGACCCCAAACCGAGAGGATTCTGGGATGTTTGTGTTTTTTTGGTAATAACTCTGGAAGGAAACGTCGTAGACCCATCAAGGTGGTACTCGTACTGCTCGCCTCGTCGAGAGGAATCCAAATATATGAATGGTTAAGCTATGGGATTTGAAATGGACTAGCGACCAATAAAACAGCATGTATTATGGGGTTGAATGCTTTTTGTTATTCACAAAATAAAACAAATGCAGTCATGCAAATATTTGAATTTTGGCAGCACAGCAAAATCAGTTGCACCATTCAATTCCGCTCGTCCAGACGGGGAGAATTCAATCACATTCATTCGATGGGACGTTTCTTATGGGATTTAATAAGCGACAACATTTTGACCCCAAACCGAGAGGATTCTGGGATGTTTGTGGTTTTTTGGTAATAACTCTGGAAGTAAACGTCGCAGACCCATCAAGGTGGTACTCGTACTGCTCGCCTCATCGAGAGGAATCCATATATATGAGTTGTTAAGCTATGGGATATGAAATGGACGAGCGACCAATAAAACAACATGTATTATGGGGTTGAATGCTTTTGCTATTCACAAAATAAAACAAATGCAGTCATGCAAATATTTGAATTTTCACAGCACAGCAAAATCAGTTGCACCATTCAATTCCGCTCGTCCAGACGGGGAGAATTCAATCACATTTATTCGATGCGACGTTTCTTATGGGATTTAATAAGCGACAACATTTTGACCCCAAACCGAGAGGATTCTGGGATGTTTGTGTTTTTTTGGTAATAACTCTGGAAGGAAACGTCGCAGACCCATCAAGGTGGTACTCGTACTGCTCGCCTCGTCGAGCGGAATCCAAATATATGAGTGTTTCAGCTATGGGATATGAAATGGACGAGCGACCAATAAAACAACATGTATTATGGGGTTGAATGCTTTTTGCTATTCACAAAATAAAACAAAAGCAGTCATGTAAATATCTGAATTTTCACAGCACAGCAAAATCAGTTGCACCATTCAATTCCGCTCGTCCAGACGGGGAGAATTCAATCACATTCATTCGATGCGACGTTTCCTATGGGATTTAATGAGCGACAACATTTTGACCCAAAACCGAGATGATTCTGGGATGTTTGTGTTTTTTTGGTAATAACTCTGGAAGGAAACGTCGCAGACCCATCAAGGTGGTACTCGTACTGCTCGCCTCGTCGAGACGAATCCAAATATATGAATGGTTAAGCTATGTGATATGAAATGGACGAGCGACCAATAAAACAGCATGTATTATGGGGTTGAATGCTTTTTGCTATTCACAAAATAAAACAAAAGCAGTCATGCAAATATCTGAATTTTCACAGCACAGCAAAATCAGTTGCACCATTCAATTCCGCTCGTCCAGACGGGGAGAATTCAATCACATTTATTAGATGCGACGTTTCTTATGGGATTTAATAAGCGACAACATTTTGACCCCAAACCGAGAGGATTCTGGGATGTTTGTGGTTTTTTGGTGATAACTCTGGAAGTAAACGTCGCAGACCCATCAAGGTGGTACTCGTACTGCTCGCCTCATCGAGAGGAATCCATATATATGAGTTGTTAAGCTATGGGATATGAAATGGACGAGCGACCAATAAAACAACATGTATTATGGGGTTGAATGCTTTTTGCTATTCACAAAATAAAACAAATGCAGTCATGCAAATATTTGAATTTTCACAGCACAGCAAAATCAGTTGAACCATTCAATACCGCTCGTCCAGACGGGGAGAATTCAATCACATTTATTCGATGCGACGTTTCTTATGGGATTTAATAAGCGACAACATTTTGACCCCAAACCGAGAGGATTCTGGGATGTTTGTGTTTTTTTGGTAATAACTCTGGAAGGAAACGTCGCAGAACCATCAAGGTGGTACTCGTACTGCTCGCCTCGTCGAGAGGAATCCAAATATATGAATGGTCAAGCTATGTGATATGAAATGGACGAGCGACCAATAAAACAGCATGTATTATGGGGTTGAATGCTTTTTGCTATTCACAAAACAAAACAAAAGCAGTCATGTAAATATCTGAATTTTCACAGCACAGCAAAATCAGTTGCACCATTCAATTCCGCTCGTCCAGACGGGGAGAATTCAATCACATTTATTCGATGCGACGTTTCTTATGGGATTTAATAAGCGACAACATTTTGACCCCAAACCGAGAGGATTCTGGGATGTTTGTGTTTTTTTGGTAATAACTCTGGAAGGAAACGTCGCAGAACCATCAAGGTGGTACTCGTACTGCTCGCCTCGTCGAGAGGAATCCAAATATATGAATGGTTAAGCTATGTGATATGAAATGGACGAGCGACCAATAAAACAGCATGTATTATGGGGTTGAATGCTTTTTGCTATTCACAAAACAAAAGCAGTCATGCAAATATCTGAATTTTCACAGCACAGCAAAATCAGTTGCACCATTCAATTCCGCTCGTCCAGACGGGGAGAATTCAATCACATTCATTCGATGGGACGTTTCTTATGGGATTTAATAAGCGACAACATTTTGACCCCAAACCGAGAGGATTCTGGGATGTTTGTGGTTTTTTGGTAATAACTCTGGAAGTAAACGTCGCAGACCCATCAAGGTGGTACTCGTACTGCTCGCCTCATCGAGAGGAATCCATATATATGAGTTGTTAAGCTATGGGATATGAAATGGACGAGCGACCAATAAAACAACATGTATTATGGGGTTGAATGCTTTTTGCTATTCACAAAATAAAACAAATGCAGTCATGCAAATATTTGAATTTTCACAGCACAGCAAAATCAGTTGCACCATTCAATTCCGCTCGTCCAGACGGGGAGAATTCAATCACATTTATTCGATGCGACGTTTCTTATGGGATTTAATAAGCGACAACATTTTGACCCCAAACCGAGAGGATTCTGGGATGTTTGTGTTTTTTTGGTAATAACTCTGGAAGGAAACGTCGCAGAACCATCAAGGTGGTACTCGTACTGCTCGCCTCGTCGAGAGGAATCCAAATATATGAATGGTTAAGCTATGTGATATGAAATGGACGAGCGACCAATAAAACAGCATGTATTATGGGGTTGAATGCTTTTTGCTATTCACAAAACAAAAGCAGTCATGCAAATATCTGAATTTTCACAGCACAGCAAAATCAGTTGCACCATTCAATTCCGCTCGTCCAGACGGGGAGAATTCAATCACATTCATTCGATGGGACGTTTCTTATGGGATTTAATAAGCGACAACATTTTGACCCCAAACCGAGAGGATTCTGGGATGTTTGTGGTTTTTTGGTAATAACTCTGGAAGTAAACGTCGCAGACCCATCAAGGTGGTACTCGTACTGCTCGCCTCATCGAGAGGAATCCATATATATGAGTTGTTAAGCTATGGGATATGAAATGGACGAGCGACCAATAAAACAACATGTATTATGGGGTTGAATGCTTTTTGCTATTCACAAAATAAAACAAATGCAGTCATGCAAATATTTGAATTTTCACAGCACAGCAAAATCAGTTGCACCATTCAATTCCGCTCGTCCAGACGGGGAGAATTCAATCACATTTATTCGATGCGACGTTTCTTATGGGATTTAATAAGCGACAACATTTTGACCCCAAACCGAGAGGATTCTGGGATGTTTGTGTTTTTTTGGTAATAACTCTGGAAGGAAACGTCGCAGAACCATCAAGGTGGTACTCGTACTGCTCGCCTCGTCGAGAGGAATCCAAATATATGAATGGTTAAGCTATGTGATATGAAATGGACGAGCGACCAATAAAACAGCATGTATTATGGGGTTGAATGCTTTTTGCTATTCACAAAACAAAAGCAGTCATGCAAATATCTGAATTTTCACAGCACAGCAAAATCAGTTGCACCATTCAATTCCGCTCGTCCAGACGGGGAGAATTCAATCACATTCATTCGATGGGACGTTTCTTATGGGATTTAATAAGCGACAACATTTTGACCCCAAACCGAGAGGATTCTGGGATGTTTGTGGTTTTTTGGTAATAACTCTGGAAGGAAACGTCGCAGACCCATCAAGTTGGTACTCGTACTGCTCGCCTCGTCGACCGGAATCCAAATATATGAGTGTTTCAGCTATGGGATATGAAATGGACGAGCGACCAATAAAACAACATGTATTATGGGGTTGAATGCTTTTTTTTATTCACAAAATAAAACAAATGCAGTCATGCAAATATTTGAATTTTCACAGCACAGCAAAATCAGTTGCACCATTCAATTCCGCTCGTCCAGACGGGGAGAATTCAATCACATTTATTCGATGCGACGTTTCTTATGGGATTTAATAAGCGACAACATTTTGACCCCAAACCGAGAGGATTCTGGGATGTTTGTGTTTTTTTGGTAATAACTCTGGAAGGAAACGTCGCAGACCCATCAAGGTGGTACTCGTACTGCTCGCCTCGTCGAGAGGAATCCAAATATATGAATGGTTAAGCTATGGGATTTGAAATGGACGAGCGACCAATAAAACAACATGTATTATGGGGTTGAATGCTTTTTGCTATTCACAAAAAAAAACAAAAGCAGTCATGCAAATATCTGAATTTTCACAGCACAGCAAAATCAGTTGCACCATTCAATTTCGCTCGTCCAGACGGGGAGAATTCAATCACATTCATTCGATGCGACGTTTCTTATGGGATTTAATGAGCGACAACATTTTGACCCCAAACCGAGAGGATTCTGGGATGTTTGTGTTTTTTTGGTAATAACTCTGGAAGGAAACGTCGTAGACCCATCAAGGTGGTACTCGTACTGCTCGCCTCGTCGAGAGGAATCCAAATATATGAATGGTTAAGCTATGGGATTTGAAATGGACTAGCGACCAATAAAACAGCATGTATTATGGGGTTGAATGCTTTTTGTTATTCACAAAATAAAACAAATGCAGTCATGCAAATATTTGAATTTTGGCAGCACAGCAAAATCAGTTGCACCATTCAATTCCGCTCGTCCAGACGGGGAGAATTCAATCACATTCATTCGATGGGACGTTTCTTATGGGATTTAATAAGCGACAACATTTTGACCCCAAACCGAGAGGATTCTGGGATGTTTGTGGTTTTTTGGTAATAACTCTGGAAGTAAACGTCGCAGACCCATCAAGGTGGTACTCGTACTGCTCGCCTCATCGAGAGGAATCCATATATATGAGTTGTTAAGCTATGGGATATGAAATGGACGAGCGACCAATAAAACAACATGTATTATGGGGTTGAATGCTTTTGCTATTCACAAAATAAAACAAATGCAGTCATGCAAATATTTGAATTTTCACAGCACAGCAAAATCAGTTGCACCATTCAATTCCGCTCGTCCAGACGGGGAGAATTCAATCACATTTATTCGATGCGACGTTTCTTATGGGATTTAATAAGCGACAACATTTTGACCCCAAACCGAGAGGATTCTGGGATGTTTGTGTTTTTTTGGTAATAACTCTGGAAGGAAACGTCGCAGACCCATCAAGGTGGTACTCGTACTGCTCGCCTCGTCGAGCGGAATCCAAATATATGAGTGTTTCAGCTATGGGATATGAAATGGACGAGCGACCAATAAAACAACATGTATTATGGGGTTGAATGCTTTTTGCTATTCACAAAATAAAACAAAAGCAGTCATGTAAATATCTGAATTTTCACAGCACAGCAAAATCAGTTGCACCATTCAATTCCGCTCGTCCAGACGGGGAGAATTCAATCACATTCATTCGATGCGACGTTTCCTATGGGATTTAATGAGCGACAACATTTTGACCCAAAACCGAGATGATTCTGGGATGTTTGTGTTTTTTTGGTAATAACTCTGGAAGGAAACGTCGCAGACCCATCAAGGTGGTACTCGTACTGCTCGCCTCGTCGAGACGAATCCAAATATATGAATGGTTAAGCTATGTGATATGAAATGGACGAGCGACCAATAAAACAGCATGTATTATGGGGTTGAATGCTTTTTGCTATTCACAAAATAAAACAAAAGCAGTCATGCAAATATCTGAATTTTCACAGCACAGCAAAATCAGTTGCACCATTCAATTCCGCTCGTCCAGACGGGGAGAATTCAATCACATTTATTAGATGCGACGTTTCTTATGGGATTTAATAAGCGACAACATTTTGACCCCAAACCGAGAGGATTCTGGGATGTTTGTGGTTTTTTGGTGATAACTCTGGAAGTAAACGTCGCAGACCCATCAAGGTGGTACTCGTACTGCTCGCCTCATCGAGAGGAATCCATATATATGAGTTGTTAAGCTATGGGATATGAAATGGACGAGCGACCAATAAAACAACATGTATTATGGGGTTGAATGCTTTTTGCTATTCACAAAATAAAACAAATGCAGTCATGCAAATATTTGAATTTTCACAGCACAGCAAAATCAGTTGAACCATTCAATACCGCTCGTCCAGACGGGGAGAATTCAATCACATTTATTCGATGCGACGTTTCTTATGGGATTTAATAAGCGACAACATTTTGACCCCAAACCGAGAGGATTCTGGGATGTTTGTGTTTTTTTGGTAATAACTCTGGAAGGAAACGTCGCAGAACCATCAAGGTGGTACTCGTACTGCTCGCCTCGTCGAGAGGAATCCAAATATATGAATGGTCAAGCTATGTGATATGAAATGGACGAGCGACCAATAAAACAGCATGTATTATGGGGTTGAATGCTTTTTGCTATTCACAAAACAAAACAAAAGCAGTCATGTAAATATCTGAATTTTCACAGCACAGCAAAATCAGTTGCACCATTCAATTCCGCTCGTCCAGACGGGGAGAATTCAATCACATTTATTCGATGCGACGTTTCTTATGGGATTTAATAAGCGACAACATTTTGACCCCAAACCGAGAGGATTCTGGGATGTTTGTGTTTTTTTGGTAATAACTCTGGAAGGAAACGTCGCAGAACCATCAAGGTGGTACTCGTACTGCTCGCCTCGTCGAGAGGAATCCAAATATATGAATGGTTAAGCTATGTGATATGAAATGGACGAGCGACCAATAAAACAGCATGTATTATGGGGTTGAATGCTTTTTGCTATTCACAAAACAAAAGCAGTCATGCAAATATCTGAATTTTCACAGCACAGCAAAATCAGTTGCACCATTCAATTCCGCTCGTCCAGACGGGGAGAATTCAATCACATTCATTCGATGGGACGTTTCTTATGGGATTTAATAAGCGACAACATTTTGACCCCAAACCGAGAGGATTCTGGGATGTTTGTGGTTTTTTGGTAATAACTCTGGAAGTAAACGTCGCAGACCCATCAAGGTGGTACTCGTACTGCTCGCCTCATCGAGAGGAATCCATATATATGAGTTGTTAAGCTATGGGATATGAAATGGACGAGCGACCAATAAAACAACATGTATTATGGGGTTGAATGCTTTTTGCTATTCACAAAATAAAACAAATGCAGTCATGCAAATATTTGAATTTTCACAGCACAGCAAAATCAGTTGCACCATTCAATTCCGCTCGTCCAGACGGGGAGAATTCAATCACATTTATTCGATGCGACGTTTCTTATGGGATTTAATAAGCGACAACATTTTGACCCCAAACCGAGAGGATTCTGGGATGTTTGTGTTTTTTTGGTAATAACTCTGGAAGGAAACGTCGCAGAACCATCAAGGTGGTACTCGTACTGCTCGCCTCGTCGAGAGGAATCCAAATATATGAATGGTTAAGCTATGTGATATGAAATGGACGAGCGACCAATAAAACAGCATGTATTATGGGGTTGAATGCTTTTTGCTATTCACAAAACAAAAGCAGTCATGCAAATATCTGAATTTTCACAGCACAGCAAAATCAGTTGCACCATTCAATTCCGCTCGTCCAGACGGGGAGAATTCAATCACATTCATTCGATGGGACGTTTCTTATGGGATTTAATAAGCGACAACATTTTGACCCCAAACCGAGAGGATTCTGGGATGTTTGTGGTTTTTTGGTAATAACTCTGGAAGTAAACGTCGCAGACCCATCAAGGTGGTACTCGTACTGCTCGCCTCATCGAGAGGAATCCATATATATGAGTTGTTAAGCTATGGGATATGAAATGGACGAGCGACCAATAAAACAACATGTATTATGGGGTTGAATGCTTTTTGCTATTCACAAAATAAAACAAATGCAGTCATGCAAATATTTGAATTTTCACAGCACAGCAAAATCAGTTGCACCATTCAATTCCGCTCGTCCAGACGGGGAGAATTCAATCACATTTATTCGATGCGACGTTTCTTATGGGATTTAATAAGCGACAACATTTTGACCCCAAACCGAGAGGATTCTGGGATGTTTGTGTTTTTTTGGTAATAACTCTGGAAGGAAACGTCGCAGAACCATCAAGGTGGTACTCGTACTGCTCGCC
Organism: Petromyzon marinus; assembly: GCF_048934315.1. Lineage (NCBI taxonomy): Eukaryota > Metazoa > Chordata > Hyperoartia > Petromyzontiformes > Petromyzontidae > Petromyzon > Petromyzon marinus. The sequence goes on along the minus strand of NC_133725.1, from coordinate 18,500,849 downwards.
TCGTCGAGAGGAATCCAAATATATGAATGGTTAAGCTATGTGATATGAAATGGACGAGCGACCAATAAAACAGCATGTATTATGGGGTTGAATGCTTTTTGCTATTCACAAAACAAAAGCAGTCATGCAAATATCTGAATTTTCACAGCACAGCAAAATCAGTTGCACCATTCAATTCCGCTCGTCCAGACGGGGAGAATTCAATCACATTCATTCGATGGGACGTTTCTTATGGGATTTAATAAGCGACAACATTTTGACCCCAAACCGAGAGGATTCTGGGATGTTTGTGGTTTTTTGGTAATAACTCTGGAAGGAAACGTCGCAGACCCATCAAGTTGGTACTCGTACTGCTCGCCTCGTCGACCGGAATCCAAATATATGAGTGTTTCAGCTATGGGATATGAAATGGACGAGCGACCAATAAAACAACATGTATTATGGGGTTGAATGCTTTTTGCTATTCACAAAATAAAACAAAAGCAGTCATGTAAATATCTGAATTTTCACAGCACAGCAAAATCAGTTGCACCATTCAATTCCGCTCGTCCAGACGGGGAGAATTCAATCACATTTATTCGATGCGACGTTTCTTATGGGATTTAATAAGCGACAACATTTTGACCCCAAACCGAGAGGATTCTGGGATGTTTGTGGTTTTTTGGTAATAACTCTGGAAGTAAACGTCGCAGACCCATCAAGGTGGTACTCGTACTGCTCGCCTCATCGAGAGGAATCCATATATATGAGTTGTTAAGCTATGGGATTTGAAATGGACGAGCGACCAATAAAACAACATGTATTATGGGGTTGAATGCTTTTTGCTATTCACAAAAAAAAACAAAAGCAGTCATGCAAATATCTGAATTTTCACAGCACAGCAAAATCAGTTGCACCATTCAATTCCGCTCGTCCAGACGGGGAGAATTCAATCACATTCATTCGATGCGACGTTTCTTATGGGATTTAATGAGCGACAACATTTTGACCCCAAACCGAGAGGATTCTGGGATGTTTGTGTTTTTTTGGTAATAACTCTGGAAGGAAACGTCGCAGACCCATCAAGGTGGTACTCGTACTGCTCGCCTCGTCGAGAGGAATCCAAATATATGAATGGTTAAGCTATGGGATTTGAAATGGACTAGCGACCAATAAAACAGCATGTATTATGGGGTTGAATGCTTTTTGTTATTCACAAAATAAAACAAATGCAGTCATGCAAATATTTGAATTTTCACAGCACAGCAAAATCAGTTGCACCATTCAATACCGCTCGTCCAGACGGGGAGAATTCAATCACATTTATTCGATGCGACGTTTCTTATGGGATTTAATAAGCGACAACATTTTGACCCCAAACCGAGAGGATTCTGGGATGTTTGTGTTTTTTTGGTAATAACTCTGGAAGGAAACGTCGCAGAACCATCAAGGTGGTACTCGTACTGCTCGCCTCGTCGAGAGGAATCCAAATATATGAATGGTCAAGCTATGTGATATGAAATGGACGAGCGACCAATAAAACAGCATGTATTATGGGGTTGAATGCTTTTTGCTATTCACAAAACAAAACAAAAGCAGTCATGCAAATATCTGAATTTTCACAGCACAGCAAAATCAGTTGCACCATTCAATTCCGCTCGTCCAGACGGGGAGAATTCAATCACATTCATTCGATGCGACGTTTCTTATGGGATTTAATGAGCGACAACATTTTGACCCCAAACCGAGAGGATTCTGGGATGTTTGTGGTTTTTTGGTAATAACTCTGGAAGGAAACGTCGCAGACCCATCAAGGTGGTACTCGTACTGCTCGCCTCGTCGAGCGGAATCCAAATATATGAGTGTTTCAGCTATGGGATATGAAATGGACGAGCGACCAATAAAACAGCATGTATTATGCGGTTGAATGCTTTTTGCTATTCACAAAATAAAACAAAAGCAGTCATGCAAATATCTGAATTTTCACAGCACAGCAAAATCAGTTGCACCATTCAATTCCGCTCATCCAGACGGTAGAATTCAATCACATTTATTCGATGCGACGTTTCTTATGGGATTTAATAAGCGACACCATTTTGACCCCAAACCGAGAGGATTCTGGGATGTTTGTGGTTTTTTGGTAATAACTCTGGAAGGAAAGGTCGCAGACCCATCAAGGTGGTACTCGTACTGCTCGCCTCATCGAGAGGAATCCAAATATATGAGTGTTTCAGCTATGGGATATGAAATGGACGAGCGACCAATAAAACAACATGTATTATGGGGTTGAATGCTTTTTGCTATTCACAAAATAAAACAAAAGCAGTCATGCAAATATCTGAATTTTCACAGCACAGCAAAATCAGTTGCACCATTCAATTCCGCTCGTCCAGACGGGTAGAATTCAATCACATTTATTCGATGCGACGTTTCTTATGGGATTTAATAAGCGACACCATTTTGACCCCAAACCGAGAGGATTCTGGGATGTTTGTGGTTTTTTGGTAATAACTCTGGAAGGAAAGGTCGCAGACCCATCAAGGTGGTACTCGTACTGCTCGCCTCATCGAGAGGAATCCAAATATATGAGTGTTTCAGCTATGGGATATGAAATGGACGAGCGACCAATAAAACAGCATGTATTATGGGGTTGAATGCTTTTTGTTATTCACAAAATAAAACAAATGCAGTCATGCAAATATTTGAATTTTCACAGCACAGCAAAATCAGTTGCACCATTCAATTCCGCTCGTCCAGACGGGGAGAATTCAATCACATTTATTCGATGCGACGTTTCTTATGGGATTTAATAAGCGACAACATTTTGACCCCAAACCGAGAGGATTCTGGGATGTTTGTGTTTTTTTGGTAATAACTCTGGAAGGAAACGTCGCAGACCGATCAAGGTGGTACTCGTACTGCTCGCCTCGTCGAGCGGAATCCAAATATATGAGTGTTTCAGCTATGGGATATGAAATGGACGAGCGACCAATAAAACAACATGTATTATGGGGTTGAATGCTTTTTGCTATTCACAAAATAAAACAAAAGCAGTCATGCAAATATCTGAATTTTCACAGCACAGCAAAATCAGTTGCACCATTCAATTCCGCTCGTCCAGACGGGGAGAATTCAATCACATTCATTCGATGGGACGTTTCTTATGGGATTTAATAAGCGACAACATTTTGACCCCAAACCGAGAGGATTCTGGGATGTTTGTGGTTTTTTGGTAATAACTCTGGAAGGAAACGTCGCAGACCCATCAAGGTGGTACTCGTACTGCTCGCCTCGTCGAGCGGAATCCAAATATATGAGGGTTTCAGCTATGGGATATGAAATGGACGAGCGACCAATAAAACAACATGTATTATGGGGTTGAATGTTTTTTGCTATTCACAAAATAAAACAAAAGCAGTCATGTAAATATCTGAATTTTCACAGCACAGCAAAATCAGTTGAACCATTCAATTCCGCTCGTCCAGACGGGGAGAATTCATTCACATTTATTCGATGCGACGTTTCTTATGGAATTTAATAAGCGACAACATTTTGACCCCAAACCGAGAGGATTCTGGGATGTTTGTGGTTTTTTGGTAATAACTCTGGAAGGAAACGTCGCAGACCCATCAAGGTGGTACTCGTACTGCTCGCCTCGTCGAGCGGAATCCAAATATATGAGGGTTTCAGCTATGGGATATGAAATGGACGAGCGACCAATAAAACAACATGTATTATGGGGTTGAATGCTTTTTGCTATTCACAAAATAAAACAAAAGCAGTCATGTAAATATCAGAATTTTCACAGCACAGCAAAATCAGTTGCACCATTCAATTCCGCTCGTCCAGACGGGGAGAATTCAATCACATTTATTCGATGCGACGTTTCTTATGGAATTGAATAAGCGACAAAATTTTGACCCCAAACCGAGAGGATTCTGGGATGTTTGTGGTTTTTTGGTAATAACTCTGGAAGTAAACGTCGCAGACCCATCAAGGTGGTACTCGTACTGCTCGCCTCATCGAGCGGAATTCATATATATGAGTTGTTAAGCTATGTGATATGAAATAAACGAGCGACCAATAAAACAGCATGTATTATGGGGTTGAATGCTTTTTGCTATTCACAAAACAAAACAAAAGCAGTCATGCAAATATCTGAATTTTCACAGCACAGCAAAATCAGTTGCACCATTCAATTCCTCTCGTCCAGACGGGGAGAATTCAATCACATTCATTCGATGGGACGTTTCTTATGGGATTTAATAAGCGACAACATTTTGACCCCAAACCGAGAGGATTCTGGGATGTTTGTGGTTTTTTGGTAATAACTCTGGAAGGAAACGTCGCAGACCCATCAAGGTGGTACTCGTACTGCTCGCCTCGTCGAGCGGAATCCAAATATATGAGTGTTTCAGCTATGGGATATGAAATGGACGAGCGACCAATAAAACAACATGTATTATGGGGTTGAATGCTTTTTGCTATTCACAAAATAAAACAAAAGCAGTCATGTAAATATCTGAATTTTCACAGCACAGCAAAATCAGTTGCACCATTCAATTCCGCTCGTCCAGACGGGGAGAATTCAATCACATTTATTCGATGCGACGTTTCTTATGGGATTTAATAAGCGACAACATTTTGACCCCAAACCGAGAGGATTCTGGGATGTTTGTGGTTTTTTGGTAATAACTCTGGAAGTAAACGTCGCAGACCCATCAAGGTGGTACTCGTACTGCTCGCCTCATCGAGAGGAATCCAAATATATGAGTTGTTAAGCTATGGGATATGAAATGGACGAGCGACCAATAAAACAGCATGTATTATGGGGTTGAATGCTTTTTGCTATTCACAAAATAAAACAAAAGCAATCATGCAAATATCTGAATTTTCACAGCACAGCAAAATCAGTTGCACCATTCAATTCCGCTCGTCCAGACGGGTAGAATTCAATCACATTTATTCGATGCGACGTTTCTTATGGGATTTAATAAGCGACACCATTTTGACCCCAAACCGAGAGGATTCTGGGATGTTTGTGGTTTTTTGGTAATAACTCTGGAAGGAAACGTCGCAGACCCATCAAGGTGGTACTCGTACTGCTCGCCTCATCGAGAGGAATCCAAATATATGAGTGTTTCAGCTATGGGATATGAAATGGACGAGCGACCAATAAAACAGCATGTATTATGGGGTTGAATGCTTTTTGTTATTCACAAAATAAAACAAATGCAGTCATGCAAATAATTGAATTTTCACAGCACAGCAAAATCAGTTGCACCATTCAATTCCGCTCGTCCAGACGGGGAGAATTCAATCACATTTATTCGATGCGACGTTTCTTATGGGATTTAATAAGCGACAACATTTTGACCCCAAACCGAGAGGATTCTGGGATGTTTGTGGTTTTTTGGTAATAACTCTGGAAGGAAACGTCGCAGACCGATCAAGGTGGTACTCGTACTGCTCGCCTCGTCGACCGGAATCCAAATATATGAGTGTTTCAGCTATGGGATATGAAATGGACGAGCGACCAATAAAACAACATGTATTATGGGGTTGAATGCTTTTTGCTATTCACAAAATAAAACAAAAGCAATCATGCAAATATCTGAATTTTCACAGCACAGCAAAATCAGTTGCACCATTCAATTCCGCTCGTCCAGACGGGTAGAATTCAATCACATTTATTCGATGCGACGTTTCCTATGGGATTTAATGAGCGACAACATTTTGACCCCAAACCGAGATGATTCTGGGATGTTTGTGTTTTTTTGGTAATAACTCTGGAAGGAAACGTCGCAGACCCATCAAGGTGGTACTCGTACTGCTCGCCTCATCGAGAGGAATCCAAATATATGAGTTGTTAAGCTATGGGATATGAAATGGACGAGCGACCAATAAAACAGCATGTATTATGCGGTTGAATGCTTTTTGCTATTCACAAAATAAAACAAAAGCAGTCATGCAAATATCTGAATTTTCACAGCACAGCAAAATCAGTTGCACCATTCAATTCCGCTCGTCCAGACGGGGAGAATTCAATCACATTCATTCGATGGGACGTTTCTTATGGGATTTAATAAGCGACAACATTTTGACCCCAAACCGAGAGGATTCTGGGATGTTTGTGGTTTTTTGGTAATAACTCTGGAAGGAAACGTCGCAGACCGATCAAGGTGGTACTCGTACTGCTCGCCTCGTCGAGCGGAATCCAAATATATGAGTGTTTCAGCTATGGGATATGAAATGGACGAGCGACCAATAAAACAACATGTATTATGGGGTTGAATGCTTTTTGCTATTCACAAAATAAAACAAAAGCAGTCATGTAAATATCTGAATTTTCACAGCACAGCAAAATCAGTTGCACCATTCAATTCCGCTCGTCCAGACGGGGAGAATTCAATCACATTTATTCGATGCGACGTTTCTTATGGGATTTAATAAGCGACAACATTTTGACCCCAAACCGAGAGGATTCTGGGATGTTTGTGGTTTTTTGGTAATAACTCTGGAAGTAAACGTCGCAGACCCATCAAGGTGGTACTCGTACTGCTCGCCTCATCGAGAGGAATTCAAATATATGAGTTGTTAAGCTATGGGATATGAAATGGACGAGCGACCAATAAAACAACATGTATTATGGGGTTGAATGCTTTTTGCTATTCACAAAATAAAACAAAAGCAGTCATGCAAATATCTGAATTTTCACAGCACAGAACAAAATCAGTTGCACCATTCAATTCCGCTCGTCCAGACGGGGAGAATTCAATCACATTCATTCGATGCGACGTTTCTTATGGGATTTAATGAGCGACAACATTTTGACCCCAAACCGAGAGGATTCTGGGATGTTTGTGTTTTTTTGGTAATAACTCTGGAAGGAAACGTCGCAGACCCATCAAGGTGGTACTCGTACTGCTCGCCTCGTCGAGAGGAATCCAAATATATGAATGGTTAAGCTATGGGATTTGAAATGGACTAGCGACCAATAAAACAGCATGTATTATGGGGTTGAATGCTTTTTGTTATTCACAAAATAAAACAAATGCAGTCATGCAAATATTTGAATTTTCACAGCACAGCAAAATCAGTTGCACCATTCAATTCCGCTTGTCCAGACGGGGAGAATTCAATCACATTTATTCGATGCGACGTTTCTTATGGGATTTAATAAGCGACAACATTTTGACCCCAAACCGAGAGGATTCTGGGATGTTTGTGGTTTTTTGGTAATAACTCTGGAAGTAAACGTCGCAGACCCATCAAGGTGGTACTCGTACTGCTCGCCTCATCGAGAGGAATTCAAATATATGAGTTGTTAAGCTATGGGATATGAAATGGACGAGCGACCAATAAAACAGCATGTATTATGGGGTTGAATGCTTTTTGCTATTCACAAAACAAAAGCAGTCATGCAAATATCTGAATTTTCACAGCACAGCAAAATCAGTTGCACCATTCAATTCCGCTCGTCCAGACGGGGAGAATTCAATCACATTCATTCGATGGGACGTTTCTTATGGGATTTAATAAGCGACAACATTTTGACCCCAAACCGAGAGGATTCTGGGATGTTTGTGGTTTTTTGGTAATAACTCTGGAAGGAAACGTCGCAGACCCATCAAGTTGGTACTCGTACTGCTCGCCTCGTCGAGCGGAATCCAAATATATGAGTGTTTCAGCTATGGGATATGAAATGGACGAGCGACCAATAAAACAGCATGTATTATGGGGTTGAATGCTTTTTGTTATTCACAAAATAAAACAAATGCAGTCATGCAAATATTTGAATTTTCACAGCACAGCAAAATCAGTTGCACCATTCAATTCCGCTTGTCCAGACGGGGAGAATTCAATCACATTTATTCGATGCGACGTTTCTTATGGGATTTAATAAGCGACAACATTTTGACCCCAAACCGAGAGGATTCTGGGATGTTTGTGTTTTTTTGGTAATAACTCTGGAAGGAAACGTCGCAGACCCATCAAGGTGGTACTCGTACTGCTCGCCTCGTCGAGAGGAAGCCAAATATATGAATGGTTAAGCTATGTGATATGAAATGGACGAGCGACCAATAAAACAGCATGTATTATGGGGTTGAATGCTTTTTGCTATTCACAAAACAAAAGCAGTCATGCAAATATCTGAATTTTCACAGCACAGCAAAATCAGTTGCACCATTCAATACCGCTCGTCCAGACGGGGAGAATTCAATCACATTTATTCGATGCGACGTTTCTTATGGGATTTAATAAGCGACAACATTTTGACCCCAAACCGAGAGGATTCTGGGATGTTTGTGTTTTTTTGGTAATAACTCTGGAAGGAAACGTCGCAGAACCATCAAGGTGGTACTCGTACTGCTCGCCTCGTCGAGAGGAATCCAAATATATGAGTGTTTCAGCTATGGGATATGAAATGGACGAGCGACCAATAAAACAGCATGTATTATGGGGTTGAATGCTTTTTGCTATTCACAAAACAAAACAAAAGCAGTCATGTAAATATCTGAATTTTCACAGCACAGCAAAATCAGTTGCACCATTCAATTCCGCTCGTCCAGACGGGGAGAATTCAATCACATTTATTCGATGGGACGTTTCTTATGGGATTTAATGAGCGACAACATTTTGACCCCAAACCGAGAGGATTCTGGGATGTTTGTGGTTTTTTGGTAATAACTCTGGAAGGAAACGTCGCAGACCCATCAAGGTGGTACTCGTACTGCTCGCCTCGTCGAGCGGAATCCAAATATATGAGTGTTTCAGCTATGGTATATGAAATGGACGAGCGACCAATAAAACAACATGTATTATGGGGTTGAATGCTTTTTGCTATTCACAAAATAAAACAAAAGCAGTCATGTAAATATCTGAATTTTCACAGCACAGCAAAATCAGTTGCACCATTCAATTCCGCTCGTCCAGACGGGGAGAATTCAATCACATTTATTCGATGCGACGTTTCTTATGGGATTTAATAAGCGACAACATTTTGACCCCAAACCGAGAGGATTCTGGGATGTTTGTGTTTTTTTGGTAATAACTCTGGAAGGAAACGTCGCAGAACCATCAAGGTGGTACTCGTACTGCTCGCCTCGTCGAGAGGAATCCAAATATATGAGTGTTTCAGCTATGGGATATGAAATGGACGAGCGACCAATAAAACAGCATGTATTATGGGGTTGAATGCTTTTTGCTATTCACAAAACAAAACAAAAGCAGTCATGTAAATATCTGAATTTTCACAGCACAGCAAAATCAGTTGCACCATTCAATTCCGCTCGTCCAGACGGGGAGAATTCAATCACATTTATTCGATGGGACGTTTCTTATGGGATTTAATGAGCGACAACATTTTGACCCCAAACCGAGAGGATTCTGGGATGTTTGTGGTTTTTTGGTAATAACTCTGGAAGGAAACGTCGCAGACCCATCAAGGTGGTACTCGTACTGCTCGCCTCGTCGAGCGGAATCCAAATATATGAGTGTTTCAGCTATGGGATATGAAATGGACGAGCGACCAATAAAACAACATGTATTATGGGGTTGAATGCTTTTTGCTATTCACAAAATAAAACAAAAGCAGTCATGTAAATATCTGAATTTTCACAGCACAGCAAAATCAGTTGCACCATTCAATTCCGCTCGTCCAGACGGGGAGAATTCAATCACATTTATTCGATGCGACGTTTCTTATGGGATTTAATAAGCGACAACATTTTGACCCCAAACCGAGAGGATTCTGGGATGTTTGTGGTTTTTTGGTAATAACTCTGGAAGTAAACGTCGCAGACCCATCAAGGTGGTACTCGCACTGCTCGCCTCATCGAGAGGAATCCAAATATATGAGTTGTTAAGCTATGGGATATGAAATGGACGAGCGACCAATAAAACAGCATGTATTATGCGGTTGAATGCTTTTTGCTATTCACAAAACAAAACAAAAGCAGTCATGCAAATATCTGAATTTTCACAGCACAGCAAAATCAGTTGCACCATTCAATTCCGCTCGTCCAGACGGTAGAATTCAATCACATTCATTCGATGGGACGTTTCTTATGGGATTTAATAAGCGACACCATTTTGACCCCAAACCGAGAGGATTCTGGGATGTTTGTGGTTTTTTGGTAATAACTCTGGAAGGAAAGGTCGCAGACCCATCAAGGTGGTACTCGTACTGCTCGCCTCATCGAGAGGAATCCAAATATATGAGTGTTTCAGCTATGGGATATGAAATGGACGAGCGACCAATAAAACAGCATGTATTATGGAGTTGAATGCTTTTTGTTATTCACAAAATAAAATAAATGCAGTCATGCAAATATTTGAATTTTCACAGCACAGCAAAATCAGTTGCACCATTCAATTCCGCTCGTCCAGACGGGGAGAATTCAATCACATTTATTCGATGCGACGTTTCTTATGGGATTTAATAAGCGACAACATTTTGACCCCAAACCGAGAGGATTCTGGGATGTTTGTGTTTTTTTGGTAATAACTCTGGAAGGAAACGTCGCAGACCGATCAAGGTGGTACTCGTACTGCTCGCCTCGTCGAGCGGAATCCAAATATATGAGTGATTCAGCTATGGGATATGAAATGGACGAGCGACCAATAAAACAGCATGTATTATGGGGTTGAATGCTTTTTGCTATTCACAAAATAAAACAAAAGCAGTCATGCAAATATCTGAATTTTCACAGCACAGCAAAATCAGTTGCACCATTCAATTCCGCTCGTCCAGACGGGTAGAATTCAATCACATTTATTCGATGCGACGTTTCTTATGGGATTTAATAAGCGACACCATTTTGACCCCAAACCGAGAGGATTCTGGGATGTTTGTGGTTTTTTGGTAATAAATCTGGAAGTAAACGTCGCAGACCCATCAAGGTGGTACTCGTACTGCTCGCCTCATCGAGAGGAATCCAAATATATGAGTGTTTCAGCTATGGGATATGAAATGGACGAGCGACCAATAAAACAGCATGTATTATGGGGTTGAATGCTTTTTGCTATTCACAAAACAAAACAAAAGCAGTCATGCAAATATCTGAATTTTCACAGCACAGCAAAATCAGTTGCACCATTCAATTCCGCTCGTCCAGACGGGGAGAATTCAATCACATTCATTCGATGGGACGTTTCTTATGGGATTTAATAAGCGACAACATTTTGACCCCAAACCGAGAGGATTCTGGGATGTTTGTGGTTTTTTGGTAATAACTCTGGAAGGAAACGTCGCAGACCCATCAAGTTGGTACTCGTACTGCTCGCCTCGTCGAGCGGAATCCAAATATATGAGTGTTTCAGCTATGGGATATGAAATGGACGAGCGACCAATAAAACAACATGTATTATGGGGTTGAATGCTTTTTGCTATTCACAAAATAAAACAAAAGCAGTCATGTAAATATCTGAATTTTCACAGCACAGCAAAATCAGTTGCACCATTCAATTCCGCTCGTCCAGACGGGGAGAATTCAATCACATTTATTCGATGCGACGTTTCTTATGGGATTTAATAAGCGACAACATTTTGACCCCAAACCGAGAGGATTCTGGGATGTTTGTGTTTTTTTGGTAATAACTCTGGAAGGAAACGTCGCAGACCCATCAAGGTGGTACTCGTACTGCTCGCCTCGTCGAGAGGAATCCAAATATATGAATGGTTAAGCTATGGGATTTGAAATGGACTAGCGACCAATAAAACAGCATGTATTATGGGGTTGAATGCTTTTTGTTATTCACAAAATAAAACAAATGCAGTCATGCAAATATTTGAATTTTCACAGCACAGCAAAATCAGTTGCACCATTCAATACCGCTCGTCCAGACGGGGAGAATTCAATCACATTTATTCGATGCGACGTTTCTTATGGGATTTAATAAGCGACAACATTTTGACCCCAAACCGAGAGGATTCTGGGATGTTTGTGTTTTTTTGGTAATAACTCTGGAAGGAAACGTCGCAGAACCATCAAGGTGGTACTCGTACTGCTCGCCTCGTCGAGAGGAATCCAAATATATGAATGGTCAAGCTATGTGATATGAAATGGACGAGCGACCAATAAAACAGCATGTATTATGGGGTTGAATGCTTTTTGCTATTCACAAAACAAAACAAAAGCAGTCATGCAAATATCTGAATTTTCACAGCACAGCAAAATCAGTTGCACCATTCAATTCCGCTCGTCCAGACGGGGAGAATTCAATCACATTCATTCGATGGGACGTTTCTTATGGGATTTAATGAGCGACAACATTTTGACCCCAAACCGAGAGGATTCTGGGATGTTTGTGGTTTTTTGGTAATAACTCTGGAAGGAAACGTCGCAGACCCATCAAGGTGGTACTCGTACTGCTCGCCTCGTCGAGCGGAATCCAAATATATGAGTGTTTCAGCTATGGGATATGAAATGGACGAGCGACCAATAAAACAACATGTATTATGGGGTTGAATGCTTTTTGCTATTCACAAAATAAAACAAAAGCAGTCATGTAAATATCTGAATTTTCACAGCACAGCAAAATCAGTTGCACCATTCAATTCCGCTCGTCCAGACGGGGAGAATTCAATCACATTTATTCGATGCGACGTTTCTTATGGGATTTAATAAGCGACAACATTTTGACCCCAAACCGAGAGGATTCTGGGATGTTTGTGGTTTTTTGGTAATAACTCTGGAAGTAAACGTCGCAGACCCATCAAGGTGGTACTCGTACTGCTCGCCTCATCGAGAGGAATCCAAATATATGAGTTGTTAAGCTATGGGATATGAAATGGACGAGCGACCAATAAAACAGCATGTATTATGCGGTTGAATGCTTTTTGCTATTCACAAAATAAAACAAAAGCAGTCATGCAAATATCTGAATTTTCACAGCACAGCAAAATCAGTTGCACCATTCAATTCCGCTCGTCCAGACGGTAGAATTCAATCACATTTATTCGATGCGACGTTTCTTATGGGATTTAATAAGCGACACCATTTTGACCCCAAACCGAGAGGATTCTGGGATGTTTGTGGTTTTTTGGTAATAACTCTGGAAGGAAAGGTCGCAGACCCATCAAGGTGGTACTCGTACTGCTCGCCTCATCGAGAGGAATCCAAATATATGAGTGTTTCAGCTATGGGATATGAAATGGACGAGCGACCAATAAAACAGCATGTATTATGGAGTTGAATGCTTTTTGTTATTCACAAAATAAAATAAATGCAGTCATGCAAATATTTGAATTTTCACAGCACAGCAAAATCAGTTGCACCATTCAATTCCGCTCGTCCAGACGGGGAGAATTCAATCACATTTATTCGATGCGACGTTTCTTATGGGATTTAATAAGCGACAACATTTTGACCCCAAACCGAGAGGATTCTGGGATGTTTGTGTTTTTTTGGTAATAACTCTGGAAGGAAACGTCGCAGACCGATCAAGGTGGTACTCGTACTGCTCGCCTCGTCGAGCGGAATCCAAATATATGAGTGATTCAGCTATGGGATATGAAATGGACGAGCGACCAATAAAACAACATGTATTATGGGGTTGAATGCTTTTTGCTATTCACAAAATAAAACAAAAGCAGTCATGCAAATATCTGAATTTTCACAGCACAGCAAAATCAGTTGCACCATTCAATTCCGCTCGTTCAGACGGGTAGAATTCAATCACATTTATTCGATGCGACGTTTCTTATGGGATTTAATAAGCGACACCATTTTGACCCCAAACCGAGAGGATTCTGGGATGTTTGTGGTTTTTTGGTAATAAATCTGGAAGTAATCGTCGCAGACCCATCAAGGTGGTACTCGTACTGCTCGCCTCATCGAGAGGAATCCAAATATATGAGTGTTTCAGCTATGGGATATGAAATAAACGAGCGACCAATAAAACAGCATGTATTATGGGGTTGAATGCTTTTTGCTATTCACAAAACAAAACAAAAGCAGTCATGCAAATATCTGAATTTTCACAGCACAGCAAAATCAGTTGCACCATTCAATTCCGCTCGTCCAGACGGAGAGAATTCAATCACATTCATTCGATGGGACGTTTCTTATGGGATTTAATAAGCGACAACATTTTGACCCCAAACCGAGAGGATTCTGGGATGTTTGTGGTTTTTTGGTAATAACTCTGGAAGGAAACGTCGCAGACCCATCAAGGTGGTACTCGTACTGCTCGCCTCGTCGAGCGGAATCCAAATATATGAGTGTTTCAGCTATAGGATATGAAATGGACGAGCGACCAATAAAACAACATGTATTATGGGGTTGAATGCTTTTTGCTATTCACAAAATAAAACAAAAGCAGTCATGTAAATATCTGAATTTTCACAGCACAGCAAAATCAGTTGCACCATTCAATTCCGCTCGTCCAGACGGGGAGAATTCAATCACATTTATTCGATGCGACGTTTCTTATGGGATTTAATAAGCGACAACATTTTGACCCCAAACCGAGAGGATTCTGGGATGTTTGTGGTTTTTTGGTAATAACTCTGGAAGTAAACGTCGCAGACCCATCAAGGTGGTACTCGTACTGCTCGCCTCATCGAGAGGAATCCAAATATATGAGTTGTTAAGCTATGGGATATGAAATGGACGAGCGACCAATAAAACAGCATGTATTATGGGGTTGAATGCTTTTTGCTATTCACAAAATAAAACAAAAGCAATCATGCAAATATCTGAATTTTCACAGCACAGCAAAATCAGTTGCACCATTCAATTCCGCTCGTCCAGACGGGTAGAATTCAATCACATTTATTCGATGCGACGTTTCTTATGGGATTTAATAAGCGACACCATTTTGACCCCAAACCGAGAGGATTCTGGGATGTTTGTGGTTTTTTGGTAATAACTCTGGAAGGAAACGTCGCAGACCCATCAAGGTGGTACTCGTACTGCTCGCCTCATCGAGAGGAATCCAAATATATGAGTGTTTCAGCTATGGGATATGAAATGGACGAGCGACCAATAAAACAGCATGTATTATGGGGTTGAATGCTTTTTGTTATTCACAAAATAAAACAAATGCAGTCATGCAAATAATTGAATTTTCACAGCACAGCAAAATCAGTTGCACCATTCAATTCCGCTCGTCCAGACGGGGAGAATTCAATCACATTTATTCGATGCGACGTTTCTTATGGGATTTAATAAGCGACAACATTTTGACCCCAAACCGAGAGGATTCTGGGATGTTTGTGGTTTTTTGGTAATAACTCTGGAAGGAAACGTCGCAGACCCATCAAGGTGGTACTCGTACTGCTCGCCTCATCGAGAGGAATCCAAATATATGAGTTGTTAAGCTATGGGATATGAAATGGACGAGCGACCAATAAAACAACATGTATTATGGGGTTGAATGCTTTTTGCTATTCACAAAATAAAACAAAAGCAGTCATGCAAATATCTGAATTTTCACAGCACAGCAAAATCAGTTGCACCATTCAATTCCGCTCGTCCAGACGGGGAGAATTCAATCACATTCATTCGATGCGACGTTTCCTATGGGATTTAATAAGCGACACCATTTTGACCCCAAACCGAGAGGATTCTGGGATGTTTGTGGTTTTTTGGTAATAACTCTGGAAGGAAACGTCGCAGACCCATCAAGGTGGTACTCGTACTGCTCGCCTCATCGAGAGGAATCCAAATATATGAGTGTTTCAGCTATGGGATATGAAATGGACGAGCGACCAATAAAACAGCATGTATTATGGGGTTGAATGCTTTTTGCTATTCACAAAATAAAACAAAAGCAGTCATGCAAATATCTGAATTTTCACAGCACAGCAAAATCAGTTGCACCATTCAATTCCGCTCGTCCAGACGGGGAGAATTCAATCACATTTATTCGATGCGACGTTTCTTATGGGATTTAATAAGCGACAACATTTTGACCCCAAACCGAGAGGATTCTGGGATGTTTGTGGTTTTTTGGTAATAACTCTGGAAGGAAACGTCGCAGACCGATCAAGGTGGTACTCGTACTGCTCGCCTCGTCGAGCGGAATGCAAATATATGAGTGTTTCAGCTATGGGATATGAAATGGACGAGCGACCAATAAAACAACATGTATTATGGGGTTGAATGCTTTTTGCTATTCACAAAATAAAACAAAAGCAGTCATGCAAATATCTGAATTTTCACAGCACAGCAAAATCAGTTGCACCATTCAATTCCGCTCGTCCAGACGGGGAGAATTCAATCACATTTATTCGATGCGACGTTTCTTATGGGATTTAATAAGCGACAACATTTTGACCCCAAACCGAGAGGATTCTGGGATGTTTGTGGTTTTTTGGTAATAACTCTGGAAGTAAACGTCGCAGACCCATCAAGGTGGTACTCGTACTGCTCGCCTCATCGAGAGGAATCCAAATATATGAGTTCTTAAGCTATGGGATATGAAATGGACGAGCGACCAATAAAACAACATGTATTATGGGGTTGAATGCTTTTTGCTATTCACAAAATAAAACAAAAGCAGTCATGCAAATATCTGAATTTTCACAGCACAGAACAAAATCAGTTGCACCATTCAATTCCGCTCGTCCAGACGGGGAGAATTCAATCACATTCATTCGATGCGACGTTTCTTATGGGATTTAATGAGCGACAACATTTTGACCCCAAACCGAGAGGATTCTGGGATGTTTGTGTTTTTTTGGTAATAACTCTGGAAGGAAACGTCGCAGACCCATCAAGGTGGTACTCGTATTGCTCGCCTCGTCGAGAGGAATCCATATATATGAATGGTTAAGCTATGGGATATGAAATGGACTAGCGACCAATAAAACAGCATGTATTATGGGGTTGAATGCTTTTTGTTATTCACAAAATAAAACAAATGCAGTCATGCAAATATTTGAATTTTCACAGCACAGCAAAATCAGTTGCACCATTCAATTCCGCTCGTCCAGACGGGGAGAATTCAATCACATTTATTCGATGCGACGTTTCTTATGGGATTTAATAAGCGACAACATTTTGACCCCAAACCGAGAGGATTCTGGGATGTTTGTGTTTTTTTGGTAATAACTCTGGAAGGAAACGTCGCAGAACCATCAAGGTGGTAGTCGTACTGCTCGCCTCGTCGAGAGGAATCCAAATATATGAATGGTTAAGCTATGTGATATGAAATGGACGAGCGACCAATAAAACAGCATGTATTATGGGGTTGAATGCTTTTTGCTATTCACAAAACAAAACAAAAGCAGTCATGCAAATATCTGAATTTTCACAGCACAGCAAAATCAGTTGCACCATTCAATTCCGCTTGTCCAGACGGGGAGAATTCAATCACATTTATTCGATGCGACGTTTCTTATGGGATTTAATAAGCGACAACATTTTGACCCCAAACCGAGAGGATTCTGGGATGTTTGTGGTTTTTTGGTAATAACTCTGGAAGGAAACGTCGCAGACCCATCAAGGTGGTACTCGTACTGCTCGCCTCATCGAGAGGAATTCAAATATATGAGTTCTTAAGCTATGGGATATGAAATGGACGAGCGACCAATAAAACAACATGTATTATGGGGTTGAATGCTTTTTGCTATTCACAAAATAAAACAAAAGCAGTCATGCAAATATCTGAATTTTCACAGCACAGAACAAAATCAGTTGCACCATTCAATTCCGCTCGTCCAGACGGGGAGAATTCAATCACATTCATTCGATGCGACGTTTCTTATGGGATTTAATGAGCGACAACATTTTGACCCCAAACCGAGAGGATTCTGTGATGTTTGTGTTTTTTTGGTAATAACTCTGGAAGGAAACGTCGCAGAACCATCAAGGTGGTACTCGTACTGCTCGCCTCGTCGAGAGGAATCCAAATATATGAATGGTTAAGCTATGTGATATGAAATGGACGAGCGACCAATAAAACAGCATGTATTATGGGGTTGAATGCTTTTTGCTATTCACAAAACAAAACAAAAGCAGTCATGCAAATATCTGAATTTTCACAGCACAGCAAAATCAGTTGCACCATTCAATTCCGCTTGTCCAGACGGGGAGAATTCAATCACATTTATTCGATGCGACGTTTCTTATGGGATTTAATAAGCGACAACATTTTGACCCCAAACCGAGAGGATTCTGGGATGTTTGTGGTTTTTTGGTAATAACTCTGGAAGGAAACGTCGCAGACCCATCAAGGTGGTACTCGTACTGCTCGCCTCGTCGAGAGGAATCCAAATATATGAATGGTTAAGCTATGGGATTTGAAATGGACTAGCGACCAATAAAACAGCATGTATTATGGGGTTGAATGCTTTTTGTTATTCACAAAATAAAACAAATGCAGTCATGCAAATATTTGAATTTTCACAGCACAGCAAAATCAGTTGCACCATTCAATTCCGCTCGTCCAGACGGGGAGAATTCAATCACATTTATTCGATGCGACGTTTCTTATGGGATTTAATAAGCGACAACATTTTGACCCCAAACCGAGAGGATTCTGGGATGTTTGTGTTTTTTTTGTAATAACTCTGGAAGGAAACGTCGCAGACCCATCAAGGTAGTACTCGTACTGCTCGCCTCGTCGAGGGGAATCCAAATATATGAGTGTTTCAGCTATGGGATATGAAATGGACGAGCGACCAATAAAACAACATGTATTATGGGGTTGAATGCTTTTTGCTATTCACAAAATAAAACAAAAGCAGTCATGTAAATATCTGAATTTTCACAGCACAGCAAAATCAGTTGCACCATTCAATTCCGCTTGTCCAGACGGGGAGAATTCAATCACATTTATTCGATGCGACGTTTCTTATGGGATTTAATAAGCGACAACATTTTGACCCCAAACCGAGAGGATTCTGGGATGTTTGTGGTTTTTTGGTAATAACTCTGGAAGTAAACGTCGCAGACCCATCAAGGTGGTACTCGTACTGCTCGCCTCATCGACAGGAATTCATATATATGAGTTGTTAAGCTATGGGATATGAAATGGACGAGCGACCAATAAAACAACATGTATTATGGGGTTGAATGCGTTTTGCTATTCACAAAATAAAACAAAACGCAATCATGCAAATATCTGAATTTTCACAGCACAGCAAAATCAGTTGCACCATTCAATTCCGCTCGTCCAGACGGGGAGAATTCAATCACATTCATTCGATGGGACGTTTCTTATGGGATTTAATAAGCGACAACATTTTGACCCCAAACCGAGAGGATTCTGGGATGTTTGTGGTTTTTTTGTAATAACTCTGGAAGGAAACGTCGCAGACCCATCAAGGTAGTACTCGTACTGCTCGCCTCGTCGAGGGGAATCCAAATATATGAGTGTTTCACCTATGGGATATGAAATGGACGAGCGACCAATAAAACAACATGTATTATGGGGTTGAATGCTTTTTGCTATTCACAAAATAAAACAAAAGCAGTCATGTAAATATCTGAATTTTCACAGCACAGCAAAATCAGTTGCACCATTCAATTCCGCTTGTCCAGACGGGGAGACTTCAATCACATTTATTCGATGCGACGTTTCTTATGGGATTTAATAAGCGACAACATTTTGACCCCAAACCGAGAGGATTCTGGGATGTTTGTGGTTTTTTGGTAATAACTCTGGAAGTAAACGTCGCAGACCCATCAAGGTGGTACTCGTACTGCTCGCCTCATCGACAGGAATTCATATATATGAGTTGTTAAGCTATGGGATATGAAATGGACGAGCGACCAATAAAACAACATGTATTATGGGGTTGAATGCTTTTTGCTATTCACAAAATAAAACAAAAGCAGTCATGCAAATATCTGAATTTTCACAGCACAGCAAAATCAGTTGCACCATTCAATTCCGCTCGTCCAGACGGGGAGAATTCAATCACATTCATTCGATGCGACGTTTCTTATGGGATTTAATGAGCGACAACATTTTGACCCCAAACCGAGAGGATTCTGGGATGTTTGTGTTTTTTTGGTAATAACTCTGGAAGGAAACGTCGCAGACCCATCAAGGTGGTACTCATACTGCTCGCCTCGTCGAGAGGAATCCAAATATATGAATGGTTAAGCTATGGGATTTGAAATGGACTAGCGACCAATAAAACAGCATGTATTATGGGGTTGAATGCTTTTTGTTATTCACAAAATAAAACAAATGCAGTCATGCAAATATTTGAATTTTCACAGCACAGCAAAATCAGTTGCACCATTCAATTCCGCTCGTCCAGACGGGGAGAATTCAATCACATTTATTCGATGCGACGTTTCTTATGGGATTTAATAAGCGACAACATTTTGACCCCAAACCGAGAGGATTCTGGGATGTTTGTGTTTTTTTGGTAATAACTCTGGAAGGAAACGTCGCAGAACCATCAAGGTGGTACTCGTACTGCTCGCCTCGTCGAGAGGAATCCAAATATATGAATGGTTAAGCTATGTGATATGAAATGGACGAGCGACCAATAAAACAGCATGTATTATGGGGTTGAATGCTTTTTGCTATTCACAAAACAAAACAAAAGCAGTCATGCAAATATCTGAATTTTCACAGCACAGCAAAATCAGTTGCACCATTCAATTCCGCTTGTCCAGACGGGGAGAATTCAATCACATTTATTCGATGCGACGTTTCTTATGGGATTTAATAAGCGACAACATTTTGACCCCAAACCGAGAGGATTCTGGGATGTTTGTGGTTTTTTGGTAATAACTCTGGAAGGAAACGTCGCAGACCCATCAAGGTGGTACTCGTACTGCTCGCCTCATCGAGAGGAATTCAAATATATGAGTTCTTAAGCTATGGGATATGAAATGGACGAGCGACCAATAAAACAACATGTATTATGGGGTTGAATGCTTTTTGCTATTCACAAAATAAAACAAAAGCAGTCATGCAAATATCTGAATTTTCACAGCACAGAACAAAATCAGTTGCACCATTCAATTCCGCTCGTCCAGACGGGGAGAATTCAATCACATTCATTCGATGCGACGTTTCTTATGGGATTTAATGAGCGACAACATTTTGACCCCAAACCGAGAGGATTCTGGGATGTTTGTGTTTTTTTGGTAATAACTCTGGAAGGAAACGTCGCAGAACCATCAAGGTGGTACTTGTACTGCTCGCCTCGTCGAGAGGAATCCAAATATATGAATGGTTAAGCTATGTGATATGAAATGGACGAGCGACCAATAAAACAGCATGTATTATGGGGTTGAATGCTTTTTGCTATTCACAAAACAAAACAAAAGCAGTCATGCAAATATCTGAATTTTCACAGCACAGCAAAATCAGTTGCACCATTCAATTCCGCTTGTCCAGACGGGGAGAATTCAATCACATTTATTCGATGCGACGTTTCTTATGGGATTTAATAAGCGACAACATTTTGACCCCAAACCGAGAGGATTCTGGGATGTTTGTGGTTTTTTGGTAATAACTCTGGAAGGAAACGTCGCAGACCCATCAAGGTGGTACTCGTACTGCTCGCCTCGTCGAGAGGAATCCAAATATATGAATGGTTAAGCTATGGGATTTGAAATGGACTAGCGACCAATAAAACAGCATGTATTATGGGGTTGAATGCTTTTTGTTATTCACAAAATAAAACAAATGCAGTCATGCAAATATTTGAATTTTCACAGCACAGCAAAATCAGTTGCACCATTCAATTCCGCTCGTCCAGACGGGGAGAATTCAATCACATTTATTCGATGCGACGTTTCTTATGGGATTTAATAAGCGACAACATTTTGACCCCAAACCGAGAGGATTCTGGGATGTTTGTGTTTTTTTTGTAATAACTCTGGAAGGAAACGTCGCAGACCCATCAAGGTAGTACTCGTACTGCTCGCCTCGTCGAGGGGAATCCAAATATATGAGTGTTTCAGCTATGGGATATGAAATGGACGAGCGACCAATAAAACAACATGTATTATGGGGTTGAATGCTTTTTGCTATTCACAAAATAAAACAAAAGCAGTCATGTAAATATCTGAATTTTCACAGCACAGCAAAATCAGTTGCACCATTCAATTCCGCTTGTCCAGACGGGGAGAATTCAATCACATTTATTCGATGCGACGTTTCTTATGGGATTTAATAAGCGACAACATTTTGACCCCAAACCGAGAGGATTCTGGGATGTTTGTGGTTTTTTGGTAATAACTCTGGAAGTAAACGTCGCAGACCCATCAAGGTGGTACTCGTACTGCTCGCCTCATCGACAGGAATTCATATATATGAGTTGTTAAGCTATGGGATATGAAATGGACGAGCGACCAATAAAACAACATGTATTATGGGGTTGAATGCGTTTTGCTATTCACAAAATAAAACAAAAGCAGTCATGCAAATATCTGAATTTTCACAGCACAGCAAAATCAGTTGCACCATTCAATTCCGCTCGTCCAGACGGGGAGAATTCAATCACATTCATTCGATGGGACGTTTCTTATGGGATTTAATAAGCGACAACATTTTGACCCCAAACCGAGAGGATTCTGGGATGTTTGTGGTTTTTTTGTAATAACTCTGGAAGGAAACGTCGCAGACCCATCAAGGTAGTACTCGTACTGCTCGCCTCGTCGAGGGGAATCCAAATATATGAGTGTTTCACCTATGGGATATGAAATGGACGAGCGACCAATAAAACAACATGTATTATGGGGTTGAATGCTTTTTGCTATTCACAAAATAAAACAAAAGCAGTCATGTAAATATCTGAATTTTCACAGCACAGCAAAATCAGTTGCACCATTCAATTCCGCTTGTCCAGACGGGGAGAATTCAATCACATTTATTCCATGCGACGTTTCTTATGGGATTTAATAAGCGACAACATTTTGACCCCAAACCGAGAGGATTCTGGGATGTTTGTGGTTTTTTGGTAATAACTCTGGAAGTAAACGTCGCAGACCCATCAAGGTGGTACTCGTACTGCTCGCCTCATCGACAGGAATTCATATATATGAGTTGTTAAGCTATGGGATATGAAATGGACGAGCGACCAATAAAACAACATGTATTATGGGGTTGAATGCTTTTTGCTATTCACAAAATAAAACAAAAGCAGTCATGCAAATATCTGAATTTTCACAGCACAGCAAAATCAGTTGCACCATTCAATTCCGCTCGTCCAGACGGGGAGAATTCAATCACATTCATTCGATGCGACGTTTCTTATGGGATTTAATGAGCGACAACATTTTGACCCCAAACCGAGAGGATTCTGGGATGTTTGTGGTTTTTTGGTAATAACTCTGGAAGGAAACGTCGCAGACCCATCAAGGTGGTACTCGTACTGCTCGCCTCGTCGAGAGGAATCCAAATATATGAATGGTTAAGCTATGGGATTTGAAATGGACTAGCGACCAATAAAACAGCATGTATTATGGGGTTGAATGCTTTTTGTTATTCACAAAATAAAACAAATGCAGTCATGCAAATATTTGAATTTTCACAGCACAGCAAAATCAGTTGCACCATTCAATTCCGCTCGTCCAGACGGGGAGAATTCAATCACATTTATTCGATGCGACGTTTCTTATGGGATTTAATAAGCGACAACATTTTGACCCCAAACCGAGAGGATTCTGGGATGTTTGTGTTTTTTTTGTAATAACTCTGGAAGGAAACGTCGCAGACCCATCAAGGTAGTACTCGTACTGCTCGCCTCGTCGAGGGGAATCCAAATATATGAGTGTTTCAGCTATGGGATATGAAATGGACGAGCGACCAATAAAACAACATGTATTATGGGGTTGAATGCTTTTTGCTATTCACAAAATAAAACAAAAGCAGTCATGTAAATATCTGAATTTTCACAGCACAGCAAAATCAGTTGCACCATTCAATTCCGCTTGTCCAGACGGGGAGAATTCAATCACATTTATTCGATGCGACGTTTCTTATGGGATTTAATAAGCGACAACATTTTGACCCCAAACCGAGAGGATTCTGGGATGTTTGTGGTTTTTTGGTAATAACTCTGGAAGTAAACGTCGCAGACCCATCAAGGTGGTACTCGTACTGCTCGCCTCATCGACAGGAATTCATATATATGAGTTGTTAAGCTATGGGATATGAAATGGACGAGCGACCAATAAAACAACATGTATTATGGGGTTGAATGCGTTTTGCTATTCACAAAATAAAACAAAAGCAGTCATGCAAATATCTGAATTTTCACAGCACAGCAAAATCAGTTGCACCATTCAATTCCGCTCGTCCAGACGGGGAGAATTCAATCACATTCATTCGATGGGACGTTTCTTATGGGATTTAATAAGCGACAACATTTTGACCCCAAACCGAGAGGATTCTGGGATGTTTGTGGTTTTTTTGTAATAACTCTGGAAGGAAACGTCGCAGACCCATCAAGGTAGTACTCGTACTGCTCGCCTCGTCGAGGGGAATCCAAATATATGAGTGTTTCACCTATGGGATATGAAATGGACGAGCGACCAATAAAACAACATGTATTATGGGGTTGAATGCTTTTTGCTATTCACAAAATAAAACAAAAGCAGTCATGTAAATATCTGAATTTTCACAGCACAGCAAAATCAGTTGCACCATTCAATTCCGCTTGTCCAGACGGGGAGAATTCAATCACATTTATTCCATGCGACGTTTCTTATGGGATTTAATAAGCGACAACATTTTGACCCCAAACCGAGAGGATTCTGGGATGTTTGTGGTTTTTTGGTAATAACTCTGGAAGTAAACGTCGCAGACCCATCAAGGTGGTACTCGTACTGCTCGCCTCATCGACAGGAATTCATATATATGAGTTGTTAAGCTATGGGATATGAAATGGACGAGCGACCAATAAAACAACATGTATTATGGGGTTGAATGCTTTTTGCTATTCACAAAATAAAACAAAAGCAGTCATGCAAATATCTGAATTTTCACAGCACAGCAAAATCAGTTGCACCATTCAATTCCGCTCGTCCAGACGGGGAGAATTCAATCACATTCATTCGATGCGACGTTTCTTATGGGATTTAATGAGCGACAACATTTTGACCCCAAACCGAGAGGATTCTGGGATGTTTGTGTTTTTTTGGTAATAACTCTGGAAGGAAACGTCGCAGACCCATCAAGGTGGTACTCGTACTGCTCGCCTCGTCGAGAGGAATCCAAATATATGAATGGTTAAGCTATGGGATTTGAAATGGACTAGCGACCAATAAAACAGCATGTATTATGGGGTTGAATGCTTTTTGTTATTCACAAAATAAAACAAATGCAGTCATGCAAATATTTGAATTTTCACAGCACAGCAAAATCAGTTGGACCATTCAATTCTGCTCGTCCAGCGGGGAGAATTCAATCACATTTATTCGATGCGACGTTTCTTATGGGATTTAATAAGCGACAACATTTTGACCCCCAACCGAGAGGATTCTGGGATGTTTGTGTTTTTTTGGTAATAACTCTGGAAGGAAACGTCGCAGAACCATCAAGGTGGTACTCGTACTGCTCGCCTCGTCGAGAGGAATCCAAATATAAGCTATGTGATATGAAATGGACGAGCGACCAATAAAACAGCATGTATTATGGGGTTGAATGCTTTTTGCTATTCACAAAACAAAACAAAAGCAGTCATGCAAATATCTGAATTTTCACAGCACAGCAAAATCAGTTGCACCATTCAATTCCGCTCGTCCAGACGGGGAGAATTCAATCACTTTCATTCGATGGGACGTTTCTTATGGGATTTAATAAGCGACAACATTTTGACCCCAAACCGAGAGGATTCTGGGATGTTTGTGGTTTTTTGGTAATAACTCTGGAAGGAAACGTCGCAGACCCATCAAGGTGGTACTCGTACTGCTCGCCTCGTCGAGAGGAATCCAAATATATGAATGGTTAAGCTATGTGATATGAAATGGACGAGCGACCAATAAAACAGCATGTATTATGGGGTTGAATGCTTTTTGCTATTCACAAAACAAAACAAAAGCAGTCATGCAAATATCTGAATTTTCACAGCACAGCAAAATCAGTTGCACCATTCAATTCCGCTTGTCCAGACGGGGAGAATTCAATCACATTTATTCGATGCGACGTTTCTTATGGGATTTAATAAGCGACAACATTTTGACCCCAAACCGAGAGGATTCTGGGATGTTTGTGGTTTTTTGGTAATAACTCTGGAAGGAAACGTCGCAGACCCATCAAGGTGGTACTCGTACTGCTCGCCTCGTCGAGAGGAATCCAAATATATGAATGGTTAAGCTATGGGATTTGAAATGGACTAGCGACCAATAAAACAGCATGTATTATGGGGTTGAATGCTTTTTGTTATTCACAAAATAAAACAAATGCAGTCATGCAAATATTTGAATTTTCACAGCACAGCAAAATCAGTTGCACCATTCAATTCCGCTCGTCCAGACGGGGAGAATTCAATCACATTTATTCGATGCGACGTTTCTTATGGGATTTAATAAGCGACAACATTTTGACCCCAAACCGAGAGGATTCTGGGATGTTTGTGTTTTTTTTGTAATAACTCTGGAAGGAAACGTCGCAGACCCATCAAGGTAGTACTCGTACTGCTCGCCTCGTCGAGGGGAATCCAAATATATGAGTGTTTCAGCTATGGGATATGAAATGGACGAGCGACCAATAAAACAACATGTATTATGGGGTTGAATGCTTTTTGCTATTCACAAAATAAAACAAAAGCAGTCATGTAAATATCTGAATTTTCACAGCACAGCAAAATCAGTTGCACCATTCAATTCCGCTTGTCCAGACGGGGAGAATTCAATCACATTTATTCGATGCGACGTTTCTTATGGGATTTAATAAGCGACAACATTTTGACCCCAAACCGAGAGGATTCTGGGATGTTTGTGGTTTTTTGGTAATAACTCTGGAAGTAAACGTCGCAGACCCATCAAGGTGGTACTCGTACTGCTCGCCTCATCGACAGGAATTCATATATATGAGTTGTTAAGCTATGGGATATGAAATGGACGAGCGACCAATAAAACAACATGTATTATGGGGTTGAATGCGTTTTGCTATTCACAAAATAAAACAAAAGCAGTCATGCAAATATCTGAATTTTCACAGCACAGCAAAATCAGTTGCACCATTCAATTCCGCTCGTCCAGACGGGGAGAATTCAATCACATTCATTCGATGGGACGTTTCTTATGGGATTTAATAAGCGACAACATTTTGACCCCAAACCGAGAGGATTCTGGGATGTTTGTGGTTTTTTTGTAATAACTCTGGAAGGAAACGTCGCAGACCCATCAAGGTAGTACTCGTACTGCTCGCCTCGTCGAGGGGAATCCAAATATATGAGTGTTTCACCTATGGGATATGAAATGGACGAGCGACCAATAAAACAACATGTATTATGGGGTTGAATGCTTTTTGCTATTCACAAAATAAAACAAAAGCAGTCATGTAAATATCTGAATTTTCACAGCACAGCAAAATCAGTTGCACCATTCAATTCCGCTTGTCCAGACGGGGAGAATTCAATCACATTTATTCCATGCGACGTTTCTTATGGGATTTAATAAGCGACAACATTTTGACCCCAAACCGAGAGGATTCTGGGATGTTTGTGGTTTTTTGGTAATAACTCTGGAAGTAAACGTCGCAGACCCATCAAGGTGGTACTCGTACTGCTCGCCTCATCGACAGGAATTCATATATATGAGTTGTTAAGCTATGGGATATGAAATGGACGAGCGACCAATAAAACAACATGTATTATGGGGTTGAATGCTTTTTGCTATTCACAAAATAAAACAAAAGCAGTCATGCAAATATCTGAATTTTCACAGCACAGCAAAATCAGTTGCACCATTCAATTCCGCTCGTCCAGACGGGGAGAATTCAATCACATTCATTCGATGCGACGTTTCTTATGGGATTTAATGAGCGACAACATTTTGACCCCAAACCGAGAGGATTCTGGGATGTTTGTGTTTTTTTGGTAATAACTCTGGAAGGAAACGTCGCAGACCCATCAAGGTGGTACTCGTACTGCTCGCCTCGTCGAGAGGAATCCAAATATATGAATGGTTAAGCTATGGGATTTGAAATGGACTAGCGACCAATAAAACAGCATGTATTATGGGGTTGAATGCTTTTTGTTATTCACAAAATAAAACAAATGCAGTCATGCAAATATTTGAATTTTCACAGCACAGCAAAATCAGTTGGACCATTCAATTCTGCTCGTCCAGCGGGGAGAATTCAATCACATTTATTCGATGCGACGTTTCTTATGGGATTTAATAAGCGACAACATTTTGACCCCCAACCGAGAGGATTCTGGGATGTTTGTGTTTTTTTGGTAATAACTCTGGAAGGAAACGTCGCAGAACCATCAAGGTGGTACTCGTACTGCTCGCCTCGTCGAGAGGAATCCAAATATAAGCTATGTGATATGAAATGGACGAGCGACCAATAAAACAGCATGTATTATGGGGTTGAATGCTTTTTGCTATTCACAAAACAAAACAAAAGCAGTCATGCAAATATCTGAATTTTCACAGCACAGCAAAATCAGTTGCACCATTCAATTCCGCTCGTCCAGACGGGGAGAATTCAATCACTTTCATTCGATGGGACGTTTCTTATGGGATTTAATAAGCGACAACATTTTGACCCCAAACCGAGAGGATTCTGGGATGTTTGTGGTTTTTTGGTAATAACTCTGGAAGGAAACGTCGCAGACCCATCAAGGTGGTACTCGTACTGCTCGCCTCGTCGAGAGGAATCCAAATATATGAGTGTTTCAGCTATGGGATATGAAATGGACGAGCGACCAATAAAACAACATGTATTATGGGGTTGAATGCTTTTTGCTATTCACAAAATAAAACAAAAGCAGTCATGTAAATATCTGAATTTTCACAGCACAGCAAAATCAGTTGCACCATTCAATTCCGCTCGTCCAGACGGGGAGAATTCAATCACATTTATTCGATGCGACGTTTCTTATGGGATTTAATAAGCGACAACATTTTGACCCCAAACCGAGAGGATTCTGGGATGTTTGTGGTTTTTTTGTAATAACAATGGAAGTAAACGTCGCAGACCCATCAAGGTGGTACTCGTACTGCTCGCCTCATCGAGAGGAATCCAAATATATGAGTTGTTAAGCTATGGGATATGAAATGGACGAGCGACCAATAAAACAACATGTATTATGGGGTTGAATGCTTTTTGCTATTCACAAAATAAAACAAAAGCAGTCATGCAAATATCTGAATTTTCACAGCACAGCAAAATCAGTTGCACCATTCAATTCCGCTCGTCCAGACGGGTAGAATTCATTCATATTCATTCGATGCGACGTTTCTTATGGGATTTAATAAGCGACACCATTTTGACCCCAAACCGAGAGGATTCTGGGATGTTTGTGGTTTTTTGGTAATAACTCTGGAAGGAAACGTCGCAGACCCATCAAGGTGGTACTCGTACTGCTCGACTCATCGAGAGGAATCCAAATATATGAGTGTTTCAGCTATGGGATATGAAATGGACGAGCGACCAATAAAACAACATGTATTATGGGGTTGAATGCTTTTTGTTATTCACAAAATAAAACAAATGCAGTCATGCAAATATTTGAATTTTCACAGCACAGCAAAATCAGTTGCACCATTCAATTCCGCTCGTCCAGACGGGGAGAATTCAATCACATTCATTCGATGGGACGTTTCTTATGGGATTTAATAAGCGACAACATTTTGACCCCAAACCGAGAGGATTCTGGGATGTTTGTGGTTTTTTGGTAATAACTCTGGAAGGAAACGTCGCAGACCCATCAAGGTGGTACTCGTACTGCTCGCCTCGTCGAGCGGAATCCAAATATATGAGTGTTTCAGCTATGGGATATGAAATGGACGAGCGACCAATAAAACAACATGTATTATGGGGTTGAATGCTTTTTGCTATTCACAAAATAAAACAAAAGCAGTCATGTAAATATCTGAATTTTCACAGCACAGCAAAATCAGTTGCACCATTCAATTCCGCTCGTCCAGACGGGGAGAATTCAATCACATTTATTCGATGCGACGTTTCTTATGGGATTTAATAAGCGACAACATTTTGACCCCAAACCGAGAGGATTCTGGGATGTTTGTGGTTTTTTGGTAATAACTCTGGAAGTAAACGTCGCAGACCCATCAAGGTGGTACTCGTACTGCTCGCCTCATCGAGAGGAATCCAAATATATGAGTTGTTAAGCTATGGGATATGAAATGGACGAGCGACCAATAAAACAACATGTATTATGGGGTTGAATGCTTTTTGCTATTCACAAAATAAAACAAAAGCAGTCATGCAAATATCTGAATTTTCACAGCACAGCAAAATCAGTTGCACCATTCAATTCCGCTCGTCCAGACGGGTAGAATTCAATCACATTCATTCGATGCGACGTTTCTTATGGGATTTAATAAGCGACACCATTTTGACCCCAAACCGAGAGGATTCTGGGATGTTTGTGGTTTTTTGGTAATAACTCTGGAAGGAAACGTCGCAGACCCATCAAGGTGGTACTCGTACTGCTCGCCTCATCGAGAGGAATCCAAATATATGAGTGTTTCAGCTATGGGATATGAAATGGACGAGCGACCAATAAAACAGCATGTATTATGGGGTTGAATGCTTTTTGTTATTCACAAAATAAAACAAATGCAGTCATGCAAATATTTGAATTTTCACAGCACAGCAAAATCAGTTGCACCATTCAATTCCGCTCGTCCAGACGGGGAGAATTCAATCACATTTATTCGATGCGACGTTTCTTATGGGATTTAATAAGCGACACCATTTTGACCCCAAACCGAGAGGATTCTGGGATGTTTGTGGTTTTTTGGTAATAACTCTGGAAGGAAACGTCGCAGACCCATCAAGGTGGTACTCGTACTGCTCGCCTCATCGAGAGGAATCCAAATATATGAGTGTTTCAGCTATGGGATATGAAATGGACGAGCGACCAATAAAACAGCATGTATTATGGGGTTGAATTGTTTTTGTTATTCACAAAATAAAACAAATGCAGTCATGCAAATATTTGAATTTTCACAGCACAGCAAAATCAGTTGCACCATTCAATTCCGCTCGTCCAGACGGGGAGAATTCAATCACATTTATTCGATGCGACGTTTCTTATGGGATTTAATAAGCGACAACATTTTGACCCCAAACCGAGAGGATTCTGGGATGTTTGTGGTTTTTTGGTAATAACTCTGGAAGGAAACGTCGCAGACCCATCAAGGTGGTACTCGTACTGCTCGCCTCGTCGAGCGGAATCCAAATATATGAGTGTTTCAGCTATGGGATATGAAATGGACGAGCGACCAATAAAACAACATGTATTATGAGGTTGAATGCTTTTTGCTATTCACAAAATAAAACAAAAGCAGTCATGTAAATATCTGAATTTTCACAGCACAGCAAAATCAGTTGCACCATTCAATTCCGCTCGTCCAGACGGGGAGAATTCAATCACATTTATTCGATGCGACGTTTCTTATGGGATTTAATAAGCGACAACATTTTGACCCCAAACCGAGAGGATTCTGGGATGTTTGTGGTTTTTTGGTAATAACTCTGGAAGTAAACGTCGCAGACCCATCAAGGTGGTACTCGTACTGCTCGCCTCATCGAGAGGAATCCAAATATATGAGTTGTTAAGCTATGGGATATGAAATGGACGAGCGACCAATAAAACAACATGTATTATGGGGTTGAATGCTTTTTGCTATTCACAAAATAAAACAAAAGCAGTCATGCAAATATCTGAATTTTCACAGCACAGCAAAATCAGTTGCACCATTCAATTCCGCTCGTCCAGACGGGTAGAATTCAATCACATTCATTCGATGCGACGTTTCTTATGGGATTTAATAAGCGACACCATTTTGACCCCAAACCGAGAGGATTCTGGGATGTTTGTGTTTTTTTGGTAATAACTCTGGAAGGAAACGTCGCAGACCCATCAAGGTGGTACTCGTACTGCTCGCCTCATCGAGAGGAATTCAAATATATGAGTGTTTCAGCTATGGGATATGAAATGGACGAGCGACCAATAAAACAACATGTATTATGGGGTTGAATGCTTTTTGCTATTCACAAAATAAAACAAAAGCAGTCATGAAAATATCTGAATTTTCACAGCACAGCAAAATCAGTTGCACCATTCAATTCCGCTCGTCCAGACGGGGAGAATTCAATCACATTCATTCGATGGGACGTTTCTTATGGGATTTAATAAGCGACAACATTTTGACCCCAAACCGAGAGGATTCTGGGATGTTTGTGGTTTTTTGGTAATAACTCTGGAAGGAAACGTCGCAGACCCATCAAGGTGGTACTCGTACTGCTCGCCTCGTCGAGCGGAATCCAAATATATGAGTGTTTCAGCTATGGGATATGAAATGGACGAGCGACCAATAAAACAACATGTATTATGGGGTTGAATGCTTTTTGCTATTCACAAAATAAAACAAAAGCAGTCATGTAAATATCTGAATTTTCACAGCACAGCAAAATCAGTTGCACCATTCAATTCCGCTTGTCCAGACGGGGAGAATTCAATCACATTTATTCGATGCGACGTTTCTTATGGGATTTAATAAGCGACAACATTTTGACCCCAAACCGAGAGGATTCTGGGATGTTTGTGGTTTTTTGGTAATAACTCTGGAAGTAAACGTCGCAGACCCATCAAGGTGGTACTCGTACTGCTCGCCTCATCGAGAGGAATTCATATATATGAGTTGTTAAGCTATGGGATATGAAATGGACGAGCGACCAATAAAACAACATGTATTATGGGGTTGAATGCTTTTTGCTATTCACAAAATAAAACAAAAGCAGTCATGCAAATATCTGAATTTTCACAGCACAGCAAAATCAGTTGCACCATTCAATTCCGCTCGTCCAGACGGGGAGAATTCAATCACATTCATTCGATGCGACGTTTCTTATGGGATTTAATGAGCGACAACATTTTGACCCCAAACCGAGAGGATTCTGGGATGTTTGTGTTTTTTTGGTAATAACTCTGGAAGGAAACGTCGCAGACCCATCAAGGTGGTACTCGTACTGCTCGCCTCGTCGAGAGGAATCCAAATATATGAATGGTTAAGCTATGGGATTTGAAATGGACTAGCGACCAATAAAACAGCATGTATTATGGGGTTGAATGCTTTTTGTTATTCACAAAATAAAACAAATGCAGTCATGCAAATATTTGAATTTTCACAGCACAGCAAAATCAGTTGCACCATTCAATTCCGCTCGTCCAGACGGGGAGAATTCAATCACATTTATTCGATGCGACGTTTCTTATGGGATTTAATAAGCGACAACATTTTGACCCCAAACCGAGAGGATTCTGGGATGTTTGTGTTTTTTTGGTAATAACTCTGGAAGGAAACGTCGCAGAACCATCAAGGTGGTACTCGTACTGCTCGCCTCGTCGAGAGGAATCCAAATATATGAATGGTTAAGCTATGTGATATGAAATGGACGAGCGACCAATAAAACAGCATGTATTATGGGGTTGAATGCTTTTTGCTATTCACAAAACAAAACAAAAGCAGTCATGCAAATATCTGAATTTTCACAGCACAGCAAAATCAGTTGCACCATTCAATTCCGCTCGTCCAGACGGGGAGAATTCAATCACATTCATTCGATGGGACGTTTCTTATGGGATTTAATAAGCGACACCATTTTGACCCCAAACCGAGAGGATTCTGGGATGTTTGTGTTTTTTTGGTAATAACTCTGGAAGTAAACGTCGCAGACCCATCAAGGTGGTACTCGTACTGCTCGCCTCGTCGAGCGGAATCCAAATATATGAGTGTTTCAGCTATGGGATATGAAATGGACGAGCGACCAATAAAACAGCATGTATTATGGGGTTGAATGCTTTTTGTTATTCACAAAATAAAACAAATGCAGTCATGCAAATATTTGAATTTTCACAGCACAGCAAAATCAGTTGCACCATTCAATTCCGCTCGTCCAGACGGGGAGAATTCAATCACATTCATTCGATGGGACGTTTCTTATGGGATTTAATAAGCGACAACATTTTGACCCCACACCGAGAGGATTCTGGGATGTTTGTGGTTTCTTGGTAATAACTCTGGAAGGAAACGACGCAGACCCATCAAGGTGGTACTAGTTCTGCTCGCCTCGTCGAGCGGAATCCAAATATATGAGTGTTTCAGCTATGGGATATGAAATGGACGAGCGACCAATAAAACAGCATGTATTATGGGGTTGAATGCTTTTTGTTATTCACAAAATAAAACAAATGCAGTCATGCAAATATTTGAATTTTCACAGCACAGCAAAATCAGTTGCACCATTCAATTCCGCTCGTCCAGACGGGGAGAATTCAATCACATTCATTCGATGGGACGTTTCTTATGGGATTTAATAAGCGACAACATTTTGACCCCACACCGAGAGGATTCTGGGATGTTTGTGGTTTCTTGGTAATAACTCTGGAAGGAAACGACGCAGACCCATCAAGGTGGTACTCGTTCTGCTCGCCTCGTCGAGCGGAATCCAAATATATGAGTGTTTCAGCTATGGGATATGAAATGGACGAGCGACCAATAAAACAACATGTATTATGGGGTTGAATGCTTTTTGCTATTCACAAAATAAAACAAAAGCAGTCATGTAAATATCTGAATTTTCACAGCACAGCAAAATCAGTTGCACCATTCAATTCCGCTCGTCCAGACGGGGATAATTCAATCACATTTATTCGATGCGACGTTTCTTATGGGATTTAATAAGCGACAACATTTTGACCCCAAACCGAGAGGATTCTGGGATGTTTGTGGTTTTTTGGTAATAACTCTGGAAGGAAACGTCGCAGACCCATCAAGGTGGTACTCGTACTGCTCGCCTCATCGCGAGGAATCCAAATATATGAGTTGTTAAGCTATGGGATATGAAATGGACGAGCGACCAATAAAACAACATGTATTATGGGGTT
Source organism: Petromyzon marinus (assembly GCF_048934315.1). Classification (NCBI taxonomy): domain Eukaryota; kingdom Metazoa; phylum Chordata; class Hyperoartia; order Petromyzontiformes; family Petromyzontidae; genus Petromyzon; species Petromyzon marinus. The sequence goes on along the minus strand of NC_133725.1, from coordinate 18,465,847 downwards.
GAATGCTTTTTGCTATTCACAAAATAAAACAAAAGCAGTCATGCAAATATCTGAATTTTCACAGCACAGCAAAATCAGTTGCACCATTCAATTCCGCTCGTCCAGACGGGGAGAATTCAATCACATTTATTCGATGCGACGTTTCTTATGGGATTTAATAAGCGACAACATTTTGACCCCAAACCGAGAGGATTCTGGGATGTTTGTGGTTTTTTGGTAATAACTCTGGAAGTAAACGTCGCAGACCCATCAAGGTGGTACTCGTACTGCTCGCCTCATCGAGAGGAATCCAAATATATGAGTTGTTAAGCTATGGGATATGAAATGGACGAGCGACCAATAAAACAACATGTATTATGGGGTTGAATGCTTTTTGCAATTCACAAAATAAAACAAAAGCAGTCATGCAAATATCTGAATTTTCACAGCACAGCAAAATCAGTTGCACCATTCAATTCCGCTCGTCCAGACGGGTAGAATTCAATCACATTCATTCGATGCGACGTTTCTTATGGGATTTAATAAGCGACACCATTTTGACCCCAAACCGAGAGGATTCTGGGATGTTTGTGGTTTTTTGGTAATAACTCTGGAAGGAAACGTCGCAGACCCATCAAGGTGGTACTCGTACTGCTCGCCTCATCGAGAGGAATCCAAATATATGAGTGTTTCAGCTATGGGATATGAAATGGACGAGCGACCAATAAAACAGCATGTATTATGGGGTTGAATGCTTTTTGTTATTCACAAAATAAAACAAATGCAGTCATGCAAATATTTGAATTTTCACAGCACAGCAAAATCAGTTGCACCATTCAATTCCGCTCGTCCAGACGGGGAGAATTCAATCACATTTATTCGATGCGACGTTTCTTATGGGATTTAATAAGCGACAACATTTTGACCCCAAACCGAGAGGATTCTGGGATGTTTGTGTTTTTTTGGTAATAACTCTGGAAGGAAACGTCGCAGACCCATCAAGGTGGTACTCGTACTGCTCGCCTCATCGAGAGGAATTCATATATATGAGTTGTTAAGCTATGGGATATGAAATGGACGAGCGACCAATAAAACAACATGTATTATGGGGTTGAATGCTTTTTGCTATTCACAAAATAAAACAAAAGCAGTCATGCAAATATCTGAATTTTCACAGCACAGCAAAATCAGTTGCACCATTCAATTCCGCTCGTCCAGACGGGGAGAATTCAATCACATTCATTCGATGCGACGTTTCTTATGGGATTTAATGAGCGACAACATTTTGACCCCAAACCGAGAGGATTCTGGGATGTTTGTGTTTTTTTGGTAATAACTCTGGAAGGAAACGTCGCAGACCCATCAAGGTGGTACTCGTACTGCTCGCCTCGTCGAGAGGAATCCAAATATATGAATGGTTAAGCTATGGGATTTGAAATGGACTAGCGACCAATAAAACAGCATGTATTATGGGGTTGAATGCTTTTTGTTATTCACAAAATAAAACAAATGCAGTCATGCAAATATTTGAATTTTCACAGCACAGCAAAATCAGTTGCACCATTCAATTCCGCTCGTCCAGACGGGGAGAATTCAATCACATTTATTCGATGCGTCGTTTTTTATGGGATTTAATAAGCGACAACATTTTGACCCCAAACCGAGAGGATTCTGGGATGTTTGTGTTTTTTTGGTAATAACTCTGGAAGGAAACGTCGCAGAACCATCAAGGTGGTACTCGTACTGCTCGCCTCGTCGAGAGGAATCCAAATATATGAATGGTTAAGCTATGTGATATGAAATGGACGAGCGACCAATAAAACAGCATGTATTATGGGGTTGAATGCTTTTTGCTATTCACAAAACAAAACAAAAGCAGTCATGCAAATATCTGAATTTTCACAGCACAGCAAAATCAGTTGCACCATTCAATTCCGCTCGTCCAGACGGGGAGAATTCAATCACATTCATTCGATGGGACGTTTCTTATGGGATTTAATAAGCGACACCATTTTGACCCCAAACCGAGAGGATTCTGGGATGTTTGTGTTTTTTTGGTAATAACTCTGGAAGTAAACGTCGCAGACCCATCAAGGTGGTACTCGTACTGCTCGCCTCGTCGAGCGGAATCCAAATATATGAGTGTTTCAGCTATGGGATATGAAATGGACGAGCGACCAATAAAACAGCATGTATTATGGGGTTGAATGCTTTTTGTTATTCACAAAATAAAACAAATGCAGTCATGCAAATATTTGAATTTTCACAGCACAGCAAAATCAGTTGCACCATTCAATTCCGCTCGTCCAGACGGGGAGAATTCAATCACATTCATTCGATGGGACGTTTCTTATGGGATTTAATAAGCGACAACATTTTGACCCCACACCGAGAGGATTCTGGGATGTTTGTGGTTTCTTGGTAATAACTCTGGAAGGAAACGACGCAGACCCATCAAGGTGGTACTCGTTCTGCTCGCCTCGTCGAGCGGAATCCAAATATATGAGTGTTTCAGCTATGGGATATGAAATGGACGAGCGACCAATAAAACAACATGTATTATGGGGTTGAATGCTTTTTGCTATTCACAAAATAAAACAAAAGCAGTCATGTAAATATCTGAATTTTCACAGCACAGCAAAATCAGTTGCACCATTCAATTCCGCTCGTCCAGACGGGGATAATTCAATCACATTTATTCGATGCGACGTTTCTTATGGGATTTAATAAGCGACAACATTTTGACCCCAAACCGAGAGGATTCTGGGATGTTTGTGGTTTTTTGGTAATAACTCTGGAAGGAAACGTCGCAGACCCATCAAGGTGGTACTCGTACTGCTCGCCTCATCGCGAGGAATCCAAATATATGAGTTGTTAAGCTATGGGATATGAAATGGACGAGCGACCAATAAAACAACATGTATTATGGGGTTGAATGCTTTTTGCTATTCACAAAATAAAACAAAAGCAGTCATGCAAATATCTGAATTTTCACAGCACAGCAAAATCAGTTGCACCATTCAATTCCGCTCGTCCAGACGGGGAGAATTCAATCACATTTATTCGATGCGACGTTTCTTATGGGATTTAATAAGCGACAACATTTTGACCCCAAACCGAGAGGATTCTGGGATGTTTGTGGTTTTTTGGTAATAACTGTGGAAGTAAACGTCGCAGACCCATCAAGGTGGTACTCGTACTGCTCGCCTCATCGAGAGGAATCCAAATATATGAGTTGTTAAGCTATGGGATATGAAATGGACGAGCGACCAATAAAACAACATGTATTATGGGGTTGAATGCTTTTTGCAATTCACAAAATAAAACAAAAGCAGTCATGCAAATATCTGAATTTTCACAGCACAGCAAAATCAGTTGCACCATTCAATTCCGCTCGTCCAGACGGGTAGAATTCAATCACATTCATTCGATGCGACGTTTCTTATGGGATTTAATAAGCGACACCATTTTGACCCCAAACCGAGAGGATTCTGGGATGTTTGTGGTTTTTTGGTAATAACTCTGGAAGGAAACGTCGCAGACCCATCAAGGTGGTACTCGTACTGCTCGCCTCATCGAGAGGAATCCAAATATATGAGTGTTTCAGCTATGGGATATGAAATGGACGAGCGACCAATAAAACAGCATGTATTATGGGGTTGAATGCTTTTTGTTATTCACAAAATAAAACAAATGCAGTCATGCAAATATTTGAATTTTCACAGCACAGCAAAATCAGTTGCACCATTCAATTCCGCTCGTCCAGACGGGGAGAATTCAATCACATTTATTCGATGCGACGTTTCTTATGGGATTTAATAAGCGACAACATTTTGACCCCAAACCGAGAGGATTCTGGGATGTTTGTGTTTTTTTGGTAATAACTCTGGAAGGAAACGTCGCAGACCGATCAAGGTGGTACTCGTACTGCTCGCCTCGTCGAGCGGAATCCAAATATATGAGTGTTTCAGCTATGGGATATGAAATGGACGAGCGACCAATAAAACAACATGTATTATGGGGTTGAATGCTTTTTGCTATTCACAAAATAAAACAAAAGCAGTCATGCAAATATCTGAATTTTCACAACACAGCAAAATCAGTTGCACCATTCAATTCCGCTCGTCCAGACGGGGAGAATTCAATCACATTTATTCGATGCGACGTTTCTTATGGGATTTAATAAGCGACAACATTTTGACCCCAAACCGAGAGGATTCTGGGATGTTTGTGGTTTTTTGGTAATAACTCTGGAAGTAAACGTCGCAGACCCATCAAGGTGGTACTCCTACTGCTCGCCTCATCGAGAGGAATCCATATATATGAGTTGTTAAGCTATGGGATATGAAATGGACGAGCGACCAATAAAACAACATGTATTATGGGGTTGAATGCTTTTTGCTATTCACAAAACAAAACAAAAGCAGTCATGCAAATATCTGAATTTTCACAGCACAGCAAAATCAGTTGCACCATTCAATTCCGCTCGTCCAGACGGGGAGAATTCAATCACATTTATTCGATGCGACGTTTCTTATGGGATTTAATAAGCGACAACATTTTGACCCCATACCGAGAGGATTCTGGGATGTTTGTGGTTTTTTGGTAATAACTCTGGAAGTAAACGTCGCAGACCCATCAAGGTGGTACTCGTACTGCTCGCCTCATCGAGAGGAATCCAAATATATGAGTTGTTAAGCTATGGGATATGAAATGGACGAGCGACCAATAAAACAACATGTATTATGGGGTTGAATGCTTTTTGCAATTCACAAAATAAAACAAAAGCAGTCATGCAAATATCTGAATTTTCACAGCACAGCAAAATCAGTTGCACCATTCAATTCCGCTCGTCCAGACGGGTAGAATTCAATCACATTCATTCGATGCGACGTTTCTTATGGGATTTAATAAGCGACACCATTTTGACCCCAAACCGAGAGGATTCTGGGATGTTTGTGGTTTTTTGGTAATAACTCTGGAAGGAAACGTCGCAGACCCATCAAGGTGGTACTCGTACTGCTCGCCTCATCGAGAGGAATCCAAATATATGAGTGTTTCAGCTATGGGATATGAAATGGACGAGCGACCAATAAAACAGCATGTATTATGGGGTTGAATGCTTTTTGTTATTCACAAAATAAAACAAATGCAGTCATGCAAATATTTGAATTTTCACAGCACAGCAAAATCAGTTGCACCATTCAATTCCGCTCGTCCAGACGGGGAGAATTCAATCACATTTATTCGATGCGACGTTTCTTATGGGATTTAATAAGCGACAACATTTTGACCCCAAACCGAGAGGATTCTGGGATGTTTGTGTTTTTTTGGTAATAACTCTGGAAGGAAACGTCGCAGACCGATCAAGGTGGTACTCGTACTGCTCGCCTCGTCGAGCGGAATCCAAATATATGAGTGTTTCAGCTATGGGATATGAAATGGACGAGCGACCAATAAAACAACATGTATTATGGGGTTGAATGCTTTTTGCTATTCACAAAATAAAACAAAAGCAGTCATGCAAATATCTGAATTTTCACAACACAGCAAAATCAGTTGCACCATTCAATTCCGCTCGTCCAGACGGGGAGAATTCAATCACATTTATTCAATGCGACGTTTCTTATGGGATTTAATAAGCGACAACATTTTGACCCCAAACCGAGAGGATTCTGGGATGTTTGTGGTTTTTTGGTAATAACTCTGGAAGTAAACGTCGCAGACCCATCAAGGTGGTACTCCTACTGCTCGCCTCATCGAGAGGAATCCATATATATGAGTTGTTAAGCTATGGGATATGAAATGGACGAGCGACCAATAAAACAACATGTATTATGGAGTTGAATGCTTTTTGCTATTCACAAAATAAAACAAAAGCAGTCATGCAAATATCTGAATTTTCACAGCACAGCAAAATCAGTTGCACCATTCAATTCCGCTCGTCCAGACGGGGAGAATTCAATCACATTCATTCGATGCCACGTTTCTTATGGGATTTAATGAGCGACAACATTTTGACCCCAAACCGAGAGGATTCTGGGATGTTTGTGTTTTTTTGGTAATAACTCTGGAAGGAAACGTCGCAGACCCATCAAGGTGGAACTCGTACTGCTCGCCTCGTCGAGAGGAATCCAAATATATGAATGGTTAAGCTATGGGATTTGAAATGGACTAGCGACCAATAAAACAGCATGTATTATGGGGTTGAATGCTTTTTGTTATTCACAAAATAAAACAAATGCAGTCATGCAAATATTTGAATTTTCACAGCACAGCAAAATCAGTTGCACCATTCAATTCCGCTCGTCCAGACGGGGAGAATTCAATCACATTTATTCGATGCGACGTTTCTTATGGGATTTAATAAGCGACAACATTTTGACCCCAAACCGAGAGGATTCTGGGATGTTTGTGTTTTTTTGGTAATAACTCTGGAAGGAAACGTCGCAGAACCATCAAGGTGGTACTCGTACTGCTCGCCTCGTCGAGAGGAATCCAAATATATGAGTTGTTAAGCTATGGGATATGAAATGGACGAGCGACCAATAAAACAACATGTATTATGGGGTTGAATGCTTTTTGCAATTCACAAAATAAAACAAAAGCAGTCATGCAAATATCTGAATTTTCACAGCACAGCAAAATCAGTTGCACCATTCAATTCCGCTCGTCCAGACGGGGAGAATTCAATCACATTTATTCGATGCGACGTTTCTTATGGGATTTAATAAGCGACAACATTTTGACCCCAAACCGAGAGGATTCTGGGATGTTTGTGTTTTTTTGGTAATAACTCTGGAAGGAAACGTCGCAGACCGATCAAGGTGGTACTCGTACTGCTCGCCTCGTCGAGCAGAATCCAAATATATGAGTGTTTCAGCTATGGGATATGAAATGGACGAGCGACCAATAAAACAACATGTATTATGGGGTTGAATGCTTTTTGCTATTCACAAAATAAAACAAAAGCAGTCATGCAAATATCTGAATTTTCACAGCACAGCAAAATCAGTTGCACCATTCAATTCCGCTCGTCCAGACGGGGAGAATTCAATCACATTCATTCGATGCCACGTTTCTTATGGGATTTAATGAGCGACAACATTTTGACCCCAAACCGAGAGGATTCTGGGATGTTTGTGTTTTTTTGGTAGTAACTCTGGAAGGAAACGTCGCAGACCCATCAAGGTGGAACTCGTACTGCTCGCCTCGTCGAGAGGAATCCAAATATATGAATGGTTAAGCTATGGGATTTGAAATGGACTAGCGACCAATAAAACAGCATGTATTATGGGGTTGAATGCTTTTTGTTATTCACAAAATAAAACAAATGCAGTCATGCAAATATTTGAATTTTCACAGCACAGCAAAATCAGTTGCACCATTCAATTCCGCTCGTCCAGACGGGGAGAATTCAATCACATTTATTCGATGCGACGTTTCTTATGGGATTTAATAAGCGACAACATTTTGACCCCAAACCGAGAGGATTCTGGGATGTTTGTGTTTTTTTGGTAATAACTCTGGAAGGAAACGTCGCAGAACCATCAAGGTGGTACTCGTACTGCTCGCCTCGTCGAGAGGAATCCAAATATATGAATGGTTAAGCTATGTGATATGAAATGGACGAGCGACCAATAAAACAGCATGTATTATGGGGTTGAATGCTTTTTGCTATTCACAAAACAAAACAAAAGCAGTCATGCAAATATCTGAATTTTCACAGCACAGCAAAATCAGTTGCACCATTCAATTCCGCTCGTCCAGACGGGGAGAATTCAATCACATTCATTCGATGGGACGTTTCTTATGGGATTTAATAAGCGACAACATTTTGACCCCAAACCGAGAGGATTCTGGGATGTTTGTGGTTTTTTGGTAATAACTCTGGAAGGAAACGTCGCAGACCCATCAAGGTGGTACTCGTACTGCTCGCCTCGTCGAGCGGAATCCAAATATATGAGTGTTTCAGCTATGGGATATGAAATGGATGAGCGACCAATAAATCAACATGTATTATGGGGTTGAATGCTTTTTGCTATTCACAAAATAAAACAAAAGCAGTCATGTAAATATCTGAATTTTCACAGCACAGCAAAATCAGTTGCACCATTCAATTCCGCTCGTCCAGACGGGGAGAATTCAATCACATTTATTCGATGCGACGTTTCTTATGGGATTTAATAAGCGACAACATTTTGACCCCAAACCGAGAGGATTCTGGGATGTTTGTGTTTTTTTGGTAATAACTCTGGAAGGAAACGTCGCAGAACCATCAAGGTGGTACTCGTACTGCTCGCCTCGTCGAGAGGAATCCAAATATATGAATGGTTAAGCTATGTGATATGAAATGGACGAGCGACCAATAAAACAGCATGTATTATGGGGTTGAATGCTTTTTGCTATTCACAAAACAAAACAAAAGCAGTCATGCAAATATCTGAATTTTCACAGCACAGCAAAATCAGTTGCACCATTCAATTCCGCTCGTCCAGACGGGGAGAATTCAATCACATTCATTCGATGGGACGTTTCTTATGGGATTTAATAAGCGACAACATTTTGACCCCAAACCGAGAGGATTCTGGGATGTTTGTGGTTTTTTGGTAATAACTCTGGAAGGAAACGTCGCAGACCCATCAAGGTGGTACTCGTACTGCTCGCCTCGTCGAGCGGAATCCAAATATATGAGTGTTTCAGCTATGGGATATGAAATGGATGAGCGACCAATAAATCAACATGTATTATGGGGTTGAATGCTTTTTGCTATTCACAAAATAAAACAAAAGCAGTCATGTAAATATCTGAATTTTCACAGCACAGCAAAATCAGTTGCACCATTCAATTCCGCTCGTCCAGACGGGGAGAATTCAATCACATTTATTCGATGCGACGTTTCTTATGGGATTTAATAACCGACAACATTTTGACCCCAAACCGAGAGGATTCTGGGATGTTTGTGGTTTTTTGGTAATAACTCTGGAAGTAAACGTCGCAGATCCATCAAGGTGGTACTCGTACTGCTCGCCTCATCGAGAGGAATCCATATATATGAGTTGTTAAGCTATGGGATATGAAATGGACGAGCGACCAATAAAACAACATGTATTATGGGGTTGAATGCTTTTTGCTATTCACAAAATAAAACAAAAGCAGTCATGCAAATATCTGAATTTTCACAGCACAGCAAAATCAGTTGCACCATTCAATTCCGCTCGTCCAGACGGGGAGAATTCAATCACATTCATTCGATGCGACGTTTCTTATGGGATTTAATGAGCGACAACATTTTGACCCCAAACCGAGAGGATTCTGGGATGTTTGTGTTTTTTTGGTAATAACTCTGGAAGGAAACGTCGCAGACCCATCAAGGTGGTACTCGTACTGCTCGCCTCGTCGAGAGGAATCCAAATATATGAATGGTTAAGCTATGGGATTTGAAATGGACTAGCGACCAATAAAACAGCATGTATTATGGGGTTGAATGCTTTTTGTTATTCACAAAATAAAACAAATGCAGTCATGCAAATATTTGAATTTTCACAGCACAGCAAAATCAGTTGCACCATTCAATTCCGCTCGTCCAGACGGGGAGAATTCAATCACATTTATTCGATGCGACGTTTCTTATGGGATTTAATAAGCGACAACATTTTGACCCCAAACCGAGAGGATTCTGGGATGTTTGTGTTTTTTTGGTAATAACTCTGGAAGGAAACGTCGCAGAACCATCTAGGTGGTACTCGTACTGCTCGCCTCGTCGAGAGGAATCCAAATATATGAATGGTCAAGCTATGTGATATGAAATGGACGAGCGACCAATAAAACAGCATGTATTATGGGGTTGAATGCTTTTTGTTATTCACAAAATAAAACAAATGCAGTCATGCAAATATTTGAATTTTCACAGCACAGCAAAATCAGTTGCACCATTCAATTCCGCTCGTCCAGACGGGGAGAATTCAATCACATTTATTCGATGCGACGTTTCTTATGGGATTTAATAAGCGACAACATTTTGACCCCAAACCGAGAGGATTCTGGGATGTTTGTGTTTTTTTGGTAATAACTCTGGAAGGAAACGTCGCAGACCGATCAAGGTGGTACTCGAACTGCTCGCCTCGTCGAGCGGAATCCAAATATATGAGTGTTTCAGCTATGGGATATGAAATGGACGAGCGACCAATAAAACAACATGTATTATGGGGTTGAATGCTTTTTGCTATTCACAAAATAAAACAAAAGCAGTCATGCAAATATCTGAATTTTCACAACACAGCAAAATCAGTTGCACCATTCAATTCCGCTCGTCCAGACGGGGAGAATTCAATCACATTTATTCGATGCGACGTTTCTTATGGGATTTAATAAGCGACAACATTTTGACCCCAAACCGAGAGGATTCTGGGATGTTTGTGGTTTTTTGGTAATAACTCTGGAAGTAAACGTCGCAGACCCATCAAGGTGGTACTCGTACTGCTCGCCTCATCGAGAGGAATCCATATATATGAGTTGTTAAGCTATGGGATATGAAATGGACGAGCGACCAATAAAACAACATGTATTATGTGGTTGAATGCTTTTTGCTATTCACAAAATAAAACAAAAGCAGTCATGCAAATATCTGAATTTTCACAGCACAGCAAAATCAGTTGCACCATTCAATTCCGCTCGTCCAGACGGGGAGAATTCAATCACTTTCATTCGATGCGACGTTTCTTATGGGATTTAATGAGCGACAACATTTTGACCCCAAACCGAGAGGATTCTGGGATGTTTGTGTTTTTTTGGTAATAACTCTGGATGGAAACGTCGCAGACCCATCAAGGTGGTACTCGTACTGCTCGCCTCATCGAGAGGAATCCATATATATGAGTTGTTAAGCTATGGGATATGAAATGGACGAGCGACCAATAAAACAACATGTATTATGGGGTTGAATGCTTTTTGCTATTCACAAAATAAAACAAAAGCAGTCATGCAAATATCTGAATTTTCACAGCACAGCAAAATCAGTTGCACCATTCAATTCCGCTCGTCCAGACGGGGAGAATTCAATCACATTCATTCGATGCCACGTTTCTTATGGGATTTAATGAGCGACAACATTTTGACCCCAAACCGAGAGGATTCTGGGATGTTTGTGTTTTTTTGGTAATAACTCTGGAAGGAAACGTCGCAGACCCATCAAGGTGGAACTCGTACTGCTCGCCTCGTCGAGAGGAATCCAAATATATGAATGGTTAAGCTATGGGATTTGAAATGGACTAGCGACCAATAAAACAGCATGTATTATGGGGTTGAATGCTTTTTGTTATTCACAAAATAAAACAAATGCAGTCATGCAAATATTTGAATTTTCACAGCACAGCAAAATCAGTTGCACCATTCAATTCCGCTCGTCCAGACGGGGAGAATTCAATCACATTTATTCGATGCGACGTTTCTTATGGGATTTAATAAGCGACAACATTTTGACCCCAAACCGAGAGGATTCTGGGATGTTTGTGTTTTTTTGGTAATAACTCTGGAAGGAAACGTCGCAGAACCATCAAGGTGGTACTCGTACTGCTCGCCTCGTCGAGAGGAATCTAAATATATGAATGGTTAAGCTATGTGATATGAAATGGACGAGCGACCAATAAAACAGCATGTATTATGGGGTTGAATGCTTTTTGCTATTCACAAAACAAAACAAAAGCAGTCATGCAAATATCTGAATTTTCACAGCACAGCAAAATCAATTGCACCATTCAATTCCGCTCGTCCAGACGGGGAGAATTCAATCACATTCATTCGATGGGACGTTTCTTATGGGATTTAATAAGCGACAACATTTTGACCCCAAACCGAGAGGATTCTGGGATGTTTGTGGTTTTTTGGTAATAACTCTGGAAGGAAACGTCGCAGACCCATCAAGGTGGTACTCGTACTGCTCGCCTCGTCGAGCGGAATCCAAATATATGAGTGTTTCAGCTATGGGATATGAAATGGACGAGCGACCAATAAAACAACATGTATTATGGGGTTAAATGCTTTTTGCTATTCACAAAATAAAACAAAAGCAGTCATGTAAATATCTGAATTTTCACAGCACAGCAAAATCAGTTGCACCATTCAATTCTGCTCGTCCAGACGGGGAGAATTCAATCACATTTATTCGATGCGACGTTTCTTATGGGATTTAATAAGCGACAACATTTTGACCCCAAACCGAGAGGATTCTGGGATGTTTGTGTTTTTTTGGTAATAACTCTGGAAGGAAACGTCGCAGACCCATCAAGGTGGAACTCGTACTGCTCGCCTCGTCGAGAGGAATCCAAATATATGAATGGTTAAGCTATGGGATTTGAAATGGACTAGCGACCAATAAAACAGCATGTATTATGGGGTTGAATGCTTTTTGTTATTCACAAAATAAAACAAATGCAGTCATGCAAATATTTGAATTTTCACAGCACAGCAAAATCAGTTGCACCATTCAATTCCGCTCGTCCAGACGGGGAGAATTCAATCACATTTATTCGATGCGACGTTTCTTATGGGATTTAATAAGCGACAACATTTTGACCCCAAACCGAGAGGATTCTGGGATGTTTGTGTTTTTTTGGTAATAACTCTGGAAGGAAACGTCGCAGAACCATCAAGGTGGTACTCGTACTGCTCGCCTCGTCGAGAGGAATCTAAATATATGAATGGTTAAGCTATGTGATATGAAATGGACGAGCGACCAATAAAACAGCATGTATTATGGGGTTGAATGCTTTTTGCTATTCACAAAACAAAACAAAAGCAGTCATGCAAATATCTGAATTTTCACAGCACAGCAAAATCAATTGCACCATTCAATTCCGCTCGTCCAGACGGGGAGAATTCAATCACATTCATTCGATGGGACGTTTCTTATGGGATTTAATAAGCGACAACATTTTGACCCCAAACCGAGAGGATTCTGGGATGTTTGTGGTTTTTTGGTAATAACTCTGGAAGGAAACGTCGCAGACCCATCAAGGTGGTACTCGTACTGCTCGCCTCGTCGAGCGGAATCCAAATATATGAGTGTTTCAGCTATGGGATATGAAATGGACGAGCGACCAATAAAACAACATGTATTATGGGGTTAAATGCTTTTTGCTATTCACAAAATAAAACAAAAGCAGTCATGTAAATATCTGAATTTTCACAGCACAGCAAAATCAGTTGCACCATTCAATTCTGCTCGTCCAGACGGGGAGAATTCAATCACATTTATTCGATGCGACGTTTCTTATGGGATTTAATAAGCGACAACATTTTGACCCCAAACCGAGAGGATTCTGGGATGTTTGTGTTTTTTTGGTAATAACTCTGGAAGGAAACGTCGCAGAACCATCAAGGTGGTACTCGTACTGCTCGCCTCGTCGAGAGGAATCCAAATATATGAATGGTTAAGCTATGTGATATGAAATGGACGAGCGACCAATAAAACAGCATGTATTATGGGGTTGAATGCTTTTTGCTATTCACAAAATAAAACAAAAGCAGTCATGCAAATATCTGAATTTTCACAGCACAGCAAAATCAGTTGCACCATTCAATTCCGCTCGTCCAGACGGGGAGAATTCAATCACATTCATTCGATGCGACGTTTCTTATGGGATTTAATGAGCGCCAACATTTTGACCCCAAACCGAGAGGATTCTGGGATGTTTGTGTTTTTTTGGTAATAACTCTGGAAGGAAACGTCGCAGACCCATCAAGGTGGTACTCGTACTGCTCGCCTCGTCGAGAGGAATCCAAATATATGAATGGTTAAGCTATGGGATTTGAAATGGACTAGCGACTAATAAAACAGCATGTATTATGGGGTTGAATGCTTTTTGTTATTCACAAAATAAAACAAATGCAGTCATGCAAATATTTGAATTTTCACAGCACAGCAAAATCAGTTGCACCATTCAATTCCGCTCGTCCAGACGGGGAGAATTCAATCAAATTTATTCGATGCGACGTTTCTTATGGGATTTAATAAGCGACAACATTTTGACCCCAAACCGAGAGGATTCTGGGATGTTTGTGTTTTTTTTGGTAATAACTCTGGAAGGAAACGTCGCAGAACCATCAAGGTGGTACTCGTACTGCTCGCCTCGTCGAGAGGAATCCAAATATATGAATGGTCAAGCTATGTGATATGAAATGGACGAGCGACCAATAAAACAGCATGTATTATGGGGTTGAATGCTTTTTGCTATTCACAAAACAAAACAAAAGCAGTCATGCAAATATCTGAATTTTCACAGCACAGCAAAATCAGTTGCACCATTCAATTCCGCTCGTCCAGACGGGGACAATTCAATCACATTCATTCGATGGGACGTTTCTTATGGGATTTAATAAGCGACAACATTTTGACCCCAAACCGAGAGGATTCTGGGATGTTTGTGGTTTTTTGGTAATAACTCTGGAAGGAAACGTCGCAGACCCATCAAGGTGGTACTCGTACTGCTCGCCTCGTCGAGCGGAATCCAAATATATGAGTGTTTCAGCTATGGGATATGAAATGGACGAGCGACCAATAAAACAACATGTATTATGGGGTTGAATGCTTTTTGCTATTCACAAAATAAAACAAAAGCAGTCATGTAAATATCTGAATTTTCACAGCACAGCAAAATCAGTTGCACCATTCAATTCCGCTCGTCCAGACGGGGAGAATTCAATCACATTTATTCGATGCGACGTTTCTTATGGGATTTAATAAGCGACACCATTTTGACCCCAAACCGAGAGGATTCTGGGATGTTTGTGGTTTTTTGGTAATAACTCTGGAAGGAAACTTCGCAGACCCATCAAGGTGGTACTCGTACTGCTCGCCTTGTCGAGCGGAATCCAAATATATGAGTGTTTCAGCTATGGGATATGAAATGGACGAGCGACCAATAAAACAACATGTATTATGGAGTTGAATGCTTTTTGCTATTCACAAAATAAAACAAAAGCAGTCATGTAAATATCTGAATTTTCACAGCACAGCAAAATCAGTTGCACCATTCAATTCCGCTCGTCCAGACGGGGAGAATTCAATCACATTTATTCGATGCGACGTTTCTTATGGGATTTAATAAGCGACAACATTTTGACCCCAAACCGAGAGGATTCTGGGATGTTTGTGGTTTTTTGGTAATAACTCTGGAAGAAAACGTCGCAGACCCATCAAGGTGGTACTCGTACTGCTCGCCTCATCGAGAGGAATCCATATATATGAGTTGTTAAGCTATGGGATATGAAATGGACGAGCGACCAATAAAACAGCATGTATTATGGGGTTGAATGCTTTTTGCTATTCACAAAACAAAACAAAAGCAGTCATGCAAATATCTGAATTTTCACAGCACAGCAAAATCAGTTGCACCATTCAATTCCGCTCGTCCTGACGGGGAGAATTCAATCACATTCATTCGATGCGACGTTTCTTATGGGATTTAATGAGCGACAACATTTTGACCCCAAACCGAGAGGATTCTGGGATGTTTGTGTTTTTTTGGTAATAACTCTGGAAGGAAACGTCGCAGACCCATCAAGGTGGTACTCGTACTGCTCGCCTCGTCGAGAGGAATCCAAATATATGAATGGTTAAGCTATGGGATTTGAAATGGACTAGCGACCAATAAAACAGCATGTATTATGGGGTTGAATGCTTTTTGTTACTCACAAAATAAAACAAATGCAGTCATGCAAATATTTGAATTTTCACAGCACAGCAAAATCAGTTGCACCATTCAATTCCGCTCGTCCAGACGGGGAGAATTCAATCACATTTATTCGATGCGACGTTTCTTATGGGATTTAATAAGCGACAACATTTTGACCCCAAACCGAGAGGATTCTGGGATGTTTGTGTTTTTTTGGTAATAACTCTGGAAGGAAACGTCGCAGAACCATCAAGGTGGTACTCTTACTGCTCGCCTCGTCGAGAGGAATCCAAATATATGAATGATCAAGCTATTTGATATGAAATGGACGAGCGACCAATAAAACAGCATGTATTATGGGGTTGAATGCTTTTTGCTATTCACAAAACAAAACAAAAGCAGTCATGCAAATATCTGAATTTTCACAGCACAGCAAAATCAGTTGCACCATTCAATTCCGCTCGTCCAGACGGGGAGAATTCAATCACATTCATTCGATGGGACGTTTCTTATGGGATTTAATGAGCGACAACATTTTGACCCCAAACCGAGAGGATTCTGGGATGTTTGTGTTTTTTTGGTAATAACTCTGGAAGGAAACGTCGCAGAACCATCAAGGTGGTACTCTTACTGCTCGCCTCGTCGAGAGGAATCCAAATATATGAATGGTCAAGCTATGTGATATGAAATGGACGAGCGACCAATAAAACAGCATGTATTATGGGGTTGAATGCTTTTTGCTATTCACAAAACAAAACAAAAGCAGTCATGCAAATATCTGAATTTTCACAGCACAGCAAAATCAGTTGCACCATTCAATTCCGCTCGTCCAGACGGGGAGAATTCAATCACATTCATTCGATGGGACGTTTCTTATGGGATTTAATAAGCGACAACATTTTGACCCCAAACCGAGAGGATTCTGGGATGTTTGTGGTTTTTTGGTAATAACTCTGGAAGGAAACGTCGCAGACCCATCAAGGTGGTACTCGTACTGCTCGCCTCGTCGAGCGGAATCCAAATATATGAGTGTTTCAGCTATGGGATATGAAATGGACGAGCGACCAATAAAACAACATGTATTATGGGGTTGAATGCTTTTTGCTATTCACAAAATAAAACAAAAGCAGTCATATTCTTAGTTTTTTCGGTAAAGTCACGTTGACTTTACCGAAAAAACTAAGAATATGAATTACTGCAGTCACGAAAGCTTTAAATCAAAATTTAAAAGCAGTCATGTAAATATCTGAATTTTCACAGCACAGCAAAATCAGTTGCACCATTCAATTCCGCTCGTCCAGACGGGAAGAATTCAATGACATTTATTCGATGCGACGTTTCTTATGGGATTTAATAAGCGACAACATTTTGACCCCAAACCGAGAGGATTCTGGGATGTTTGTGGTTTTTTGGTAATAACTCTGGAAGGAAACGTCGCAGACCCATCAAGGTGGTACTCGTACTGCTCGCCTCGTCGAGAGGAATCCAAATATATGAATGGTTAAGCTATGGGATTTGAAATGGACTAGCGACTAATAAAACAGCATGTATTATGGGGTTGAATGCTTTTTGTTATTCACAAAATAAAACAAATGCAGTCATGCAAATATTTGAATTTTCACAGCACAGCAAAATCAGTTGCACCATTCAATTCCGCTCGTCCAGACGGGGAGAATTCAATCAAATTTATTCGATGCGACGTTTCTTATGGGATTTAATAAGCGACAACATTTTGACCCCAAACCGAGAGGATTCTGGGATGTTTGTGTTTTTTTTGGTAATAACTCTGGAAGGAAACGTCGCAGAACCATCAAGGTGGTACTCGTACTGCTCGCCTCGTCGAGAGGAATCCAAATATATGAATGGTCAAGCTATGTGATATGAAATGGACGAGCGACCAATAAAACAGCATGTATTATGGGGTTGAATGCTTTTTGCTATTCACAAAACAAAACAAAAGCAGTCATGCAAATATCTGAATTTTCACAGCACAGCAAAATCAGTTGCACCATTCAATTCCGCTCGTCCAGACGGGGAGAATTCAATCACATTCATTCGATGGGACGTTTCTTATGGGATTTAATAAGCGACAACATTTTGACCCCAAACCGAGAGGATTCTGGGATGTCTGTGGTTTTTTGGTAATAACTCTGGAAGGAAACGTCGCAGACCCATCAAGGTGGTACTCGTACTGCTCGCCTCGTCGAGCGGAATCCAAATATATGAGTGTTTCAGCTATGGGATATGAAATGGACGAGCGACCAATAAAACAACATGTATTATGGGGTTGAATGCTTTTTGCTATTCACAAAATAAAACAAAAGCAGTCATGCAAATATCTGAATTTTCACAGCACAGCAAAATCAGTTGCACCATTCAATTCCGCTCGTCCAGACGGGGAGAATTCAATCACTTTCATTCGATGCGACGTTTCTTATGGGATTTAATGAGCGACAACATTTTGACCCCAAACCGAGAGGATTCTGGGATGTTTGTGTTTTTTTGGTAATAACTCTGGATGGAAACGTCGCAGACCCATCAAGGTGGTACTCGTACTGCTCGCCTCATCGAGAGGAATCCATATATATGAGTTGTTAAGCTATGGGATATGAAATGGACGAGCGACCAATAAAACAACATGTATTATGGGGTTGAATGCTTTTTGCTATTCACAAAATAAAACAAAAGCAGTCATGCAAATATCTGAATTTTCACAGCACAGCAAAATCAGTTGCACCATTCAATTCCGCTCGTCCAGACGGGGAGAATTCAATCACATTCATTCGATGCCACGTTTCTTATGGGATTTAATGAGCGACAACATTTTGACCCCAAACCGAGAGGATTCTGGGATGTTTGTGTTTTTTTGGTAATAACTCTGGAAGGAAACGTCGCAGACCCATCAAGGTGGAACTCGTACTGCTCGCCTCGTCGAGAGGAATCCAAATATATGAATGGTTAAGCTATGGGATTTGAAATGGACTAGCGACCAATAAAACAGCATGTATTATGGGGTTGAATGCTTTTTGTTATTCACAAAATAAAACAAATGCAGTCATGCAAATATTTGAATTTTCACAGCACAGCAAAATCAGTTGCACCATTCAATTCCGCTCGTCCAGACGGGGAGAATTCAATCACATTTATTCGATGCGACGTTTCTTATGGGATTTAATAAGCGACAACATTTTGACCCCAAACCGAGAGGATTCTGGGATGTTTGTGTTTTTTTGGTAATAACTCTGGAAGGAAACGTCGCAGAACCATCAAGGTGGTACTCGTACTGCTCGCCTCGTCGAGAGGAATCTAAATATATGAATGGTTAAGCTATGTGATATGAAATGGACGAGCGACCAATAAAACAGCATGTATTATGGGGTTGAATGCTTTTTGCTATTCACAAAACAAAACAAAAGCAGTCATGCAAATATCTGAATTTTCACAGCACAGCAAAATCAATTGCACCATTCAATTCCGCTCGTCCAGACGGGGAGAATTCAATCACATTCATTCGATGGGACGTTTCTTATGGGATTTAATAAGCGACAACATTTTGACCCCAAACCGAGAGGATTCTGGGATGTTTGTGGTTTTTTGGTAATAACTCTGGAAGGAAACGTCGCAGACCCATCAAGGTGGTACTCGTACTGCTCGCCTCGTCGAGCGGAATCCAAATATATGAGTGTTTCAGCTATGGGATATGAAATGGACGAGCGACCAATAAAACAACATGTATTATGGGGTTAAATGCTTTTTGCTATTCACAAAATAAAACAAAAGCAGTCATGTAAATATCTGAATTTTCACAGCACAGCAAAATCAGTTGCACCATTCAATTCCGCTCGTCCAGACGGGGAGAATTCAATCACATTTATTCGATGCGACGTTTCTTATGGGATTTAATAAGCGACAACATTTTGACCCCAAACCGAGAGGATTCTGGGATGTTTGTGTTTTTTTGGTAATAACTCTGGAAGGAAACGTCGCAGAACCATCAAGGTGGTACTCGTACTGCTCGCCTCGTCGAGAGGAATCCAAATATATGAATGGTTAAGCTATGTGATATGAAATGGACGAGCGACCAATAAAACAGCATGTATTATGGGGTTGAATGCTTTTTGCTATTCACAAAATAAAACAAAAGCAGTCATGCAAATATCTGAATTTTCACAGCACAGCAAAATCAGTTGCACCATTCAATTCCGCTCGTCCAGACGGGGAGAATTCAATCACATTCATTCGATGCGACGTTTCTTATGGGATTTAATGAGCGCCAACATTTTGACCCCAAACCGAGAGGATTCTGGGATGTTTGTGTTTTTTTGGTAATAACTCTGGAAGGAAACGTCGCAGACCCATCAAGGTGGTACTCGTACTGCTCGCCTCGTCGAGAGGAATCCAAATATATGAATGGTTAAGCTATGGGATTTGAAATGGACTAGCGACTAATAAAACAGCATGTATTATGGGGTTGAATGCTTTTTGTTATTCACAAAATAAAACAAATGCAGTCATGCAAATATTTGAATTTTCACAGCACAGCAAAATCAGTTGCACCATTCAATTCCGCTCGTCCAGACGGGGAGAATTCAATCAAATTTATTCGATGCGACGTTTCTTATGGGATTTAATAAGCGACAACATTTTGACCCCAAACCGAGAGGATTCTGGGATGTTTGTGTTTTTTTTGGTAATAACTCTGGAAGGAAACGTCGCAGAACCATCAAGGTGGTACTCGTACTGCTCGCCTCGTCGAGAGGAATCCAAATATATGAATGGTCAAGCTATGTGATATGAAATGGACGAGCGACCAATAAAACAGCATGTATTATGGGGTTGAATGCTTTTTGCTATTCACAAAACAAAACAAAAGCAGTCATGCAAATATCTGAATTTTCACAGCACAGCAAAATCAGTTGCACCATTCAATTCCGCTCGTCCAGACGGGGACAATTCAATCACATTCATTCGATGGGACGTTTCTTATGGGATTTAATAAGCGACAACATTTTGACCCCAAACCGAGAGGATTCTGGGATGTTTGTGGTTTTTTGGTAATAACTCTGGAAGGAAACGTCGCAGACCCATCAAGGTGGTACTCGTACTGCTCGCCTCGTCGAGCGGAATCCAAATATATGAGTGTTTCAGCTATGGGATATGAAATGGACGAGCGACCAATAAAACAACATGTATTATGGGGTTGAATGCTTTTTGCTATTCACAAAATAAAACAAAAGCAGTCATGTAAATATCTGAATTTTCACAGCACAGCAAAATCAGTTGCACCATTCAATTCCGCTCGTCCAGACGGGGAGAATTCAATCACATTTATTCGATGCGACGTTTCTTATGGGATTTAATAAGCGACAACATTTTGACCCCAAACCGAGAGGATTCTGGGATGTTTGTGGTTTTTTGGTAATAACTCTGGAAGTAAACGTCGCAGACCCATCAAGGTGGTACTCGTACTGCTCGCCTCATCGATAGGAATCCAAATATATGAGTTGTTAAGCTATGGGATATGAAATGGACGAGCGACCAATAAAACAGCATGTATTATGGGGTTGAATGCTTTTTGCTATTCACAAAATAAAACAAAAGCAGTCATGCAAATATCTGAATTTTCACAGCACAGCAAAATCAGTTGCACCATTCAATTCCGCTCGTCCAGACGGGTAGAATTCAATCACATTTATTCGATGCGACGTTTCTTATGGGATTTAATAAGCGACACCATTTTGACCCCAAACCGAGAGGATTCTGGGATGTTTGTGGTTTTTTGGTAATAACTCTGGAAGGAAACTTCGCAGACCCATCAAGGTGGTACTCGTACTGCTCGCCTTGTCGAGCGGAATCCAAATATATGAGTGTTTCAGCTATGGGATATGAAATGGACGAGCGACCAATAAAACAACATGTATTATGGAGTTGAATGCTTTTTGCTATTCACAAAATAAAACAAAAGCAGTCATGTAAATATCTGAATTTTCACAGCACAGCAAAATCAGTTGCACCATTCAATTCCGCTCGTCCAGACGGGGAGAATTCAATCACATTTATTCGATGCGACGTTTCTTATGGGATTTAATAAGCGACAACATTTTGACCCCAAACCGAGAGGATTCTGGGATGTTTGTGGTTTTTTGGTAATAACTCTGGAAGAAAACGTCGCAGACCCATCAAGGTGGTACTCGTACTGCTCGCCTCATCGAGAGGAATCCATATATATGAGTTGTTAAGCTATGGGATATGAAATGGACGAGCGACCAATAAAACAGCATGTATTATGGGGTTGAATGCTTTTTGCTATTCACAAAACAAAACAAAAGCAGTCATGCAAATATCTGAATTTTCACAGCACAGCAAAATCAGTTGCACCATTCAATTCCGCTCGTCCTGACGGGGAGAATTCAATCACATTCATTCGATGCGACGTTTCTTATGGGATTTAATGAGCGACAACATTTTGACCCCAAACCGAGAGGATTCTGGGATGTTTGTGTTTTTTTGGTAATAACTCTGGAAGGAAACGTCGCAGACCCATCAAGGTGGTACTCGTACTGCTCGCCTCGTCGAGAGGAATCCAAATATATGAATGGTTAAGCTATGGGATTTGAAATGGACTAGCGACCAATAAAACAGCATGTATTATGGGGTTGAATGCTTTTTGTTACTCACAAAATAAAACAAATGCAGTCATGCAAATATTTGAATTTTCACAGCACAGCAAAATCAGTTGCACCATTCAATTCCGCTCGTCCAGACGGGGAGAATTCAATCACATTTATTCGATGCGACGTTTCTTATGGGATTTAATAAGCGACAACATTTTGACCCCAAACCGAGAGGATTCTGGGATGTTTGTGTTTTTTTGGTAATAACTCTGGAAGGAAACGTCGCAGAACCATCAAGGTGGTACTCTTACTGCTCGCCTCGTCGAGAGGAATCCAAATATATGAATGATCAAGCTATTTGATATGAAATGGACGAGCGACCAATAAAACAGCATGTATTATGGGGTTGAATGCTTTTTGCTATTCACAAAACAAAACAAAAGCAGTCATGCAAATATCTGAATTTTCACAGCACAGCAAAATCAGTTGCACCATTCAATTCCGCTCGTCCAGACGGGGAGAATTCAATCACATTCATTCGATGGGACGTTTCTTATGGGATTTAATGAGCGACAACATTTTGACCCCAAACCGAGAGGATTCTGGGATGTTTGTGTTTTTTTGGTAATAACTCTGGAAGGAAACGTCGCAGACCCATCAAGGTGGTACTCGTACTGCTCGCCTTGTCGAGCGGAATCCAAATATATGAGTGTTTCAGCTATGGGATATGAAATGGACGAGCGACCAATAAAACAACATGTATTATGGAGTTGAATGCTTTTTGCTATTCACAAAATAAAACAAAAGCAGTCATGTAAATATCTGAATTTTCACAGCACAGCAAAATCAGTTGCACCATTCAATTCCGCTCGTCCAGACGGGGAGAATTCAATCACATTTATTCGATGCGACGTTTCTTATGGGATTTAATAAGCGACAACATTTTGACCCCAAACCGAGAGGATTCTGGGATGTTTGTGGTTTTTTGGTAATAACTCTGGAAGAAAACGTCGCAGACCCATCAAGGTGGTACTCGTACTGCTCGCCTCATCGAGAGGAATCCATATATATGAGTTGTTAAGCTATGGGATATGAAATGGACGAGCGACCAATAAAACAGCATGTATTATGGGGTTGAATGCTTTTTGCTATTCACAAAACAAAACAAAAGCAGTCATGCAAATATCTGAATTTTCACAGCACAGCAAAATCAGTTGCACCATTCAATTCCGCTCGTCCTGACGGGGAGAATTCAATCACATTCATTCGATGCGACGTTTCTTATGGGATTTAATGAGCGACAACATTTTGACCCCAAACCGAGAGGATTCTGGGATGTTTGTGTTTTTTTGGTAATAACTCTGGAAGGAAACGTCGCAGACCCATCAAGGTGGTACTCGTACTGCTCGCCTCGTCGAGAGGAATCCAAATATATGAATGGTTAAGCTATGGGATTTGAAATGGACTAGCGACCAATAAAACAGCATGTATTATGGGGTTGAATGCTTTTTGTTACTCACAAAATAAAACAAATGCAGTCATGCAAATATTTGAATTTTCACAGCACAGCAAAATCAGTTGCACCATTCAATTCCGCTCGTCCAGACGGGGAGAATTCAATCACATTTATTCGATGCGACGTTTCTTATGGGATTTAATAAGCGACAACATTTTGACCCCAAACCGAGAGGATTCTGGGATGTTTGTGTTTTTTTGGTAATAACTCTGGAAGGAAACGTCGCAGAACCATCAAGGTGGTACTCTTACTGCTCGCCTCGTCGAGAGGAATCCAAATATATGAATGATCAAGCTATTTGATATGAAATGGACGAGCGACCAATAAAACAGCATGTATTATGGGGTTGAATGCTTTTTGCTATTCACAAAACAAAACAAAAGCAGTCATGCAAATATCTGAATTTTCACAGCACAGCAAAATCAGTTGCACCATTCAATTCCGCTCGTCCAGACGGGGAGAATTCAATCACATTCATTCGATGGGACGTTTCTTATGGGATTTAATGAGCGACAACATTTTGACCCCAAACCGAGAGGATTCTGGGATGTTTGTGTTTTTTTGGTAATAACTCTGGAAGGAAACGTCGCAGAACCATCAAGGTGGTACTCTTACTGCTCGCCTCGTCGAGAGGAATCCAAATATATGAATGGTCAAGCTATGTGATATGAAATGGACGAGCGACCAATAAAACAGCATGTATTATGGGGTTGAATGCTTTTTGCTATTCACAAAACAAAACAAAAGCAGTCATGCAAATATCTGAATTTTCACAGCACAGCAAAATCAGTTGCACCATTCAATTCCGCTCGTCCAGACGGGGAGAATTCAATCACATTCATTCGATGGGACGTTTCTTATGGGATTTAATAAGCGACAACATTTTGACCCCAAACCGAGAGGATTCTGGGATGTTTGTGGTTTTTTGGTAATAACTCTGGAAGGAAACGTCGCAGACCCATCAAGGTGGTACTCGTACTGCTCGCCTCGTCGAGCGGAATCCAAATATATGAGTGTTTCAGCTATGGGATATGAAATGGACGAGCGACCAATAAAACAACATGTATTATGGGGTTGAATGCTTTTTGCTATTCACAAAATAAAACAAAAGCAGTCATATTCTTAGTTTTTTCGGTAAAGTCACGTTGACTTTACCGAAAAAACTAAGAATATGAATTACTGCAGTCACGAAAGCTTTAAATCAAAATTTAAAAGCAGTCATGTAAATATCTGAATTTTCACAGCACAGCAAAATCAGTTGCACCATTCAATTCCGCTCGTCCAGACGGGGAGAATTCAATGACATTTATTCGATGCGACGTTTCTTATGGGATTTAATAAGCGACAACATTTTGACCCCAAACCGAGAGGATTCTGGGATGTTTGTGGTTTTTTGGTAATAACTCTGGAAGGAAACGTCGCAGACCCATCAAGGTGGTACTCGTACTGCTCGCCTCGTCGAGAGGAATCCAAATATATGAATGGTTAAGCTATGGGATTTGAAATGGACTAGCGACTAATAAAACAGCATGTATTATGGGGTTGAATGCTTTTTGTTATTCACAAAATAAAACAAATGCAGTCATGCAAATATTTGAATTTTCACAGCACAGCAAAATCAGTTGCACCATTCAATTCCGCTCGTCCAGACGGGGAGAATTCAATCAAATTTATTCGATGCGACGTTTCTTATGGGATTTAATAAGCGACAACATTTTGACCCCAAACCGAGAGGATTCTGGGATGTTTGTGTTTTTTTTGGTAATAACTCTGGAAGGAAACGTCGCAGAACCATCAAGGTGGTACTCGTACTGCTCGCCTCGTCGAGAGGAATCCAAATATATGAATGGTCAAGCTATGTGATATGAAATGGACGAGCGACCAATAAAACAGCATGTATTATGGGGTTGAATGCTTTTTGCTATTCACAAAACAAAACAAAAGCAGTCATGCAAATATCTGAATTTTCACAGCACAGCAAAATCAGTTGCACCATTCAATTCCGCTCGTCCAGACGGGGAGAATTCAATCACATTCATTCGATGGGACGTTTCTTATGGGATTTAATAAGCGACAACATTTTGACCCCAAACCGAGAGGATTCTGGGATGTTTGTGGTTTTTTGGTAATAACTCTGGAAGGAAACGTCGCAGACCCATCAAGGTGGTACTCGTACTGCTCGCCTCGTCGAGCGGAATCCAAATATATGAGTGTTTCAGCTATGGGATATGAAATGGACGAGCGACCAATAAAACAACATGTATTATGGGGTTGAATGCTTTTTGCTATTCACAAAATAAAACAAAAGCAGTCATGTAAATATCTGAATTTTCACAGCACAGCAAAATCAGTTGCACCATTCAATTCCGCTCGTCCAGACGGGGAGAATTCAATCACATTTATTCGATGCGACGTTTCTTATGGGATTTAATAAGCGACAACATTTTGACCCCAAACCGAGAGGATTCTGGGATGTTTGTGGTTTTTTGGTAATAACTCTGGAAGTAAACGTCGCAGACCCATCAAGGTGGTACTCGTACTGCTCGCCTCATCGATAGGAATCCAAATATATGAGTTGTTAAGCTATGGGATATGAAATGGACGAGCGACCAATAAAACAGCATGTATTATGGGGTTGAATGCTTTTTGCTATTCACAAAATAAAACAAAAGCAGTCATGCAAATATCTGAATTTTCACAGCACAGCAAAATCAGTTGCACCATTCAATTCCGCTCATCCAGACGGGTAGAATTCAATCACATTTATTCGATGCGACGTTTCTTATGGGATTTAATAAGCGACACCATTTTGACCCCAAACCGAGAGGATTCTGGGATGTTTGTGGTTTTTTGGTAATAACTCTGGAAGGAAACTTCGCAGACCCATCAAGGTGGTACTCGTACTGCTCGCCTTGTCGAGCGGAATCCAAATATATGAGTGTTTCAGCTATGGGATATGAAATGGACGAGCGACCAATAAAACAGCATGTATTATGGGGTTGAATGCTTTTTGCTATTCACAAAACAAAACAAAAGCAGTCATGCAAATATCTGAATTTTCACAGCACAGCAAAATCAGTTGCACCATTCAATTCCGCTCGTCCAGACGGGGAGAATTCAATCACATTCATTCGATGGGACGTTTCTTATGGGATTTAATAAGCGACAACATTTTGACCCCAAACCGAGAGGATTCTGGGATGTTTGTGGTTTTTTGGTAATAACTCTGGAAGGAAACGTCGCAGACCCATCAAGGTGGTACTCGTACTGCTCGCCTCGTCGAGCGGAATCCAAATATATGAGTGTTTCAGCTATGGGATATGAAATGGACGAGCGACCAATAAAACAACATGTATTATGGGGTTGAATGCTTTTTGCTATTCACAAAATAAAACAAAAGCAGTCATGTAAATATCTGAATTTTCACAGCACAGCAAAATCAGTTGCACCATTCAATTCCGCTCGTCCAGACGGGGAGAATTCAATCACATTTATTCGATGCGACGTTTCTTATGGGATTTAATAAGCGACAACATTTTGACCCCAAACCGAGAGGATTCTGGGATGTTTGTGGTTTTTTGGTAATAACTCTGGAAGTAAACGTCGCAGACCCATCAAGGTGGTACTCGTACTGCTCGCCTCATCGATAGGAATCCAAATATATGAGTTGTTAAGCTATGGGATATGAAATGGACGAGCGACCAATAAAACAGCATGTATTATGGGGTTGAATGCTTTTCGCTATTCACAAAATAAAACAAAAGCAGTCATGCAAATATCTGAATTTTCACAGCACAGCAAAATCAGTTGCACCATTCAATTCCGCTCATCCAGACGGGTAGAATTCAATCACATTTATTCGATGCGACGTTTCTTATGGGATTTAATAAGCGACACCATTTTGACCCCAAACCGAGAGGATTCTGGGATGTTTGTGGTTTTTTGGTAATAACTCTGGAAGGAAACTTCGCAGACCCATCAAGGTGGTACTCGTACTGCTCGCCTTGTCGAGCGGAATCCAAATATATGAGTGTTTCAGCTATGGGATATGAAATGGACGAGCGACCAATAAAACAACATGTATTATGGAGTTGAATGCTTTTTGCTATTCACAAAATAAAACAAAAGCAGTCATGTAAATATCTGAATTTTCACAGCACAGCAAAATCAGTTGCACCATTCAATTCCGCTCGTCCAGACGGGGAGAATTCAATCACATTTATTCGATGCGACGTTTCTTATGGGATTTAATAAGCGACAACATTTTGACCCCAAACCGAGAGGATTCTGGGATGTTTGTGGTTTTTTGGTAATAACTCTGGAAGAAAACGTCGCAGACCCATCAAGGTGGTACTCGTACTGCTCGCCTCATCGAGAGGAATCCATATATATGAGTTGTTAAGCTATGGGATATGAAATGGACGAGCGACCAATAAAACAGCATGTATTATGGGGTTGAATGCTTTTTGCTATTCACAAAACAAAACAAAAGCAGTCATGCAAATATCTGAATTTTCACAGCACAGCAAAATCAGTTGCACCATTCAATTCCGCTCGTCCAGACGGGGAGAATTCAATCACATTCATTCGATGCGACGTTTCTTATGGGATTTAATGAGCGACAACATTTTGACCCCAAACCGAGAGGATTCTGGGATGTTTGTGTTTTTTTGGTAATAACTCTGGAAGGAAACGTCGCAGACCCATCAAGGTGGTACTCGTACTGCTCGCCTCGTCGAGAGGAATCCAAATATATGAATGGTTAAGCTATGGGATTTGAAATGGACTAGCGACCAATAAAACAGCGTGTATTATGGGGTTGAATGCTTTTTGTTACTCACAAAATAAAACAAATGCAGTCATGCAAATATTTGAATTTTCACAGCACAGCAAAATCAGTTGCACCATTCAATTCCGCTCGTCCAGACGGGGAGAATTCAATCACATTTATTCGATGCGACGTTTCTTATGGGATTTAATAAGCGACAACATTTTGACCCCAAACCGAGAGGATTCTGGGATGTTTGTGGTTTTTTGGTAATAACTCTGGAAGAAAACGTCGCAGACCCATCAAGGTGGTACTCGTACTGCTCGCCTCATCGAGAGGAATCCATATATATGAGTTGTTAAGCTATGGGATATGAAATGGACGAGCGACCAATAAAACAGCATGTATTATGGGGTTGAATGCTTTTTGCTATTCACAAAACAAAACAAAAGCAGTCATGCAAATATCTGAATTTTCACAGCACAGCAAAATCAGTTGCACCATTCAATTCCGCTCGTCCAGACGGGGAGAATTCAATCACATTCATTCGATGCGACGTTTCTTATGGGATTTAATGAGCGACAACATTTTGACCCCAAACCGAGAGGATTCTGGGATGTTTGTGTTTTTTTGGTAATAACTCTGGAAGGAAACGTCGCAGACCCATCAAGGTGGTACTCGTACTGCTCGCCTCGTCGAGAGGAATCCAAATATATGAATGGTTAAGCTATGGGATTTGAAATGGACTAGCGACCAATAAAACAGCATGTATTATGGGGTTGAATGCTTTTTGTTACTCACAAAATAAAACAAATGCAGTCATGCAAATATTTGAATTTTCACAGCACAGCAAAATCAGTTGCACCATTCAATTCCGCTCGTCCAGACGGGGAGAATTCAATCACATTTATTCGATGCGACGTTTCTTATGGGATTTAATAAGCGACAACATTTTGACCCCAAACCGAGAGGATTCTGGGATGTTTGTGTTTTTTTGGTAATAACTCTGGAAGGAAACGTCGCAGAACCATCAAGGTGGTACTCTTACTGCTCGCCTCGTCGAGAGGAATCCAAATATATGAATGATCAAGCTATTTGATATGAAATGGACGAGCGACCAATAAAACAGCATGTATTATGGGGTTGAATGCTTTTTGCTATTCACAAAACAAAACAAAAGCAGTCATGCAAATATCTGAATTTTCACAGCACAGCAAAATCAGTTGCACCATTCAATTCCGCTCGTCCAGACGGGGAGAATTCAATCACATTCATTCGATGGGACGTTTCTTATGGGATTTAATGAGCGACAACATTTTGACCCCAAACCGAGAGGATTCTGGGATGTTTGTGTTTTTTTGGTAATAACTCTGGAAGGAAACGTCGCAGAACCATCAAGGTGGTACTCTTACTGCTCGCCTCGTCGAGAGGAATCCAAATATATGAATGGTCAAGCTATGTGATATGAAATGGACGAGCGACCAATAAAACAGCATGTATTATGGGGTTGAATGCTTTTTGCTATTCACAAAACAAAACAAAAGCAGTCATGCAAATATCTGAATTTTCACAGCACAGCAAAATCAGTTGCACCATTCAATTCCGCTCGTCCAGACGGGGAGAATTCAATCACATTCATTCGATGGGACGTTTCTTATGGGATTTAATAAGCGACAACATTTTGACCCCAAACCGAGAGGATTCTGGGATGTTTGTGGTTTTTTGGTAATAACTCTGGAAGGAAACGTCGCAGACCCATCAAGGTGGTACTCGTACTGCTCGCCTCGTCGAGCGGAATCCAAATATATGAGTGTTTCAGCTATGGGATATGAAATGGACGAGCGACCAATAAAACAACATGTATTATGGGGTTGAATGCTTTTTGCTATTCACAAAATAAAACAAAAGCAGTCATATTCTTAGTTTTTTCGGTAAAGTCACGTTGACTTTACCGAAAAAACTAAGAATATGAATTACTGCAGTCACGAAAGCTTTAAATCAAAATTTAAAAGCAGTCATGTAAATATCTGAATTTTCACAGCACAGCAAAATCAGTTGCACCATTCAATTCCGCTCGTCCAGACGGGGAGAATTCAATCACATTTATTCGATGCGACGTTTCTTATGGGATTTAATAAGCGACAACATTTTGACCCCAAACCGAGAGGATTCTGGGATGTTTGTGGTTTTTTGGTAATAACTCTGGAAGGAAACGTCGCAGACCCATCAAGGTGGTACTCGTACTGCTCGCCTCGTCGAGAGGAATCCAAATATATAAATGGTTAAGCTATGGGATTTGAAATGGACTAGCGACCAATAAAACAGCATGTATTATGGGGTTGAATGCTTTTTGTTACTCACAAAATAAAACAAATGCAGTCATGCAAATATTTGAATTTTCACAGCACAGCAAAATCAGTTGCACCATTCAATTCCGCTCGTCCAGACGGGGAGAATTCAATCACATTTATTCGATGCGACGTTTCTTATGGGATTTAATAAGCGACAACATTTTGACCCCAAACCGAGAGGATTCTGGGATGTTTGTGTTTTTTTGGTAATAACTCTGGAAGGAAACGTCGCAGAACCATCAAGGTGGTACTCGTACTGCTCGCCTCGTCGAGCGGAATCCAAATATATGAGTGTTTCAGCTATGGGATATGAAATGGACGAGCGACCAATAAAACAACATGTATTATGGGGTTGAATGCTTTTTGCTATTCACAAAATAAAACAAAAGCAGTCATGTAAATATCTGAATTTTCACAGCACAGCAAAATCAGTTGCACCATTCAATTCCGCTCGTCCAGACGGGGAGAATTCAATCACATTTATTCGATGCGACGTTTCTTATGGGATTTAATAAGCGACAACATTTTGACCCCAAACCGAGAGGATTCTGGGATGTTTGTGGTTTTTTGGTAATAACTCTGGAAGGAAACGTCGCAGACCCATCAAGGTGGTACTCGTACTGCTCGCCTCGTCGAGAGGAATCCAAATATATAAATGGTTAAGCTATGGGATTTGAAATGGACTAGCGACCAATAAAACAGCATGTATTATGGGGTTGAATGCTTTTTGTTACTCACAAAATAAAACAAATGCAGTCATGCAAATATTTGAATTTTCACAGCACAGCAAAATCAGTTGCACCATTCAATTCCGCTCGTCCAGACGGGGAGAATTCAATCACATTCATTCGATGGGACGTTTCTTATGGGATTTAATGAGCGACAACATTTTGACCCCAAACCGAGAGGATTCTGGGATGTTTGTGTTTTTTTGGTAAAAACTCTGGAAGGAAACGTCGCAGACCCATCAAGGTGGTACTCGTACTGCTCGCCTCGTCGAGAGGAATCCAAATATATGAATGGTTAAGCTATGGGATTTGAAATGGACTAGCGACCAATAAAACAGCATGTATTATGGGGTTGAATGCTTTTTGTTACTCACAAAATAAAACAAATGCAGTCATGCAAATATTTGAATTTTCACAGCACAGCAAAATCAGTTGAACCATTCAATTCCGCTCGTCCAGACGGGGAGAATTCAATCACATTTCTTCGATGCGACGTTTCTTATGGGATTTAATAAGCGACAACATTTTGACCCCAAACCGAGAGGATTCTGGGATGTTTGTGTTTTTTTGGTAATAACTCTGGAAGGAAACGTCGCAGAACCATCAAGGTGGTACTCTTACTGCTCGCCTCGTCGAGAGGAATCCAAATATATGAATGGTCAAGCTATGTGATATGAAATGGACGAGCGACCAATAAAACAGCATGTATTATGGGGTTGAATGCTTTTTGCTATTCACAAAACAAAACAAAAGCAGTCATGCAAATATCTGAATTTTCACAGCACAGCAAAATCAGTTGCACCATTCAATTCCGCTCGTCCAGACGGGGAGAATTCAATCACATTCATTCGATGGGACGTTTCTTATGGGATTTAATAAGCGACAACATTTTGACCCCAAACCGAGAGGATTCTGGGATGTTTGTGGTTTTTTGGTAATAACTCTGGAAGGAAACGTCGCAGACCCATCAAGGTGGTACTCGTACTGCTCGCCTCGTCGAGCGGAATCCAAATATATGAGTGTTTCAGCTATGGGATATGAAATGGACGAGCGACCAATAAAACAACATGTATTATGGGGTTGAATGCTTTTTGCTATTCACAAAATAAAACAAAAGCAGTCATGTAAATATCTGAATTTTCACAGCACAGCAAAATCAGTTGCACCATTCAATTCCGCTCGTCCAGACGGGGAGAATTCAATCACATTTATTCGATGCGACGTTTCTTATGGGATTTAATAAGCGACAACATTTTGACCCCAAACCGAGAGGATTCTGGGATGTTTGTGGTTTTTTGGTAATAACTCTGGAAGGAAACGTCGCAGAACCATCAAGGTGGTACTCTTACTGCTCGCCTCGTCGAGAGGAATCCAAATATATGAATGATCAAGCTATTTGATATGAAATGGACGAGCGACCAATAAAACAGCATATATTATGGGGTTGAATGCTTTTTGCTATTCACAAAACAAAACAAAAGCAGTCATGCAAATATCTGAATTTTCACAGCACAGCAAAATCAGTTGCACCATTCAATTCCGCTCGTCCAGACGGGGAGAATTCAATCACATTCATTCGATGGGACGTTTCTTATGGGATTTAATGAGCGACAACATTTTGACCCCAAACCGAGAGGATTCTGGGATGTTTGTGTTTTTTTGGTAAAAACTCTGGAAGGAAACGTCGCAGACCCATCAAGGTGGTACTCGTACTGCTCGCCTCGTCGAGAGGAATCCAAATATATGAATGGTTAAGCTATGGGATTTGAAATGGACTAGCGACCAATAAAACAGCATGTATTATGGGGTTGAATGCTTTTTGTTACTCACAAAATAAAACAAATGCAGTCATGCAAATATTTGAATTTTCACAGCACAGCAAAATCAGTTGAACCATTCAATTCCGCTCGTCCAGACGGGGAGAATTCAATCACATTTCTTCGATGCGACGTTTCTTATGGGATTTAATAAGCGACAACATTTTGACCCCAAACCGAGAGGATTCTGGGATGTTTGTGTTTTTTTGGTAATAACTCTGGAAGGAAACGTCGCAGAACCATCAAGGTGGTACTCTTACTGCTCGCCTCGTCGAGAGGAATCCAAATATATGAATGGTCAAGCTATGTGATATGAAATGGACGAGCGACCAATAAAACAGCATGTATTATGGGGTTGAATGCTTTTTGCTATTCACAAAACAAAACAAAAGCAGTCATGCAAATATCTGAATTTTCACAGCACAGCAAAATCAGTTGCACCATTCAATTCCGCTCGTCCAGACGGGGAGAATTCAATCACATTCATTCGATGGGACGTTTCTTATGGGATTTAATGAGCGACAACATTTTGACCCCAAACCGAGAGGATTCTGGGATGTTTGTGTTTTTTTGGTAAAAACTCTGGAAGGAAACGTCGCAGACCCATCAAGGTGGTACTCGTACTGCTCGCCTCGTCGAGAGGAATCCAAATATATGAATGGTTAAGCTATGGGATTTGAAATGGACTAGCGACCAATAAAACAGCATGTATTATGGGGTTGAATGCTTTTTGTTACTCACAAAATAAAACAAATGCAGTCATGCAAATATTTGAATTTTCACAGCACAGCAAAATCAGTTGAACCATTCAATTCCGCTCGTCCAGACGGGGAGAATTCAATCACATTTCTTCGATGCGACGTTTCTTATGGGATTTAATAAGCGACAACATTTTGACCCCAAACCGAGAGGATTCTGGGATGTTTGTGTTTTTTTGGTAATAACTCTGGAAGGAAACGTCGCAGAACCATCAAGGTGGTACTCTTACTGCTCGCCTCGTCGAGAGGAATCCAAATATATGAATGGTCAAGCTATGTGATATGAAATGGACGAGCGACCAATAAAACAGCATGTATTATGGGGTTGAATGCTTTTTGCTATTCACAAAACAAAACAAAAGCAGTCATGCAAATATCTGAATTTTCACAGCACAGCAAAATCAGTTGCACCATTCAATTCCGCTCGTCCAGACGGGGAGAATTCAATCACATTCATTCGATGGGACGTTTCTTATGGGATTTAATAAGCGACAACATTTTGACCCCAAACCGAGAGGATTCTGGGATGTTTGTGGTTTTTTGGTAATAACTCTGGAAGGAAACGTCGCAGACCCATCAAGGTGGTACTCGTACTGCTCGCCTCGTCGAGCGGAATCCAAATATATGAGTGTTTCAGCTATGGGATATGAAATGGACGAGCGACCAATAAAACAACATGTATTATGGGGTTGAATGCTTTTTGCTATTCACAAAATAAAACAAAAGCAGTCATGTAAATATCTGAATTTTCACAGCACAGCAAAATCAGTTGCACCATTCAATTCCGCTCGTCCAGACGGGGAGAATTCAATCACTTTTATTCGATGCGACGTTTCTTATGGGATTTAATAAGCGACAACATTTTGACCCCAAACCGAGAGGATTCTGGGATGTTTGTGGTTTTTTGGTAATAACTCTGGAAGGAAACGTCGCAGACCCATCAAGGTGGTACTCGTACTGCTCGCCTCGTCGAGCAGAATCCAAATATATGAGTGTTTCAGCTATGGGATATGAAATGGACGAGCGACCAATAAAACAACATGTATTATGGGGTTGAATGCTTTTTGCTATTCACAAAATAAAACAAAAGCAGTCATGTAAATATCTGAATTTTCACAGCACAGCAAAATCAGTTGCACCATTCAATTCCGCTCGTCCAGACGGGGAGAATTCAATCACATTTATTCGATGCGACGTTTCTTATGGGATTTAATAAGCGACAACATTTTGACCCCAAACCGAGAGGATTCTGGGATGTTTGTGGTTTTTTGGTAATAACTCTGGAAGTAAACGTCGCAGACCCATCAAGGTGGTACTCGTACTGCTCGCCTCATCGAGAGGAATCCAAATATATGAGTTGTTAAGCTATGGGATATGAAATGGACGAGCGACCAATAAAACAGCATGTATTATGGGGTTGAATGCTTTTTGCTATTCACAAAATAAAACAAAAGCAGTCATGCAAATATCTGAATTTTCACAGCACAGCAAAATCAGTTGCACCATTCAATTCCGCTCGTCCAGACGGGGAGAATTCAATCACATTCATTCGATGCGACGTTTCTTATGGGATTTAATAAGCGACAACATTTTGACCCCAAACCGAGAGGATTCTGGGATGTTTGTGGTTTTTTGGTAATAACTCTGGAAGGAAACGTCGCAGACCCATCATGTTGGTACTCGTACTGCTCGCCTCGTCGAGCGGAATCCAAATATATGAGTGGTTCAGCTATTGGATATGAAATGGACGAGCGACCAATAAAACAGCATGTATTATGGGGTTGAATGCTTTTTGTTATTCACAAAATAAAACAAATGCAGTCATGCAAATATCTGAATTTTCACAGCACAGCAAAATCAGTTGCGCCATTCAATTCCGCTCGTCCAGACGGGGAGAATTCAATCACATTCATTCGATGCCACCTTTCTTATGGGATTTAATAAGCGACAACATTTTGACCCCAAACCGAGAGGATTCTGGGATGTTTGTGGTTTTTTGGTAATAACTCTGGAAGGAAACGTCGCAGACCCATCAAGGTGGTACTCGTACTGCTCGCCTCGTCGAGCGGAATCCAAATATATGAGTGTTTCAGCTATATGATATGAAATGGACGAGTGACCAATAAAACAACATGTATTATGGGGTTGACTGCTTTTTGCTATTCACAAAATAAAACAAAAGCAGTCATGTAAATATCTGAATTTTCACAGCACAGCAAAATCAGTTGCACCATTCAATTCCGCTCGTCCAGACGGGGAGAATTCAATCACATTTATTCGATGCGACGTTTCTTATGGGATTTAATAAGCGACAACATTTTGACCCCAAACCGAGAGTATTCTGGGATGTTTGTGGTTTTTTGGTAATAACTCTGGAAGTAAACGTCGCAGACCCATCAAGGTGGTACTCGTACTGCTCGCCTCATCGAGCGGAATCCAAATATATGAGTTGTTAAGCTATGGGATATGAAATGGACGAGCGACCAATAAAACAGCATGTATTATGGGGTTGAATGCTTTTTGCTATTCACAAAATAAAACAAAAGCAGTCATGCAAATATCTGAATTTTCACAGCACAGCAAAATCAGTTGCACCATTCAATTCCGCTCGTCCAGACGGGGAGAATTCAATCACATTCATTCGATGCGACGTTTCTTATGGGATTTAATAAGCGACAACATTTTGACCCCAAACCGAGAGGATTCTGGGATGTTTGTGGTTTTTTGGTAATAACTCTGGAAGGAAACGTCGCAGACCCATCATGTTGGTACTCGTACTGCTCGCCTCGTCGAGCGGAATCCAAATATATGAGTGGTTCAGCTATTGGATATGAAATGGACGAGCGACCAATAAAACAACATGTATTATGGGGTTGAATGCTTTTTGCTATTCACAAAATAAAACAAAAGCAGTCATGCAAATATCTGAATTTTCACAGCACAGCAAAATCAGTTGCACCATTCAATTCCGCTCGTCCAGACGGGGAGAATTCAATCACATTCATTCGATGCCACCTTTCTTATGGGATTTAATAAGCGACAACATTTTTACCTCAAACCGAGAGGATTCTGGGATGTTTGTGGTTTTTTGGTAATAACTCTGGAAGGAAACGTCGCAGACCCATCAAGGTGGTTCTCCTACTGCTCGCCTCGTCAAGAGGAATCCAAATATATGAATGGTTAAGCTATGGGATATGAAATGGACGAGTGACCAATAAAAAAGCATGCATTATGGGGTTGAATGCTTTTTGCTATTCACAAAATAAAACAAAAGCAGTCATGCAAATATCTGAATTTTCACAGCACAGCAAAATCAGTTGCACCATTCAATTCCGCTCATCCAGACGGGTAGAATTCAATCACATTTATTCGATGCGACGTTTCTTATGGGATTTAATAAGCGACACCATTTTCACCCCAAACCGAGAGGATTCTGGGATGTTTGTGGTTTTTTGGTAATAACTCTGGAAGGAAACGTCGCAGACCCATCAAGGTGGTACTCGTACTGCTCGCCTCATCGAGAGGAATCCAAATATATGA
The DNA here is from genome assembly GCF_048934315.1 of Petromyzon marinus. Classification (NCBI taxonomy): domain Eukaryota; kingdom Metazoa; phylum Chordata; class Hyperoartia; order Petromyzontiformes; family Petromyzontidae; genus Petromyzon; species Petromyzon marinus. The sequence goes on along the minus strand of NC_133725.1, from coordinate 18,428,102 downwards.
GTGTTTCAGCTATGGGATATGAAATGGACGAGCGACCAATAAAACAGCATGTATTATGGGGTTGAATGCTTTTTGTTATTCACAAAATAAAACAAATGCAGTCATGCAAATATTTGAATTTTCACAGCACAGCAAAATCAGTTGCACCATTAAATTCCGCTCGTCCAGACGGGGAGAATTCAATCACATTTATTCGATGCGACGTTTCTTATGGGATTTAATAAGCGACAACATTTTGACCCCAAACCGAGAGGATTCTGGGATGTTTGTGGTTTTTTGGTAATAACTCTGGAAGGAAACGTCGCAGACCCATCAAGGTGGTACTCGTACTGCTCGCCTCGTCGAGCAGAATCCAAATATATGAGTGTTTCAGCTATGGGATATGAAATGGACGAGCGACCAATAAAACAACATGTATTATGGGGTTGAATGCTTTTTGCTATTCACAAAATAAAACAAAAGCAGTCATGTAAATATCTGAATTTTCACAGCACAGCAAAATCAGTTGCACCATTCAATTCCGCTCGTCCAGACGGGGAGAATTCAATCACATTTATTCGATGCGACGTTTCTTATGGGATTTAATAAGCGACAACATTTTGACCCCAAACCGAGAGGATTCTGGGATGTTTGTGGTTTTTTGGTAATAACTCTGGAAGTAAACGTCGCAGACCCATCAAGGTGGTACTCGTACTGCTCGCCTCATCGAGAGGAATCCAAATATATGAGTTGTTAAGCTATGGGATATAAAATGGACGAGCGACCAATAAAACAGCATGTATTATGGGGTTGAATGCTTTTGGCTATTCACAAAATAAAACAAAAGCAGTCATGCAAATATCTGAATTTTCACAGCACAGCAAAATCAGTTGCACCATTCAATTCCGCTCGTCCAGACGGGGAGAATTCAATCACATTCATTCGATGCGACGTTTCTTATGGGATTTAATAAGCGACAACATTTTGACCCCAAACCGAGAGGATTCTGGGATGTTTGTGGTTTTTTGGTAATAACTCTGGAAGGAAACGTCGCAGACCCATCATGTTGGTACTCGTACTGCTCGCCTCGTCGAGCGGAATCCAAATATATGAGTGGTTCAGCTATTGGATATGAAATGGACGAGCGACCAATAAAACAGCATGTATTATGGGGTTGAATGCTTTTTGTTATTCACAAAATAAAACAAATGCAGTCATGCAAATATCTGAATTTTCACAGCACAGCAAAATCAGTTGCGCCATTCAATTCCGCTCGTCCAGACGGGGAGAATTCAATCACATTCATTCGATGCCACCTTTCTTATGGGATTTAATAAGCGACAACATTTTGACCCCAAACCGAGAGGATTCTGGGATGTTTGTGGTTTTTTGGTAATAACTCTGGAAGGAAACGTCGCAGACCCATCAAGGTGGTACTCGTACTGCTCGCCTCGTCGAGCGGAATCCAAATATATGAGTGTTTCAGCTATGGGATATGAAATGGACGAGTGACCAATAAAACAACATGTATTATGGGGTTGAATGCTTTTTGCTATTCACAAAATAAAACAAAAGCAGTCATGTAAATATCTGAATTTTCACAGCACAGCAAAATCAGTTGCACCATTCAATTCCGCTCGTCCAGACGGGGAGAATTCAATCACATTTATTCGATGCGACGTTTCTTATGGGATTTAATAAGCGACAACATTTTGACCCCAAACCGAGAGTATTCTGGGATGTTTGTGGTTTTTTGGTAATAACTCTGGAAGTAAACGTCGCAGACCCATCAAGGTGGTACTCGTACTGCTCGCCTCATCGAGAGGAATCCAAATATATGAGTTGTTAAGCTATGGGATATGAAATGGACGAGCGACCAATAAAACAGCATGTATTATGGGGTTGAATGCTTTTTGCTATTCACAAAATAAAACAAAAGCAGTCATGCAAATATCTGAATTTTCACAGCACAGCAAAATCAGTTGCACCATTCAATTCCGCTCGTCCAGACGGGGAGAATTCAATCACATTCATTCGATGCGACGTTTCTTATGGGATTTAATAAGCGACAACATTTTGACCCCAAACCGAGAGGATTCTGGGATGTTTGTGGTTTTTTGGTAATAACTCTGGAAGGAAACGTCGCAGACCCATCATGTTGGTACTCGTACTGCTCGCCTCGTCGAGCGGAATCCAAATATATGAGTGGTTCAGCTATTGGATATGAAATGGGCGAGCGACCAATAAAACAACATGTATTATGGGGTTGAATGCTTTTTGCTATTCACAAAATAAAACAAAAGCAGTCATGCAAATATCTGAATTTTCACAGCACAGCAAAATCAGTTGCACCATTCAATTCCGCTCGTCCAGACGGGGAGAATTCAATCACATTCATTCGATGCCACCTTTCTTATGGGATTTAATAAGCGACAACATTTTTACCTCAAACCGAGAGGATTCTGGGATGTTTGTGGTTTTTTGGTAATAACTCTGGAAGGAAACGTCGCAGACCCATCAAGGTGGTTCTCCTACTGCTCGCCTCGTCAAGAGGAATCCAAATATATGAATGGTTAAGCTATGGGATATGAAATGGACGAGTGACCAATAAAAAAGCATGCATTATGGGGTTGAATGCTTTTTGCTATTCACAAAATAAAACAAAAGCAGTCATGCAAATATCTGAATTTTCACAGCACAGCAAAATCAGTTGCACCATTCAATTCCGCTCGTCCAGACGGGGAGAATTCAATCACATTCATTCGATGCGACGTTTCTTATGGGATTTAATAAGCGACAACATTTTGACCCCAAACCGAGAGTATTCTGGGATGTTTGTGGTTTTTTGGTAATAACTCTGGAAGGAAACGTCGCAGACCCATCATGTTGGTACTCGTACTGCTCGCCTCGTCGAGCGGAATCCAAATATATGAGTGGTTCAGCTATGGGATATGAAATGGACGAGCGACCAAAAAAACAACATGTATTATGGGGTTGAATGCTTTTTGCTATTCACAAAATAAAACAAAAGCAGTCATGCAAATATCTGAATTTTCACAGCACAGCAAAATCAGTTGCACCATTCAATTCCGCTCGTCCATACGGGGAGAATTCAATCACATTCATTCGATGCGACGTTTCTTATGGGATTTAATAAGCGACAACATTTTGACCCCAAACCGAGAGGATTCTGGGATGTTTGTGGTTTTTTGGTAATAACTCTGGAAGGAAACGTCGCAGTCCCATCATGTTGGTACTCGTACTGCTCGCCTCGTCGAGCGGAATCCAAATATATGAGTGGTTCAGCTATGGGATATGAAATGGACGAGCGACCAATAAAACAACATGTATTATGGGGTTGAATGCTTTTTGCTATTCACAAAATAAAACAAAAGCAGTCATGCAAATATCTGAATTTTCACAGCACAGCAAAATCAGTTGCACCATTCAATTCCGCTCGTCCAGACGGGGAGAATTCAATCACATTCATTCGATGCGACGTTTCTTATGGGATTTAATGAGCGACAACATTTTGACCCCAAATCGAGAGGATTCTGGGATGTTTGTGATTTTTTGGTAATAACTCTGGAAGGAAACGTCGCAGACCCATCAAGGTGGTACTCGTACTGCTCGCTTCGTCGAGAGGAATCCAAATATATGAGTGGTTCAGCTATGGGATATGAAATGGACGAGCGACCAATAAAACAACATGTATTATGGGGTTGAATGCTTTTTGCTATTCACAAAATAAAACAAAAGCAGTCATGCAAATATCTGAATTTTCACAGCACAGCAAAATCAGTTGCACCATTCAATTCCGCTCGTCCAGACGGGGAGAATTCAATCACATTCATTCGATGCGACGTTTCTTATGGGATTTAATGAGCGACAACATTTTGACCCCAAATCGAGAGGATTCTGGGATGTTTGTGATTTTTTGGTAATAACTCTGGAAGGAAACGTCGCAGACCCATCAAGGTGGTACTCGTACTGCTCGCTTCGTCGAGAGGAATCCAAATATAACAATGGTTAATCTATGGGATATGAAATGGACGAGCGACCAATAAAACAACATGTATTATGGGGTTGAATGCTTTTTGCTATTCACAAAATAAAACAAAAGCAGTCATGCAAATATCTGAATTTTCACAGCACAGCAAAATCAGTTGCACCATTCAATTCCGCTCGTCCAGACGGGGAGAATTCAATCACATTCATTAGATGCGACGTTTCTCATGGGATTTAATGAGCGACAACATTTTGACCCCAAACCGAGAGGATTCTGGGATGTTTGTGGTTTTTGCTGTCTGAAAGCCACTGTAAGCGTGAACAATCAATTAAGAATTGTAAGCCATCTGGCTTCCATGAGAGATTCGTTCATGAGGCTATCCACATATACAAGCACAGAGACAATTTCAACCGAGAAGATGGATTCTATCTTAGCAATCATTGGAAAGATTTGATAAACCATTTCAGTTCTTAATTGATTGTTCACGCTTACAGTGGCTTTCAGACAGCATACATTATAAAAAATTTCGTCTCCCCCCTCCTCTTTTCAGAATATAGATGGACTAGTCCTGGGTAAACTGCCAAATCGCTGCGCGTGGCGCTAACGTTTTTTATAGATAAATAAATGCGCCGTTTAAAAATAAATTTATGCAAACCAACACACCTGAAGATGACCGTTTGAGTTATGGTCGAAACGTCGTGAGAATTTTTTTATTGTTCTATATATATTTTCTTATTTTGTTGTTTCTCTTCAACGTGACTTTACCAAAAAAACTAAGAATATGTTATGTCATTGTCACGTCACGTGATGTGATGTCACATTGCTGGTGCGCTCTAACATTATTTCAATGCAATTACAATTGACTGTATACCATTAAAACTGATAATTTGATGTTATAATATAGTACAATGACAGGTGTACATTTAATGTTGATTATTATCACATAAAATGTTCAGTATTACTTGTGGGAATTTCGGCAAACTTGTCCATAACTGTTTAAATTGACTTACTCTTGTTAAAACTGTCATGATCCTTTTTATAATATCTCAAAAAAATTTACAGGTTGAAATTGTGAATTCGCTTATAAAAAAATGTTTCCACATGATCAGCATGCCACCATCAGAGACAACCACGACGTTTCAGTGATGTTACAATAAAAAAAACTGGCAAATCGCTTGACAATCTATAATACGTTGACTTTAGGCATAATTTAAACTTGATGTGGATCCATCTTCTTTGGTTCTTTCGGTAAAGTCACGTAGAATGAGAATAAAATAATAAATTGATAAAATAAAATAACACAATAATATTCTCACGACATTTCGGCCACAACACAAGCGGCCTTCATCAGGTGAAGGGGACGAGACTGTCTGGAGGACAGCGCTGGAGTGAGAAAGCCACGCTGAGATCACGACCTTTAAGCTGTGTGAGAAGAAACAAAGCGCCTTGACAAAGGAATTAGCATATAATTTAGCATTAAAATGGCTGAGTGATTAGCTTGTGACTGGTCACAGAAAAGGCTATGTTAAAGTTAAAGCATACACATCCGCAAAGGCACCCCTTGACAAAGGAATTAGCATAGAATTTAGCATTGAAATAGCTAAGTTAAAGTATACACATCCGCAGAGGCACTCCAAGACAAAGGAATTAGCATAGAATTTAGCATTGAAATAGCTGAGTGATTAGCTTGTAACTGGTCACAGAAATAGCTATGTTAAAGTCAGAGCATATACATTCACCGAGGCACCTAGTACAAATCAAACAGGAGCATTTAGCATTGAAATAACTAGGCGAATTTAGCATTGTTGAAGTTAAGGCCTACACATCTGAGCTATTCACAGTAACTGGGTATACAATACAATATATAATGAATACTATATAGTGAACCAATAAAAAATACTAAAATATAAATTACCTCAATGTTATCAATAAACTCTATATTCTCCAATCAGCTAAGCTACCAACAATTAGTCGTTATATATCACAATGCTATATGGCGAAAAATGGGTGGATTCTTACCCTCAACTTTAGCAACACGGATAGCTACGAGTCCCGTTCAGACGGACGAGTTCATCCATGGTCGGAACAGAGGAGGGGGAGAGAGAGAGCTGCGAGGTGCTGTTATACTCCATGTTGTAAACCATACCATTAACCGTGGTGTGAGAGGTATTAAGAGTCAATGCCAGCGAAAGAGCTGCGGTCTGAAGGTCATCGTAAAATACAATTAATTAAGAATGGAAATGGTTTAAAACATCTTTCCAATGGTTACTAAGCCAGAATCCATCTTCTCGGTTGAAATGGTCTCTGTGCTTGTATATGTGAATGGCCTCATGAATTATTTTATTCTCATTCTACGTGACTTTACCGAAAGAACCAAAGAAGACGAATCCTTGCAGTCACGAAAGCTTTAAATTGATGTGGATCCTGAATTTCAGTCAAATAACTTTGGAGGAAATATTTCACGCGGTGTATTTCCCCTGTGGGTGTGTGTTAATGAATTTGTCAGTTTGTATGCATGATTCACGTACATGCAGCACAATAATTAACTGCTGACCATGTTGTGTTGGTTGATTTGGATGTTGCTGAGGAAAGATGGATTCCATGGAGACAATGTTTTTTTTCTTGCTCACTGTAGCCTCTTTCTGATACATTGGGGTGCACTGCATTGTGAGATGTTCGCACGGATTCTTTGTCTCGATTGAAAGACGAAACAAGTATTAAATCAAGAAACGAAACTCTGAGCAATTACCAAAAAGACAGGAAGAATTCGGGAAATATGTTTTTATGTTTGAATTTCGGTACAATGGTAATTGAAAACAACATAACATGTAAGGAGAAATCCTGTCGGGTGGCATACATAGTATTTAAAGTGTAAACCTCCGTGTATGCGAGTTTGCATATGCATGCCTGTGTGCATGTGTGAGACTTGCATATCAGTCATTCAACCCATGGCACCTGGGTCTGTCCCGTGACCTTCTGCCACAACCACTGGCCCACTCCAAGGATAAGGCCGGCGTCCTCTGGTCTCGGTAGATGCATCTATGGTCTCAATGCTGACCTTGGATGTGTTTGTCTTCTTGGTGAATTCCCCGGTGGTCCGGACAGAGGAATCTCTGAGTCCATTGTCGATCACAACCACGGGCCCACTCCAAGGATAAGGCCGGCGTCCTCTGGTCTCGGTGGATGCATCTCTAGTCTCAATGCTGACCTTGGATGTGTCCGTCTTCTTGGTGAAGTCACTCTGAGTCCATTGTCGATCACAACCACGGGCCCACTCCAAGGATAAGGCCGGCGTCCTCTGGTCTCGGTGGATGCATCTCTAGTCTCAATGCTGACCTTGGATGTGTCTGTCTTCTTGGTGAAGTCCCCAGTGGTCTGGACAGAGGAATCTCTGAGTCCATCGTCGATCACAACCACGGGCCCACTCCAAGGATAAGGCCGGCGTCCTCTGGTCTCGGTGGATGCATCTCTAGTCTCAATGCTGACCTTGGATGTGTCCGCTGTCTTCTTGGTGAAGTCCCCGGTGGTCTGGACAGAGGAATCTCTGAGTCCATTGTCGATCACAACCACGGGCCCACTCCAAGAATAAAGCCGGCGTCCTCTGGTCTCGGTGGATGCATCTCTAGTCTCAATGCTGACCTTGGATGTGTCTGTCTTCTTGGTGAAGTCCCCGCTGGTCTGGACAGAGGAATCTCTGAGTCCATTGTCGATCACAACCACGGGCCCACTCCAAGGATAAGGCCGGCATCCTCTGGTCTCGGTGGATGCATCTATGGTCTCAATGCTGACCTTGGATGTGTCTGTCTTCTTGGTGAATTCCCCGGTGGTCTGGACAGAGGAATCTCTGAGTCCATTGTCGATCACAACCACGGGCCCACTCCAAGGATAAGGCCGGCGTCCTCTGGTCTCGGTGGATGCATCTCTAGTCTCAATGCTGACCTTGGATGTGTCTGTCTTCTTGGTGAAGTCCCCAGTGGTCTGGACAGAGGAATCTCTGAGTCCATCGTCGATCACAACCACGGGCCCACTCCAAGGATAAGGCCGGCGTCCTCTGGTCTCGGTGGATGCATCTCTAGTCTCAATGCTGACCTTGGATGTGTCCGCCGTCTTCTTGGTGAAGTCCCCGCTGGTCTGGACAGATGAATCTCTGAGCCCATTGTCGATCACAACCACGGGCCCACTCCAAGAATAAGGCCGGCGTCCTCTGGTCTCGGTGGATGCATCTCTAGTCTCAATGCTGACCTTGGATGTGTCTGTCTTCTTGGTGAAGTCCCCAGTGGTTTGGACAGAGGAATCTCTGAGTCCATTGTCGATCACAACCACATGGCCCATTCCAAGGATAAGGTCGGCGTCCTCTGGTCTCGGTGGATGCATCTCTAGTCTCAATGCTGACCATGGATGTGTCCGTCTTCTTGGTGAAGTCCCCGCTGGTCTGGACAGAGGAATCTCTGAGTCCATTGTCGATCACAACCACGGGCCCACTCCAAGGATAAGGCCGGCGTCCTCTGGTCTCTGTGGATGCATCTCTGGTCTCAATGCTGACCTTGGATGTGTCCGTCGTCTTGGTGAAGTCCCCGCTGGTCTGGCCAGAGGAATCTCTGAGTCCATTGTCGATCACAACCACGGGCCCACTCCAAGGATAAGGCCGGCGTCCTCTGGTCTCGGTGGATGCATCTCTGGTCTCAATGCTGACCTTGGATGTGTCTGTCTTCTTGGTGAAGTCCCCAGTGGTTTGGATAGAGGAATCTCTGAGTCCATTGTCGATCACAACCACGGGCCCACTCCAAGGATGAGGCCGGCGTCCTCTGGTCTCGGTGGATGCATCTGTGGTCTCCATGCAGGCCCTTATGATATCGGTCTCATGTCTGATCTTTCGGAATCTGGGTCGTCTTACTATTTTCACTTTCTTGATAATTGCTACATATTTTGTTTTCATCACTGCCCTCTGTTGATGTTTTATGATCCACATGTGGCAGATGATGAGAATAACATGAATAGCAGACATGTCTATGGATATTTTATGGACAATGGTCCACAATAAATTTGCAGTTTTCATAATCCCGTTATATGCCATTGCATGCCCAACACCATTCCATATCTTTTTTAACAACTCAAACACTGCAGTTGCATCTTTGATGGAGGCCTCGCTTATAGCAATTATCGCAGAACTGGCCATATGGCCAAAGGTTTGCAGCCAATCCAGGTACTGACTGTTGAAAAGTATGAGAAATATGTAAAAAATCAAACCAAACGTTGCCATTTTTTCAAATTCTTTACACAAGCTCCAATATTAAATCGGTCTGGTGCAAGATGCTTTGTTTCCTGTGACGAGTCGACACTGCTGACAGTTTGAGAGTGCTTCAGCTTATATAGCCTGAGGGCCGGTGTGACGTCATTGTGACGTCACAATGATGGCACAGTAACGTCTGTGACATAACTGTTATGTCATTGTCACGTCACGTGATGTGATGTCACATTGCTGGTGCGCTCTAACATTATTTCAATGCAATTACAATTGACTGTATACCATTAAAACTGATAATTTGATGTTATAATATAGTACAATAACAGGTGTACATTTTATGTTGATTATTATCACGTAAAATGTTGAGTATTACTTGTGGGAATTTCGGCAAACCTGTCCGTAACCGTTTAAATTGACTTACTCTTGTTAAAACTATCATGATCCTTTTTATAATATCTCAAAAAAATTACAGTTTGAAATTGTGAATTCGCTTATAAAAAAATGTTTCCACATGATCAGCATGCCACCATCAGAGACAACCACGTTGTTTCAGTGAGGTTACAATAAAAAAAGACTTGGCAAATCGCTTGACAATCTATAATACGTTGACTTTAGGCATAATTTAAACTTGATGTGGATCCATCTTCTTTGGTTCTTTCGGTAAAGTCACGTAGAATGAGAATAAAATAATAAATTGATAAAATAAAATAACACAATAATATTCTCACGACATTTCGGCCACAACACAAGCGGCCTTCATCAGGTGAAGGGGACGAGACTGTCTGGAGGACAGCGCTGGAGTGAGAAAGCCACGCTGAGATCACGACCTTTAAGCTGTGTGAGAAGAAACAAAGCGCCTTGACAAAGGAATTAGCATATAATTTAGCATTAAAATGGCTGAGTGATTAGCTTGTGACTGGTCACAGAAAAGGCTATGTTAAAGTTAAAGCATACACATCCGCAAAGGCACCCCTTGACAAAGGAATTAGCATAGAATTTAGCATTGAAATAGCTAAGTTAAAGTATACACATCCGCAGAGGCACTCCTTGACAAAGGAATTAGCATAGAATTTAGCATTGAAATAGCTGAGTGATTAGCTTGTAACTGGTCACAGAAATAGCTATGTTAAAGTCAGAGCATATACATTCACCGAGGCACCTAGTACAAATCAAACAGGAGAATTTAGCATTGAAATAACTAGGCGAATTTAGCATTGTTGAAGCTAAGGCCTACACATCTGAGCTATTCACAGTAACTGGGTATACAATACAATATATAATGAATACTATATAGTGAACCAATAAAAAATTCTAAAATATAAATTACCTCAATGTTATCAATACACTCTATATTCTCCAATCAGCTAAGCTACCAACAATAAGTCGTTATATATCACAATGCTATATGGCGAAAAATGGGTGGATTCTTACCCTCAACTTTAGCAACACGGATAGCTACGGGTCCCGTTCAAACGGACGAGTTCATCCATGGTCGGAACAGAGGAGGGGGAGAGAGAGAGCTGCGAGGCGCTGTTATACTCCATGTTGTAAACTATACCATTAACCGTGGTGTGAGAGGTATTAAGAGTCAATGCCAGCGAAAGAGCTGCGGTCTGAAGGTCATCGTAAAATACAATTAATTAAGAATGGAAATGGTTTAAAACATCTTTCCAATGGTTACTAAGCCAGAATCCATCTTCTCGGTTGAAATGGTCTCTGTGCTTGTATATGTGAATGGCCTCATTAATTATTTTATTCTCATTCTACGTGACTTTACCGAAAGAACCAAAGAAGACGAATCCTTGCTGTCACGAAAGCTTTAAATTTATGTGGATCCTGAAGTTCAGTCAAATAACTTTGGAGGAAATATTTCACGCGGTGTATTTCCCCTGTGGGTATGTGTCAATGAATCTGTCAGTTTGTATGCATGATTCACGTACAAGCAGCACAATAATTAACTGCTGACCATGTTGTGTTGGTTGATTTCGATGTTGCTGAGGAAAGATGGATTCCATGGAGGCAATGTTTTTTTTTTCTTGCTCACTGTAGCCTCTTTCTGATACAATGGGGTGCACTGCATTGTGAGATGTTCGCACGGATTCTTTGTCTCGATTGAAAGACGAAACAAGTATTAAATCAAGAAACGAAACTCTGAGCAATTACCAAAAAGACAGGAAGAATTCGGGAAATATGTTTTAATGTTTGAATTTCGGTACAATGGTAATTGAAAACAACATAACATGTAAGGAGAAATCCTGGCGGGTGGCATACATAGTATTTAAAGTGTAAACCTCCGTGTATGCGAGTTTGCATATGCATGCCTGTGTGCATGTGTGAGACTTACATATCAGTCAGTCAACCCATGGCACCTGGGTCTGTCCCGTGACCTTCTGCCACAACCACTGGCCCACTCCAAGGATAAGGCCGGCGTCCTCTGGTCTCGGTGGATGCATCTCTAGTCTCAATGCTGACCTTGGATGTGTCTGTCTTCTTGGTGAAGTCCCCAGTGGTCTGGACAGTGGAATCTCTGAGTCCATTGTCGATCACAAACACGGGCCCACTCCAAGGATAAGGCCGGCGTCCTCTGGTCTCGGTGGATGCATCTCTGGTCTCAATGCTGACCTTGGATGTGTCTGTCTTCTTGGTGAATTCCCCGGTGGTCTGGACAGAGGAATCTCTGAGTCCATTGTCGATCACAACCACGGGCCCACTCCAAGGATAAGGCCGGCGTCCTCTGGTCTCGGTGGATGCATCTCTAGTCTCAATGCTGACCTTGGATGTGTCTGTCTTTATGGTGAAGTTCCCAGTGGTCTGGACAGTGGAATCTCTGAGTCCATTGTCGATCACAAACACGGGCCCACTCCAAGGATAAGGCCGGCGTCCTCTGGTCTCGGTGGATGCATCTCTGGTCTCAATGCTGACCTTGGATGTGTCTGTCTTCTTGGTGAATTCCCCGGTGGTCTGGACAGAGGAATCTCTGAGTCCATTGTCGATCACAACCACGGGCCCACTCCAAGGATAAGGCCGGCGTCCTCTGGTCTCGGTGGATGCATCTCTAGTCTCAATGCTGACCTTGGATGTGTCTGTCTTTATGGTGAAGTCCCCAGTGGTCTGGACAGAGGAATCTCTGAGTCCATTGTCGATCACAACCACGGGCCCACTCCAAGGATAAGGCCGGCGTCCTCTGGTCTCGGTGGATGCATCTCTGGTCTCAATGCTGACCTTGGATGTGTCTGTCTTCTTGGTGAATTCCCCTGTGGTCTGGGCAGAGGAATCTCTGAGCCCATTGTCGATCACAACCACGGGCCCACTCCAAGGATAAGGCCGGCGTCCTCTGGTCTCGGTGGATGCATCTCTAGTCTCAATTCTGACCTTGGATGTGTCTGTCTTCTTGGTGAAGTCCCCAGTGGTCTGGACAGAGCAATCTCTGAGTCCATTGTCGATCACAACCACGGGCCCACTCCAAGGATAAGGCCGGCGTCCTCTGGTCTCGGTGGATGCATCTCTAGTCTCAATGCTGACCTTGGATGTGTCCGTCTTCTTGGTGAAGTCCCCGCTGGTCTGGACAGAGGAATCTCTGAGTCCATTGTCGATCACAACCACGGGCCCACTCCAAGGATAAGGCCGGCGTCCTCTGGTCTCGGTGGATGCATCTCTGGTCTCAATGCTGACCTTGGATGTGTCTGTCTTTTTGGTGAAGTCCCCAGTGGTTTGGACAGAGGAATCTCTGAGTCCATTGTCGATCACAACCACGGGCCCACTCCAAGGATAAGGCCGGCGTCCTCTGGTCTCGGTGGATGCATCTCTGGTCTCAATGCTGACCTTGGATGTGTCTGTCTTCTTGGTGAAGTCCCCAGTGGTTTGGACAGAGGAATCTCTGAGTCCATTGTCGATCACAACCACGGGCCCACTCCAAGGATGAGGCCGGCGTCCTCTGGTTTCGGTGGATGCATCTGTGGTCTCCATGCCGGCCCTTATGATATCGGTCTCATGTCTGATCTTTCGGAATCTGGGTCGTCTTACTATTTTCACTTTCTTGATAATTGCTGCATATTTTGTTTTCATCACTGCCCTCTGTTGATGTTTTATGATCCACATGTGGCAGATGATGAGAATAACATGAATAGCAGACATGTCTATGGATATTTTATGGACAATGGTCCACAATAAATGTGCAGTTTTCATAATCCCGTTATATGCCATTGCATGCCCAACACCATTCCATATCTTTTTTAACAACTCAAACACTGCAGTTGCATCTTTGATGGAGGCCTCGCTCATAGCAATTATCGCAGAACTGGCCATATGGCCAAAGGTTTGCAGCCAATCCAGGTACTGACTGTTTAAAAGTATGAGAAATATGTAAAAAATCAAACCAAACGTTGCCATTTTTTCAAATTCTTTACACAAGCTCCAATATTAAATCGGTCTGGTGCAAGATGCTTTGTTTCCTGTGACGAGTCGACACTGCTGACAGTTTGAGAGTGCTTCAGCTTATATAGCCTGAGGGCCGGTGTGACGTCATTGTGACGTCACAATGATGGCACAGTAACGTCTGTGACATAACTGTTATGTCATTGTCACGTCACGTGATGTGATGTCACATTGCTGGTGCGCTCTAACATTATTTCAATGCAATTACAATTGACTGTATACCATTAAAACTGATAATTTGATGTTATAATATAGTAAAATAACAGGTGTACATTTTATGTTGATTATTATCACGTAAAATGTTGAGTATTGCTTGTGGGAATTTCGGCAAACTTGTCCGTAACTGTTTAAATTGACTTACTCTTGTTAAAACTGTCATGACATTTTTCTAATATCTCAAAAAAATTTACAGGTTGAAATTGTGAATTCGCTTATAAAAAAATGTTTCCACATGATCAGCATGCCACCATCAGAGACAACCACGTTGTTTCAGTGAGGTTGCAATAAAAAAGCCTTGGCAAATCGCTTGACAATCTATAATACGTTGACTTTAGGCATAATTTAAACTTGATGTGGATCCATCTTCTTTGGTTCTTTCGGTAAAGTCACGTAGAATGAGAATAAAATAATAAATTGATAAAATAAAATAACACAATAATATTCTCACGACATTTCGGCCACAACACAAGCGGCCTTCATCAGGTGAAGGGGACGAGACTGTCAGGAGGACAGCGCTGGAGTGAGAAAGCCACGCTGAGATCACGACCTTTAAGCTGTGTGAGAAGAAACAAAGCGCCTTGACAAAGGAATTAGCATATAATTTAGCATTGAAATGGCTGAGTGATTAGCTTGTGACTGGTCACAGAAAAGGCTATGTTAAAGTTAAAGCATACACATCCGCAAAGGCACCTCTTGACAAAGGAATTAGCATAGAATTTAGCATTGAAATAGCTAAGTTAAAGTATACACATCCGCAGAGGCACTCCTTGACAAAGGAATTAGTATAGAATTTAGCATTGAAATAGCTGAGTGATTAGCTTGTAACTGGTCACAGAAATAGCTATGTTAAAGTCAGAGCATATACATTCACCGAGGCACCTAGTACAAATCAAACAGGAGAATTTAGCATTGAAATAACTAGGCGAATTTAGCATTGTTGAAGTTAAGGCCTACACATCTGAGCTATTCACAGTAACTGGGTATACAATACAATATATAATGAATACTATATATAGAACCAATAAAAATACTAAAATATAAATTACCTCAATGTTATCAATAAACTCTATATTCTCCAATCAGCTAAGCTACCAATAATAAGTCGTTATATATCACAATGCTATATGGCGAAAAATGGGTGGATTCTTACCCTCAACTTTAGCAACACGGATAGCTACGGGTTCCGTTCAGACGGACGAGTTCATCCATGGTAGGAACAGAGGAGGGGGAGAGAGAGAGCTGCAAGGCGCTGTAATACTCCATGTTGTAAACCATACCATTAACCGTGGTGTGAGAGGTATTAAGAGTCAATGCCAGCGAAAGAGCTGCGGTCTGAAGGTCATCGTAAAATACAATTAATTAAGAATGGAAATGGTTTAAAACATCTTTCCAATGGTTACTAAGCCAGAATCCATCTTCTCGGTTGAAATGGTCTCTGTGCTTGTATATGTGAATGGCCTCATGAATTATTTTTTTCTCATTCTACGTAACTTTACCGAAAGAACCAAAGAAGACGAATACTTGCAGTTACGGAAGCTTTAAATTGATGTGGATCCTGAAGTTCAGTCAAATAACTTTGGAGAAAATATTTCACGCGGTGTATTTCCCCTGTGGGTGTGTGTGTGTCAATGAATCTGTCAGTTTGTATGCATGATTCACGTACATGCAGCACAATAATTAACTGCTGACCATGTTGTGTTGGTTGATTTGGATTTTGCTGAGGAAAGATGGATTCCATAGAGACAATGTTTTTTTTTTCTTGCTCACTGTAGCCTCTTTCTGATACAATGGGGTGCACTGCATTGTGAGATGTTCGCACAGATTCTTTGTCTCGATTGAAAGACGAAACAAGTATTAAATCAAGAAACGAAACTCTGACCAATTACCAAAAAGACAGGAAGAATTCGGGAAATATGTTTTTATGTTTGAATTTCGGTACAATGGTAATTGAAAACAACATAACATGTAAGGAGAAATCCTGGTGGGTGGCATACATAGTATTTAAAGTGTAAACCTCCGTGTATGCGAGTTTGCATATGCATGCCTGTGTGCATGTGTGAGACTTACATATCAGTCAGTCAACCCATGGCACCTGGGTCTGTCCCGTGACCTTCTGCCACAACCACTGGCCCACTCCAAGGATAAGGCCGGCGTCCTCTGGTCTCGGTGGATGCATCTCTGGTCTCAATGCTGACCTTGGATGTGTCTGTCTTCTTGGTGAATTCCCCGGTGGTCTGGACAGAGGAATCTCTGAGTCTATTGTCGATCACAACCACGGGCCCACTCCAAGGATAAGGCCGGCGTCCTCTGGTCTCGGTGGATGCACCTCTAGTCTCAATGCTGACCTTGGATGTGTCTGTCTTCTTGGTGAATTCCCCGGTGGTCTGGACAGAGGAATCTCTGAGTCCATTGTCGATCACAACCACGGGCCCACTCCAAGGATAAGGCCAGCGTCCTCTGGTCTCGGTGGATGCATCTCTAGTCTCAATGCTGACCTTGGATGTGTCCGTCTTCTTGGTGAAGTCCCCGCTGGTCTGGACAGAGGAATCTCTGAGTCCATTGTCGATCACAACCACGGGCCCACTCCAAGGATAAAGCCGGCATCCTCTGGTCTCGGTGGATGCATCTCTGGTCTCAATGCTGACCTTGGATGTGTCTGTCTTCTTGGTGAATTCCCCGGTGGTCTGGACAGAGGAATCTCTGAGTCCATTGTCGATTACAACCACGGGCCCACTCCAAGGATGAGGCCGGCGTCCTCTGGTCTCGGTGGATGCATCTGTGGTCTCAATGCTGACCTTCGATGTGTCTGTCTTCTTGGTGAATTCCCCGGAGGTTTGGACAGAGGAATCTCTGAGTCCATTGTCGATCACAACCACGGGCCCACTCCAAGGATGAGGCCGGCGTCCTCTGGTCTCGGTGGATGCATCTGTGGTCTCAATGCTGACCTTCGATGTGTCTGTCTTCTTGGTGAATTCCCCGGAGGTCTGGACAGAGGAATCTCTGAGTCCATTGTCGATCACAACCACGGGCCCACTCCAAGGATAAGGCCGGCGTCCTCTGGTCTCGGTGGATTTATCTCTAGTCTCAATGCTGACCTTGGATGTGTCTGTCTTCTTGGTGAATTCCCCGGTGGTCTGGACAGAGGAATCTCTGAGTCCATTGTCGATCACAACCACGGGCCCACTCCAAGGATAAGGCCGGCGTCCTCTGGTCTCGGTGGATGCATCTCTAGTCTCAATGCTGACCTTGGATGTGTCCGCCGTCTTCTTGGTGAAGTCCCCGGTGGTTTGGACAGAGGAATCTCTGAGTCCATTGTCGATCACAACCACGAGCCCACTCCAAGGATAAGGCCGGCGTCCTCTGGTCTTGGTGGATGCATCTCTGGTCTCAATGCTGACCTTGGATGTGTCTGTCTTCTTGGTGAATTCACAACCACGGGCCCACTCCAAGGATAAGGCCGGCGTCCTCTGGTCTCGGTGGATGCATCTCTAGTCTCAATGCTGACCTTGGATGTGTCTGTCTTCTTGGTGAAGTCCCCAGTGGTCTGGACAGAGGAATCTCTGAGTCCATTGTCGATCACAACCACCGGCCCACTCCAAGGATAAGGCCGGCGTCCTCTGGTCTCGGTGGATGCATCTCTAGTCTCAATGCTGACCTTGGATGTGTCCGTCTTCTTGGTGAAGTCCCCGCTGGTCTGGATCGAGGAATCTCTGAGTCCATTGTCGATCACAACCACGGGCCCTCTCCAAGGATAAGGCCGGCGTCGTCTCGTGTCGGTGGATGCATCTCTGGTCTCAATGCTGACCTTGGATGTGTCTGTCTTCTTGGTGAAGTCCCCAGTGGTTTGGACAGATGAATCTCTGAGTCCATTGTCGATCACAACCACGGGCCCACTCCAAGGATGAGGCCGGCGTCCTCTGGTCTCGGTGGATGCATCTGTGGTCTTTATGCAGGCCCTTATGATATCGGTCTCATGTCTGATCTTTCGGAATCTGGGTCGTCTTACTATTTTCACTTTCTTGATAATTGCTGCATATTTTGTTTGAGTATGATCTTTAAATTGATCCTGGACTCAGTCGGGGGATATTTGAACAATTTGAATATTGGGGCGATATCGTCTTGCTACGGGTCTGAGTGAGAAGTCTCCCAGCGGTTGTTTGAGTCCATAATCGAGATTTTTGGGTTAGAGCACGTAAACATGCACTCAATAATACACTAAATATGCACTATTTATTTATATATACAGTGAGGGAAAAAAGTATTTGATCCCCTGCTGATTTTGTACGTTTGCCCACTGGTAAAGAAATTATCAGTCTATAATTTTAATGGTAGGTTTATTTGAACAGTGAGAGACAGAATAACAACAACAAAATCCAGAAAAAACGCATGTCAAAAATGTTATATATTTGACCCCCTCTCAATCAGAAAGAAATTAGGTTAGCTTTACATTTGTCTGACAGTGAATCAGCAGAAGAAGCAGTCATGTTGTCTATGTGATTCCAATCAGAAGGTGACATTTTTTGTGTTAACATTAAATGAGCTTGTAGGAGAATCCTGTCTAAAGTATCGAGTTCAAATCGGAGTAGCCTTATCCTCTCTGAGATTTAAGATAGGCTGGCCTTAAACAGAATCTGTTTAGAATTTGGAGAAGATACAGCAGAAGAAATGAGTGTGAAAGCGATGGGTATTACCTTGTGATCGCGGCATCTTTTGAGGAAGGTCAGAGTCTCGATGAGCTGTGACTTCTTGTCCCGTTGTCTGTTTAAAGCTCTAACAGATAGGTGAAGGCCCTCCCCGTAGAGGTTATCAATTCTAGATTTAAAGCTTTCGTGACTGCAAGGATCCATACTCTTTGGTTCTATTCGGTAAAGTCACGTAGGTAAATAATAAAACAACAAAAATCACGACGTTTCGGCCACAACACAAGCGGCCTTCATCAGGTGAAGGAACCAGGCTGTCTCGAGGACAGCGCTGGAGTGAAACACAGCCACGCTCAGACCGCGACCGTTAAGCTGTGTGCGAGGAAACAAGGTGCCTTGACAAAGGAATTAGCATAAAAATTAGCATTTGATTGGCCGACTTAGCATGATGAACGGTGTAGAGGTGGTGTACATGCGGGTGCACATACCGGTTGGTGCGGATTGGAATCACATAGACAACATGACTGCTTCTTCTGCTGATTCACTGTCAGTCAAATGTAAAGCTAACCTGATTTCTAAATTCAACCAGCTATTAAAGAAAAACCCAGTTCCACATATAACAAAACTCGACGTCAACAAAATCGTCATTAATCAGAGTAGCACGCCGATTTCGGACAATCTGAAAACAGTACTGGCTAGGGGACTGAATTTTGCTGTCACCCCAAAACACATACCAGTAGATGATATCATCTCTCAGGTCGATGTAGCCCTCAAAGGCGTGGGACACATCCAAGCAGACGTTGCGAGAGCTGAAATAGCCCCGATTCTTAAGAATGCTAAGAAACCCATTAGTAACATCAGCAAAAATGAACGCTCTGAACTCGCGAATTTAAAAAAACAGAAGTGATATAGTCATCCTCTCAGCCGATAAAAGCAACGCTACTGTAATCATGGATAAAGACTCATACAACAACAAAATCCAGAATCTGCTCAATGATGGAAGTTACTCAAAAATTAAAAATGACCCTATCAATAGCCTAGCGATAAAAACCAACAAGATCATCACAAGTTCGACCTCCCTAATCGACCCAACTAAACGTCCCTCCCTAAAACCTTCTGCTGCAAGACTCCCTAGATTATATGGTCTTCCCAAGATCCATAAAGAAGGCACCCCACTACGACCCATCATTTCCATGATCAACTCCCCTACCTATAGACTAGCCCGTTTTCTGTCATATTCCTTGCTGCCTTTCACTGGCAAGACCGCCTCAGCAGTACTTAACTCAGCCCAATTGGTCTCTATGGTCAAAGACGTTGTACTGTCCCCTGACGATATCCTTGTCAGCTTCGATGTGGTCTCTTTGTTCACCAAGGTCCCAGTACCTGATTCCATTGAAATAATTGAAAATTTGGTCCAACATGGACTAGATGCCGATACACCTGTACTGGTTAGGCACTGCCTCAACAATACCTACTTTACTTGGAATGGCTCCTTCTACAAACAAAATGAGGGTACCCCCATGGGTTCCCCCTTGTCACCAGTGATAGACAATATTTTCATGGAGAAATTTGAATCAGATGCCATCCAGACTTCCACCCTCAGACCTTCCCAGGGGAAGAGATATGTGGATGACACTTTCGTCATTTGGCCACATAGCCTCCCAGCTTTGAACCTTTTCCTACACCACATCAATTCCAGACATCCCGCCATCAAATTCACCATGGACGTGGAAAAAGATGGCAAGCTACCATTCTTAGATGTTCTGTTTCAGAGGAGATCTGATGGCTCATTGGGGCATTCTGTCTACAGGAAACCCACCCACACAGATTCCTACTTGAAACCTGATTCCCACCACCACCCAGACCAAAAGAATTATCTCATCAAAACTTTATACCATTGGGTTAATTGCATTTCGGACCAACACCACCTGACCAGTGAATTAAAACATGTGCACCTGGCCCTCAAAAGGAATGGATACTCTGACCGTACCATCCGCCAAGCTGTTTCTCCCTCCATACAGAAACAACCACTTGATACTCTGGTCAAAACCATCACACTACCATATATAGCAGGCGTTACTAAAAAGATTTCCAAAATTCTAAACAAACACAAGATCCAGGTCCGGTTCAATACAGTACACAAAATTCGTGATCTGATCCCATCCGTGAAGGATGTCATTCCTGACTTACAGTACCCCGGGGTTTACAAATTGAGTTGTACCTGTGGTGATTGCTATATCGGGGAGACAAAGCGACATGTCTCTGACCGAATTCGCGAGCACAAATGAGATTTGAAACACGGCAGAACGAATTCTTCTGCTGTGGCTGATCATTGTCACAACGCTATGGGTGATCATGAGATTGTCTTCTCCGATACCAAGGTTCTCTGTAAACCTATAGGTTATCACCAGAGATGTGTTCACCAAGCCATTCAGATATACAAATACAGGCATACCTTCAACCGAGAGGATAGTTTCAAATTAAGCAACCACTGGAAGGACGTTTTAAATCATACCAAACGTCAACTAATTTCTAACAGCAATTTCAAGTAGTGGTATACCAAGCATATTCCTTCCGAACTTTCTATTTCCCTTTTTTCTACTTCCCCCTGACAGCACATTCTTGCCGATCTTTAATTTTTCTATTTTTTTTCCGTTTCTATTGCACACACACAGTGACCCACCCCCCACACCCTCTACACAACAAAAGACGGATTAACTCAGCCCCTCACCCCACCAAGGTCCCCCTACATGGCTCCTCCCGCCCCCTCCCTTAACCTGTATTTAAGCCAGAGGTTTCCAGAGCCTCGCCACTTGGTGCAGCGATTTTTTGCTGTGACTGTTTCCACCTGAAGACGGAAGCTTGTGTTGCCTTCGAAACGTCGTGTTTTATTTTTTTCTTTTATTTAATTTTAGTTTACTTTTTTACCTACGTGACTTAACCGAATAAAACCAAAGATTATAAAATAAAACCCCAATTCAGGACCCTACTGTGACTCAGTGTGGATTTCTTGGAGTAATTATTTTATTATAAAGAATTACAGGGGCTGTTTGATGACACGACTAGGGAGCTGGCTTGCATTGCGGGGAACTTAATATTCAATTTGGATTCTGCAACCCTCAATGGCCTTTTTAAGTTCCATTTGTGCATGTAAAACTCGCACAAACAACCATACCCAGAAACCCATAGACTCCAAGAGAGACCCATGCATTCCTACAGACAATCAGACTCACACAGCAACCCCATAGACTCACACAGAGTCCTTTTGACATGCACATAGACCAATAGCCTCACACAGAGATCCATACACTCAAGAGACCCAAAAACTCACACAGAAATCCATAGATTCGCACATAGGTCAATAGAATTTTAATCTGAATATTTATTTATACTGGATGAATCTGATGAGCTATGACGATCTGTTTTCACAGACGTCCAATCGGGCGGGTCAGAACATAACAAAAATACAATACAAAAACACGACAGGAAAGGTAAACAAATTGTTTGAATATATACAAATTAAACTGAACTGTTTTTATCTTACCATAGACTAAAATAAACCTGTTGGACTCGCACAGAGACCTTAACCACTAAACCTCGAACAAATAAAACCCTCTAAACCTCTAAACCCCGTAACTATCTAAATCCCTAACCATTTAAACCCATAACCATCTAAACTGCTAACCCTCTCAAAAACTTTACCCTTAAAACCCTAACCCACCAAAAACCCCTCACTCTCCAAACCCCTTAGTCTTTTAACCCTAACCTTCGAAGCCATTAAAAACCAAACCCTCAACCCTCTGAATCCCTAACCCTCTAAACCTTGAAACTCGATCCTTCTAAAACCCTAAATCCCTAATATTCTAAATACCAACCAATCTAAACCACAACCCTCTAATGAACTAACCCTCTAGACCCCTAACCCTCTGAACTCACAACCTTCTAAATCCTCAACTTCTAAAACCCAAACCCTCAAAACCCTAACGTTCTAAAAATCTAAATCCCTAATCTAATCCCAACACATTTAAACCCCAACCCTCTAAAGAACTAACCCTCTAGATGCCTAACCCTTAAAACACCTATACCCCTAAAATGCTAACCCTCTAAACACATAACCCACTAAACCCTCTAAACCCATAAATGTTTTTTTGGGGTTAGATTGTGTAACTATAAATGTGTCGTTAAACCAGCCACCACCCGACACAGCCAATTAGGAAAATTTGTCACATCAACAAAAAGTACCATTTAGTGTTGGAGACTAACCCAATATTAGTTGTGAAAGTCTAGGTGTTAAACCCTCAACTCTCAAACCACTAAACCCCTAACACTCTAAATCCCTAACCCTTGAAACCCCTATACCTCTAAACCCCTAAACACATACCCTTATAACCTCCTCAACTCCTAACCATCTAAACCATTCAACCTCTAACAATCGAAACCCATAAACCTCTAAACACGTAACTCTCTAAACCCTCTAAACTCAAAACGTTCTAAACTCTAACCCTCTAAACACCAAATCCTCTAAAGGACTTTACCCTGAAGACTCCAACCGTCTAAACACCTCACCCTTTAGAACCCTAACCCATAAACCCCAAAAACTCTTAACTGTCTAAACCCTTAACCTTCTAAACCAGACATGGGCAAAGTACGGCCCCCGGGCCGTATACGGCCCGTTGGGCTTTTTAATCCGGCCCGCCGAACTTATACAAATATTATCATTATTAAATTAAATTTTACCTTTCTCCTGTAATGCCCCCATTTCCCCATTTAGATGGCGCACTTTGACCGGGAGTTACGACATGTTTTTGTATTGTTCATGTTCGTGCAATTTGTTAAATTGCCTTGCAAATAAATGCTTTGCTACCTGTTAAAGGCCAAATCCTTTCATGTTATTATTTTTACACGACATTTATATTAGTTCACACAAACACTCCATCCATCTGTTCCTGGCCCGGCCCCTCTGTCAAATTTTAGAACCCATTGTGGCCCGTGAGTCAAAAAATTTGCCCACCCCTGTTCTAAACCCTTAAACCCCAAACTGTCTAAACCCCTAAACCTGTAAAACCATAACCCTTTAAACCCCTCACCTTATAAACCTCTAATCCCCGAAACACCGAAACCTCTAAACCCAAAACCTTCTAAAACTCGTAACCTTGTAAACCAAAATACCGAGCAATCAAAACCCATAAACCCCCTAAACCTCTAAACACCGACAGTAACTCTAAAACCTTAACCCTCTAAACCCATAACCTTCTAAACTCTACCAAATAAAAACCTCAGCCTCTTCACCCTTAAAACCCTATCTGTCTAAACTCCTCACCCTTTGAAATCCTGACCCAAATACCACGAAAACCCCAACCCTCTAAACCCCTCACCCTCTAATCCCCTAACCCTCTACACCCTTAACCCACTAAAACCCTAACCCTCAAAACCCCTAATACGCTCAACCCCTAAACATCATAACCCTTAAAACCCCCCAAACCTCTAAACTGCTTACCCCCTAAAAGCCCCAAAACCTCTAAACCCCTAAGTCCATAACCTTATAAACTCCTAACCCTCTAAACCACTAACCCTTTAACAATTAAACCCCATAAACCCTCTAAACACCTAATTCTCTAAACCGAGAACCCTCTAAAACCACAACCTTCTAAACTGTAACCCTCTAAAACTCAACCCTCAAAACCCCTTTACCCTTAAAACCATAACGGTCTAAACCCATCACCCTCTAAAATCCTAACCCATAAACCCCCAAACCTCTAACCCACTGAACCCCTAACCTAAACCCTTAAACACAAAATCGTTAAATTCAAAACCCTCTAAATCCCTAACCCTCTTAACCCCTCTACCCTTAAAACCATAACCCTCTGAACCCCTAAACCCCTAACTCTTTAAACCCCTATACGCCTAATAGCCTAATCCTCTAAACACCTAACCCTTTAAACCCCTTTACCCTTAAAACCCTAACCCTCTAAACCCCTAACTCTAGAATCCCCTAAACCGCTAACACTCTCAACCCCTAAACCCTATAACCCTCGAAATACCTAAACATATAAACCCCTTATCCCCAAAATACCCCAAAACCTCTAAACCCATAACTTTATAAACCCCTAACCCTCTAAACGCCTAGCTCTTTGTGTAGTGTGTGGTGGGTGTCACGGGGTGGGTGGGTGCAGGATGTGTGTGGTGGGTGGTGGGTATCACAGGGGGGTGTATGTGTGGAGTGTGCATGTGGTGGGTGTGGTGATAGTGGTCGTGGTGCACAACTGTCCATAACCACCACCTCTACTGTGTGGTGGACCGGCCACCACACAGCAGCGCGCGTCGGAGGAGTGAACGGATGGTTCTCCCTATGCGGGCCAGGCCCCCTCGCTTCCTCTTCTCCTCCTGCATCACCATCGCCTGATCCTCTTTCCTTGTCATCTCCTTCTCCTCCACCACCATCTCCTGCACCACCATCTCCTCCTCCTGCTCCTTCTTCGTCTCCACCTCCTCTGTCTCCCCCCCCATCTCCTCTTCGTCCTGCACCACCAGCTCCTCCACCCGGGTCTCCTCCTCCTGCACCACCAGCTCCTCCACCCGGGTCTCCTCCTCCTGCACCACCAGCTCCTCCACCCGGGTCTCCTCCTGCACCACCAGCTCCTCCACCAGGGTCTCCTCCTGCACCACCAGCTCCTCCAGCAGGGTCTCCTCATCCTGCACCACCAGCTCCTCCACCAGGGTCTCCTCTTCCACCACAACCGTCAGCTTCCCTTTAGAGGCCAGGGCAAGCGCGGAGGATGGGGGCAGCGCTGGCTCCGCTCTGTGAAGAGATGTGCACGACACCGTTCCAACTTCCTGCTACAGCAGAGATCACAGTCCGTCCCCCCCCCCCCCATCGTCCGCGTACGGACTGTGTGCAGAGATAGATTAACTAGGCTAATAACGATGCTGCAATAATGCAGCATACCATGCCCATCGTGGGTCTGGTTACAAAATGGGCATTAGTCTTGCGATATCACACTGGATGAAGGGCTACATGGCAAAGATATGGCTGCCTCATTATTTGTCCTCACCCAGGAACCAATTATAAAAATACATCCGTATATAACCGAATGTACACGTGGGGTTTGAACTGTACATGTGTTCGTTTGCGGGTGGCAGGGCTGGAACTCAGTCAAAGAAGGACCTGGGTTTGATTCCCATACTTGGGCCACTTCTCCGTGTGGAATGTGGAGTGTGTTCTACCCCTCCCCCCCCCCCCCGTTTTGTCCTGCATTGGTTTCCAAATCAGAATACATTATTTAGACTGGATGAAGAGGAATCCGATGAGCTATGAAGCTCTTCCTTCACAGATATGCAGTCGAGGCACAGGGTAAGCAAGTTACAACAACAAACAAAAGGAGTGCAACGTGTAAAAATGTAAGCAAGTCACAAAAAATTGAGCACATAAGCACAAAGTACATAAAATCCTGCCAGTTTTCAACACTAACTGTAAATTTGAGCAAGGCAGAAAAACATCAACAAAAACAGCCCCAGACCCCACCAAGACAACACACAGTCCCTCAATAAAATTGTACATTAAAATGTAACTTTCATTCCTTTGGGTTTGGCATTTTCCTCCACGTAACTGAACCCTGACACATGCCACGCAACCAGTTTTGGATGGACATCCTCGTCAGTGTTAGAAATTGAACCTCCAAATCATTCAATCGGGATCGCATAGCAGCAGTAGCAAAAGCAAATGTGTTCTGTACTGCAAACAACTTGGCAGGACTCTACTGAAAAAGAGTCTTGAGACTGAGTGAGGCTCATGCTGGCTAAATAAGGGTAGTAGTAATAAATATAAATACATTAACAGGAGCAGAGCCGTTCCCCAGGTACGGTGTACTGGGGAAACCGCCCCGGGCACCGTGCTTTTGGCGGCCCTGTGCTTCGATGTCACGGTGTCAGACGTAAAATGTCTTTTTAACACGTAGGCTTTCGCACCAGATTGGCTCACAAATGATGACATCACATTCACATTTATCACTATTTAAGACCGAAACAGGAGTATTTCTCCACAATTCTGGCCGTCACCTTATGAGGCTGGTTGCAATCCCCGGCAAAATGTCGTACTCGAATAGTAAATGTGGTGGGTTTACTTTCCAACACACTGGTGTGCTGATCTAGTAACTAATTGGCACATTTTGTTTACATGATACACCTTACTAATTGGCTGTGTTGGGTGGTGGTGAGTTTAACAACACATGTATATCTATGCGATCTAACTGAAAAAAAAACCCTGTATTGTTGGTAATACTTCCGATTTAATTGTGACTTGCCCCGGGCCCCACACCTCCCTATGGACTGCCTTGAACATTGGACAAGCAGCTCATGGCTTACCGTCGCTCAGCAGCTCCAAAACACTGTACACTGCCAGGAGCAGCAATGGTGGTGGCGGTGGCGTTGCTGGTGGTGCTGGTGGCCACCGTCCGGAGCCAGCTGTGACCCAGCGCCTGCGCTGGCGTCATGCGACAATCCGGATCCCATCTGTTGAGAGACGCACGGGGGTCACACGCAGCGCACGTGGTGAGAGAGGCGTGGTGAGAGGATTGACGTTCCTTCCCTTTCTCCCACGAGGTCCAGGATCGCACGGCATCAGCGGTAGTCTTGGTAGCAGCGGCAATCCTTCAATACGCGGTACTCTAAAAATGTCCTGAGCCTTGCACTG
The DNA here is from genome assembly GCF_048934315.1 of Petromyzon marinus. Classification (NCBI taxonomy): domain Eukaryota; kingdom Metazoa; phylum Chordata; class Hyperoartia; order Petromyzontiformes; family Petromyzontidae; genus Petromyzon; species Petromyzon marinus. Next base: position 18,400,887 of record NC_133725.1, on the reverse strand, counting down.
CCGAGGATCATCTTTAACGGACCTCCAAAGAGGGCGATCTTAACAAGGGTGGTACTGGTTATCGGCAGGTTAACTCAGCTCCACATCTTCCTGGTGATCGGTGGAGGGCGATCGTTGATCACCTTGGTGGGAGAAATCCTCATGGGGAGGGGGGAGGGGGTGGGGGATGATTCTTACTGCAGGCAGGAGCTGACAAAGTCAACAAACTCCGGGTCGTGGCTTTTGAGTGCCCCGTGAAGTGACAAGCTCCCTGGCACCCTTCTCTTGACTGGGGAGAACATCATGCCCAAACGATCTGCAGGAGACATGCACAGCAGAAGAGACACACAGTCACCAACCACCACTTTGCCCACCTACCCACTTGCCCACGCGCCCATTTACCCACCCACTCACCCAAGGAATTGAAAATACAAAGAGGCCCCCCCCCCCATGGCCACCCCCCCAAAAAGAACTACAACAGCTCCAGGCCACACCCTAACACTGAATCCGGCCGGTTGCTCGCCCCACCCTTCAACTCACCAAAGTAGTGCATTCCGTCAGGAGCTGCATCCATCATGCATCTTGGAGGCAACCCGAGGATCTGCACATGGTTGAGATAAAGGCAAAAGTCACCCGTGTAGCCGCAGCAGACTGTAGGGGCAAGTGCTTATAGTAGTGAGTAGAAACATCAGCAGCAACAGTAGCGGCACCTGTTGAGGGCCAGGACTGTGGCACACACAGAGAGGGGATGGTTGGCCATATTGAAGCAGGTACACACGGCACCAGGTACTCATTTGAGGCTGATTTATACTAGGGGATGCCCAGTACCGGTTCAGATAATCCTCACTGATGTTGGCCGTGAATTGGAATCAAACTCGCATTACCGGGTTTGTAGCTGAGCACGCTAACCGCTACACCACTGCTCCCACAACACGTACAAGACACACACGTGTACACACATACAACATACGATGGCTGCCATTCGCCAGATCACCAAGTAGCCAATCGCCCCCCCTCTCCTGGCTCCCCACCCCCCCATAGCCTACAACTTCAAGAAAGGAGGGGGGAATCACGAGCGGGTGAACGTCCAGTTGGAAATACCTCCATGCAGCACGGGAGGTGGTCGTCGCGGCTGTCCGAATGGAATAATTCCCTGCCGGTCGCCAACTCTGCCACTGTGCAGCCCAGTGCCCACATGTCCACTGCACACGTTAATCTGTAGCCCAGCAATACCTCCGGAGAGAGGTATGGCAGGGTCCCACCCACATGCAGAGCTGCACAACAACAACAAATATATATGTACGTGTGTGTGTATACTCACTGTGTCATGAACAGCATCGTTATCACACACTGTCACATGTACAGACACTAAGAGACTTACACACACACACATGAACACAGACACACCCACATGCAGAAACTCACACCCACACGCAGAAACTCACACCCAGGTGAATTTACTCACGTTGCCTTTTCACAAAAAAGCTGTTGCCAAAGTCCGTGACCCTGACGGTGCCGGTCACGGTATCCTTGAGTAGAACATTTTCCTAAAGGAAGAAAGGCAGAAGGAATTCACACTCGGAGGTTACGCCGATAGCATTCAGCCAGCAGTGGATCAATCACGTACCACGGTACAAACTAAACAGGGGAACTAGGTGAGGCGTAGCGCCGTCATCAACCTTGAGTCAAGTGCAACAATCGCTGTTTTCTGACAGCTGCCACTGGGGGTGCCCCTTTCAAATGCGTCAAGATGAGCGATGTTAGTCGAGGCTCATCACATTTAAGCTCTCTGAAGCACCATATAAGTAAAAGGGTGCGGCTCTATCGACAACTTATCATAGATGCTCACAGCTGCCCGATAACGAGTTATGGACCAAAAACCACACTCAAGGGCGCACGGATTTCGTGACGCTTTCCACCGCGCGTTTGTCTTGGGAAGTTTTCCATTCACAGCATGGAAGCTGACAACGGGCAGCTGTCAGTTCAAACGCGTGTTTGGCACGTTTTGAAAATCATTCTTTTCGGCTCCGGTTTGTGTTTCCCAAAGTTTGGGGCAACGCTGTGATCTACATTGCTAGTTTTCTCTGTGGTGAGTACCCCAATAGCGACACGACTCTACACGACAGTTTAATTCATACCAGATCATCACCAGAGGTAACGTGACCCTGCTTCCTTCCAGATAGACGGACAGAGCTAACACATCGACCCTGTGACCAACGTGGTTAGTTTTCTCTATGGACCGAGTCCCCAATAATGACACAACTCCGGAACAAAGTCACGCTGATTGCTGTGTCCACTCACTGGCTTGATGTCTGCATGGATGATGCTCCTGGCCTTGGTGTGGCAAAGGAACTTGAGGATGCCCCTGGTGTAAGTTTTCACCATCCCCATGTGCAATTTCCGGAGCCCCGCTTCCATAATCACATCATAGAGGCTCTCCCTGTGAAAGAGGCAGCAGCAGCAACAATGACAACAACGAAGCAGCGTCAGTGTCATACCCTGCAATACTGCGTGGATTCTGATAACGACAATATTAATATTCTATTTGCACATTCACGACTAATATGATTCATAGCTCAGTGTGGGTTTAGGTCATCGGTTTGCTGATAAACCAAATCAGTTAGCACCATTGTCCACTTGCTTTCATTGGCTCTGTTTCCGGGTGGTGGAATTATCCATTAGGAGATACAAACTCCACAGAGAAAGGCGTCCGAGTTGAGAATCGAACTCAGGGATTTTCACCGAGGGGCTCAAGCATCACCACTGCGCTGATCGAGTGGAGGCGTGGCTATATAAAAGTGGGCGGGGCTGATTGAGAAAAGAGGCGTGGCCTCGTGCACCCGGGACACATGACAGCTCCACAGTATCACAATGCGTGGGTGGCACAGGAATCCCAAAAGTAACATCTAGCCCCGGTGGTGTGACGTTATCACCCTCCCCTGGTGTGGAAGAGATCGGGGCTTTGATCCCGACCGTGACGCATGTATATTTTGAGTTTGCATGTTCTACCCCTGGTCACGTGGCTTTTTCTCCGGGTTCTCTGGTTTTTCCCTCCACATTTAGAAACATATGTTTAGAGTATTTGGCTGCTATACATTTCCACATCAGCCACTTTTTTTAGCTATCATTTGTAGCCAGGCCGCTTGTGAAAAATAACTGATAGGGCAGTGGGCTTTACCTGTTAAATAAAAGTTTTAGTTTAGCTAATGAAGTTAACCACGCTATGGGTGGGAGGGGGGGGCGGTGGGAACACATGGTACGTACTTCAACAGCTCCAGGACAATGCAGTGGTGTCCTCTGAAGTCAAAATGATTCAGGACTTTGACAACGTTGTAGTCCTCATCACTGCCCTCGCCCTGAAGTTCCAGAGCCATCTGGAGCTCCATTCTCTGAAATTTATCATGCTTGGAGCTGTGCAGAGAAAATCCACAAATGAATCATGACTTAGACTTGCTTAAGGAATGACCAGAAACAAATTCTATTCAGAATTAAATAAATAAATATTCGTTCCCCGGGTGTAATGGCATTGTGAGTTCCGGTAGTGCGCTCATGGAAGGTTCCAGAAAGGATCGGGAAGAGGATCAAATAAGCAAGGGATAGAAGGGGGCTTGGGGTGCTGCCTGAACGTAGTGATTCCCTAATGTGTGAATTGAGCCGACTCCGAGCATGGCCCCAGCCACACTCAGGATTCCCAGGAGCTGAGCCAAGCCACGGCTGAGCCACTCATGTATCTTTAACAGTAGCTGAGCGGCTCAAGCCTGGGCCAAACCACGGCTGAGCTAGAGCTGAGCCTGAGTTTTAGAGACTGAGCCACAGCTGAGTCATGACTGAATGTGGCTCTCACAGAGCAAGGCATTATAACGTGGAATATCATGGGACCTCCTTTGCCAGTACCAAAATATCACAATATATTTTCTCCTTTTTTCTAGCAAGAAAACAGGTGTTAAGATGTTAAAATACCAAACTGAAACCTTTTACAAGGAATTCTGTCTGCATTAACCACAATACTTGTGGTCAGAATGCAAACAAAAAACATACTCTGATAATATATGCATTGTCTTTGAAACTGATTGGTCCACACCAGAAACAGCTTTCTTTTGAGCATCGTCTCAAAAACGGTGTTAGACCAGGGGACGCCAAAAGGCGTACAGCACAAAGACAAGCGTTATCAGAGTAATGAGAGCTCGGGGTGAATGGCTACATCATGGGAAATCCTTTGGGAGTATATTTTGGTACTGGCAAAGGAGATCCCATGATGTAGCTGCTATAACGCAGAACGCACACGTTATAACACGGAACACACCCGTTATGACATGGGACAACTCCATTACAGCGTGGAACATGCCTTTTATAGCGTGGAACGTGCCCATAATAACGTGGAAGGCTCCCATTATGACGCGGACTGCACCCATTATAATCCGGAATGCTTCTGTTCTAATGCAGGAAAGCGCCCATTATAACGTGGAATGTGCCCGCTATAAAATTGCACGGCTGAGCGGTATGACACAGTAGGCAGAATGCAGAATGATCACGTGACGTGACAGCATGCCCTCGGTTATTGGTCTCTTCACATCACTGTGTGCGTGTATTATATCTTGCAAAACTTTATCGTTACATTATATATGGTGATATTATGTTTGCTTAATGTGCTTTCCCTTAACGTGGCACTTTTCAGGAATGCCTCTACTAGGTTAAATGAAGACTTAATGTAATGTAAGCGTGAACTGATCCAGAACAGGGGGAGAACATAAAAACTCCACACAGGAGGGCACCCGAGTCAGGAGTCGAACCGGGGACTCTGTACGTGAGGCACGAGTTGTCACCACCTCATCACACGGCCGCCCACAGCACTGGACGTAACAACATCATCCTTGTGACGACACCGCTCTGAATTCTTACCTCAATGGTGATACCAAGATCTTCACGGCCACCAGGGTGTTCATCTTGTGGTCAAGGCACCGGATCACCTGGCCTTGACCTCCGCGCCCAATCCTCTTCAGCACCTCATAGCGGTAGTGAAGGTGCTCATGGTGGACCTGCACAAATATTACACAAATTTAGACTGACTGTATTTTGAAAATCACAACATGTGAGCATTATTTTACGAAATAATTGCTTTTTTTAAGTGTTTGGTTTTCTTAAATCTGTAATTGTGGAATGCTCTGATGTCTGCTGGCCGAGTCACCCTAAAAAAAGCTCTTTAGCTCAATGGGCTTAACTTGGGAAATAAACTTCTGATTGTGGAGTGTGTGGAAGAGTGCACGTGTGCTTTCTCTGGTTGGTTGGTGCTTAAGTTGCAATGACAAGAAGCCACAAACCCCGCGACCGCTACGCCCTGTGACCGCCCCCACGGCGGGGGCTTTGTGGCGAGTCTCACCGGAATGTAATGATGTTCGTGGTTGTCGTATCCATCGTTGTTGTGTCCCCGGAATCTGTTGCTGAGCGCAAAGTACCATACTTTCTGTATGGCGACAAGCTCCAGCTTCTCCCGGTGGGTCATTTGAGGGCCAAAGAGAGCCAGGATTGCTGCAGGCAAGAGAATGACAGCTGTCGGTGATCTTTCGTTTACGCAGCACAGCCTCAAAAAGTCTCAAGATTCCTTTTCAGGAGGTTCCTGCAGATGATTTACAGAGAATGGGGGTGACTCTGCTGCCATTACGTCTGCTGTGTGATCCCAATTTGAGGAATTTGCAGGGGATTTGGATGTTTTGGCCAATACCAGTTATGTCCGTATGTTAAACCGTGCTTCGGCAGCCCTGCTAATCAGAAGTGAGGGGGAAAGGCAACAAACTAACAAGTTCGCAAAAAATATTGATTTAAAAGTGCATCGCTCTAGTGGCTGCCTAATGTCGGAAGAGCATTCCAGATGAATGCAGAAGCACATCTGAAAGCGTGCCATGCAGTGACCATCTTTGTTTGATGTCCAGCTATATGTAGCTCTGAGGACATCTTAGGTTGCTTGGGTTTGACAACAGGGTTAATGAATTAGATAAATATAACACAGATATGCCATGAAGGATTTTATGAAATAAGAATAGCTTTTACCCTTTCTGGCACAAAAACAGGTGTTAATATGTTCAAACACCAAATAGCTACCTTTTGCAAGGCATCAAGTCTGCATTTACCACACGTACTTGTGTAAAAATATGCAAACAAACATGCTCTGATAATATATGGGCATTGTCTTTGAAACTGACTGGCCTGCACCAGAGACAGCCTTCTTTATGACCTTGTCTCGTCGGTGTTAGACCAGAGAACGGCAAAAGTCGAACGGTACATCACCCATGCAACATGGCCACCATGAAGTCCCCCCATGCATCATGGTCACTGTGACGTCCCCCTTGAAACATGACCATCGTGATGTCCCACCATTCAGCGTGGCCATCTTGACGTCACTCATTTCTGTTCTTACCTTGTGGCGATTTGCTGCGGATGGAGCCGGTGCGCGCTGAGGACAACGCACTCCACGTGGTGCAAGACTCGCCGTTACTCCGAGCCTCTCCAGCTCGGCTGATCTACACACACAAAGAGGAAGGTCCACCACATGGGCTTGATTAAGATGTTGGAGCAAGTGCAGTGGGCGAGCACTGAGCCAGCATCTCTGACATCCTGGGCTCCACATTCAGGAGAGTCCTGCCGAGATGTTGCCAGTTCTCAGCGTTGGGATATTTGGCCAATATCAGTTGCCATGCTTGGATTTACAATGAAAGACGTGTGGATTTCGAGGTCACAGGCAGGTCAATGGGATCGTTCAAACTGTTAAGAGGAGTGAGTGGGACTCGGGCCGGACGAGCCATGGCTAGTAGGGACAACAATGGCTCACGGTCAAGAATAATAACGGAGCGACAACCAAGGAACAGAACACATCAGAGAGGAGAGCCGCCAGAGAGATGGTGCGACGAAATCGGCGCTTGGCAGATTATTCCATCACAGGATGTGAGGGGTAGTAGGGTCTCAGGGAGGGAGGCGTTCATCCATCAGTGGATAGATAACAGCGCTGTAGATGCTCACGCGTAGACGGGCACGTACACCAACAGGATCTCAGAGAGACACTCTGATAGACGCGCACACACTTAGGCGGGCAAGGAGAAGCACACCCAGGTATACAGGTGACAGGTAGGCATACGCAGAGGGGAGAACACACGTCCACCCATACTTCACCACACGAGTCAAGGAGCCACATGTACCTCCATAGTAGCAACTTGCAGACGAGGGTGCTCAGAGCTCACGGTGTCTCTCGCGCGGTCCGGGTCTCTGCGTGGAGAGCGGGAGACAGAGGTGAGGGACACGCAGAGTTGAAGGGGCGTGACACACCCACGTCTAAACGCACGTCACGTCACAATGCGGACTCTCATCATCAACACGGACTCACATCCTCACCAGTCACCCACAATACGAAAAACACAAAAAACAACAACTGACATTCGCCACTAAGTAGCGGTGATGTGACCACGGCGCCTGTGCCAGGCCAGGTGCACTTTGAGACCACGTGAAGTGCCGAAGGCTCACTGACAGGCGGTCACAGGTCAGACCCAGGTGCCATGAGTTGTCTGACTGAGATGACTGTGCCAACTTGCTGCATTTTAGATGCCCGGCTTAAAGGTTGTTGTCGTGAGCGTTGCTCCTCTGTTCGGACACCACTACTAACACTACTCCTAACACCACCAACACCACCACTACGAACACCACCACTACGAACACCACCACTACGAACACCACTACTACGAACACCACTACTAACACCACAATTAACACCAAGAACAAAGACAAAGATCCCCCGTATAGCCTTAACAGACTGTTGGGGCAAGTGCTGTCCGCGAGCACCTATGAAGGCCGGCACGGCACACGAGGGGGTGGGTGGCCAACACCACGCCCGGCCGCCTTTGTCTCCCCAGTGGCAATGTTTGCACCTCGCACCAGGTACTCATTTAAGGCTGAGTCGATCTAGGGTGAGGCCCAGGACCAGTTCAGATAATCGTCACCAATGTTGGCCGTGAGCGGGAATCAAACCCAGGTCGCCAGGTTCTTAGCGCAGCGCGCTAACCGCTACACTACCCCACTAACACCATCACTAACACCACTACTAACACCACCACCAATAATACCACCACCACTAACACCACCACTAAGACCACCACGAACACCACTACCAGCACCAATAATACCACCATCACTAACACCACCACGACTAAGACCAGCAACAAAAATTACACCATCACTAACACCAACAACAACAACAACCGCCATTCGCCGCTAAGTGGCGGTGATGTCACCACGACGCTTGTGCCAGACCATGTGCACCTTGAGGCCACGTGAAGTGTCGAACGCCCGCCCGCTGGCAGGAGGTCACAGGGCAGACCCAGGTGCCACAGGTCGACTGACTGAGATGACTGGCTGATGCACCACCTGTGCCCCTTACTGTGCCAAGTTGCTGTGCTTTAGCCATCCGGCGCTCTGCTCGTTGTTGTGAGCGTCGTTCCTGCACTCTCCGTTGTTGTTGGAGGGCGACTCCCTCCAACTGCCCAGTAGCGTCCTTCACGAGCCTCTTCCACAGAGGCCGATCTTGACACAGCTGGTACCAGTTATCGGCAAGTCCACTCAGCTCCACATCCTGCTGTACCACATCACTCCATCTCTTCTCTAGCCCGTGCCGCGTCCGTTCAGCCCCCTCGATCCGGCCGAATAAAAGCTGCTTGCGCATGCGGTGATTGGGCATGCGGGCTACATGGCCCAGCCAACGCAGCCTTGCCTACTGGAGGAGCTCACTGATGGGGCTTTGTCCAGATCTTTCGAGGATTTGTGAGCTCCTCACACAATCCAGCATGGGTAAACCCAGGATTGATCGGAGGCAGGCCAGCCTCAACGTTTCTAACTGGCAAAGATGTTCCATTAGGGGGGTCCACGTTTCACAAGCGTAGAGAAGGGAGGGAATGACTGCGGCTGAGAAGACCCGAAGCTTCGCGTGGAGCGACAGACCAGGTAGCTTCCACACAGCGTTACGCAACTGCTGAAAAGATAATGCCGCTCGACTGATTCGGAGTGAAACCTCTGCTGTTAAACCGGAGACGGTCATGAGCACACTGCCCAGGTATGGGAAACTTTCCACTCTCTCCACAACTGCCCCATCACCGATTGGGAGTTGTGGGGGTGGAGTGCTCGATGGTACAAAATACCCAGACAGGTGCTTCGTTTTGGTGGGGCTGATGGTAAGGCCCCACCTCTTAGTGGCACACTCCAGTTTTAGCAGAAGCGCCTCCAACTCCTCCTCTGAGTGAGCCGCAATTATCAGGTCATTGGCATACATAACGTGGTTGACCAATAGGGAGCCATCCCTTGACGGCATCCGGGCATTGATCAGCCTCCCACTGTATCTGTACCAGATGGAAAATCCTCCGGTACTGCTACTGAAGGCTTCACGAACTACGTGGTTGAAATAGATGTTAAATAATGTTGCAGCCAGAGGACATCCCTGTCGCACCCCAAGGTGAACAGGGAATGGCTCCGACTCCCGGCCATGTAGTTTTACCCGGGTCCGCTAACCATAATGAAGGTCCTTAAAGATCGTGAGCAGCGGGTCAGGGACTCCGAAAGCACGAAGAACCCAGAGCCCAGGCCTACTGATGGTGTCATAGGCCTTTACCAGGTCAATAAAGCAGAGATGAAGGTCTTGTTGGAATTCCCTACACCTCTGCTTTAGCAAACGGACAGAAAAAATGGCATCTGTGCAGGACCGCCCTTTCCTGAAACCACATTGGGGCTCCGCAAGCCTCTCCTCAGCATGCCTGGTAAGGCAGTGTTGAATAATCCTTGCCAGGACCTTTCCCGGCACACTGAGTGAGATGCCCCTGTAGTTGTTACAGTCTGTGCGTTCTCCCTTCTTAAAGATGGGGATCACCATGGCATCCGATCACCTCACTTACACCACCATCACTAATACCACCAACACCAACACCACCATCACTAACACCAGTAACACCACCACTATCACCACTACTAACAACCACAATCACTAACACCACCATCACTAACACAACTAACACCACCACCATCACGAGCACCACCACCACTAACACCACCAACATTAACACCACCACTCCTCCCCCTGCCAGTATGGGACACCAAAGACAAAGATCCCCGTAGAGACTTAACAGGCTGTAGGGGCAAGTGCTGTTAGCCAGCAGTACGTATGAAGGCCGGCACGACACACGAGGGTGTTGGATTGCCAGGACCACGCCCGGCCGCCTTTGTCTCCCCAGTGGCGATCTTTACACACCACACCAGGTACTCATTCGAGGTTAAGTCGATCTAGGGGAGGCCCAGCACCGGTTCAGATAATCGTTACTGCTGTTGGCCTTTAGAGGGAATCCAACTCGGGGACGCCGGGTTCATAGCGCAGCGCGCTGTCAGCTCCACGACCGTTCCACACACACACAGACTCACACAGACTCACACACACAGAGAGACTCACACAGAGCGTCTCACACACACAGACTCACACAGAGACTCACACACACACAGAGACTCACGCAGAGATACACACACACAGACTCACACACACAGACTCACACACACACAGAGACTCACACAGGGAGACTCACACAGAGTCTCACACGCACACAGAGACTCACACAGAGAGACTCACGCACACAGACTCACACACACACAGACTCACACACACACAGACTCGCACAGAGAGACTCACACACAGACTCACACAGAGAGACTCACACAGCCTCGCACAGAGAGACTCACACCACCACCGCCACCACTCACCCACAGCTCGGTTCCACTCCTGCTCTGGGGTCTGTCCGGGCCTCTCTAACGGCCAAACTGCCAATGGGAAGCACGTGGCACGAGACGCGGGGGCGGTACAAAGTAACCACGCCCCCGTGACGTCAGAGCCATGAGCTCCTCCCCCTCACACCTGAGCTCCTCCCCCCTGCTCCCCATGCGCGACCACGCCCCATGGCCCGACATTTCCCTCCCCCTCGCTACCCCCCCTGCCCCCCCCGCCCCTCCTCGTGACCCCCCTTCCCCCCCCGCCCCTCCACATTCGCAACCCCCCATGCCCCCTCACAACCCCCCATGCCCCCCCTCGCGACCCGCCCCCTCACCCCCCATGCCCCAACCCCCTCCCCTCGTCACCCGCCCCCTCACCCCCCATGCCCCGCCCCCCTCCCCCGCTGCTACTTCCGCTTAGGCCGGGGCCGAGTGGAGGCGGCGCGCGCTGTGGATTGTGGGTGGCGAGCGGCTGATTTGGATTCCAGCTCACGGCCACCGTCAGTGGCTCGCGAAAGCTTCTGAAGCGGCGGCTCGCTGGGCCTCCTCTACGTCGACTCAGCCTGAAGGTGAGAACCTCGCGCGGTGTGTCCACATCAGCAGTGGCGGCGGCGGCGGTGGGGGGAGACAGAGGAGGCGCCTGGCCCACAGCCGTCACGTTCTGCTGAGTTTGCTTCAAGCAGAGCTCGGCCCTGCTGCTGCTGCTGTTGAGAGGCACTCCCAGAGGGCCGTGTGGCTGATGGGAATTATAGTTGTGGTTAAATTATAGTTGTGGTTACAGTTCATAATAACGGTTTTTGGGTTAGATCGCGTTTATTTATAAATGTGTCGTAACCCTCCACCACCCGACACGGCCAATCAGCAAAAAAAGTGTCACGTTGACAAAAGACAAATAATTCACTACTTTAGCCCAGTACTCAAACTGTAAATGTGGATTCACTCTTCAGCACACCGGTGGGCTAAAGTAGTGAATTATTTGTCTTTTGTCAACGTGACACTTTTTTTGCTGATTGGCCGTGTCGGGTGGTGGAGGGTTACGACACATTTATAAATAAACGCGATCTAACCCAAAAACCGTTATTATGAATAATATTGGTCGCGAAAGCCTACGTGTTAAACTGTGGTTACAGTTGTTGGTCGTGGTTATTGTTGTGTGGTTGTTATTGTGGTGGTTGTGCAGGTGGTGGCACACGAGTTAACCCATAGCACCAGGGTCTAGCCCTCCTCTTGTACCTAGCCAGGCAGAGCAGTCAACCCATGGCACCTGAGTCTGGCCCGTGGCCTCCTCCTGCACTTAGCCTGGCACAGCCGTCAAACCTTGGCACCTGAGTTATTGTGGGGACATCACCGCCACGTAGTGGTGAATGGCGACAGTTGATGTGTGTGGGCTTGTGTGTGAGTATGATGGTGAATGCGTGAGTATGATGATGAGTATCATGGCGAGTGTATCATGGTTAGTTAGTAATACTGAGTGTGAGTTTGACTAATTCTCCTCTCTCTCGCTGTCTCTGCTTTCCCCCCTAACTACCTCGCCTGGTGTACAGGAGGTTGTGGGTTCGACCCCGACCCTGATGCCTGCTGTATATTTGGAGTTTGCGTGTCTCTGTCTCTCCCCGTGGTCGTGTGGACTTTTTCTCCGGGTCCTCCGGTTTTTCCCTCCACATTTAGAAACATTCGTTTAAAGTTTTTACTTAAAACTTTCGTGACTGTGATGATGAGCCACTTCGTTGAGCTATCATTGGTGCCAAATCGCTTCTGAAGAAGAGATGTTTAGCTCAGTGGACCTTAGTCTAGTTTTCTCTCTCCTTCCCGAGCACAAAAACAAGCAGGAGCAGGGGTAGGAGCATTCTCCACTTAGTGGTGGTGATGACGCCACGGCGCTTGTGCCAGGATATGTGCACCACAGATATCCATCACATAGAGACCCATAGAGTCATCACACATAGACCTATACACTCACCACGCACATACCCTCAGACTTGCACAGAGAACCATAGACTCACCACAGAGACCCATAGACTCATCAGACAGAGAACCACAGACTCAAACAGATCCACAGACTCGCACAGAGCCCTATAGACTCACCAAACAGAGACATAGACTCACCAAACAGAGACATAGACTCACCAGACAGATACCCATAGACTCAATCGTACCCATACTCACACAGAGACCCATAGACTCACCACAGAGACCCATAGACTCACCACAGAGACCCATAGACTCACCACAGAGACCCATAGACTCACCACAGAGACCCATAGACACATCAGACAGAGACGCATAGACTCACCCCACAAAGACGCATAGACTCACCCCACAGAGACCCATAGACTCAGAGAGAGACCCATAGACTCACCAAACAGACCCATAGAATCGCCACATAGAGACCCATGGAGTCATACAAAAACGCATAGACTCATCACACAGAGAACCACCGAATCAAACAGACTCGCACAGAGCCCTATAGACTCATAAAACAGACACACATAAACTCACCACACAGAGACCCACGGACTCTCACAGAGACCCATAGACTCACCACACACAGATCCATCGACTCACAGAGAGCCCCAAGGGCTCGCGTGTGTGGTTATTTAGTTGAAGGTGGAGGGGGATTACCAGCCCCTTGCACCCATCCAGAACTCCCTGTTGCCACTGTGTGGCTGCGAGGCGACGTGAGGTTTACAGCTGGTCAGGTTTGGCGCCCCCCCCCCCCCAAAATGGCATTTCTCACAACCACCGCCGCGTTATCGACCGTCGCCATTCGCCAATATGTGACAGTGACGTCACCACGGCGCCTGTGCCAGGCCAGGTGCACTTTGAAGCCACGTGAAGTGTCGAAGGCTCGCTGACCGGAGGTCCTGGAACAGACCCAGGTGCCATGGGTTGGCTGACTGAGATGACTGGCAGATGCACCACCTGTACCCCGTACTGTGCCAAATTGCTGCATGTTTATCATCCGGTGTTCCGCTCGTTGTTGTGAGCGTCACTCCTCCGTTGTTGGTGGAGGGCGACTGTCTCCAACTGCCCAGTAGAAGCGTCCTTCACGAGCCTCCCCCGCAGAGGCCGATCCCGACACCGCTGGTACCAGTCGTCGGCAAAGCCCACTCAGCTCCATATCCTCCCGTAACGCATCAGTCCGCCTCCACTCCAGCCCATGGCGTTCCCGCCCATCCCCCTCCATCCACCCACATACTCACCTACCGGCTTACTGACGCACTCACCCACTCATATCTGCTCGCGCACCCACACATTACATTTTAAATGCAGGCCACGCAAAGCATCGTGATCAGTTTACACCAAAATCTACTCTCAACCACTTAAACCACATATTCGTGAATGATGCGCACCCTAATCTGCCACTACGGTTGTGTGCAGGGTGTTGTGATGTCACGTAGTACGACGTTTCTCCTGGCCCCCCCCTTCTCCGTTATAACGCGCCGTCTATCTATGGCCTCGTCGCATTGGCCTTCATGGACGAGTGGTGATGGTGAAAGATGATTCAGCGGTGGACACTGAATTTACCGGGGCCCCATTTAACGTTTAGGTGACACGGGACACGGTACGTGAAGAACCTTTTATCTTTCGATTTAAAGCTTTCGTGACTGCAATGATTCATCTTCTTTGGTTCTTTCGGTAAAGTCACGTAGAATTAGAATAAAATAATAAATTGATAAAATAAAATAACACAATAATATTCTCACGACGTTTCGGCCACAACACAAGCGGCCTTCATCGGGTGAATGGACGAGACTGTCTGGTAGGACAGCGCTGGAGTGTTGTCCTACCAGACAGTCTCGTCCCTTCACCTGATGAAGGCCGCTTGTGTTGTGGCCGAAACGTCGGGAAAATATTATTGTGTTATTTTATTTTATCAATTTATTATTTTATTCTAATTCTACGTGACTTTACCGAAAGAACCAAAGAAGATGAACCTTTTATCTGTCCTATAAGCAGACTCCTCTGCGTGGGATATTTAACACCTCTTAATGCACAGACAACAGCCAACTCAGCCTCGCCTGCCGGAGGAGCTCACTGATGATCGGACAGTGCCCAGATCTCTCAAGCATCTGTGAGCTACTCGCACACAAAGATCCCCCGTGTAGCCTTTAACAGACTGTTGGGGCAAGTGCTTTATAACATCATCAAAGGGGCGCTGCAATATGATGCAATCCAAATCACCGATCAGAGATTTTCCTATATATGGTCTTTGTTGATCGTGAATCAAGACTAATTGTATTGATTCCACTCAATCGATCCTGCAGCAAGCTCGAAATGTCCGATTTTATCTGCAATATTCTGCGTTTCACAGATCATACAAAGCAACGGTATTGATGCCCGATTTGTATGAGCGGGTGGGTGGCAGGGTGAGTGGGTTTTTGAGTGGGTGAGTGAGGGTGTGGGTGGCTTTAGTAGTTGAGCGGGTGGGTGAGTCAGATAATGAGGCACCGCAGTGGCGAGATGTTAACTCCCTCGCCCAGAATACAGGATGTAATCAATTCGATCCCGACCCTGAAGCCTGTATATTTGGAGTTTTCATCTTCTTCCGTGGTCGCATCGATTTTTTTTATTCCTTGGGATTTGTTTTACACGTAGGCTTTCGCGACCAATATTATCCATAATAGAGGGTTTTTTGGGTTAGATCGCATAAATATATAAATGTGTCGTTAAAACCCACCACCACCCGACACAGCCAACTAGTAAGGGTTGTCACGTAATCAGAACATGCCAATTTATCACTAGTACAGCACACCGGTGTGTTGGAGAGTCAAGCCACAACATTTACAATCTGAGTACAACTTTTCGCCAGTAATTACAACTAGCTTCATCAGGCGACAGCCAGATTTGTGGAGAAGTTAGTCTGTTTCGTTCCTTATAAAGAGGCATAGATGTGGTGACCACACTTTGGCGCTCTTGATGCAAAGTGGGGAGGGGGGGAGAGATTAATGAGTCAACGTACATTATGCATGCGCATTATGTGAACCCTTTGCGCTTGTCCTTCTGGTCCATTGTGTGCATTAAAATAGCCGGGTTTTCCCTCCGCATTTCAAATCAACATGCGTTTAAAGGATTTGAATGCAATAAATGTTTACGTGATAAGCCACTTCGTCGACCTATTATTTGTAACCAGGTCACTTGCTATACCTCTGTGTGCCTTACCTGGTAAAAAAAAAAAATGTTTAGTTTCAGTTTATTGGATGGTTGAGTGGGTAGGTGGGATTTTGAGTGCGTGGGTGGGTCAGTTGGAGATTGAGTGGGTGTCAGGGTGAGTGGGTGGGTAAATTGGTGAGTGAGTGTGTTTGAGATCCAGTGGGTGGGTTTGTGAGTGGGTGGGTGAGTAGGTGGCTGAGTCGGAGTGTGGAGTGCCATGGTGGCGAGATGTTAACTGCCTCGTCTTTTATAAACGAGGTCATGGGTTCGATCCCGACCCTGACGTCTGTATATTTAGAGTGAGTGGGTGTGTAGGTGGGTGCATAGGTAAGTTCTTGAGTGAGTGGCTTGGTGTGTTGATGAGTCAGTGGGTTAGTGAATGAGTGGGTTTGTGAGTGGGTGAGTGAGTGTGTGGGTGGCTTTAGTAGTTGAGTTGGTGGGTGAGTCAGATAATGAGGCGCCACAGTGGCGAGATGTTAACTCCCTCGCCTGGTATATTGGAGTTCGTAGGTTCCCCCCAACCCTAAAGCCTGTATACATTTGGAGTTTGCATCTTCTCCCCATGGTCGGGTGGAATTTTCTCCGGGTTCTCCGGGTTGTCCCTCCGTATTTAGAAACATGCATTTATAGAATGTGGCTGCTATAACGTTCTACGTGAAAAGCCACTTCATTGAGCTGTTATTTGTGGGCAGATTGCTTCTGATAAAGATTTATATAGCTGTGGGCCTTACCTGGAAAAAAAAAATCGTTTTAGTTCAGTGTTTTTTTATGATTGGCTGGGTGCGTGGGTGAGTGGGTTGGTGTGTGGGTGGGTGGATGAGTGGATGGGTGAGTAGCTGGATGCATGAGTGTGAGTTATAGATTGAGAGAGTGGCTTGGTGAGTGTGTGAGTGGCTCGGTGGTTGAGTTTGTGGGTGGTTGAGTAAGTAGCTGGTTGAGTAAGTGGCTGGTTGAGTTAGTGGGTGGTTGAGTTCATGGGTTGTTGAGTTAATGGGTGGGTATTTGAGTGGGTGGGTGTGTGGGTTCATGGATGGGAGAGTCGGAGAATGGAGCGCCATTGTGGTGAGATGCGAGCCACTTCACCTGGAAAACAGGAGGTTGTGGTTTCGATCTCGACCCTTCTGCCTGTATATTTGGAGTTTGCACGTTCTCCCCTTGGTCGCATGGATTTTTCTCCATGTCCTCCGGGTTTTCCCTCTGCATATAAAATCAACATGCTGCAATAATGCTGCAATAAATGTCTACGTGATAAGCCACTTCGTTGGCCTATCATTTGTAACCAGGTCACTACTGAAAGTGATGTACAGTATATAGCTCTGTGACCCTTACCTGGTAAAATAAAATTAGTTTAGTTTATTGGCTGGGTTGGTGAATGGGTAGGTGGGTTGTTGTGTGCTTGGGTTGGTGGGTTAGAGATTGAGTAGTTGTCAGGGTTGAGTGGGTTTGTTGTGAGTGGGTGGGTGAGTGGGTGGCTACGTCAGATAGTGGAGTGCCATTGTGGCGAGATGTTAACTTCCTCGTATTTTATGCAGGAGGTTGTGAGTTCAATCCCGACCCTGACGCCTGGAAATTTGGAGTGTGCATGTTGTTCCTGTGGTCGCGTGACATTTAATCAGAGTTCTCCGGGTTGTCCTGCTGCATTTAGACACATGCATTTATAGAATTTAGCTTCTACGTGAAAAGCCACTTCATTGAACTGCTATTTGTGGTCACGTGGCTTCTGAAAAATATCTATTTTGCTGTGGGCCTGACCTGGTAAAATAAAAAAAAATATTTAACATTTAGTTTAGTTTGTGGATAATTGGGTGGGTGGGTGAGTGGGCAAGTGCATGGGTGAGTGCCTGGGTGGGTTTATGGGTACTGAGTGGCTGGGTGAGTCAGTGCCTGGATGCATGTGACGGTGGGTATTTAAGTGAGTGGGTGACTGTGTGGGTTAGTGGGTGGGAGAGTCATATAGTGGGGGGCCACAGTGGCGATATGTTAACTACCTCGCCTCGTATACAGAAGGTTGTGGGTTCGATCCTGACCCTAATGCCTGTAGATTTCCCTCCACATTTAGAAACATGTATTTAGAGGAGTTGGTTGCTATAAATGTATACATGATAAGCCACTTTTTTGAGCTATAATTTTTGGCGATGGTGCTTCTGAAAACGATATTTATAGCTCAGTGGGCCTGACCTGGTAAAATAAACCTGGTTGAGTTAGTGGGTGGTTGAGTTAATGGGTGGTTTAATTATTGGGTGGCTTTATTATTGTTTGGTTGAGTGATGGGTGGATGATTAGTTATTTGGGTAGTGGGTGATTTGGTGAGTCGGTGAGTGGCTGAGGGAGGTGGTTGGGTGAGTGTGTGGGTTAGAAATGGAGTGGGTGGCAGGGTGAGTGGATGTGTAAGTGGGTGAGTGAGTAGGTGAGTGGCTGGGTAATTAGGTGAGTGGCTCGGTAAATTATTGAGCAGCTGGGCGAGTAGGTGAGTGTATTGGTGAGTGTGGGTGGGTATGTGGTTGGGTGAATGAGTGTGTGGGAAGGAGGTTAGGTGGGTAGTGGGTGGGTTATACATTGAGTGAGTGCGTTAGTGACTGGGTGAGTGAGTGGGCAGGTGGGTGGGTGAGTGAGTGGGCAGGTGGGTGGGTGAGTGGGTGGGTTAGCAATTGAGTGGCTCGGTGAGTGAGTGCTGGGTCGGTGAGTGGGTGAGTAGGTGAGTGTGTGGGTGTTAGTTAGTGGGTGGGTGATTGATGGGGTGGGTGTGTGAGTGAGGAGATGGGTGGGTGGGTTGGTGAGTGCATGAGGGAGTAAGTGGGTGGTTGGGCGAGTGCATAAGTGAGTGGGTCAGTGAGTGGGTGTGTGGGTGTGTGTAGATTAGTTTGGTATGAGATTGAGTGGGATGCTGGGTGAGTGGTTGAGAAGATAGGTGGGCAAGTTAATGAGTGAGTGGGTAGGTTAGTGGAGGGGTGAGTGACGGGTTGGGTGAGTGAGTGAATGGGTGAGTGACGGCTGGGTGGGTAATTTAACATGGGAAGTTGAGTGGGTAAGTTAGCGTGTAAGTGAGTGGATGGCTGAGTCAGAGAGTGAGGCGCCAAGGTGGTGAGATGTTCACTATTTTGCCTAGTATACAGGAGGTGGTAGATTCGATCCCGACCCTGTCGCCTGTATATTTGGAGTTTGCAAGTTCTCACCCGTGGTCGCCTGGATTTTGTTCTAGATACTCAGGGTTTTCCCTCTGCATTTAGAAGCAACATGTGTTTAGAGGATTTGGCTGCAATAAATGTATCTGTGATAAGGCACTCGTATATCTATCATTTGTAGCCAGGTCTATTCTGAAAAGGATCTATATAGCTTAATGGGCCTTGCCTGGTGAAATAAAAAGTTAATTTCAGTTTAAAGCTTTCATGACTGCAAGGATTCATCTTCTTGGTTCTTTCGGTAAAGTCACGTAGAATGGGAATAAAATAATAAAATTAAATAAGACAATAAAATTCTCACGACGTTTTGGCCACAACACAAGTGGCCTTCTTCAAGTGAAGAGACAGGTCTGTCCGGAAGACAGAGCTTGAATGAACGCTGACATGCAAGGACCGCGTCTATTAAGCTGTGTGGGCGGAGTTAAAATATGAATTTGCATGTTACCTGCATCACCTCCGGAGAGGAGGAGGGAGGGGGCTGGGAACACAGGCAGAGAGGAAACAAGAAAAGGGGCAAGTGCAACAGCCAAGGTGCGCTGTTGTGTCCTGAGTTGCCTTATGACTATGCTGTAAACTGGACTACTATATAATACAATATTATACCTTCCAATCTAAACTACATTGTATAACATCATATCATAGACAAATTCCACTTTTGAATTATACAATGCGTTACTTTACACTACCCTATACTTTAGATTATAAACTATTAGACTTGTGATATTACACTATGTCTTATTCTATGAACCCAACTATATACCACACTGATGTATATTCATTATGCAATTACGATGCTATATATTGCCTTATGAGTTATGTTAAACATTACAATGTTATACTATTAATTATTATACTACATGTTGTAAACCATACCATTGACCGTGGTGTGAGAAGTATTAAGAGGCAGTGCCAGCGAAAGGGCTGCGGTCTGAAAATCACCATAAAATACAATCAATTAAGAACCGAAATGGTTTAAAACATCTTTCCAATGGTTACTAAGCCAGAATCCATCTTCTCGGTTGAAATTGTATCTGTGCTTGTATATGTGGATGGCCTCATGAACGAATCTCTCATGGTAGCCGGTTGGCTTGCAAAGAACCTCTGTCTTGGAGAAGTCAATGTCATCTGAGCCCACTGAATTATAACAGTGATCTGCCACGGCAGAGGAGTTCGTCCTACCGTGTTTCAAGTCTGCTTTATGTTCGCGGATGGGGTCTGATATATGTCGTGTGGTTTCTCCAATGTAGCTGCTACCACAGACGCACTTTAGTTTGTAAACGCCCAGGTACTGTATGTCTGGAACCACATCCTTTACAGATGGAACCAGATCACGGATTTTTTTGTACTGTGTTGAATTGGACCTGGATTTTGTGTTTATTCAGGATTTTGGAGATATTTTTGTGACCCCCGCAATGTACAGTGAGGGAAAAAAGTATTTGATCCTCTGCTGATTTTGTACGTTTGCCCACTGACAAAGAAATGATCAGTCTATAATTTTAATGGTCGGTTTATTTGTGGTGAAGGTTGTTTTGAAAACGAGCTACGTAGCTCATTGGGCCTAACCTGGTAAAATAAACATAATTTAGTGTGTAGGTGAGTGGGCGGTGGGTGAGTGAAATATTGGGTTAGAGATATAGGTGGGTGGCTTGCTGAGTGGGTGAGTGGCTCGGTGGTTAAGTTAGTGGGTGGTTGAGGTAGTGGGTGGTTTAATTAATAGACGATTTAGTTTGTGAGTGGTTGAATTATTGGGTGGTTGACTGATGGGTGGGTGAATAATTCCGTGGTAATGGGTGAGTAGATGAGTGGGCGGGTGGTTGGGTGAGTGGGGGATTAGAAATTGAGTGGATTGCAGGGTAAGTGGATGTGTAAGTGGGGTGGGTAAGTAGGTGAGTGGCTGAGGGAGTGGGCAGCTGGTTGGGTGAGTGGGTGGGTTAGGAATTGAGTGGGTGGCAGAGTCAGTTGATGTGTAAGTACTGGGTGAGAAGGTGAGTGGCTCATTGAGTAAGTGAGTGGATGGGCGAGTAGGTGAGTGGATGGATGAGGGAGTGAGTGGGTGGGTGAATTAGTGGGTGGGTGAGTGGATGTTTGGGTGGGTGGATGAGTGAGTGAGTGTGTGGGTGAGTGAGTGAGTGAGTGTGTGGGTAGGTGGTTAGGTGGTTAGTGTGTGGGTTATAAGTTGAGTGGGTTAGTACCTGAGTGAGTCGGCGGGTGGGTTGGTGAGTTCGTTGTTGGATGAGTGGGTGAGTATTAGTGGGTAGGTATGTAGGTGAGTGATTGACTGTGTGGGTGGGTGAGTGAGTGAAGAGATGGGTAGGTGGGTTGGTTGGTGGGTGCGTGAGTGAGTAAGTGGGTGCGTGAGTGCATAAATGGGTAGGTGAGTGAGTTAGTGGGTATGAGATTGCGTGGGTGGTTGGGTGAGTGGTTGAGAATTAATTTTGATGAGTTAGTGGGTGGGTGAGTCGGTGAGTGAGTGGTTGGGTTAGCGTATGGGTAAGTGAGCAAGTGGTTGGGTGAGTGTGTGGGGTAGTGAGTGATTGAATAAGTGGGTGAGTGAGGGGCTGGGTGGTTGGCTTGGCTAGTGAGATTGTGGGTGGGTAAGTGAATGGGTGAATGGGTGTATTGGTCGGTGAGTGTGTGAGTAAGTTAGTCGGCACGTGATTGAGCGGGTGGCTGGCTGAGTGCGGGAGAAGATGGGTGGGTGAGTTAGTGGGTAGGTGAGTTGGTGCGTGGTTGGGTGAGTGAGGGGGTGGTTGGGTGAATGGGGGAGTGACTGGTGGGTGGGTAAGTTAATGTGGGAGGTTGAGTGGGTGAGTTAGTGTGTAATTGGGTGAGTGGGTCAGAGAGCGGGGTGCCACTATGGTGAGATATTAACTACCTCACTAAGTATACAGGAAATCGTGTATTCGATTCTGACCCTGCTGCCTGTATATTATGAGTTTTAATGTTTTGCCTGTGTCTTCGTAGATCTTTCTCCGGGTCCTCCAGATTCATCCCTCCCCATTTAGAGTCAAGATTTGTTTAGAAGAAATGTCAGCTTGATAAGCCACTTCGTTCACGTATCAGTTGTAACCAGATCACTTCTAAAATGTTTTATATAGCTCTGTGGGGCTTACCTGGTAAAATACAAAATAGTTTAGTTGTAGTTTATTGGATGGGTGATTGGGTAGGTGGGTAGTTCGGTGCGTGGGTGGGTTAGAGGTTGAGTAGGTGGCAGGATGAGTGGGTGGGTGAGTAGATAAGTGGCTGGTGAGCAGGTGGGTGGATGAGTGCATGAGTTATAGATTAAGTGGGTGAATGGGTCAGTGTGTGATTTGGGGCATGAATAGGTGATTGGGTGGGTTAGTGGAGTGTTGAGTGAGTGGGTCGTTGAGTTAGTGAGTGGGGGGTATGCAGGTGGGTTCGTAGGTAAGTGGTTAAGTGAGTGGCTGGGTGTGTTGATGAGTGAGTGGGTTTCGCGATTGAGTGGGTGCCACGGTGATTGGGTTCATGAGTGCTTGGCTGGGTGTTTGAGTGGGTGGGTGGGAGGCTGAGTCAGAGTGGAGCGCCAGGGTAGCGGAATGTTAACTCCCTCGCCATTTGTATAAGACATCGTGGGTTCGATCTCGATCGTGACGCCTGTATATTTGGAGTTTGCATGTTCTCCCTGTGTTTGCATGGATTTTTCTCTGGGACCTCCGAGTTTTTCATGCATATTTAGAAATATACATTTAGAGGCTTTGGCTGCTATAAATGTCCACGTGATAAGCCACTTCTTTGAGCTATCATTTGTTTGCCACGTCGTTTCCGACAAGGATCTATATAGCTCAGTGGGCCTTGCCTGGTGAATTTAAAATAATTCAATTGTAGTTGAACTATTTTAAGTGAATAGGTGGATGAGTGGGTCGGTGGGTTGGTGAGTGGCTGGTTTAGTAAGTGAGAGGTTGGATGAGTGGGTGGGTGGTTGAGTTGTTGGTTTAGAGATTAAGTACGTGGCAGGGTGAGTGAGTGGGTGGTTGAGTTGTTGGTTTAGAGATTCAGTACGTGGCAGGGTGAGTGAGTGGGTGGCTTTACGAGTGGGTGGGTGGGTGGATAAGTCAGAGAATGGGGCGCCATGGTGGCTAGGAGATGTTAACTGCCTCGCCTGGTATATTGGACTTCGTAGGTTCGATCCCGACCTTGACGCCTGCTGTATATTTTAAGTTTGCATGTTCTCCCCGTGGTCGTGCAGATTTTTCTCCGGTTTCTCCAGTTTTTCCCTGCACATTTAGAAACATGAGTATTTTGAGCATTTGGCTGCTATACATTTCCATGTGATAAGCCACTTTGTTAGGCTATCATTTGTGGCCAGGTCGGTTCTGAAAAATAGCTCTGGTAATATAAAAAATGGTTTCATTTATAGTCTACATAGGATTGACTTCCCAGGAAGTAACACTCATTGTATAAACCCCAGAAGAATATTGTTTTGAGTCACCTAAACCAGAATGTGAACTGATATATTCGTATTTTCAAGCGAGGTTCTTGGCCACAGACCACCTGGACAAATATGATGTAGTTTAGTTTGCATATGAATTATTACTTGGGGTTTGTTGACATGATAAAGTTAATGTTTTCTTTGACAGGTCTATTGTGTTGTACACTCTGACAGGGGCTCAGGCTTGTTGGGGCAGCATCTGGCTGAAATGCACCTTCACAACAGGAAGATTGGAGAGAGGCTTCACAAGGAAGATAAACTATCAGTATTGAATCATGAAAATGTAAAACATGTGGAAAACTAGGCCCACCGATCCAACCCTAGCATCATGTCAACTATGTATTATGTTGACATTCCTTCGCACTGAGAGTAGGCATGCTAATCGGATCTAATGAATATGTGTAAACAGGCGATTTGTGTGTAAACAAACACACATTTCATACAGCTGTTTATTAATCGTAAAAATCAAGCGATTGAGCTAGTGAATGAGATAGACACATGCTGTCATTATTTCATACATGAACACAACTAGCCAGCCAGCGGTCATGCTTTTCCACACCTAATCACATTCATCTCTTTGTTTTAGCCATCTTTGTGATGAAGGGAACTGTATTGTTCATGTGTGTGCAATGTACTTTTCAGAATATGAATTATGTTGGGTAATATATGAATTATGGCTATTAAAAGTATCTGTATTTAAGTCCATCAGGGCAAACTCTTCTGCAAAGGAGACTTAGAGCATTCAACATTGCGTCCCTTTATATTTTTGCTAATCGCAATATTTTTCGATTTAAAGCTTTCGTGACTGCAGGGATTCATATTTTTGTTTCTTTCGGTAAAGTCACGTGGAAGGGAAATAATAAAATAATACAAATAAAACATTATATAATAAAATTTTCACGAAGTTTCGACCACAACGCAAGCAGACGTCCTCAGATGAAGAAACAGAGCTGTCGGAAAGACAGCGTCTTAATGAACGCTGGGTAGTGTTCATTAAGACGCTGTCTTTCCGACAGCTCTGTTTCTTCACCTGAGGACGGCTGTTTGCGTTGTGGCCGAAATGTCGTGAGAATTTTATTATATTATGTTTTATTTGTATTATTTCCCTTCTACGTGACTTTGCCGAAAGAACCAAGAATATAATCGCAATATGTTCTGGAGATAAATGTCAAGGTCTGCTAGCCAAAAGAAGGCTTTAGGAGAGAGTTCATGTAGTTTTGCTATTCATTCATTAAAGGGCAATAGAGTAAATGCTAAAATAAATGTTTTCAGCTAATTATTTATATACGCTAGATTTACAAGTCTATAATGTACAGAAAATACCATGGTTGGCCAGACCATTGCTCGGCATCTGCATGTGGCTCCTGGGCAGTTCAAGTGTGGCTCTGCAGAGGCGCTGCTAATTTGTAACTCTTCAATTTAACTTTATATGAAGTGAGAACAATCTGGTATCGGAGGCAGGCCATGAGTACTCCCAGGGCACTGAGATTTCTAAAGTCAAAATTCCACAGCCAGTCGACACGAGTCAACTTCTGTATGGCTAATCTTTATCTCTTGTGGCTCCCGCGGCCATCTGAAGATTATGGTATGCTGCTGGTAGGGTCAGGAAAGTTGGTCACCCTTGGTATATATCTGTATATGCGTTGATGATTTTGTGCAATGTTCAGCTGCTCCGTCACGACAGGGGTCCCAGTCAGTTTGAGACTGCTAAATTAAGGTTCTCATGTGTTTTACAGATTTTGATAAAAATTTAAGTCTTGAATTTCTCCCAACAGGTATAGACCCTGGGCAGGAGGATGTAGAGTATGTGGGTTTCATACGGCTATATGCTGTGGTTACATCCCACATGTGATCTCCGCTTTAAAGTCATGAAACTGGTTGTAGCCCATTTAAATTTGAATATACCCGTTTAACACGTAGGCTTTCGCGGCCAATATCATCCATAATATCGTTTTTTTTTGGGTTAGATCGTTGAAATATAAATTTGTCGTTAAACCCGCCACCGACAGCCAATTCGTAAGGTTTGTCACATAAACAGAACATTCCAATTCGTGAAGGGCTCACAAGTGACGTCATCACATCTATCCCTCCAAGGAATGAAACAGGAGGATTTCTCTATGATTTTGGCTGTCCACCTAATGATGATAGTTGTAAATACCAGCGAAACGTCATACTCAGATTGTAAATGTTGTGGATTTTCTCTCCAACACTTCGGTTTGCTGTTCAAGTAGCGGATTGGCATGTTCCGTTTACGTGACAACCTTACTAATTGGCTGTTAGGTGGTGGTAGGTTTAACGGCTCATTCATTTTTATGCGATCTAACCCAGAAAAAACTATGTTATAGATTTAATATACCCTTTTGTTGAAGGACAGCCTGGGTGACCAAAGTTTTATAGGAACGGCAATAATGTTTACTTGATTAAATTAGTTTTATCATGGAGCGGTGAAATCAGCTGTTGTTCAGATGTCAGTCTAATTAGTATTACATCGTAGAAATATGAGAGTCCTTTGTGTAATATTCTATTAACCACTGATGATGGTAACATTGGTTTAAGGTTACATTTTAAGAAGAACTAGATTGGCGTACATTTTATCTTGTGCAAGTACACAAATTTATAAAACAATATATTTGATAAAAAAAATGCATATATTTTCTTCCATTGCACACAGTTGTACCATTGATAACAGGGCACACAGTTACAACTGACATCACCAGATATCACTGAAGTTCCCTCAGAGATCGATCTTGCATAACCAGTGTTCACGTAATCAGTTATGTTTTCGCTAATTACCAATTACACTCAGCCGGGTTTGAGAGACTTGTATGAATGTATGTTGAACTTCCTTTCCACCGTACATAGCCAACCGTGCTAAACGGAGGTGTGGGAATTAAGCGCAGAACCTATCGTTAGGATCAATGCTGTTGTAATTTTTTTATGAGGATATCAATTGGTGGCTAAAATGAGATGTTCAAAGACTACAGCATGATAATCGGTACATAACATGAGTGTCGAATTATGTCTTAAGAATTACCCAGCCATTTGTACGTAAAATTCAACGTTTCTGGGTGACATCTTAAGTCCGTGTTCTTCATTGCAAGGCCCGTGGGCCGGTGGCAGTCCCTGGTGTCCTTTTACTGCGACCCCTGACGTGCAGTCCCCGACAATACACACAAGTGAAAACACCCCATCATGCTGTCAAACCCCCCAATGGTTTCAAATGTGAGATGGCTCTTTCACTGATAATGTCTTATTCGCGAAAGTGGCCCCCCTCCGAAAATGAGTGAATATCACTGTTTTAGGTCAAGGATTGGCCAAATAAAGTAGGTATTATTTGCTTATGTTTCTAAATGTCCGTAATAAAACTATATTTATGCCACCAGCTGAATGAGTGGCAGGAGGACTGGGTGACGTTCTTCTCACGGCAGAAACTGCAGCTTCAGCTGGACATGATAGAGAAGGACTACGGTGAACGGGAAACCCGCGAGCTCTGGTCTCGGCTTCAGGTTCGTAAGCTGTTTCACTCTTGCCCTTAACCCTTTCCTGTTCCGAGACGACTGCTCATTTCAGGATGGGTCTCGTTCACCACCGAATCTCGGAACCCGCAAGCGGTTCAGCGGTAATTTTATTTAGAGAGGCATAGCGCCGTTGTTTTTAAAGACATTGTACTCGCTGCAGAGCACCGTAGCAACAGGACAGCACTCTATTATAGCTGGTACCAAACTGTGCTACACACGTTCCCGCACGGCCTTGTGGGATCCTCGGTACTAATAAAGTTAATTAATATTTACTTCCTATTACGTTCCGATGACGTACACGAGATTCAGCGGTGAACGGGATGCACCCCGCAACTTGCGGTCATCTCTGAGCAGGAAAGAGTTAATACATGCAGCAGTGTAGCTCATCATGTGCACAGCCATATGGGAAACCCATTTGATCGCAGTGGGTTTTCGAGGTGACTTTAAAGGTAAAGTGGTGTTTCACACGCAGGCTTTCGCGACCAATATTATTCATGATAAAGTTTTTTTTGGCTTAGATCGCCCATTAGTAATGTTTCTGACATGAACAGAACGTGCCATTTATGTTATTGCTTCGGCACTCTGGTGTGTTAGAGAGGAAACGCGGAACATTTTAAAATGAGTACGACCTTTCGCTGGTGATTACAACCAGCATCATCAAGCAATTGCCAGAAGCGTTCTGACTTCTGGCAATTGCCTCATTGCAATTGGAGGTGGGTGTACGACGCATGTAAATTTATGCGATCTAACTCGAAAAAAACGTTATCATGAATAAAGCGGTGTTGTTTTTTGCGTGGTGTGCAGCTTCGGTTGGGGGATTTTTTCCGGGACGTAGAGGTGGTTCTGGCACTGCTCCACAGTGATATATGGACTGGGAATGCTGCAGAGATTAATGAAGGGCCCGTCATCTTTGACCCAGCCTCCTTCTATGGGCACTCGGAGTACGAGCTTGCCATCGCTGGGTACAAAAAAAAGCTACAAACAACCAAAACAATAGCAGCAACTGCCGTTCACTGCCCTGTCTGTGGCATGCAAGGTTCATTCGTATAACCTCAGTGTGGCAAGGGCTGGCTCATTTAATAAATAACAGAGACCAGGTAGAGTTGTGGTTGAGATGTCTACATGCTGAGGTCTCCACCCTCTCTATTTGCTAACTTACAAAGACTCATCCTTCCTTGCTAAGGCGTTTTGGGCAAATCCTGTTAAAGCTGATACAGTCAACAAAACAATAGTGGAACGATAAAACTCTTACTTATCCACGGCACTTGAGGATGCTTGAATGTTCCAGAAACACAGTTTGTCGAACAAGGAACCCCTGTTTCAGAGACAAGTTGCCACTGATGTGCTTTACCAGAAATCCAAGCTGAAGATAATTCATTACACGTCAAATGGAATTCAAACCCTCAGAGCTGGGATATGCTTCAGTGAACAAAAACACATTTGACATGATGTTTACTGTGCAGCCATTGGTGACCAAGTTGAGACCACAGCATTCCTGCACTTAATTCGCAGGAACGTTTGTTGATAGATGGCTCACTGAATTTTGAATGGAGGACCTCAATGGCATTGGCTCGGTGCTCTGACATTGAAATTAACCTCGAGCCACTCAATTACCTGCATTACGTTGAATTTGTTAAAATTTGTTCATTGTTATGTTGTTCGTGCTGGAACAGCAGCATTGTAAGATTTTGAATGTTTGGTGTTGTTTGGGTACAGGATGTTCCAGGAGCTTTAGCTCTACGCTTCACTCATCCTACCACGCTCTCATCCCAAAGTCACAAGGCTTCGGCAAGAACCAGAAGCTCTAGCAACTCTTCCACTACCTGAACCACTGGAATTACTTTGGGACAGGATACCGAGGGTAATCCATCTCCACCATGCGCAGTCTCCTCAAGTGAATGAACGGTGCAGGAAATCGTGGGCTATGGTGTATAACTATAAAAATTCTTATCGGCCATGATATACATTGTTGAATAAAGGCCTTCCCTAAGCCACCAAATAAATCTCACAAAACTAGTCCATTTAATTGCTGTGCAATGCCCTAGGCATTCCACGTGAGTGTGACCGGGGGTCCCTTTGTTCCGCATCCTGGCCATGATATCCGCGCGAAAACTGGGTCAGTTAATGTTAGAATCAGAATCTTTAATTAGGCTGGACGAATCTGATGAGCTATGAAGCTCTTTTTTTCACAGATGTCCAGTCGGGGCGAGTCAGAAAGTTACAACAACAAACAGCAATACAAACAGATAGGAGGGCAAAGTAAAGGAACGCAAAGCAAATTTTGACTTAAAACTTTCGTGACTGCAGGAAATCATATTCTTGGTTCTTTCGGTAAAGTCACGTAAATAGAAAACAAAAAACAATAAAATAAAGACCACTTGTGTTGCGATTGAAACGTCCTGGGTTTTTTGCTTTTATTATTTTCAATTTATTTTGTATTTGTTATTTTTTAATTTATTTTTTTATTTAATTTGAATTTTATTTCTTGTTTTCTATTTACGTGACTTTACCAAGAATATGAACGCTAAGCAAGTCATGAAATGAAAATATATAAGAGTTCAAATTGCATTAGTGCATCAATTCCTGCCAAATTTTTTTATCACCAAATGCCATTTTGGGCAAGGCAGCATAACAAAAACAATCCCAGATGTTTGGCTAGTACCAGTTACAGTGTATGTTTTTGTTGTTGTTTTGCTATGGGAGTAAACCCATGCAGAGAAAGGGACCAGAATTAGGAAAGCGATGCCAGGCACTCCTTCAGAAGATGCCATGCACGGGCGTGACCACTGCACCACCCTGACGCCCAAACAAATGTAATTCAAATAATCTACAATACTGGAAAAATAAACCCTATTAGTATCAACCGAATGTCTGGACAATCTGACCCCCTCTACACAAGTAACAGTTGAGAGTCAACGCTGTGATGTTGTGCGATTGGTGCAAGCGACCCATCGTTGTGTTTTAATGTTGAGCGGTTAAACTTGCACTGTTGTGGGGTGAGGTCAAGTCCGATGGCTGCTTCCAGCGGTGTCAAGGTGAGCGTTTTGAAGAGGCTCGCGAAGGATGATACTTGGCAGTTGGGTGCAGTCTCCCTCCATTAACAACAGAGGACAGAGGAGCGACGCTCACAACAATTGGCTGAGCACTGGGCGTATACAACGCATGAAGTCGGCAGCAAGTTTATCTCAGGGAGTTGACCCGCACACGACAACTGGGTCTGTCCCGCGTGTTCACGCTATAACGCGGTTGCCTTCATTTAGGGAACGCGCACCGCCATAAGGCGACTTGTGAGCAGTCGACGCCGAACTACTTTCTTGAGCTGCGCGGTTGAGCGAGACGAGACGGTAACGCGGCGGCGTCCCCTCAAGTTGTTTGTAACCCAATTCTGACTGCGCTTGGACATTCATTACGGGGGAAATAGTTTTCGCTTAGCGCGGCACTTTTCAGGAACGCATCTACTGCGTTAAACGAGGACCCGTCGTACAGGTGCTGTGCACACTGTACTGGGAATCAAAATCTGTTTTGACCCTGGAGAAATCCGAAGCGCTATCAAGCTCTCACTCACAGGTGTCCAGTAAAAGGCGGTGGGGGGGTCACCAAGTGACACGCAGCTTGACCGTGGAGTAGACCGCGAGGACGCCAACGTCGCCTAGGCAACGCCGCCCCCCCGCCCCTCTGGCTCTGCCTGCCTCGCTCTGTGCACGTGAGGTGCCAACCACGTGACGCGGGCCACTGCGCGCGTTGCGTCACCGCTCACCGTGGGGGGCCCCTCCGCTACGTCCACATCGTACAGTCGCACATTCATTACTAGTTACTCTTAATCATGTTTATGGTCATCGTCATTAAAGGTGAGTTTAATAATAATACCACTACTACACAATGTGTGCATTAATATATACGGCATGAATAAAATGCACCTGTAAATATCCTAAGTAAGTTTGACCTGACATTATTGCACAACAATTGCCCAGCCACCGTGGGATGTTTATCCTCCAATGTGTATCTGGCTCTGACCTGACTTATATAAAAGTGCAGCTCTGCAATTGCTTGGTCACACCACCGCTGGTGAAAAGACTTTCATGAGAGCAAACTCTTTACGAGTATTTGGTCTACTTTTCCATATAACAATAGGTTTTACCCTTTCTGGCAATACAACAGGTGTCAAGATGTTAAAACACCAAACAGAATCCTCATTCAAGGAATCCTGTCTGCATTAACCACACGTACTTGTGGTGAACATGCAAACATGCTCTGATAATATATGCATTGTCTTTGAAACTGATTAGTCCACACCAGGAAGGTCCCATATTCTACTTTTCCACGTTGACCAGATGTGTTGGAAGAGCCGGCTGAAAGCCACACTTTGCTGCATCACACGTGACTTGCCGATCAGCTAACTGTGGTGTACCCATTTAGCGACCTATGGTCTGTGAGTTCAGTTTACTAACCATTAACAGCATGGCAGCTTTCTAATTGGCTTGTGTGACAATTAACCCATGTCATTATCTCTTGCACAGCCTGAAATAAGTTTTGGCGTCAGGGATGGAAATTATGACTCACCCACCTGCACCTGCCTTGTGCTCCCAGACACCTAAGGACCTTACTACCGCTGTGAGAAATTGACGGGCGTAGACTGCTGCATGGCGATGATGTATTCACGTCGTTCCTGCTGTTTTCCTCTTTTGCTAGGTGATGCAATTGGTGTGCCAACACCTCCAGATGCAGTTCCTGAAGGACGTGGGCATTCGGGCCATGTTCGTTTTGCCTGTGATGAATGAGTTTGTCCAAACACACAGGGAAGTCAGCTTGTTCATCGAGGTGCGTTTCCCATGTTTATTTCACTCGATTGGTCGTCTGTTTGCAAGGTCATGCTCTGCCCAGAGGTCACCCACTGAGATTTTTTTTTACCGTAACATTACCGTCACTTGGGTTTGGTGATCGATTCAACAGGGCAAAAATATTTGTAAGAAGCGTAAACATGGCAACGTGATCATTGTCAGACCACGGAGGACCTTCAGAATGCCGAGTATGATCTTTAAATTGATCCTGGATGTCATTCCTGACTTACAGTACCCCGGGGTTTACAAATTGAGTTGTACCTGTGGTGATTGCTATATCGGGGAGACAAAGCGACATGTCTCTGACCGAATTCGCGAGCACAAATGAGATTTGAAACACGGCAGAACGAATTCTTCTGCTGTGGCTGATCATTGTCACAACGCTATGGGTGATCATGAGATTGTCTTCTCCGATACCAAGGTTCTCTGTAAACCTATAGGTTATCACCAGAGATGTGTTCACCAAGCCATTCAGATATACAAATACAGGCATACCTTCAACCGAGAGGATAGTTTCAAATTAAGCAACCACTGGAAGGACGTTTTAAATCATACCAACCGTCAACTAATTTCTAACAGCAATTTCAAGTAGTGGTATACCAAGCATATTCCTTCCGAACTTTCTATTTCCCTTTTTTCTACTTCCCCCTGACAGCACATTCTTGCCGATCTTTAATTTTTCTATTTTTTTTCCGTTTCTATTGCACATACACAGTGACCCATCCCCCGCACCCTCTACACAACAAAAGACGGATTAACTCAGCCCCGCACCCCACCAAGGTCCCCCTACATGGCTCCTCCCACCCGCCCCCCCTTAACCTGCATTTAAGCTTTTCTATTTCCACGGTTTTCTACTCCGCACCTTACAGCACATTCTTGCCGATCTTTAATTTTTTTCTATTTTTCCGTTTCTATTGCACATACACAGTGACCCTCCCCCCACACCCTCTACACAACAAAAGACGGATTAAGTCAGCCCCTCACCCCACCAAGGTCCCCCTACATGGCTCCTCCCCCCCCCCTCCCATAACCTGTATTTAAGCCAGAGGTTTCCAGAGCCTCGCCACTTGGTGCAGCGATTTTTTGCTGTGACTGTTTCCACCTGAAGACGGAAGCTTGTGTTGCCTTCGAAACGTCGTGTTTTAATTTATTCTTTTATTTAATTTTAATTTATTTTTTACCTACGTGACTTAACCGAATAAAACCAAAGATTATAAAATAAAACCCCAATTCAGGACCCTACTGTGACTCAGTGTGGATTTCTTGGAGTAAGTCTTTTATTATAAAGAATTACAGGGGCTGTTTGATGACACGACTAGGGAGCTGGCTTGCACTGCGGGGAACTTAATATTCAATTTGGATTCTGCAACCCTCAATGACCTTTTTAAGTTCCATTTGTGCATGTAAAACTCGCACAAACAACCATACCCAGAAACCCATAGACTCCAACAGAGACCCATGCATTCCTACAGACACTCAGACTCACACAGCAACCCCATAGACTCACACAGAGTCCTTTTGACATGCACAGAGACCAATAGACTCACACAGAGATCCATACACTCAAGAGACCGAAAAACTCACACAGAAATCCATAGATTCGCACAGAGGTCAATAGAATTTTAATCTGAATATTTATTTATACTGGATGAATCTGATGAGCTATAACGATCTGTTTTCACAGACGTCCAATCGGGCGGGTCAGAACATAACAAAAATACAATACAAAAACACGACAGGGAAGGTAAACAAATTGTTTAAATATATACAAATTAAACTGAACTGTTTTTATCTTACCATAGAATAAAATAAACCTGTTGGACTCGCACAGAGACCTTAACCACTAAACCTCGAACAAATAAAACCCTCTAAAACCTCTAAACCCCGTAACTATCTAAATCCCTAACCATTTAAACCCATAACCATCTAAACCGCTAACCCTCTCAAACCCTTTACCCTTAAAACCCTAACCCACCAAAAACCCCTCACTCTCCAAACTTCTTAGTCTTTTAACCCTAACCTTCGAAGCCATTAAAAATCAAACCCTCAACCCTCTGAATCCCTAACCCTCTAAACCTTGAAACTCTAGGCTTCTAAAACCCTACATCCCTAATATTCTAAATACCAACCAATCTAAACCAAAACCCTGTAATGAACTAACCCTCTAGACCCCTAACCCTCTGAACTCACAACCTTCTAAATCCTCAACTTCTAAAACCCTAACCCTCAAAACCCTAACGTTCTAAAACCCTAAATCCCTAATCTAATCCCAACACATTTAAACCCCAACCCTCTAAAGAACTAACCCTCTAGATGCCTAACCCTTAAAACACCTATACCCCTAAAATGCTAACCCTCTAAACACATAACCCACTAAACCCCTAACCCTCTAAACCCATAAAAAAAATTTTGGGGTTAGATTGTGTAACTATAAATGTGTCGTTAAACCAGCCACCACCTGACACAGCCAATTAGGAAAATTTGTCACATCAACAAAAAGTGCCATTTAGTGTTGGAGACTAACCCAATATTAGTTGTGAAAGTCTAGGTGTTAAACCCTCAACTCTCAAACCACTAAACCCCTAACACTCTAAATCCCTAACCCTCTAAACACCAAATTCTCTAAAGGACTTTACCCTGAAGACTCCAACCGTCTAAACACCTCACCCTTTAGAACCCTAACCCATAAACCCCAAAAACTCTTAGCTGTCTAAACCCTTAACCTTCTAAACCAGACATGGGAAAAGCACGCCCCCCGGGCCGTATACGGCCCGTTGGGCTTTTTAATCCGGCCCGCCGAACTTGTACAAATATTATTATTACTAAATTAAATTTTACCTTTCTCCTGTAATGCCCCCATTTCCCCATTAGATGGCGGACTTTGACCGGGAGTTACGACATGTTTTTGTATGTTCATGTTCGTACAATTTGTTAAGTTGCCTTGCAAATAAATGCTTTGCTACCTGTTAAAGGCCAAATCCTTTCATGTTATTATTTTTACATGCCATTTATATTAGTTCACACAAACACTCCATCCATCTGTTCCTGGCCCGGCCCCTCTGTCAAATTTTAGAACCCATTGTGGCCCGCGAGTCAAAAAATTTGCCCACCCCTGTTCTAAACCCTTAAACCCCAAATTGTCTAAACCCATAAACCTGTAAAACCATAACCCTTTAAACCCCTCACCTTATAAACCTCTAATCCCCGAAACACCGAAACCTCTAAACCCATAACCTTCTCAAACTCGTAACCTTGTAAACCAAAATACCGAGCAATCAAAACCCATAAACCCCCTAAACCTCTAAACACCGACAGTAACTCTAAACCCTTAACCCTCTAAACCCATAACCTAAACTCTACCAAATAAAGACCTCAACCCCTTCACCCTTAAAACCCTCTCCGTCTAAACTCCTCACCGTTTGAAATCCTAACCCAAATACCTTGAAAACCCCAACCCTCTAAACCCCTCACCCTCTAATCCCCTAACCCTCTACACCCTTAACCCACTAAAACCCTAACCCTCAAAACCCCTAATACGCTCAAACCCTAAACATCATAACCCTTAAAACCCCCCAAACCTCTAAACTGCTTACCCCCTAAAAACCCCAAAACCTCTAAACCCCTAAGCCCATAACCTTATAAACTCCTAACCCTCTAAACCACTAACCCTTTAACAATCAAACCCCATAAACCCTCTAAACACCTAATTATCTAAACCGAGAACCCTTTAAAACCATAACCTTCTAAACTGTAACCCTCTAAAACTCAACCCTCAAAACCTCTTTACCCTTAAAACCATAACGGTCTAAACCCATCACGCTCTAAAATCCTAACCCATAAACCCCCAAACCTCTAACCCACTGAACCCCTAACCTAAACCCTTAAACACAAAATCTTTAAACCCAAAACCCTCTAAATTACTAACCCTCTTAACCCCTCTACCCTTAAAACCATATTTTTTTGAACCCCTAAACCCCTAACTCTTTAAAACCCTATACCCCTAATAGCCTATTCCTCTAAACACCTAACCCTTTAAACCCCTTTACCCTTAAAACCCTAACCCTCTAAACCCCTAACTCTAGAATCCCCTAAACCCCTAACACTCTCAACCCCTAAACCCTATAACCCTCGAAATACCTAAACATATAAACCCCTTATCCCCAAAATACCCCAAAACCTCTAAACCCATAACTTTATAAACCCCTAACCCTCTAAACCCCTAGCCCTTTGTGTAGTGTGTGGTGGGTGTCACGGGGTTGGTGGGTGCAGGGTGTGTGTGGTGGGTGGTGGGTATCACAGGGGGGTGTATGTGTGGAGTGTGCATGTGGTGGGTGTGGTGATAGTGGTCGTGGTTCACAACGATCCATGACCACCACCTCTACTGTGTGGTGGACCGGCCACCACACAGCAGCGCGCGTCGGAGGAGTGAACGGATGGTTCTCCCTATGCGGGCCAGGCCCCCTCGCTTCCTCTTCTCCTCCTGCATCACCATCGCCTGATCCTCTTTCCTTGTCATCTCCTTCTCCACCACCATCTCCTGCACCACCATCTCCTCCTCCTGCTCCTTCTTCATCTCCACCTCCTCTGTCTCCCCCTCCATCTCCTCTTCGTCCTGCACCACCAGCTCCTCCACCAAGGTCTCCTCCTCCTGCACCACCAGCTCCTCCACCAGGGTCTCCTCCTCCACCTGCACCACCAGCTCCTCCACCAGGGTCTCCTCCTGCACCACCAGCTCCTCCACCAGAGTCTCCTCCTGCACCACCAGCTCCTCCACCAGGGTCTCCTCCCCCTCCTGCACCACCAGCTCCTCCACCAGGGTCTCCTCCTGCACCACCAGCTCCTCCACCAGGGTGTCCTCCTCCTGCACCACCAGCTCCTCCACAAGGGTCTCCTCCTCCTGCACCACCAGCTCCTCCACCAGGGTCTCCTCCTGCACCACCAGCTCCTCCACCAGTGTCTCCTCCTGCACCACCAGCTCCTCCACCAGGGTCTCCTCTTCCACCACAAACGTCAGCTTCCATTTAGAGGCCAGGGCAAGCGCGGAGGATGGGGCAGGGCCGGCTCCGCTCTATAAAGAGATGCGCACGACACCGTTCCAACTTCCTGCTACAGCAGAGATCACAGCCCCCCCCCCCCCACCATCGTCCGCGTACGGACTGTGTGCAGAGATAGATTAACTAGGCTAATAACGATGGTGCAATAATGCAGCATACCTTTGCCCATCGTGGGTCTGGTTACAGAATGGGCATTAGTCTTGCGATATCACAAAGGATGAAGGGCTACATGGTAAAGATATGGCTGCCTCATTATTTGTCCTCACCCAGGAACCAATTATAAAAATACATCCGTATATAACCGAATGTATACGTGGGGTTTGAACTGTACATGTGTTCGTTTGCAGGCAGCAGGGCTGGAACTCAGTCAAAGAGGGACCTGGGTTTGATTCCCATACTTGGGCCACGTTCTCCGTGTGGAATGTGGAGTGTGTTCTACACCCCCCCCCCCCCCCCCCCGTTTTGTCCTGCATTGGTTTCCAAAATCAGAATACATTATTTAGACTGGATGAAGAGGAATCCGATAAGCTATGAAGCTCTTCTTTCACAGATATGCAGTCGAGGCACAGGGTCAGCAAGTTACAACAAACAAGAGGAGTGCAACGTGTAAAAATGTAAGCAAGTCACAAAAAATTGAGCACATAAGCACAAAGTACATAAAATCCTGCCAGATTTTCAACACTAAATGTAAACTTGGGCAAGGCAGCAAAACATCAACAAAAACAGCCCCAGACCCCTCCAAGACAACACACAGTCCCTCAATAAAATTGTACATTAAAATGTAACTTTCATTCCTTTGGGTTTGGCATTTTCCTCCACGTAACTGAACCCTGACACACGCCACGCAACCAGTGTTGGATGGACATCCTCGCCAGTGTTAGAAATTGAACCTCCAAATCACTCAATTGGGATCACATAGCAGCAGTAGCAAAAGCAAATTTGTTCTGTACTGCAAACAACTTGGCAGGACTCTACTGAAAAAGAGTCTTGAGACTGAGTGAGGCTCATGCTGGCTAAATAAGGGTAGTAGTAATAAATATAAATACATTAACGGGAGCAGAGCCGTCCCCCGGGTACGGTGTACTGAGGAAACCGCCCCAGGCACCGTGCTTTTGGCGGCCCTGTGCTTCGATGTCACGGTGTCAGACATCAAATGTCTTTTTAACACGTAGGCTTTCGCACCAGATTGGCTCACAAATGATGACATCACATTCACATTTATCACTAAGACCGAAACAGGAGTATTTCTCCACAATTCTGGCCGTCACCTTATGAGGCTGGTTGCAATCCCCGGCAAAATGTCGTACTCGAATAGTAAATGTGGTGGGTTTACTTTCCAACACTGGTGTGCTGATCTAGTAACTAATTGGCACATTTTGTTTACATGATACACCTTACTAATTGGCTGTGTTGGGTGGTGGTGAGTTTAACAACACATGTATATCTATGCGATCTAACCGAAAAAACCCCTGTATTGTTGGTAATACTTCCGATTTAATTGTGACTTGCCCCGGGCCCCACACCTCCCTATGGACTGCCTTGAACATTGGACAAGCAACTCATGGCTTACCGTCACTCAGCAGCTCCAAAACACTGTACACTGCCAGGAGCAGCAATGGTGGTGGCGGTGGCGTTGCTGGTGGTGCTGGTGGCCACGGTCCGGAGCCAGCTGTGACCCAGCGCCTGCGCTGGCGTCATACGACAATCCGGATCCCATCTGTTGAGAGACGCACCGGGGTCACACGTGGCTCACATGCTGAGAGAGGCGTGGTGAGAGGATTGACGTTCCTTCCCTTCTCCCACGAGGTCCAGGATCGCACGGCATCAGCGGTAGTCTTGGTAGCAGCGGCAATCCTTCAATACGCGGTACTCTAATAATGCCCTGAGCCTCGCACTGCCGAGGAGCATCTTTAACGGACCTCCAAAGAGGGCGATCTTAACACCGGTGGTACTGGTTATCGGCAGGTTAACTCAGCTCCACATCTTCCTGGTGATCGGTGGAGGGCGATCGTTGATCACCTTGGTGGGAGAAATCCTCATGGGGAGGGGGGAGGGGGTGGGGGATGATTCTTACCGCAGGCAGGAGCTGACAAAGTCAACAAACTCCGGGTCGTGGCTTTTGAGTGCCCCGTGAAGTGACAAGCTCCCTGGCACCCTTCTCTTGACTGGGGAGAACATCATGCCCAAACGATCTGCAGGAGACATGCACAGCAGGAGAGACACACAGTCACCAACCACCACTTTGCCCACCTACCCACTTGCCCACGCGCCCATTTACACACCCACTCACCCAAGGAATTGAAAATACAAAGAGGCCCCCCCGCATGGCCACCCCCCCAAAATACTACAACAGCTCCAGGCCACACCCTAACACTGAATCCGTCCAGTTGCTCGCCCCACCCTTCAACTAACCAAAGTAGTGCATTCCGTCAGGAGCTGCATACATAATGCATCTTGGAGGCAACCCAAGGATCTGCACATGGTTGAGATAAAGGCAAAAGTCACCCGTGTAGCCGCAGCAGACTGTAGGGGCAAGTGCTTTTAGTAGTGAGTAGAAACAGCAGCAGCAACAGTAGCGGCACCTGTTGAGGGCCAGGACTGTGGTACACACAGAGAGGGGATAGTTGGCCATATTGAAGCAGGTGCACACGGCACCAGGTACTCATTTGAGGCTGATTTGTACTAGGGGATGCCCAGTACCGGTTCAGATAATCCTCACTGATGTTGGCCGTGAATTGGAATCAAACTCGCATTACCGGGTTTGTAGCTGAGCACGCTAACCGCTACACCACTCCTCCCCCCACACGTTCAAGACACACACGTGTACACGCATAAAACATACGATGGCTGCCATTCGCCAGATCACCAAGTAGCCAATCGCCCCCCCTCTCCTGGCTCCCCCCCCCCATAGCCTACAACTTCAAGAAAGGAGGGGGGAATCACGAGCGGGTGAACGTCCAGTTGGAAATACCTCCATGCAGCATGGGAGGTGGTCATCGCGGCTGTCCGAATGGAATAATTTCCTGCCGGTCGCCAACTCCGCCACTGTGCAGCCCAGTGCCCACATGTCCACTGCACACGTTAATCTGTAGCCCAGCAATACCTCCGGAGAGAGGTATGGCAGGGTCCCACCCACATGCAGAGCTGCACAACAACAACGAATATATAAGTACGTGTGTGTGTATACTCACTGTGTCATGAACAGCATCGTTATCACACACTGTCACATGTACAGACACTAAGAGACTTGCACACACACACACACACTGGAACACAGACACACCCACACGCAGAAACTCACACCCACACGCAGAAACTCACACCCAGGTGAGGTTACTCACGTTGCCTTTTCACAAAAAAGCTGGTGCCAAAGTCCGTGACCCTGATGGTGCCAGTCACGGTATCCTTGAGTAGAACATTTTCCTAAAGGAAGAAAGGCAGAAGTAATTCACACTCGGAGGTTACGCCGATAGCATTCAGCCAGCAGTGGATCAATCACGTACCACGGTGCAAACAAAACAGGGGAACTAGGTGAGGCGTAGCGCCGTCATCAACCTTGAGTCAAGTGCAACATTCGCTGTTTTCTGACAGCTGCCACTGGGGGTGCCCCTTTCAAATGCGTCAAGATGAGCGATGTTAGTCGAGGCTCATCACATTTAAAGCTCTCTGAAGCACCATCTAAGTAAAAGGGTGCGGCTCTATAGACAACTTATCCTAGTTGCTCACAGCTGCCCGATAACGAGTTACGGACCAAAAAACATACTCGAGGGCGCACGGATTTCGTGACGCTTTCCACCGCACGTTTGTCTTGGGAAGTTTTCCATTCACAGCATGGAAGCTGACAACGGGCAGCTGTCAGTTCAAACGCGTGTTTGGCACGTTTTGAAAATCATTCTTTTCGGCTCCGGTTTGTGTTTCCCAAAGTTTGGGGCAACGCTGTCATCTACATTGCTGGTTTTATCTGTGGTGAGTCCCGCAATAGCGACACGACTCTACACAACAGTTTAATTCATACCAGATCATCACCAGAGGTAAGGTGACCCTGCTTCCTTCCA
Source organism: Petromyzon marinus (assembly GCF_048934315.1). Taxonomy (NCBI): domain Eukaryota; kingdom Metazoa; phylum Chordata; class Hyperoartia; order Petromyzontiformes; family Petromyzontidae; genus Petromyzon; species Petromyzon marinus. The sequence goes on along the minus strand of NC_133725.1, from coordinate 18,359,881 downwards.
GATAGACGGACAGAGCTAACACATCGACCCTGTGACCAACGTGGTTAGTTTTCTCTATGGACCGAGTCCCCAATAATGACACAACTCCGGAACAAAGTCACGCTGATTGCTGTGTCCACTCACTGGCTTGATGTCTGCATGGATGATGCTCCTGGCCTTGGTGTGGCAAAGGAACTTGAGGATGCCCCTGGTGTAAGTTTTCACCATCCCCATGTGCAATTTCCGGAACCCCGCTTCCGTAATCACATCATAGAGGCTCTCCCTGTGAAAGAGGCAGCAGCAGCAACAACAATGACAACAACGAAGCAGCGTCAGTGTCATACCCTGCAATACTGCGTGGATTCTGATAACGACAATATTAATATGATATTTGCACATTCACGACTAATATGATTCATAGCTCAGTGTGGGTTTAGGTCATCGGTTTGTTGATAAACCAAATCAGTTAGCACATCTTTCCACTTGCTTTCATTGGCTCTGTTTCCGGGTGGTGGAATTATCCATTAGGAGATACAAACTCCACGCAGAAAGGCGTCCGAGTTGAGAATCGAACTCAGGACTTTTCACCGAGGGGCACAAGCATCACCACTGCGCTGATCGAGTGGAGGCGTGGCTATATAAAAGTGGGCGGGGCTGATTGAGAAAAGAGGAGTGGCCTCGTGCACCCGGGACACATGACAGCTCCACAGTATCACAATGCGTGGGTGGCACAGGAATCCCAAAGTAACATCTAGCCCCGGTGGTGTGACGTTATCACCCTCCCCTGGTGTGGAAGAGATCGGGGCTTTGATCCCGACCGTGACGCATGTATATTTTGAGTTTGCATGTTCTACCCCTGGTCACGTGGCTTTTTCTCCGGGTTCTCTGGTTTTTCCCTCCACATTTAGAAACATATGTTTAGAGTATTTGGCTGCTATACATTTCCACATCAGCCACTTTTTTTAGCTATCATTTGTAGCCAGGCCGCTTGTGAAAAATAACTGATAGGGCAGTGGGCTTTACCTGTTAAATAAAAGTTTTAGTTTAGCTAATGAAGTTAACCACGCTATGGGTGGGAGGGGGGGGCGGTGGGAACACATGGTACGTACTTCAACAGCTCCAGGACAATGCAGTGGTGTCCTCTGAAGTCAAAATGATTCAGGACTTTGACAACGTTGTAGTCCTCATCACTGCCCTCGCCCTGAAGTTCCAGAGCCATCTGGAGCTCCATTCTCTGAAATTTATCATCCTTGGAGCTGTGCAGAGAAAATCCACAAATTAATCATGACTTAGACTTGCTAAAGGAATGACCAGAAACAAATTCTATTCCGAATTAAATAAATAAATATGCGTTCCCCAAGTGTAATGGCATTGTGAGTTCCGGTACCGCGCTCATGGAAGGTTCCAGAAAGGATCGGGAAGAGGATCAAATAAGCAAGGGATAGAAGGGGGTTTGGGGTGTTGCCTGAACGTAGTGATTCCCTAATGTGTGAATTGAGCCGACTCCGAGCATGGCCCCAGCCACACTCAGGATTCCCAGAAGCTGAGCCAAGCCACGGCTGAGCCACTCATGTATCTTTAACAGCAGCTGAGCGGCTCAAGCCTGAGCCAAACCACGGCTGAGCGAGAGCTGAGCCTGAGTTTTAGAGACTGAGCCACAGCTGAGTCGTGACTAAATGTGGCTCTCACAGAGCAAGGCATTATAACGTGGGATATCATGGGACCTCCTTTGCCAGTACCAAAATATCAGAATAGATTTTCCCTTTTTTTCTGGCAACAAAACAGGTGTTAAGATGTTAAAACACCAAACTGAAACCTTTTACAAGGAATCATGTCTGCATTAACCATAATACTTGTGGTCAGAATGCAAACAAAAAACATACTCTGATAATATATGCATTGTCTTTGAAACTGATTGGTCCACACCAGAGACAGCTTTCTTTTGAGCCTCGTCTCAAAAACGATGTTAGACCAGAGTACGCCAAAAGGTGTACAGCACAAAGACAAGCGTTATCAGAGTAATGAGAGCTCAGGGTGAACGGCTACATCATGGACCTTCTTTGGGAGTATATTTTGGTACTGGCAAAGGAGGTCCCATGAAGTAGCTGCTATAACGCAGAACGCACCCGTTATAACATGTAACACGCCCGTTATGACATGGGACAACCCCATTACAGCGTGGAACACGCCTTTTATAGCGTGGAACGTGCCCATGATAATGTGGAAGGCTCCCGTTATAACACGGACCGCACCCATTATAATCCGGAATGCTTCTGTTCTAATGCAGGAAGGCGCCCATTATAACGTGGAATGTGCCCGCTATAAAATTGCAAGGCTGAGCGGTATGACACAGTAGGTGGAATGCGGAATGATCACGTGACGTGACAGCATGCCCTCCGTTATTGATCTCTTTACATCACTGTGTGCGTGTATTATATCTTGCAAAACTTTATCGTTACATTATATATGGGGATATTATGTTTGCTTAATGTGCTTTCCCTTAATGCGGCACTTTTCAGGAATGCATCTACCGGGTTAAATGAAGACTTAATGTAATGTAAGAGTGAACTGATCCAGAACAGGGGGAGAACATACAAACTCCACACAGGAGGACACCCGAGTCAGGAGTCGAACCGGGGACCCTCTACGTGAGGCACGAGTTGTCACCACCTCATCACACGGCCGCCCACAGCACTGGACATAACAACAACGTCGTCCTTGTGACGACACCACTCTGAATTCTTACCTCAATGGTGATCTCAAGATCTTCACTGCCACCAGGGTGTTCATCTTTTGGTCAAGGCACCGGATCACCTGGCTTTGAGCTCCATCCCCAATCTTCTTCAGCACCTCATAGCGGTAGTGGAGGTGCTCATGGTGGACCTGCACAAAATTACACAAATTTAGACTGACTATATTTTGAAAATCACAACATGTGAGCATTATTTTACGAAATAATTGCTTTTATTAAGCGTTTGGTTTTCTTAAATCTGTAATTGTGGAATGCTCTGATGTCTGCTGGCCGAGTCACCCTAAAAAAAGCTCTTTAGCTCAATGGGCTTAACTTGGGAAATACACTTCTGATTGTGAAGTGTGTGGGAGAGTGCACGTGTGCTTTCTCTGGTTGGTTGGTGCTTAAATTGCAATGACAAGAAGCCACGAACCCCGCGACTGCTGCGCCCTGTGACCGCCCCCACGGCGGGGGCTTTGTGGCGAGTCTCACCGGAATGTAATGATGTTCGTGGTCGTCGTATCCATCGTTGTTGTGTCCCCGGGATCTGTTGCGGAGCGCAAAGTACCATACTTCCTGTATGGCGACAAGCTCCAACTTCTCCCGGTGGGTCATTTGTGGGCCAAAGAGAGCCAGGATTGCTGCAGGCAAGAGAATAACAACAGCTGTCGGTGATCTTTCATTTAAGCAGCACAGCCTCAAAAAGTCTCAAGATTCCTTTTCAGGAGGTTCCTGCAGATGCTTTACAGAGAATGGGGGCGACGCTGCTGTCATTACGTCTGCTGTGTGATCCCAATTTGAGGAATTTGCAGGGGATTTGGATGTTTTGGCCAATACCAGTTATGTCCGTATGTTAAACCGTGCTTCGGCAGCCCTGCTAATCAGAAGTGAGGGGGAAAGGCAACAAACTAACAAGTTCGCAAAAATTATTGATTTAAAAGTGCATCGCTCCAGTGGTTGCCTAATGTCGGAAGAGCATTCCAGATGACTGCAGAAGCACATCTGAAAGCGTGCCATGCAGTGACCATCTTTGTTCGATGTCCAGCTATATGCAGCTCTGAGGACATCTTAGGTTGCTTGGGTTTGAAAACGGGGTTAACGAATTAGATAAATATAACACAGATATGCCAAGAAGGATTTAATGAAATAAGAATAGCTTTTACCCTTTCTGGCACAAAAACAGGTGTTAATATGTTCAAACACCAAATAGATACCTTTTGCAAGGCATCAAGTCTGCATTTACCACACGTACTTGTGGAAAAATATGCAAACAAACATGCTCCGATAATATATGGGCATTGTCTTTGAAACTGACTGGCCCGCACCAGAGACAGCCTTCTTTATGACCTTGTCTCGTCGGTGTTAGACCAGAGAACGGCAAAATTCGAACGGTACATCACCCATGCAACATGGCCACCATGAAGTCCCCCATGCATCATGGTCACTGTGACGTCCCCCTTGAAACATGACCGTCGTGATGTCCCACCATTCAGCGTGGCCATCTTGACGTCACTCATTTCTATTCTTACCTTGTGGCGATTTGCTGCGGATGGAGCCGGTGCGCGCTGAGGACAGCGCACTCCACGTGGTGCAAGACTCGCCGTTACTCCGAGCCTCTCCAGCTCGGCTGATCTACACACACAAAGACAAACGTCCACCACATGGGCTTGATTAAGATGTTGGAGCAAGTGCAGTGGGCGAGCACTGAGCCAGCATCTCTGACATCCTGGGCTCCACATTCAGGAGGGTCCTGCCGAGATGTTGCCAGTTCTCAGCGTTGGGATATTTGGCCAATATCAGTTGCCATGCTTGGATTTACAATGAAAGACGTGTGGATTTCGAGGTCACACGCAGGTCAATGGCATCGTTCAAACTGTTAAGAGGAGTGAGTGGGACTCGGGCCGGACGAGCCATGGCTAGGAGGGACAACAATGGCTCACGGTCAAGAATAATAACGGAGCGACAACCAAGGAACAGAACACATCAGAGAGGAGAGCCGCTAGAGAGATGGTGCGACGAAATCGGCGCTTGGCAGATTATTCCATCACAGGATGTGAGGGGTAGTAGGGTCTCAGGGAGAGAGGCGTTCATCCATCAGTGGATAGATAACAGCGCTGTAGATGCTCACGCGTAGACGGGCACGTACACCAACAGGATCTCGGAGAGACACTCTGATAGACGCGCACACACTTAGGCGGGCAAGGAGAAGCACACCCAGGTATACAGGTGACAGGTAGGCACACGCAGAGGGGAGAACACACGTCCACCCATACTTCACCACACGAGTCGAGGAGCCACATGTACCTCCATGGTAGCAACTTGCAGACGAGGGTGCTCAGAGCTCACGGTGTCTCTCGCGCGGTCCGGGTCTCTGCGTGGAGAGCGGCAGACAGAGGCAAGGGACACGCAGAGTTGAAGGGGCATGACACACCCACGTCTAAACCCACGTCACGTCACAATGCGGACTCTCATCAACACGGACTCACATCCTCACCAGTCACACAATACGAAAAATACAAAAAACAACAACTGCCATTCGCCACTAAGTAGCGGTGATGTGACCACGGCGCCTGTGCCAGGCCAGGTGCACTTTGAGACCACGTGAAGTGCCGAAGGCTCACTGACAGGCGGTCACAGGTCAGACCCAGGTGCCATGAGTTGTCTGACTGAGATGACTGTGCCAACTTGCTGCATTTTAGATGCCCGGCTCAAAGGTTGTTGTCGTGAGCGTTGCTCCTCTGTTCGGACACCACTACTAACACTACTCCTAACACCACCAACACCACCACTACAAACACCACCACTACGAACACCACTACTACGAACACCACTACTACGAACACCACTACTAACACCACAATTAACACCACGAACAAAGACAAAGATCCCCCGTATAGCCTTAACAGACTGTTGGGGCAAGTGCTGTCCGCGAGCACCTATGAAGGCCGGCACGGCACACGAGAGGGTGGGTAGCCAACACCACGCCCGGCCGCCTTTGTCTCCCCAGTGGCAATGTTTGCACCTCCCACCAGGTACTCATTTAAGGCTGAGTCGATCTAGGGTGAGGCCCAGGACCAGTTCAGATAATCGTCACCAATGTTGGCTGTGAGCGGGAATCAAACCCAGGTCGCCAGGTTCTTAGAGCAGCGCGCTAACCGCTACACTACCCCACTAACACCATAACTAACACCACTACTAACACCACCACCAATAATACCACCAACACTAACACTACCACTAAGACCACCACGAACACCACTACCAGCACCAATAATACCACCATCACTAACACCACCACGACTAACACCAGCAACAAAAATTCCACCATCACTAACACCAACAACAACAATCGCCATTCGCCACTAAGTGGCGGTGATGTCACCACGACGCTTGTGCCAGGCCATGTGCACCTTGAGGCCAAGTGAAGTGTCGAACGCCCGCCCGCTGGCAGGAGGTCACGGGGCAGACCCAGGTGCCACAGGTCGACTGACTGAGATGACTGGCTGATGCACCACCTGTGCCCCTTACTGTGCCAACTTGCTGTGCTTTAGCCATCCGGCACTCTGCTCGTTGTTGGGAGCGTCGTTCCTGCGCTCTCCGTTGTTGTGGGAGGGCGACTGCCTCCAACTGCCCAGTAGCGTCCTTCACGAGCCTCTTCCACAGAGGCCGATCTTGACACAGCTGGTACCAGTTATCGGCAAGTCCACTCAGCTCCACATCCTGCTGTACCACATCATTCCATCTCTTCTCTAGCCCGTGCTGCGTCCGTTCAGCCCCCTCGATCCGGCCAAATAAAATCTGCTTGGGCATGCGGTGATTGGGCATGCAGGCTGCATGGCCCAGCCAACGCAGCCTTGACTGCCGGAGGAGCTCACTGATGGGGCTTTGTCCAGATCTTTCGAGGATTTGTGAGCTCCTCACACAATCCAGCCTTGATCGGAGGCAGGCCAGCCTCAACGTTTCTAACCGGCAAAGATGTTCCATTAGGGGGGTCCACGTTTCACAAGCGTAGAGAAGGGAGGGAATGACTGTGGCTGAGAAGACCCGAAGCTTCGTGTGGAGCGACAGACCAGGTAGCTTCCACACAGCGTTACCCAACTGCTGAAAAGATAATGCCGCTCGACTGATTCGGAGTGAGACCTCTGCTGTTAAACCGGAGACGGTCATGAGCACACTGCCCAGGTATGGGAAACTTTCCACTCTCTCCACAACTGCCCCATCACCGATTGGGAGTTGTGGGGGTGGAGTGCTCGATGGTACAAAATACCCAGGCAGGTGCTTCGTTTTGGTGGGGCTGATGGTAAGGCCCCACCTCTTAGTGGCACACTCCAGTTTTAGCAGCAGCGCCTCCAACTCCTCCTCTGAGTGAGCCGCAATTATCACGTCATCGGCATACATAACGTGGTTGACCAATAGGGAGCCATCCCTTGACGGCATCCGGGCATTGATCAGCCTCCCACTGTATCTGTACCAGATGGAAATTCCTCCGGTACAGCTACTGAAGGCCTCACGAACTACGTGGTCGAAATAGATGTTAAATAATGTTGGAGCCAGAGGACATCCCTGTCGCACCCCAAGGTGAACAGGGAATGGCTCCGACTCCCGGCAATGTAGTTTTACCCGGGTCTGCTCACCATAATGAAGGTCCTTAAAGATCGTGAGCAGCGGGTCAGGGACTCCGAAAGCACGAAGAAGCCAGAGAGCAGGCCTACTTATGGTGTCATAGGCCTTTACCAGGTCAATAAAGCAGAGATGTAGGTCTTGTTGGAATTCCCTACACCTCTGCTTTAGCAAACGGACAGAAAATATGGCATCTGTGCAGGACCACCCTTTCCTGAAACCACATTGGGGCTCCGCAAGCCTCTCCTCAGCATGCCTGGTAAGGCAGTGTTGAATAATCCTTGCCAGGACCTTTCCCGGCACACTGAGGAGTGAGATGCCCCTGTAGTTGTTACAGTCTGTGCGGTCTCCCTTCTTAAAGATGGGGACCACCATGGCATCTGATCACCTCACTTACACCACCATCACTAATACCACCAACACCACCATCACTAACACCAGTAACACCACCACTATCACCACTACTAACAACCACAATCACTAACACCACCCGCAGACTCACAACGGACACGCACAGACTCGCAACGGACACCCACAGACTCACAACGGACACCCGCAGACTCACAACAGACACCCGCAGACTCAGAACGGACACCCACAGACTCGCAACGGACACCCACAGACTCACAATGAACACCCACAGACTCACAACGGACACCCGCAGACTCACAATGAACACCCACAGATTCACAACGGACACCCGCAGACTCACAATGGACACCCACAGACTCACAACAGACACCCACAGACTCGCAACGGACACCAACAGACTCACAAGGAACACCCACAGACTCACAACGGACACCCGCAGACTCACAATGGACATCCACAGACTCACAACGGACACCCGCAGACTCACAACGGACACCCACAGACTCACAATGGACACCCACAGACTCACAACAGACACCCGCAGACTCACAACAGACACCCGCAGACTCAGAACAGACACCCACAGACTCACAACAGACACCCGCAGACTCGCAACGGACACCCACAGACTCGCAACAGACACCCACAGACTCGCAACAGACACCCACAGACTCACAACAGACACCCGCAGACTCAGAACAGACACCCACAGACACACAACGGACACAAGCAGACTCACAACGGACGCCGGAAGACTCACAACGGACACCCACAGACTCGCAACAGACACCCGCAGACTCAGAACGGACACCCACAGACTCACAACGGACACAAGCAGACTCACAACGGACGCCGGTAGACTCACAACATACGCCCACAGACTCACAAAGAGACCCATTAACGTGGAAAGGGACCAATCTATTTGGAAAGGGACCAAGGGAAGGCGCCCAACCGCCATCTTGCATAGGGAAGGCACCTAACCGCCATCTTACGTGGGGAAGGCGTCCAATCGCCATCCCACCCTACCTGCCCATTATAAATCCACCCCACCTGTCCATTATGAACCCACTCTACGTGCCCATTATAAACCCACTCTACCTGCCCATTATAAACCCACCCTACCTGTCCATTATAAACCCACTCTACCTGCGCATTATTAACCCACTCTACCTGCCCATTATAAACCCACCCTACCTGTCCATTATAAACCCACCCTACCTGTCCATTATAAACCCATCCTACCTGACCATTAAATACCCACCCTACCTGCCCATTATAAACCCACCCTACCTGCCAATTATAAACCCACCCTACCTGCCCATTGTAAACCCACCCTACCTGTTCATTATAAACCCACCCTACCTGCCCATTATAAACCCACCCTACCTATCCATTATGAACCCACCCTACCTGCCCATTATAAACCCACCCTACCTGCCCATTATAAACCCACCCTACCTGTCCATTATAACCCACCCTACCTGTCCATTATAAACCCACCCTACCTGCCCATTATAAACCCCAGTGACACGGCCAAGATGAACCCACCCTACCTGCCCATTATAAACCCACCCTACCTGTCCATTATAAACCCACCCTACCTGCCCATTATAAACCCACCCTACCTGTCCATTATAAACCCCAGTGACACGGCCAAGATGAACCCACCCTACCTGCCCATTATAAACCCCAGTGACACGGCCAAGATGAACCCAGACCCCACACGTCACTGACAATCGACGGCACCAGACCCCACAAAATCAACGTCCGCAAGGTCATCTCACGTCCCGGTGACTTTATGCACAATAACAACCCTCTTAGAAGAACACAACATTCTTACAATAATTATAATATTTACAATAATAACATTCAAAACTACGATATTATGTACAGAGCTATATATGATTAAATTATAACATTTTTTCTTAAACAAACTTCATGTGGCAGGGCCTAGACAGGCTTCTCGCCCAGTGCCTGCACCAGGCCTCCCTTCCCCCTCCCCATGTCCTGGAAACCGTGTGGCGAGGTCACTCCCTCCCTCATCCTCCTCCTTTGAGGACTGCCACCGGATGAAAACCAGCATGGGCTGGAGTCCCGGGGTAAGCAGGCCCTGGGTAGGCTACTGGGCTGAGTGTGTGGTGAGTGAGTGGTGGGCTGAGTGTGTGGTGAGTGCAGTCAGAGTGGCTGTGTCCAGTCCATGTCTGGGTTTCCACTCTTTCGTCTTCTGCCACAGCTGTTTCCCCACGGGAGTGTGTGGGGTGAGTGTGTGTGTGTGGTGAGTGTGTGTGGTGAGTGTGTGTGTGTGTGGTGAGTGTGTGTGTGGGGTGAGTGTGTGTGTGGGGTGAGTGTGTGTGGGGTGAGTGTGTGTGTGTGTGGGGTGTGTGTGTGTGTGTGTGGGGTGAGTGTGTGTGTGTGGGCTGGGTGTGTGTGGCTGGGTGTGTGTGGTGAGTGTGGTGTTACGGGGTGAGTGGGTGGTGCGTGCGGTGGTGGTGCTGCTCGTGGTGGTGGATGGCACCGACTCCACCACCACCACCACGCCGCTACTCTGCCGTGGGCCGTCCACCACACAGCAGCAGGCGGCCGAAGAGCGACCGGAGTGAGCGGAGCGCCCTGCCCAGTTGGGCCAAGCCCCCTCGCTTCCTCTTCTTCTTCTCCTCCTCCTCCTCCTTCTTCTGCTGTTGCCGCATCTCCACCTCCTCCATCTTCTCCATCTTCTCCTTGTTCTCTTCTGTCTCCTCCTCCAACTCCTTCGTCTCGACCTCTTGCACCACGGCCACCACCACCACCTCCTTCTCCTCCTCCTTCTCCTCATCCGTCTCCTCCTCCACCTCCTCCACCTCCTTCTCCTCCATCTTCTCGTCCTTCTCCTCCTTCTCCTCCTCCGTCTTCTCCTCCTCCTCCATCTTGTCCTCGTTCACTTCCATCTTCACCACCTTCGTCTCGACCTCTTGCACCACCACGACCACCACCTTCTCCACCTCCTCCTCTGTCTCCTCATCACCCCCCTCCTCCTCACATTTGTTCTCCTGCTCCTCATTCTCATCCTTTTCCTCATCCCCCGTTTCCTCCTCTATCTCCTCATCCATCTCATCCTCATCCAACTCCTCCTCCTCCATCGCCTCCTCCGCCTCCTCGTCCTCCTCCATCTCCTCCTCATCCTCCGTCTCCTCCTCCTCGTCCTCATCCTCCTCCTCATCCTCCTCATCCTCATCCTCCTCATCCTCATCTTCCTCATCCTCCTCCTCATCCTCCTCATCCTCCTCCTCCTCCTCCTCATCCTCCTCATCCTCATCCTCCTCATCCTCATCCTCCTCCTCGTCCTCGTCCTCCTCCATCTCCTCCTCATCCTCCTCCTTCTCCTCCTCCTCCTGCTCCTCCTCCTCCCCCTCCTCATCGGAGGAGGAGGATGATGATGATGATGGGAGCCTCTTCTCCGGCTGAGCTCTGTGGAGAGAGAGGCAGCAACACCACAGCACCACCACGTCAGCATCGCGCGACTACGGCCAGAGGTCACAGTCGGTCCCCACCCCCAGGAGTGGACTTGCCCATCACGAGTTTCTACAGACTCATAGACACCCACAGAGATTCACAGAGACCCATACTCATAGAGACCCATACTCATAGAGACCCATGCTCATAGAGACCCATACTCATAAACACCCACAGAGATTCACAGAGACCCATACTCATAGAGACCCACAGAGACTCACAGAGACCCATACTCATAGAGACCCATACTCATAGAGACCCGCAGAGACTCACAGAGACCCATACTCATAGAAACCCACAGAGACTCACAGAGGCCCATACTCATAGAGACCCATACCCATAGAGACCCACAGAGACTCATAGAGACCTATACTCATAGAGATCAGCAGAGACCCATACACACAGAGACCCATACTCATAGAGACCCACAGAGACTCACAGAGACCCATACTCATAGAGACCAGCAGAGACCCATACACACAGAGACCCATACACATAGAGACCCATACTCATAGAGACCCACAGAGACTCACAGAGACCCATACTCATAGAGACCCATACCCATAGAGACCCACAGAGACTCACAGAGACCCATACTCATAGAGACCCACAGAGACTCACAGAGACCCATACTCATAGAGACCCACAGAGACTCACAGAGACCCATACTCATAGAGACCAGCAGAGACCCACAGAGACCCATACTCATAGAGACCCATACTCATAGAGACCCACCGAGACTCACAGAGACCCATACTCATAGAGACCCACCGAGACTCACAGAGACCCATACTCATAGAGACCCACAGAGACTCACAGCGACCCATACTCATAGAGACCAGCAGAGACCCATACTCATAGAGACTCACAGAGACTCACAGAGACTCATACTCATAGAGACCAGCAGAGACCCATACACACAGAGACCCATACTCATAGAGACCCACAGAGACTCACAGAGACCCATACTCATGGAGACCCATACTCATAGAGACCCACAGAGACTCACAGAGACCCATACTCATAGAGACCCACAGAAACTCACAGAGACCCATACTCACAGAGACCCATACTTTTAGAGACCCATACACATACAGAGACACACAGAGACCCATACACACAGAGACCCATACACACAGAGACTCATAGAGACTCATAGAGACCCACAGAGACCCATACACACACAGAGAGCCTCACCGTGGCTTCACAGCTCTGGGGAGGGCCCGGCTGGTGGTGGGGAGAGCCCGGCTGGTGGTGGGGAGGGCCCGGCTGGTGGTGGGGAGGGCATGGCTGGTGGTGGGGAGGGCCCGGCTGGTGGTGGGGAGGGCCCGGCTGGTGGTGGGGAGGTCGTCGCTGGGGCTGGCGGTGTCGTCGCTCTGGAGCCAGCCGTGAGCCAGCGCCTGCTCCGGTGTCATGCGGAGTTCCGGATCCCAGCTAGGGTGAGGGGGGGCACGGAGGGGGGTGAGGGGGGGCACGGAGGGGGTTAGGGGGGGCACGGAGGGGGGGGGGAAGGACAAGAAGGGGGGTGAGGCGGGGTGAGGATATGACGTTCGCTAGACGTACGTCACGTTCCGATCTGATCGTGTCTGTACGTGTGTGTCTGTACGTGTGTGTGTGTACGTGTGTGTGTGTACGTGTGTGTCTGTACGTGTGTGTGTGTGTACGTGTGTGTGTGTACGTGTGTGTCTGTACGTGTGTGTGTACGTGTGTGTGTGTACGTGTGTGTGTACGTGTGTATCTGTACGTGTGTGTGTACGTGTGTGTAGGTCCGTCCGGCAAAACAACCCCCTACCTCCTCGTGGTGCCGGACGGGCAACTCTGCCGTGGACAGTGCTGTGGGGGGAGGTCCAATTTCGATTGGCTCCTCCCCTCATGGCATCTGTGTCCACCACAGGGTCTAAACGGGAGCTCTGGACGGGTGCGAGGGGCTGGTAACCCCTCCACCTTCAATTAATTACCACTAAACCGCGAATTAAGTATATAGCTAATAAGCTTGTGCCGGAGGCCCCGGGGGGCCAGGCGTCTATGACGTCTCCTGGCCAAACCCCAATTGGCGGAGCCAGGAGATTGAATATCTACCCTCGGGGCTCCTCCAGAAACAACGAAAAACCACTACGGGTGGCAACGTGGAATGTTCGAACGCTCACTGCGGAGGAGAGGCTGCCACTCCTCTGTCGGGAGCTGGACCGGTACCGCCTGGATCTCTGTGGCATTCAGGAGGTCCGGTGGACCGGTTCTGGCTCCTGCCACCATGATGGGTGGACAGTCCTCTACTCGGGGCAGCAGACTGCCAAACAACAGGATGTGGCTCTTCTGTTGAACAAAAGAACGAAGGGGGCGTGGGAGCGTGGCGGTGAGGTGTGGGAAGCTGTAAGCCCCAGGCTACTTTGGGCTCGCCTTCCCATCAACCGGAGGCGAGGAATGGTGGTCGTGGTTACTTATGCCCCCACCGAAGATGAACATCCGTGAAAGGATGCAGGCAAAGCCAATGAGTCAGATGCCTTCTATGACCTCCTGTCACAGGTGCTGGCTAAAGTGGCCCCTCGGGATAGAGTCATCATGTTGGGTGACTTCAATGGCCGAGTTGGTCATGATGCTGGCACCTGGTCTGGAGTGATTGAAGGGCATGGGCCAGATCAGCTCAATAACAACGGTAGGAGGCTGCTAGATTTTTGTGCAGCCCATGGGCTTGTAATTACCAACACGCTGTTCTGGCATCGGCGCATCCACACAACATCATGGATGCATGCCGGGTCCAAGCAAGAACATCTGCTGGACTACATAGTTACGGACCAGCGGATGCGAGCCCATGTCCTTGACACCAGGATCTACCGTGGAGCTGATCTGCCCTCTGACCATTGACTAGTCATATGTAAGATGCGCCTGCCATTCTTCCACTCCGGTGGTGGGTGTACACCCAGGACCCCATGCCAAACTAAAGTGGCCTGGTCTCAGTTATCTGATGAAAGTTGCAAGCGAGAATTTAATCATCGCTTGCGGCTGGGATTGGCATCGTCCCCGACTCCTCCTGATGTCGAGGGGAAATGGGCGAGGTTTAGGACTGTGACTCATGCAGCTGCAATGGCTGCTTTGGGTACGCGGTCCAGACCTCCCCAGAGACCCTGGCTGACAGAGAAGGTGTTCAGGATGGTTGAGAAAAAACGACAGGCCCACTGTCATCGGCTACAGAATCCCACGTCAGAGAATGAGGAGGCTTACCGCAGCCTTCGCTCGGAGGTTCGGAGAGCCGTGAGGCGCTGCAAGGATGGGTGGTGGTCGCGGGTTGCTGAGGAGATGGAGTCTGTCTCCGTGGCCCGTGATCACAAATCTCTATTTAACTCCATCAAAAAAGTAACCTGCAGCGCCACACCTATTACCATCATTAGGGGAAAAAACGGTGATCTAATCTCCAACCCCCAGGAATAGGTTTGCAGATTTGCTGGGCATTTCTGTGAGGTCCTGGGGGAGGGAAAATCCCTCAGCCAGGAAAACATCGTGGCACAAAGTGAGGATGACCCTGCTGAGGCTGCGGTGCCTCAAATATTGGAAGAAGTCACCCCCTGTGAGTGGCTGGCTGAGGTGCCATCTGTTGAGGAAGTACTGAAGGCGATCCGGAGTCTGAGACCAGGAAAGGCAGCGGGCAGAGATGATCTCCCATGCGAAATGCTGAGGGAGGGTGGCGTTTGTGCACAGACTGCCCTATATGACATCATAACAACAGTCTGGACCACTGGACGGGTTCCGCAGGATTGGAAGGATGCCCTGGTAGTCCCCCTTTTTAAGAAGGGGGACCGCACAGACTGTAACAACTACAGGGGCATCTCACTCCTCAGTGTGCCGGGAAAGGTCCTGGCAAGGATTATTCAGCATCGCCTTGCCAGGCACGCTGAGGAGAGGCTTGCGGAGCCCCAATGTGGTTTCAGGAAAGGGCGGTCCTGCACAGATGCCATATTTTCTGTCCGTCTGCTACAGCAGAGGTGTAGGGAATTCCAACAAGACCTACATCTCTGCTTTATTGACCTGGTCAAGGCCTATGATACCATCAGTAGGCCTGGGCTCTGGGTTGTTCTTCGTGCTTTTGGAGTACCTGACGCTCTGCTCACGATCATTAAGGACCTTCATGATGGTGAGCGGGCCCGGGTAAAACTACGTGGCCGGGAGTCAGAGCCATTACCTGTACACCTTGGGGTGCGACAGGGATGTCCTCTGGCTCCCACATTATTTAACATCTATTTTGACCACATAGTTCGTGAAGCCTTCAATAGCTGTACCGGGGGAATCTCTATATGGTACAGATATAATGGGAGGCTGATCGATGCCCGGGTGCGGTCAAGGGATGGCTCCGTATTGCTCAACCACGTTATGTATGCTGATGATTGGGTAATAGCTGCTCATTCAGAGGAGGAGTTGGAGACGCTGCTGCTGAGACTGGAGCGTACCACTAAGAGGTGGGGCCTTACCATCAGCCCCACCCAAACTAAGCACCTGCCTGGGTATTGTACCATCGGACACTCCACCCCCACAACTCCCAATCGGTGATGGGGCAGTTGTGGAGCGAGTGGAGAGTTTCCCATACCTGGGCAGTGTGCTTATGACCGGCTCCAGTTTAACAGCAGAGGTCTCACTCCGAATCAGTCGAGCGGCAATATCTTTTAATTGGTCGCGTAACGCTGTGTGGAAGCTACCTGGTCTCTCGCTCCGCACTAAGCTTCAGGTCTTCTCGGCCACCGTCATTCCCTCCCTTCTCTACGCTTGCGAAACGTGGACCCCCCTAATTGAACATCTTTGCCGGTTAGAAACATTTAGGCTGGCCTGCCTACGATCCATCTTGGGTTTAACCAGACTGGATTGTGTGAGGAGCTCACAAATCCTTGAAAGATCTGGGCAAGGTCCCATCGGTGAGCTCCTCCGGCGGGCAAGGCTGCGATGGCTGGGTCATGTAGCCCGCATGCCCAGCCACCGCATGCTGAAACAGCTTTTGTTCAGCCGGATTGAGGGGGCTAAACGGGCACGGCACGGGCTAGAGAAGAGATGGAGTGACGTGGTACAGGAGGACGTGGAGCTGAGTGGACTTGCTGATGACTGGTACCAGCGGTGTCAAGATCGGCCTCTGTGCAGGAGGCTCGTGAAGGACGCTACTGGGCAGTTGGAGGCAGTCGCCCTCCAACAACAACAGAGGGCGGAGGAGCGACGCTCACAACAACGAGCGGAGCGCCGGGTGGCTAAAGCACAGCAGGTTGGCACAGTAGGGGGCACAGGTGGTGCATCAGCCAGTCATCTCAGTCAGTCGACCTGTGGCACCTGGGTCTGCCCCGTGACCTCCTGCCAGCGGGCGGGCGTTCGACACTTCACGTGGCCTCAAGGTGCACATGGCCTGGCACAAGCGTCGTGGTGACATCACTGCCACTTAGTGGCGTGTGAGTGTGTGTACGTGTGTGTACGTGTTCGATTCCCGCTCACAGCCAACACCAGTGACTGCGATTATCTGAACAACCGGTCCTGGTCCTCCCCTCGGTCGACTCAGCCTCAAAAGAGTACCTGGTGCGGTGTGTAAACATCTCCAACCCTGAGACAAAGGCGGCCGGGCGTGGTGCTGGCCACCCACCCCCTCTGTGTGTGCCACAGCACCGGCCTTCATAGATGCTGCTACTCGCTACTACTAACAGCACTTGCCCCTACAGTCTGCTAGAGGCTACACGGGGGATTTTGTCTGTGTGTAGGTGCTGCTACTCGCTACTACTAACAGCACTTGCCCCTACAGCCTGCTAGAGGCTACATGGGGGATCTTTGTCTTTGTTCTTACTGTAGGCAGTTTCTGATAAAGTTCACGAGCTGAGCTCCACATCCCCACAGCACGAAATGCAGGGGAATGCTTCCCGGGTGACGCTTCGTGGCCGGGCAGAGAGGATGGCCGAATCGGTCTGCAGGAGAGCGAGAGAGACAGAGAGAGACACAGATAGACAGAGATAGAGAGATAGAGAGAGATGGATAGAGAGACAGGGAGAGAGACAGAGAGAGACAGAGAGATAGAGAGAGAGGCAGAGAGAGACAGAGACACAGAGAGAGACACATAAAGAGATAAAGAGAGAGACAGGGAGAGAGAGACAGACACACGCACAGTGTCACTAACCACCACGTCAACAACATATCAACTCACCCACCCACACCGACTCCCACCCACCCACTTACTCACCTAACTACCTATCCACTCAACCCACCTACCACCCGACCTATCCACCAACTCACCCACCCACCTACCCACCCACCAACCTATCGACCCACCTATCCATACTTGGGTTGCTTATCAACCCCAACCCAGGTCGTAATTGAGTGGGCCCAAACCCCAACCACCACCTCCTCCCTACCGCTCCCCCCAGGCCCCCCCCACCACCACACCACCACCATCGCCACCACCACATCAACAACACACCACACCACGACACCACCACCACTGAACCACCACCAACACAGCACCACCACCACACCACCACCACACCACCCTTCTACTCACCAAAGAAGTGCTCTTTGTTGCGAGATCTCTCCACCATTTCTTTTGGAGGCATGCCCAGGATCTGCACAACCATTTCAAGACAGCGACAAAGAGAGACACGCTTGTTACACGCATTTTACACGCATGTTACACGCGTGTTACACGCATGTTACACGCGTGTTACACAGAGAGACCCATAGAGATTCAGAGACATATAGAAACATAGGGACTCCTAGAGACCCATACATAGATGCATAGAGACCGACAGAGATTCAGAGACTCACATAGAACCATAGGGACTCACAGAAACCCATACAGAGACCCATAGAGACCCATAGACTTACATAGAACAATAGGGACTCACAGAGACCCATACATAGACCCATAGAGACCCATATACTTATATAGAACAATAAGGACTCACAGAGACCCATACAGAGACCCATAGAGACCCATATACTTACATAGAACAATAGGGACTCACAGAGACCCATACAGAGACCCATAGAGACCCATAGACTTACAAAGAACAAAAGGAACTCACAGAGACCCATACAGAGCACCTTGGAGATCTAGAGACTCATATAGAAGGACAGTGACCTACACAGGGACCCAAGCTACAGCTAAACTATTTTTCTTTAACCAGGTAAGGCGCCCACAGAGCTACGTAGCTATTTCTCATCGGCGGTATGGCAGAAAAAGATCTCTATGTGACATTGTCACATTGAGCATTATGGGTGCGTAGGTGGGTAGATAGGTGGGTAGGTTGGTAGGTGGGTGGGTGAGTGGGTAGGTGGGTAGATAGGTTGGTAGGTGGGTGGGTGTGTCGGTAGGTAGGTGGGTTGGTAGGTGGGTGGGTGAGTGGGTCGGTCGGTGGGTTTGGCGAGTCGGTGGGTCACTGGCTGGGTGACTGGCTGGGTAACTGCGTATTTGTCTGGGTGTCTGGCTGGGTGATTGGCTGGGTGACTTACTGGGTGACTGACTGGGTGACTGGTCAGGTGGCTGGCCGGGTGGCTGTGTGTCGGGCTGGGTGACTGGCTGGGTGACTGGCTGGGTGACTGGCTGGGTCACTGGCTGCGTGTCTGGCTGGGTGACTGGCTGGGTAACTGGTCAGGTGACTGGCTGGGTAACTGGCCAGGTGACTGGCTGGGTGACTAGCTGGGTGTCTAGCTGGGTGTCTGACTGGGTGACTGGCTGCGTGACTGGCTGGGTGTCTGACTGGGTGACTGGCTGGGTGTCTGACTGGGTGGCTGGCTGGGTGTCTGGCTGTGTGGCTGGCTGGGTGTCTGGCTGGGTGACTGGCTGGGTGGATGTCTGCGGGGCCGGTCTGGGCCAAGTCTCCCGCTTGAGGTGTCCCCCCCCCTTTCCCCCAAGGAGGCTCCCCGGTCACCTCGATGCAGCATGCCAGGTGGTCGTCGCGGCCGAAGGAGAGGAAGAGGTCCCTGCCGGTGGCCATCTTGGCGACGGTGCAGCCCAGGGACCACGTGTCCGCGGCGCAGGTGACCGGGTAGCCCAGCAGCACCTCGGGCGCCACGTAGACGAGGGTGCCTCCCACGTGCGAGGCTGTGCGGACGACGGCAAGCGACAGCGGCGGTGATGGTGAATGTGGACTGGGTACGTGCGCGTGTGTGGGGGGCGGTGGTGGGTGGGTGGGTGGGAGGAGAAACCCGCACACAGACACCCACACACCCACACACACACACCCACTCACACACCCACACACCCATAACCACACACCCACACACCCACACACCCACACCCACACACCCACACACCCACACACACACACAGACACCCACTACACACACCCACACACCCACACACACAGACACCCACACACACACCCACACACACACCCACACACCCACACACACCCACACACACAAGTGCAGGTGTATGAGGGTCACCACTCACGTGGACGGTCCACAAAGAAGCTGAAGCCAAAGTCGGTGACTCTGGCAACGCGGCTCGCGATGTTTTTCACCAGAATGTTGCCCTGGATGGGGAGCGAGCGGCAGGGAGAGAGAGGATTCACACTCAGCGGGGTCAAGGCGTCGAACACTCTCTAGGACTGTACGTCTATGTACGGTAACTACCTCTACTTATGAACGTTCAGCTTGCGAACTATCAGAGATACGAACCAAACCCAGTCCGTACGCTCCAGTTGCTGCTGTTCAGAACCGAGAGTTCATAAGTTCGATAGATGGCGGTCGTGGCATCTACATCTGCAGAACGTGAAGAACCAGTGGTAATCTACATCTGCTGAATGTGAAGAACCAGTGGCATCTACATCTGCAGAACGTGAATAACCAGTGGCATCTACATCTGCAGAACGTGAAGAACCAGTGGCATCTACATCTACAGAACGTGAAGAACCAGTGGAATCTGCATCTACAGAACGTGAAGGACCAGTGGCATCTACATCTACAGAACGTGAAGAACCAGTGGCATCTACATCTGCAGAACGTGAAGAACCAGTGGAATCTACATCTGCAGACCGTGAAGAACCAGTGGCATCTACATCTGTAGAACGTGAAGAACCAGTGGCATCTACATCTGTAGAACGTGAAGAACCAGTGGCATCTACATCTACAGAACGTGAAGAACCAGTGGCATCTGCGTCTACAGAACGTGAAGGACCAGTGGCATCTACATTTACAGAACGTGAAAAACCAATGGCGTCTAAATCTGCAGAACATGAAGAACCAGTGGCATCTATATCTGTAGAACGTGAAGAACCAGTGGCATCTGTGTCTACAGAACGTGAAGAACCAATGGCGTCTACATCTACAGAACGTGAAGAACCAGTGGCATCTTCTTCTACAGAACGTGAAGGACCAGTGGCATCTACATCTGCAGAACGTGAAGAACCAGTGGCATCTACATCTGTAGAACGTGACGAACCAGTGGCATCTACATCTGCAGAACGTGAAGAACCAGTGGCATCTACATCTACATCTACAGAACGTGGAGAACCAGTGGCATCTACATCTACAGAACGTGAAGAACCAGTGACATCTACATCTAAAGAACGTGAAGAACCAGTGGCATCTACGTCTACAGAATGTGAAGGACCAGTGGCATCTACAGAACGCGAAAAACCAGTGACATCTATATCTCCAGAACGTGAAGAACCAGTGGCATCTACATCTGTAGAACTTGACGAACCAGTGACATCAACATCTACAGAACGTGAAGAACCAGTGGCATATTCGTCTAAAGAATGTGAAGGACCAGTGGCATCTACATCTACAGAACGTGAAGAACCAGTGGCATCTACATCTACAGAAAGTGAAGAACCAGTGGCATCTACGTCTACAGAACGTGAAGGACCAGTGGCATCTGCGTCTACAGAATGTGAAGAACCAGTGGCATCTGCGTCTACAGAATGTGACGAACCAGTGGCTTCTACATCTACAGAATGTGAAGAAGCAGTGGCATCTACATCTGTAGAACGTGATGAACCAGTGGCATCTACATCTACAGAACGTGAAGAACCAGTGGCATCTTCATCTACATAACGTGAAGAACCAATGGCATATACATCTGCAGAACGTGAAGAACCAGTGGCATCTACATCTACAGAACGTAAAGAACCAGTGGCATCTTCGTCTACAGAACATGAAGGACCAGTGGCATCTACATCTGCAGAACGTGAAGAACCAGTGGCATCTACATCTTTAGAACGTGACGAACCAGTGGCATCTACATCTAGAGAACGTGAAGAACCAGTGGCATCTACATCTACAGAACGTGAAGAACTAGTGGCATCTACATATGCAGAACGTAAAGAACCAGAGGCATCTACATCTGTATAACGTGACGAACCAGTGGCATCTACATCTGCAAAACGTGAAGAACCAGTGGTATCTACATCTACAGAACGTGAAGGACCAGTGGCATCTACATCTACAGAGCGTGAAGAACCAGTGGCGTCTACATCTACAGAACGTGAAGAACCAGTGACATCTACATTTAAAGAACGTGAAGAACAAGTGGCATCTACGTCTACAGAATGTGAAGGACTAGTAGCATCTACATCTACAGAACGCGAAAAACCAGTGACATCTATATCTCCAGAACGTGAAGAACCAGTGGCATCTACATCTGTAGAACTTGACGAACCAGTGACATCTACATCTGAAGAACGTGAAGAACCAGTGGCATCTACATCTACAGAATGTGAAGGACCAGTGGCATCTACTTCTACAGAACGCAAAAAACCAGTGACATCTATATCTCTAGAAACGTGAAGAACCAGTGGCATCTACATCTGTAGAACTTGACGAACCAGTGACATCTACATCTACAGAACGTGAAGAACCAGTGGCATATTCGTCTACAGAATGTGAAGGATCAGTGGCATCTACGTCTACAGAACGTGAAAAACCAGTTGCATCTGCGTCTACAGAATGTGAAGAACCAGTGGCATCTGCGTCTACAGAATGTGAAGAACCAGTGGAATCTGCGTCTACAGAATGTAACGAACCAGTGGCATCTACATCTACAGAACGTAAAGAACCAGTGGCATCTTCGTCTACAGAACGTGAAGGACCAGTGGCATCTATATCTGCAGAACGTGAAGAACCAGTGGCATCTACATCTTTAGAACGTGACGAACCAGTGGCATCTACATCTGCAAAACGTGAAGAACCAGTGGTATCTACATCTACAGAACATGAAGGACCAGTGGTATCTACATCTACATAACGTCAAGAACCAGTGGCGTCTACATCTACAAAATGTGAAGAACCAGTGACATCTACATTTAAAGAACGTGAAGAACCAGTGGCATCTACGTCTACAGAATGTGAAGGACCAGTGGCATCTACATCTACAGAACGCGAAAAACCAGTGACATCTAAATCTCCAGAACGTGAAGAACCAGTGGCATCTACATCTGTAGAACTTGACGAACCAGTGACATCTACATCTGCAGAACGTGAAGAACCAATGGCATATTCCTCTACAGAATGTGAAGGACCAGTGGCATCTACATCTACAGAACGTGAAGAACCAGTGGCATCTACATCTACAGAAAGTGAAGAACCAGTGGCATCTACATCTACAGAAAGTGAAGAACCAGTGGCATCTACGTCTACAGAACGTGAAGGACCAGTGGCATCTGCGTCTACAGAATGTGAAGAACCAGTGGCATCTGCGTCTACAGAATGTAACGAACCAGTGGCTTCTACCTCTACAGAATGTGAAGAAGCAGTGGCATCTAAATCTACAGAACGTGAAGAACCAGTGGCATCTACATCTGTAGAACGTGAAGAACCAGTGGCATCTACGTCTACAGAATGTGAAGGACCAGTGACATCTACATCTAAAGAACGTGAAGAACCAGTGGCATCTACGTCTACAGAATGTGAAGGACCAGTGGCATCTACAGAACGCGAAAAACCAGTGACATCTATATCTCCAGAACCTGAAGAACCAGTGGCATCTACATCTGTAGAACTTGACGAACCAGTGACATCAACATCTACAGAACGTGAAGAACCAGTGGCATATTCGTCTAAAGAATGTGAAGGACCAGTGGCATCTACATCTACAGAACGTGAAGAACCAGTGGCATCTACATCTACAGAAAGTGAAGAACCAGTGGCATCTACGTCTACAGAACGTGAAGGACCAGTGGCATCTGCGTCTACAGAATGTGAAGAACCAGTGGCATCTGCGTCTACAGAATGTGACGAACCAGTGGCTTCTACATCTACAGAATGTGAAGAAGCAGTGGCATCTACATCTGTAGAACGTGATGAACCAGTGGCATCTACATCTACAGAACGTGAAGAACCAGTGGCATCTTCATCTACATAACGTGAAGAACCAATGGCATATACATCTGCAGAACGTGAAGAACCAGTGGCATCTACATCTACAGAACGTAAAGAACCAGTGGCATCTTCGTCTACAGAACATGAAGGACCAGTGGCATCTACATCTGCAGAACGTGAAGAACCAGTGGCATCTACATCTTTAGAACGTGACGAACCAGTGGCATCTACATCTAGAGAACGTGAAGAACCAGTGGCATCTACATCTACAGAACGTGAAGAACTAGTGGCATCTACATATGCAGAACGTAAAGAACCAGAGGCATCTACATCTGTATAACGTGACGAACCAGTGGCATCTACATCTGCAAAACGTGAAGAACCAGTGGTATCTACATCTACAGAACGTGAAGGACCAGTGGCATCTACATCTACAGAGCGTGAAGAACCAGTGGCGTCTACATCTACAGAACGTGAAGAACCAGTGACATCTACATTTAAAGAACGTGAAGAACAAGTGGCATCTACGTCTACAGAATGTGAAGGACTAGTAGCATCTACATCTACAGAACGCGAAAAACCAGTGACATCTATATCTCCAGAACGTGAAGAACCAGTGGCATCTACATCTGTAGAACTTGACGAACCAGTGACATCTACATCTGAAGAACGTGAAGAACCAGTGGCATCTACATCTACAGAATGTGAAGGACCAGTGGCATCTACTTCTACAGAACGCAAAAAACCAGTGACATCTATATCTCTAGAAACGTGAAGAACCAGTGGCATCTACATCTGTAGAACTTGACGAACCAGTGACATCTACATCTACAGAACGTGAAGAACCAGTGGCATATTCGTCTACAGAATGTGAAGGATCAGTGGCATCTACGTCTACAGAACGTGAAAAACCAGTTGCATCTGCGTCTACAGAATGTGAAGAACCAGTGGCATCTGCGTCTACAGAATGTGAAGAACCAGTGGAATCTGCGTCTACAGAATGTAACGAACCAGTGGCATCTACATCTACAGAACGTAAAGAACCAGTGGCATCTTCGTCTACAGAACGTGAAGGACCAGTGGCATCTATATCTGCAGAACGTGAAGAACCAGTGGCATCTACATCTTTAGAACGTGACGAACCAGTGGCATCTACATCTGCAAAACGTGAAGAACCAGTGGTATCTACATCTACAGAACATGAAGGACCAGTGGTATCTACATCTACATAACGTCAAGAACCAGTGGCGTCTACATCTACAAAATGTGAAGAACCAGTGACATCTACATTTAAAGAACGTGAAGAACCAGTGGCATCTACGTCTACAGAATGTGAAGGACCAGTGGCATCTACATCTACAGAACGCGAAAAACCAGTGACATCTAAATCTCCAGAACGTGAAGAACCAGTGGCATCTACATCTGTAGAACTTGACGAACCAGTGACATCTACATCTGCAGAACGTGAAGAACCAATGGCATATTCCTCTACAGAATGTGAAGGACCAGTGGCATCTACATCTACAGAACGTGAAGAACCAGTGGCATCTACATCTACAGAAAGTGAAGAACCAGTGGCATCTACATCTACAGAAAGTGAAGAACCAGTGGCATCTACGTCTACAGAACGTGAAGGACCAGTGGCATCTGCGTCTACAGAATGTGAAGAACCAGTGGCATCTGCGTCTACAGAATGTAACGAACCAGTGGCTTCTACCTCTACAGAATGTGAAGAAGCAGTGGCATCTAAATCTACAGAACGTGAAGAACCAGTGGCATCTACATCTGTAGAACGTGATGAACTAGTGGCATCTACATCTACAGAACGTGAAGAACCAGTGGCATCTTCATCTACATAACGTGAAAAACCAGTGGCATATACATCTGCAGAATGTGAAGAACCAGTGTCATCTACATCTACAGTACGTGAAGAACCAGTGGCATCTTCGTCTACAGAACGTGAAGAACCAGTGGCATCTACATCTGTAGAACTTGACGAACCAGTGACATCTACATCTAAAGAACGTGAAGAACCAGTGGCATCTACATCTACAGAATGTGAAGGACCAGTGGCATCTACTTCTACAGAACGCAAAAAACCAGTGACATCTATATCTCTAGAAACGTGAAGAACCAGTGGCATCTACATCTGTAGAACTTGACGAACCAGTGACATCTACATCTACAGAACGTGAAGAACCAGTGGCATATTCGTCTACAGAATGTGAAGGATCAGTGGCATCTACGTCTACAGAACGTGAAAAACCAGTTGCATCTGCGTCTACAGAATGTGAAGAACCAGTGGCATCTGCGTCTACAGAATGTGAAGAACCAGTGGAATCTGCGTCTACAGAATGTAACGAACCAGTGGCATCTACATCTACAGAACGTAAAGAACCAGTGGCATCTTCGTCTACAGAACGTGAAAGACCAGTGGCATCTATATCTGCAGAACGTGAAGAACCAGTGGCATCTACATCTGTAGAACGTGAAGAACCAGTGGCATCTACATCTACAGAACGTGAAGAACCAGTGGCATCTGCGTCTACAGAACGTGAAGGACCAGTGGCATCTACATTTACAGAACGTGAAAAACCAATGGCGTCTAAATCTGCAGAACATGAAGAACCAGTGGCATCTATATCTGTAGAACGTGAAGAACCAGTGGCATCTGTGTCTACAGAACGTGAAGAACCAATGGCGTCTACATCTACAGAACGTGAAGAACCAGTGGCATCTTCTTCTACAGAACGTGAAGGACCAGTGGCATCTACATCTGCAGAACGTGAAGAACCAGTGGCATCTACATCTGTAGAACGTGACGAACCAGTGGCATCTACATCTGCAGAACGTGAAGAACCAGTGGCATCTACATCTACATCTACAGAACGTGGAGAACCAGTGGCATCTACATCTACAGAACGTGAAGAACCAGTGACATCTACATCTAAAGAACGTGAAGAACCAGTGGCATCTACGTCTACAGAATGTGAAGGACCAGTGGCATCTACAGAACGCGAAAAACCAGTGACATCTATATCTCCAGAACGTGAAGAACCAGTGGCATCTACATCTGTAGAACTTGACGAACCAGTGACATCAACATCTACAGAACGTGAAGAACCAGTGGCATATTCGTCTAAAGAATGTGAAGGACCAGTGGCATCTACATCTACAGAACGTGAAGAACCAGTGGCATCTACATCTACAGAAAGTGAAGAACCAGTGGCATCGACGTCTACAGAACGTGAAGGACCAGTGGCATCTGCGTCTACAGAATGTGAAGAACCAGTGGCATCTGCGTCTACAGAATGTGACGAACCAGTGGCTTCTACATCTACAGAATGTGAAGAAGCAGTGGCATCTACATCTGTAGAACGTGATGAACCAGTGGCATCTACATCTACAGAACGTGAAGAACCAGTGGCATCTTCATCTACATAACGTGAAGAACCAATGGCATACACATCTGCAGAACGTGAAGAACCAGTGGCATCTACATCTACAGAACGTAAAGAACCAGTGGCATCTTCGTCTACAGAACATGAAGGACCAGTGGCATCTACATCTGCAGAACGTGAAGAACCAGTGGCATCTACATCTTTAGAACGTGACGAACCAGTGGCATCTACATCTAGAGAACGTGAAGAACCAGTGGCATCTACATCTACAGAACGTGAAGAACTAGTGGCATCTACATATGCAGAACGTAAAGAACCAGAGGCATCTACATCTGTATAACGTGACGAACCAGTGGCATCTACATCTGCAAAACGTGAAGAACCAGTGGTATCTACATCTACAGAACGTGAAGGACCAGTGGCATCTACATCTACAGAGCGTGAAGAACCAGTGGCGTCTACATCTACAGAACGTGAAGAACCAGTGACATCTACATTGAAAGAACGTGAAGAACAAGTGGCATCTACGTCTACAGAATGTGAAGGACTAGTAGCATCTACATCTACAGAACGCGAAAAACCAGTGACATCTATATCTCCAGAACGTGAAGAACCAGTGGCATCTACATCTGTAGAACTTGACGAACCAGTGACATCTACATCTAAAGAACGTGAAGAACCAGTGGCATCTACATCTACAGAATGTGAAGGACCAGTGGCATCTACTTCTACAGAACGCAAAAAACCAGTGACATCTATATCTCTAGAAACGTTAAGAACCAGTGGCATCTACATCTGTAGAACTTGACGAACCAGTGACATCTACATCTACAGAACGTGAAGAACCAGTGGCATATTCGTCTACAGAATGTGAAGGATCAGTGGCATCTACGTCTACAGAACGTGAAAAACCAGTTGCATCTGCGTCTACAGAATGTGAAGAACCAGTGGCATCTGCGTCTACAGAATGTGAAGAACCAGTGGAATCTGCGTCTACAGAATGTAACGAACCAGTGGCATCTACATCTACAGAACGTAAAGAACCAGTGGCATCTTCGTCTACAGAACGTGAAGGACCAGTGGCATCTATATCTGCAGAACGTGAAGAACCAGTGGCATCTACATCTTTAGAACGTGACGAACCAGTGGCATCTACATCTGCAAAACGTGAAGAACCAGTGGTATCTACATCTACAGAACATGAAGGACCAGTGGTATCTACATCTACATAACGTCAAGAACCAGTGGCGTCTACATCTACAAAATGTGAAGAACCAGTGACATCTACATTTAAAGAACGTGAAGAACCAGTGGCATCTACGTCTACAGAATGTGAAGGACCAGTGGCATCTACATCTACAGAACGCGAAAAACCAGTGACATCTAAATCTCCAGAACGTGAAGAACCAGTGGCATCTACATCTGTAGAACTTGACGAACCAGTGACATCTACATCTGCAGAACGTGAAGAACCAATGGCATATTCCTCTACAGAATGTGAAGGACCAGTGGCATCTACATCTACAGAACGTGAAGAACCAGTGGCATCTACATCTACAGAAAGTGAAGAACCAGTGGCATCTACATCTACAGAAAGTGAAGAACCAGTGGCATCTACGTCTAAAGAACGTGAAGGACCAGTGGCATCTGCGTCTACAGAATGTGAAGAACCAGTGGCATCTGCGTCTACAGAATGTAACGAACCAGTGGCTTCTACCTCTACAGAATGTGAAGAAGCAGTGGCATCTAAATCTACAGAACGTGAAGAACCAGTGACATCTACATCTACAGAACGTGAAGAACCAGTGGAATCTGCATCTACAGAACGTGAAGGACCAGTGGCATCTACATCTACAGAACGTGAAGAACCAGTGGCATCTACATCTGCAGAACGTGAAGAACCAGTGGCATCTACATCTGCAGACCGTGAAGAACCAGTGGCATCTACATCTGTAGAACATAAAGAACCAGTGGCATCTACATCTGTAGAACGTGAAGAACCAGTGGCATCTACATCTACAACACGTGAAGAACTAGTGGCATCTGCGTCTACAGAACGTGAAGGACCAGTTGCATCTATATCTGTAGAACGTGAAGAACCAGTGGCATCTGTGTCTACAGAACGTGAAGGACCAGTGGCATCTACATCTGCAGAACGTGAAGAACCAGTGGCATCTACATCTGTAGAACGTGACGAACCGTTGGCATCTACATCTGCAGAACGTGAAGAACCAGTGGCATCTACATCTACATCTACAGAACGTGGAGAACCAGCGGCATCTACATCTGCAGAACGTGAAGAACCAGTGGCATCTACGTCTACAGAATGTGAAGGACCAGTGGCATCTACTTCTACAGAACGCGAAAAACCAGTGACATCTATATCTCCAGAACGTGAAGAACCAGTGGCATTTACATCTGTAGAACTTGACGAACCAGTAACATCTACATCTACAGAACGTGAAGAAGCAGTGGCATATTCGTCTACAGAATGTGAAGGACCAGTGGCATCTACAGCTACAGAACGTGAAGAACCAGTGGCATCTACATCTACAGAAAGTGAAAAACCAGTGTCATCTACATCTGCAGAACGTGAAGAACCAATGGCATATTCGTCTACAGATTGTGAAGGACCAGTGGCATCTACATCTACAGAACGTGAAGAACCAGTGGCATCTACATCTACAGAAAGTGAAGAACCAGTGGCATCTACATCTACAGAAAGTAAAGAACCAGTGGCATCTACGTCTACAGAACGTGAAGGACCAGTGGCATCTGCGTCTACAGAATGTGAAGAAGCAGTGGCATCTAAATCTACAGAAAGTGAAGAACCAGTGGCATCTACATCTGTAGAACGTGATGAACCAGTGGCATCTACATCTACAGAACGTGAAGAACCAGTGGCATCTTCATCTACATAACGTGAAGAACCAGTGGCATATACATCTGCAGAACATGAAGAACCAGTGGCATCTTCGTCTACAGAACGTGAAGGAACAGTGGCATCTACATCTGCAGAACGTGAATAACCAGTGGCATCTACATCTACAGAACGTGAAGAACCAGTGGCATCTACTTCTGCAGAACGTGAAGAACCAGTGACATCTACATCTACAGAACGTGAAAAACCAGTGGAATCTGCATCGACAGAACGTGAAGGACCAGTGGCATCTACATTTACAGAACGTGAAAAACCAATGGCGTCTACATCTGCAGAACATGAAGAACCAGTGGCATATATATCTGTAGAACGTGAAGAACCAGTGGCATCTGTGTCTACAGAACGTGAAGGACCAGTGGCATCTACATCTGCAGAACGTTAAGAACCAGTGGCATCTACATCTGTAGAACGTGACGAACCGTTGGCATCTACATCTGCAGAACGTGAAGAACCAGTGGCATCTACATCTACAGAACGTTGAGAACCAGTGGCATCTACATCTGCAGAACGTGAAGAACCAGTGGCATATTCGTCTACAGAATGTGAAAGATCAGTGGCATCTACAGCTACAGAACGTGAAGAACCAGTGGCATCTACATCTACAGAAAGTGAAGAACCAGTGGCATCTACATCTGCAGAACGTGAAGAATCAATGGCATATTCGTCTACAGAATGTGAAGGACCAGTGGCATCTACATCTACAGAACGTGAAGAACCAGTGGCATCTACATCTACAGAAAGTGAAGAACCAGTGGCATCTACATCTAAAGAAAGTGTAGAACCAGTGGCATCTACGTCTACAGAACGTGAATGACCAGTGGCATCTGCGTCTACAGAATGTGAAGAACCAGTGGCATCTGCGTCTACAGAATGTAACGAACCAGTGGCTTCTACATCTACAGAATGTGAAGAACCAGTGGCGTCTACATCTACAGAACGTGAAGAACCAGTGATATCTACATCTGCAGACCGTGAAGAACCAGTGGCATCTACATCTGTAGAACGTGAAGAACCAGTGGCATCTACATCTACAGAACGTGAAGAACCAGTGATATCTACATCTAAAGAACGTGAAGAACCAGTGGCATCTACGTCTACAGAATGTGAAGGACCAGTGGCATCTACTTCTACAGAAGACGAAAAACCAGTGACATCTATATCTCCAGAACGTGAAGAACCAGTGGCATCAACATCTGTAGAACTTGACGAACCAGTGACATCTACATCTACAGAACGTGAAGAACCAGTGGCATATTCGTCTACAGAATGTGAAGGATCAGTGGCATCTACAGCTACAGAAAGTGAAGAACCAGTGGCATCTACATCTGCAGAACGTGAAGAACCAATGGCATATTCGTCTACAGAATGTGAAGAACCAATGGCATATTCGTCTACAGAATGTGAAGGACCAGTGGCATCTACATCTACAGAACGTGAAGAACCAGTGGCATCTACATCTACAGAAAGTGAAGAACCAGTGGCATCTACATCTAAAGAAAGTGAAGAACCAGTGGCATCTACGTCTACAGAACGTGAAGGACCAGTGGCATCTGCGTCTACAGAATGTGAAGAAGCAGTGGCATCTAAATCTTTAGAACGTGACGAACCAGTGGCATCTACATCTAGAGAACGTGAAGAACCAGTGGCATCTACATCTACAGAACGTGAAGAACTAGTGGCATCTACATATGCAGAACGTAAAGAACCAGAGGCATCTACATCTGTATAACGTGACGAACCAGTGGCATCTACATCTGCAAAACGTGAAGAACCAGTGGTATCTACATCTACAGAACGTGAAGGACCAGTGGCATCTACATCTACAGAGCGTGAAGAACCAGTGGCGTCTACATCTACAGAACGTGAAGAACCAGTGACATCTACATTTAAAGAACGTGAAGAACAAGTGGCATCTACGTCTACAGAATGTGAAGGACTAGTAGCATCTACATCTACAGAACGCGAAAAACCAGTGACATCTATATCTCCAGAACGTGAAGAACCAGTGGCATCTACATCTGTAGAACTTGACGAACCAGTGACATCTACATCTGAAGAACGTGAAGAACCAGTGGCATCTACATCTACAGAATGTGAAGGACCAGTGGCATCTACTTCTACAGAACGCAAAAAACCAGTGACATCTATATCTCTAGAAACGTGAAGAACCAGTGGCATCTACATCTGTAGAACTTGACGAACCAGTGACATCTACATCTACAGAACGTGAAGAACCAGTGGCATATTCGTCTACAGAATGTGAAGGATCAGTGGCATCTACGTCTACAGAACGTGAAAAACCAGTTGCATCTGCGTCTACAGAATGTGAAGAACCAGTGGCATCTGCGTCTACAGAATGTGAAGAACCAGTGGAATCTGCGTCTACAGAATGTAACGAACCAGTGGCATCTACATCTACAGAACGTAAAGAACCAGTGGCATCTTCGTCTACAGAACGTGAAGGACCAGTGGCATCTATATCTGCAGAACTTGAAGAACCAGTGGCATCTACATCTTTAGAACGTGACGAACCAGTGGCATCTACATCTGCAAAACGTGAAGAACCAGTGGTATCTACATCTACAGAACATGAAGGACCAGTGGTATCTACATCTACATAACGTCAAGAACCAGTGGCGTCTACATCTACAAAATGTGAAAAACCAGTGACATCTACATTTAAAGAACGTGAAGAACCAGTGGCATCTACGTCTACAGAATGTGAAGGACCAGTGGCATCTACATCTACAGAACGCGAAAAACCAGTGACATCTAAATCTCCAGAACGTGAAGAACCAGTGGCATCTACATCTGTAGAACTTGACGAACCAGTGACATCTACATCTGCAGAACGTGAAGAACCAATGGCATATTCCTCTACAGAATGTGAAGGACCAGTGGCATCTACATCTACAGAACGTGAAGAACCAGTGGCATCTACATCTACAGAAAGTGAAGAACCAGTGGCATCTACATCTACAGAAAGTGAAGAACCAGTGGCATCTACGTCTACAGAACGTGAAGGACCAGTGGCATCTGCGTCTACAGAATGTGAAGAACCAGTGGCATCTGCGTCTACAGAATGTAACGAACCAGTGGCTTCTACCTCTACAGAATGTGAAGAAGCAGTGGCATCTAAATCTACAGAACGTGAAGAACCAGTGGCATCTACATCTGTAGAACGTGATGAACTAGTGGCATCTACATCTACAGAACGTGAAGAACCAGTGGCATCTTCATCTACATAACGTGAAAAACCAGTGGCATATACATCTGCAGAATGTGAAGAACCAGTGTCATCTACATCTACAGTACGTGAAGAACCAGTGGCATCTTCGTCTACAGAACGTGAAGAACCAGTGGCATCTACATCTGTAGAACTTGACGAACCAGTGACATCTACATCTAAAGAACGTGAAGAACCAGTGGCATCTACATCTACAGAATGTGAAGGACCAGTGGCATCTACTTCTACAGAACGCAAAAAACCAGTGACATCTATATCTCTAGAAACGTGAAGAACCAGTGGCATCTACATCTGTAGAACTTGACGAACCAGTGACATCTACATCTACAGAACGTGAAGAACCAGTGGCATATTCGTCTACAGAATGTGAAGGATCAGTGGCATCTACGTCTACAGAACGTGAAAAACCAGTTGCATCTGCGTCTACAGAATGTGAAGAACCAGTGGCATCTGCGTCTACAGAATGTGAAGAACCAGTGGAATCTGCGTCTACAGAATGTAACGAACCAGTGGCATCTACATCTACAGAACGTAAAGAACCAGTGGCATCTTCGTCTACAGAACGTGAAAGACCAGTGGCATCTATATCTGCAGAACGTGAAGAACCAGTGGCATCTACATCTGTAGAACGTGAAGAACCAGTGGCATCTACATCTACAGAACGTGAAGAACCAGTGGCATCTGCGTCTACAGAACGTGAAGGACCAGTGGCATCTACATTTACAGAACGTGAAAAACCAATGGCGTCTAAATCTGCAGAACATGAAGAACCAGTGGCATCTATATCTGTAGAACGTGAAGAACCAGTGGCATCTGTGTCTACAGAACGTGAAGAACCAATGGCGTCTACATCTACAGAACGTGAAGAACCAGTGGCATCTTCTTCTACAGAACGTGAAGGACCAGTGGCATCTACATCTGCAGAACGTGAAGAACCAGTGGCATCTACATCTGTAGAACGTGACGAACCAGTGGCATCTACATCTGCAGAACGTGAAGAACCAGTGGCATCTACATCTACATCTACAGAACGTGGAGAACCAGTGGCATCTACATCTACAGAACGTGAAGAACCAGTGACATCTACATCTAAAGAACGTGAAGAACCAGTGGCATCTACGTCTACAGAATGTGAAGGACCAGTGGCATCTACAGAACGCGAAAAACCAGTGACATCTATATCTCCAGAACGTGAAGAACCAGTGGCATCTACATCTGTAGAACTTGACGAACCAGTGACATCAACATCTACAGAACGTGAAGAACCAGTGGCATATTCGTCTAAAGAATGTGAAGGACCAGTGGCATCTACATCTACAGAACGTGAAGAACCAGTGGCATCTACATCTACAGAAAGTGAAGAACCAGTGGCATCTACGTCTACAGAACGTGAAGGACCAGTGGCATCTGCGTCTACAGAATGTGAAGAACCAGTGGCATCTGCGTCTACAGAATGTGACGAACCAGTGGCTTCTACATCTACAGAATGTGAAGAAGCAGTGGCATCTACATCTGTAGAACGTGATGAACCAGTGGCATCTACATCTACAGAACGTGAAGAACCAGTGGCATCTTCATCTACATAACGTGAAGAACCAATGGCATACACATCTGCAGAACGTGAAGAACCAGTGGCATCTACATCTACAGAACTTGACGAACCAGTAACATCTACATCTACAGAACGTGAAGAAGCAGTGGCATATTCGTCTACAGAATGTGAAGGACCAGTGGCATCTACAGCTACAGAACGTGAAGAACCAGTGGCATCTACATCTACAGAAAGTGAAGAACCAGTGTCATCTACATCTGCAGAACGTGAAGAACCAATGGCATATTCGTCTACAGAATGTGAAGGACCAGTGGCATCTACATCTACAGAACGTGAAGAACCAGTGGCATCTACATCTACAGAAAGTGAAGAACCAGTGGCATCTACATCTACAGAAAGTGAAGAACCAGTGGCATCTACGTCTACAGAACGTGAAGGACCAGTGGCATCTGCGTCTACAGAATGTGAAGAAGCAGTGGCATCTAAATCTACAGAAAGTGAAGAACCAGTGGCATCTACATCTGTAGAACGTGATGAACCAGTGGCATCTACATCTACAGAACGTGAAGAACCAGTGGCATCTTCATCTACATAACGTGAAGAACCAGTGGCATATACATCTGCAGAACATGAAGAACCAGTGGCATCTTCGTCTACAGAACGTGAAGGAACAGTGGCATCTACATCTGCAGAACGTGAATAACCAGTGGCATCTACATCTACAGAACGTGAAGAACCAGTGGCATCTACTTCTGCAGAACGTGAAGAACCAGTGACATCTACATCTACAGAACGTGAAAAACCAGTGGAATCTGCATCGACAGAACGTGAAGGACCAGTGGCATCTACATTTACAGAACGTGAAAAACCAATGGCGTCTACATCTGCAGAACATGAAGAACCAGTGGCATATATATCTGTAGAACGTGAAGAACCAGTGGCATCTGTGTCTACAGAACGTGAAGGACCAGTGGCATCTACATCTGCAGAACGTTAAGAACCAGTGGCATCTACATCTGTAGCACGTGACGAACCGTTGGCATCTACATCTGCAGAACGTGAAGAACCAGTGGCATCTACATCTACAGAACGTTGAGAACCAGTGGCATCTACATCTGCAGAACGTGAAGAACCAGTGGCATATTCGTCTACAAAATGTGAAGGATCAGTGGCATCTACAGCTACAGAACGTGAAGAACCAGTGGCATCTACATCTACAGAAAGTGAAGAACCAGTGGCATCTACATCTGCAGAACGTGAAGAATCAATGGCATATTCGTCTACAGAATGTGAAGGACCAGTGGCATCTACATCTACAGAACGTGAAGAACCAGTGGCATCTACATCTACAGAAAGTGAAGAACCAGTGGCATCTACATCTAAAGAAAGTGTAGAACCAGTGGCATCTACGTCTACAGAACGTGAATGACCAGTGGCATCTGCGTCTACAGAATGTGAAGAACCAGTGGCATCTGCGTCTACAGAATGTAACGAACCAGTGGCTTCTACATCTACAGAATGTGAAGAACCAGTGGCGTCTACATCTACAGAACGTGAAGAACCAGTGATATCTACATCTGCAGACCGTGAAGAACCAGTGGCATCTACATCTGTAGAACGTGAAGAACCAGTGGCATCTACATCTACAGAACGTGAAGAACCAGTGATATCTACATCTAAAGAACGTGAAGAACCAGTGGCATCTACGTCTACAGAATGTGAAGGACCAGTGGCATCTACTTCTACAGAAGACGAAAAACCAGTGACATCTATATCTCCAGAACGTGAAGAACCAGTGGCATCAACATCTGTAGAACTTGACGAACCAGTGACATCTACATCTACAGAACGTGAAGAACCAGTGGCATATTCGTCTACAGAATGTGAAGGATCAGTGGCATCTACAGCTACAGAAAGTGAAGAACCAGTGGCATCTACATCTGCAGAACGTGAAGAACCAATGGCATATTCGTCTACAGAATGTGAAGAACCAATGGCATATTCGTCTACAGAATGTGAAGGACCAGTGGCATCTACATCTACAGAACGTGAAGAACCAGTGGCATCTACATCTACAGAAAGTGAAGAACCAGTGGCATCTACATCTAAAGAAAGTGAAGAACCAGTGGCATCTACGTCTACAGAACGTGAAGGACCAGTGGCATCTGCGTCTACAGAATGTGAAGAAGCAGTGGCATCTGCGTCTACAGAATGTGAAGAACCAGTGGAATCTGCGTCTACAGAATGTAACGAACCAGTGGCATCTACATCTACAGAACGTAAAGAACCAGTGGCATCTTCGTCTACAGAACGTGAAAGACCAGTGGCATCTATATCTGCAGAACGTGAAGAACCAGTGGCATCTACATCTGTAGAACGTGAAGAACCAGTGGCATCTACATCTACAGAACGTGAAGAACCAGTGGCATCTGCGTCTACAGAACGTGAAGGACCAGTGGCATCTACATTTACAGAACGTGAAAAACCAATGGCGTCTAAATCTGCAGAACATGAAGAACCAGTGGCATCTATATCTGTAGAACGTGAAGAACCAGTGGCATCTGTGTCTACAGAACGTGAAGAACCAATGGCGTCTACATCTACAGAACGTGAAGAACCAGTGGCATCTTCTTCTACAGAACGTGAAGGACCAGTGGCATCTACATCTGCAGAACGTGAAGAACCAGTGGCATCTACATCTGTAGAACGTGACGAACCAGTGGCATCTACATCTGCAGAACGTGAAGAACCAGTGGCATCTACATCTACATCTACAGAACGTGGAGAACCAGTGGCATCTACATCTACAGAACGTGAAGAACCAGTGCCATCTACATCTAAAGAACGTGAAGAACCAGTGGCATCTACGTCTACAGAATGTGAAGGACCAGTGGCATCTACAGAACGCGAAAAACCAGTGACATCTATATCTCCAGAACGTGAAGAACCAGTGGCATCTACATCTGTAGAACTTGACGAACCAGTGACATCAACATCTACAGAACGTGAAGAACCAGTGGCATATTCGTCTAAAGAATGTGAAGGACCAGTGGCATCTACATCTACAGAACGTGAAGAACCAGTGGCATCTACATCTACAGAAAGTGAAGAACCAGTGGCATCTACGTCTACAGAACGTGAAGGACCAGTGGCATCTGCGTCTACAGAATGTGAAGAACCAGTGGCATCTGCGTCTACAGAATGTGACGAACCAGTGGCTTCTACATCTACAGAATGTGAAGAAGCAGTGGCATCTACATCTGTAGAACGTGATGAACCAGTGGCATCTACATCTACAGAACGTGAAGAACCAGTGGCATCTTCATCTACATAACGTGAAGAACCAATGGCATACACATCTGCAGAACGTGAAGAACCAGTGGCATCTACATCTACAGAACTTGACGAACCAGTAACATCTACATCTACAGAACGTGAAGAAGCAGTGGCATATTCGTCTACAGAATGTGAAGGACCAGTGGCATCTACAGCTACAGAACGTGAAGAACCAGTGGCATCTACATCTACAGAAAGTGAAGAACCAGTGTCATCTACATCTGCAGAACGTGAAGAACCAATGGCATATTCGTCTACAGAATGTGAAGGACCAGTGGCATCTACATCTACAGAACGTGAAGAACCAGTGGCATCTACATCTACAGAAAGTGAAGAACCAGTGGCATCTACATCTACAGAAAGTGAAGAACCAGTGGCATCTACGTCTACAGAACGTGAAGGACCAGTGGCATCTGCGTCTACAGAATGTGAAGAAGCAGTGGCATCTAAATCTACAGAAAGTGAAGAACCAGTGGCATCTACATCTGTAGAACGTGATGAGCCAGTGGGATCTACATCTACAGAACGTGAAGAACCAGTGGCATCTTCATCTACATAACGTGAAGAACCAGTGGCATATACATCTGCAGAACATGAAGAACCAGTGGCATCTTCGTCTACAGAACGTGAAGGAACAGTGGCATCTACATCTGCAGAACGTGAATAACCAGTGGCATCTACATCTACAGAACGTGAAGAACCAGTGGCATCTACTTCTGCAGAACGTGAAGAACCAGTGACATCTACATCTACAGAACGTGAAAAACCAGTGGAATCTGCATCGACAGAACGTGAAGGACCAGTGGCATCTACATTTACAGAACGTGAAAAACCAATGGCGTCTACATCTGCAGAACATGAAGAACCAGTGGCATATATATCTGTAGAACGTGAAGAACCAGTGGCATCTGTGTCTACAGAACGTGAAGGACCAGTGGCATCTACATCTGCAGAACGTTAAGAACCAGTGGAATCTACATCTGTAGAACGTGACGAACCGTTGGCATCTACATCTGCAGAACGTGAAGAACCAGTGGCATCTACATCTACAGAACGTTGAGAACCAGTGGCATCTACATCTGCAGAACGTGAAGAACCAGTGGCATATTCGTCTACAGAATGTGAAGGATCAGTGGCATCTACAGCTACAGAACGTGAAGAACCAGTGGCATCTACATCTACAGAAAGTGAAGAACCAGTGGCATCTACATCTGCAGAACGTGAAGAATCAATGGCATATTCGTCTACAGAATGTGAAGGACCAGTGGCATCTACATCTACAGAACGTGAAGAACCAGTGGCATCTACATCTACAGAAAGTGAAGAACCAGTGGCATCTACATCTAAAGAAAGTGTAGAACCAGTGGCATCTACGTCTACAGAACGTGAATGACCAGTGGCATCTGCGTCTACAGAATGTGAAGAACCAGTGGCATCTGCGTCTACAGAATGTAACGAACCAGTGGCTTCTACATCTACAGAATGTGAAGAACCAGTGGCGTCTACATCTACAGAACGTGAAGAACCAGTGATATCTACATCTGCAGACCGTGAAGAACCAGTGGCATCTACATCTGTAGAACGTGAAGAACCAGTGGCATCTACATCTACAGAACGTGAAGAACCAGTGATATCTACATCTAAAGAACGTGAAGAACCAGTGGCATCTACGTCTACAGAATGTGAAGGACCAGTGGCATCTACTTCTACAGAAGACGAAAAACCAGTGACATCTATATCTCCAGAACGTGAAGAACCAGTGGCATCAACATCTGTAGAACTTGACGAACCAGTGACATCTACATCTACAGAACGTGAAGAACCAGTGGCATATTCGTCTACAGAATGTGAAGGATCAGTGGCATCTACAGCTACAGAAAGTGAAGAACCAGTGGCATCTACATCTGCAGAACGTGAAGAACCAATGGCATATTCGTCTACAGAATGTGAAGAACCAATGGCATATTCGTCTACAGAATGTGAAGGACCAGTGGCATCTACATCTACAGAACGTGAAGAACCAGTGGCATCTACATCTACAGAAAGTGAAGAACCAGTGGCATCTACATCTAAAGAAAGTGAAGAACCAGTGGCATCTACGTCTACAGAACGTGAAGGACCAGTGGCATCTGCGTCTACAGAATGTGAAGAAGCAGTGGCATCTAAATCTTTAGAACGTGACGAACCAGTGGCATCTACATCTAGAGAACGTGAAGAACCAGTGGCATCTACATCTACAGAACGTGAAGAACTAGTGGCATCTACATATGCAGAACGTAAAGAACCAGAGGCATCTACATCTGTATAACGTGACGAACCAGTGGCATCTACATCTGCAAAACGTGAAGAACCAGTGGTATCTACATCTACAGAACGTGAAGGACCAGTGGCATCTACATCTACAGAGCGTGAAGAACCAGTGGCGTCTACATCTACAGAACGTGAAGAACCAGTGACATCTACATTTAAAGAACGTGAAGAACAAGTGGCATCTACGTCTACAGAATGTGAAGGACTAGTAGCATCTAC
This sequence comes from Petromyzon marinus, assembly GCF_048934315.1. Classification (NCBI taxonomy): domain Eukaryota; kingdom Metazoa; phylum Chordata; class Hyperoartia; order Petromyzontiformes; family Petromyzontidae; genus Petromyzon; species Petromyzon marinus. The sequence continues at coordinate 18,319,411 of NC_133725.1, read as the reverse complement.
ATCTACAGAACGCGAAAAACCAGTGACATCTATATCTCCAGAACGTGAAGAACCAGTGGCATCTACATCTGTAGAACTTGACGAACCAGTGACATCTACATCTGAAGAACGTGAAGAACCAGTGGCATCTACATCTACAGAATGTGAAGGACCAGTGGCATCTACTTCTACAGAACGCAAAAAACCAGTGACATCTATATCTCTAGAAACGTGAAGAACCAGTGGCATCTACATCTGTAGAACTTGACGAACCAGTGACATCTACATCTACAGAACGTGAAGAACCAGTGGCATATTCGTCTACAGAATGTGAAGGATCAGTGGCATCTACGTCTACAGAACGTGAAAAACCAGTTGCATCTGCGTCTACAGAATGTGAAGAACCAGTGGCATCTGCGTCTACAGAATGTGAAGAACCAGTGGAATCTGCGTCTACAGAATGTAACGAACCAGTGGCATCTACATCTACAGAACGTAAAGAACCAGTGGCATCTTCGTCTACAGAACGTGAAGGACCAGTGGCATCTATATCTGCAGAACGTGAAGAACCAGTGGCATCTACATCTTTAGAACGTGACGAACCAGTGGCATCTACATCTGCAAAACGTGAAGAACCAGTGGTATCTACATCTACAGAACATGAAGGACCAGTGGTATCTACATCTACATAACGTCAAGAACCAGTGGCGTCTACATCTACAAAATGTGAAGAACCAGTGACATCTACATTTAAAGAACGTGAAGAACCAGTGGCATCTACGTCTACAGAATGTGAAGGACCAGTGGCATCTACATCTACAGAACGCGAAAAACCAGTGACATCTAAATCTCCAGAACGTGAAGAACCAGTGGCATCTACATCTGTAGAACTTGACGAACCAGTGACATCTACATCTGCAGAACGTGAAGAACCAATGGCATATTCCTCTACAGAATGTGAAGGACCAGTGGCATCTACATCTACAGAACGTGAAGAACCAGTGGCATCTACATCTACAGAAAGTGAAGAACCAGTGGCATCTACATCTACAGAAAGTGAAGAACCAGTGGCATCTACGTCTACAGAACGTGAAGGACCAGTGGCATCTGCGTCTACAGAATGTGAAGAACCAGTGGCATCTGCGTCTACAGAATGTAACGAACCAGTGGCTTCTACCTCTACAGAATGTGAAGAAGCAGTGGCATCTAAATCTACAGAACGTGAAGAACCAGTGGCATCTACATCTGTAGAACGTGATGAACTAGTGGCATCTACATCTACAGAACGTGAAGAACCAGTGGCATCTTCATCTACATAACGTGAAAAACCAGTGGCATATACATCTGCAGAATGTGAAGAACCAGTGTCATCTACATCTACATTACGTGAAGAACCAGTGGCATCTTCGTCTACAGAACGTGAAGAACCAGTGGCATCTACATCTGTAGAACTTGACGAACCAGTGACATCTACATCTAAAGAACGTGAAGAACCAGTGGCATCTACATCTACAGAATGTGAAGGACCAGTGGCATCTACTTCTACAGAACGCAAAAAACCAGTGACATCTATATCTCTAGAAACGTGAAGAACCAGTGGCATCTACATCTGTAGAACTTGACGAACCAGTGACATCTACATCTACAGAACGTGAAGAACCAGTGGCATATTCGTCTACAGAATGTGAAGGATCAGTGGCATCTACGTCTACAGAACGTGAAAAACCAGTTGCATCTGCGTCTACAGAATGTGAAGAACCAGTGGCATCTGCGTCTACAGAATGTGAAGAACCAGTGGAATCTGCGTCTACAGAATGTAACGAACCAGTGGCATCTACATCTACAGAACGTAAAGAACCAGTGGCATCTTCGTCTACAGAACGTGAAAGACCAGTGGCATCTATATCTGCAGAACGTGAAGAACCAGTGGCATCTACATCTGTAGAACGTGAAGAACCAGTGGCATCTACATCTACAGAACGTGAAGAACCAGTGGCATCTGCGTCTACAGAACGTGAAGGACCAGTGGCATCTACATTTACAGAACGTGAAAAACCAATGGCGTCTAAATCTGCAGAACATGAAGAACCAGTGGCATCTATATCTGTAGAACGTGAAGAACCAGTGGCATCTGTGTCTACAGAACGTGAAGAACCAATGGCGTCTACATCTACAGAACGTGAAGAACCAGTGGCATCTTCTTCTACAGAACGTGAAGGACCAGTGGCATCTACATCTGCAGAACGTGAAGAACCAGTGGCATCTACATCTGTAGAACGTGACGAACCAGTGGCATCTACATCTGCAGAACGTGAAGAACCAGTGGCATCTACATCTACATCTACAGAACGTGGAGAACCAGTGGCATCTACATCTACAGAACGTGAAGAACCAGTGACATCTACATCTAAAGAACGTGAAGAACCAGTGGCATCTACGTCTACAGAATGTGAAGGACCAGTGGCATCTACAGAACGCGAAAAACCAGTGACATCTATATCTCCAGAACGTGAAGAACCAGTGGCATCTACATCTGTAGAACTTGACGAACCAGTGACATCAACATCTACAGAACGTGAAGAACCAGTGGCATATTCGTCTAAAGAATGTGAAGGACCAGTGGCATCTACATCTACAGAACGTGAAGAACCAGTGGCATCTACATCTACAGAAAGTGAAGAACCAGTGGCATCTACGTCTACAGAACGTGAAGGACCAGTGGCATCTGCGTCTACAGAATGTGAAGAACCAGTGGCATCTGCGTCTACAGAATGTGACGAACCAGTGGCTTCTACATCTACAGAATGTGAAGAAGCAGTGGCATCTACATCTGTAGAACGTGATGAACCAGTGGCATCTACATCTACAGAACGTGAAGAACCAGTGGCATCTTCATCTACATAACGTGAAGAACCAATGGCATACACATCTGCAGAACGTGAAGAACCAGTGGCATCTACATCTACAGAACGTAAAGAACCAGTGGCATCTTCGTCTACAAAACATGAAGGACCAGTGGCATCTACATCTGCAGAACGTGAAGAACCAGTGGCATCTACATCTTTAGAACGTGACGAACCAGTGGCATCTACATCTAGAGAACGTGAAGAACCAGTGGCATCTACATCTACAGAACGTGAAGAACTAGTGGCATCTACATATGCAGAACGTAAAGAACCAGAGGCATCTACATCTGTATAACGTGACGAACCAGTGGCATCTACATCTGCAAAACGTGAAGAACCAGTGGTATCTACATCTACAGAACGTGAAGGACCAGTGGCATCTACATCTACAGAGCGTGAAGAACCAGTGGCGTCTACATCTACAGAACGTGAAGAACCAGTGACATCTACATTTAAAGAACGTGAAGAACAAGTGGCATCTACGTCTACAGAATGTGAAGGACTAGTAGCATCTACATCTACAGAACGCGAAAAACCAGTGACATCTATATCTCCAGAACGTGAAGAACCAGTGGCATCTACATCTGTAGAACTTGACGAACCAGTGACATCTACATCTAAAGAACGTGAAGAACCAGTGGCATCTACATCTACAGAATGTGAAGGACCAGTGGCATCTACTTCTACAGAACGCAAAAAACCAGTGACATCTATATCTCTAGAAACGTTAAGAACCAGTGGCATCTACATCTGTAGAACTTGACGAACCAGTGACATCTACATCTACAGAACGTGAAGAACCAGTGGCATATTCGTCTACAGAATGTGAAGGATCAGTGGCATCTACGTCTACAGAACGTGAAAAACCAGTTGCATCTGCGTCTACAGAATGTGAAGAACCAGTGGCATCTGCGTCTACAGAATGTGAAGAACCAGTGGAATCTGCGTCTACAGAATGTAACGAACCAGTGGCATCTACATCTACAGAACGTAAAGAACCAGTGGCATCTTCGTCTACAGAACGTGAAGGACCAGTGGCATCTATATCTGCAGAACGTGAAGAACCAGTGGCATCTACATCTTTAGAACGTGACGAACCAGTGGCATCTACATCTACAAAACGTGAAGAACCAGTGGTATCTACATCTACAGAACATGAAGGACCAGTGGTATCTACATCTACATAACGTCAAGAACCAGTGGCGTCTACATCTACAAAATGTGAAGAACCAGTGACATCTACATTTAAAGAACGTGAAGAACCAGTGGCATCTACGTCTACAGAATGTGAAGGACCAGTGGCATCTACATCTACAGAACGCGAAAAACCAGTGACATCTAAATCTCCAGAACGTGAAGAACCAGTGGCATCTACATCTGTAGAACTTGACGAACCAGTGACATCTACATCTGCAGAACGTGAAGAACCAATGGCATATTCCTCTACAGAATGTGAAGGACCAGTGGCATCTACATCTACAGAACGTGAAGAACCAGTGGCATCTACATCTACAGAAAGTGAAGAACCAGTGGCATCTACATCTACAGAAAGTGAAGAACCAGTGGCATCGACGTCTAAAGAACGTGAAGGACCAGTGGCATCTGCGTCTACAGAATGTGAAGAACCAGTGGCATCTGCGTCTACAGAATGTAACGAACCAGTGGCTTCTACCTCTACAGAATGTGAAGAACCAGTGGCATCTTCATCTACATAACGTGAAAAACCAGTGGCATATACATCTGCAGAATGTGAAGAACCAGTGTCATCTACATCTACAGTACGTGAAGAACCAGTGGCATCTTCGTCTACAGAACGTGAAGGACCAGTGGCATCTACATCTGCAGAACGTGAAGAACCAGTGGCATCTACAGAACGTGAAGAACCAGTGGCATCTACTTCTGCAGAACGTGAAGAACCAGTGACATCTACATCTACAGAACGTGAAGAACCAGTGGAATCTGCATCTACAGAACGTGAAGGACCAGTGGCATCTACATCTACAGAACGTGAAGAACCAGTGGCATCTACATCTGCAGAACGTGAAGAACCAGTGGCATCTACATCTGCAGACCGTGAAGAACCAGTGGCATCTACATCTGTAGAACATAAAGAACCAGTGGCATCTACATCTGTAGAACGTGAAGAACCAGTGGCATCTACATCTACAACACGTGAAGAACTAGTGGCATCTGCGTCTACAGAACGTGAAGGACCAGTGGCATCTATATCTGTAGAACGTGATGAACTAGTGGCATCTACATCTACAGAACGTGAAGAACCAGTGGCATCTTCATCTACATAACGTGAAAAACCAGTGGCATATACATCTGCAGAATGTGAAGAACCAGTGTCATCTACATCTACAGTACGTGAAGAACCAGTGGCATCTTCGTCTACAGAACGTGAAGGACCAGTGGCATCTACATCTGCAGAACGTGAAGAACCAGTGGCATCTACAGAACGTGAAGAACCAGTGGCATCTACTTCTGCAGAACGTGAAGAACCAGTGACATCTACATCTACAGAACGTGAAGAACCAGTGGAATCTGCATCTACAGAACGTGAAGGACCAGTGGCATCTACATCTACAGAACGTGAAGAACCAGTGGCATCTACATCTGCAGAACGTGAAGAACCAGTGGCATCTACATCTGCAGACCGTGAAGAACCAGTGGCATCTACATCTGTAGAACATAAAGAACCAGTGGCATCTACATCTGTAGAACGTGAAGAACCAGTGGCATCTACATCTACAACACGTGAAGAACTAGTGGCATCTGCGTCTACAGAACGTGAAGGACCAGTGGCATCTATATCTGTAGAACGTGAAGAACCAGTGGCATCTGTGTCTACAGAACGTGAAGGACCAGTGGCATCTACATCTGCAGAACGTGAAGAACCAGTGGCATCTACATCTGCAGAACGTGAAGAACCAGTGGCATCTACATCTACATCTACAGAACGTGGAGAACCAGCGGCATCTACATCTGCAGAACGTGAAGAACCAGTGGCATCTACGTTTACAGAATGTGAAGGACCAGTGGCATCTACTTCTGCAGAACGCGAAAAACCAGTGACATCTATATCTCCAGAACGTGAAGAACCAGTGGCATTTACATCTGTAGAACTTGACGAACCAGTAACATCTACATCTACAGAACGTGAAGAAGCAGTGGCATATTCGTCTACAGAATGTGAAGGACCAGTGGCATCTACAGCTACAGAACGTGAAGAACCAGTGGCATCTACATCTACAGAAAGTGAAGAACCAGTGTCATCTACATCTGCAGAACGTGAAGAACCAATGGCATATTCGTCTACAGAATGTGAAGGACCAGTGGCATCTACATCTACAGAACGTGAAGAACCAGTGGCATCTACATCTACAGAAAGTGAAGAACCAGTGGCATCTACATCTACAGAAAGTGAAGAACCAGTGGCATCTACGTCTACAGAACGTGAAGGACCAGTGGCATCTGCGTCTACAGAATGTGAAGAAGCAGTGGCATCTAAATCTACAGAAAGTGAAGAACCAGTGGCATCTACATCTGTAGAACGTGATGAACCAGTGGCATCTACATCTACAGAACGTGAAGAACCAGTGGCATCTTCATCTACATAACGTGAAGAACCAGTGGCATATACATCTGCAGAACATGAAGAACCAGTGGCATCTTCGTCTACAGAACGTGAAGGAACAGTGGCATCTACATCTGCAGAACGTGAATAACCAGTGGCATCTACATCTACAGAACGTGAAGAACCAGTGGCATCTACTTCTGCAGAACGTGAAGAACCAGTGACATCTACATCTACAGAACGTGAAAAACCAGTGGAATCTGCATCGACAGAACGTGAAGGACCAGTGGCATCTACATTTACAGAACGTGAAAAACCAAAGGCGTCTACATCTGCAGAACATGAAGAACCAGTGGCATATATATCTGTAGAACGTGAAGAAACAGTGGCATCTGTGTCTACAGAACGTGAAGGACCAGTGGCATCTACATCTGCAGAACGTTAAGAACCAGTGGCATCTACATCTGTAGAACGTGACGAACCGTTGGCATCTACATCTGCAGAACGTGAAGAACCAGTGGCATCTACATCTACAGAACGTTGAGAACCAGTGGCATCTACATCTGCAGAACGTGAAGAACCAGTGGCATATTCGTCTACAGAATGTGAAGGATCAGTGGCATCTACAGCTACAGAACGTGAAGAACCAGTGGCATCTACATCTACAGAAAGTGAAGAACCAGTGGCATCTACATCTGCAGAACGTGAAGAATCAATGGCATATTCGTCTACAGAATGTGAAGGACCAGTGGCATCTACATCTACAGAACGTGAAGAACCAGTGGCATCTACATCTACAGAAAGTGAAGAACCAGTGGCATCTACATCTAAAGAAAGTGTAGAACCAGTGGCATCTACGTCTACAGAACGTGAATGACCAGTGGCATCTGCGTCTACAGAATGTGAAGAACCAGTGGCATCTGCGTCTACAGAATGTAACGAACCAGTGGCTTCTACATCTACAGAATGTGAAGAACCAGTGGCGTCTACATCTACAGAACGTGAAGAACCAGTGATATCTACATCTGCAGACCGTGAAGATCCAGTGGCATCTACATCTGTAGAACGTGAAGAACCAGTGGCATCTACATCTACAGAACGTGAAGAACCAGTGATATCTACATCTAAAGAACGTGAAGAACCAGTGGCATCTACGTCTACAGAATGTGAAGGACCAGTGGCATCTACTTCTACAGAAGACGAAAAACCAGTGACATCTATATCTCCAGAACGTGAAGAACCAGTGGCATCAACATCTGTAGAACTTGACGAACCAGTGACATCTACATCTACAGAACGTGAAGAACCAGTGGCATATTCGTCTACAGAATGTGAAGGATCAGTGGCATCTACAGCTACAGAAAGTGAAGAACCAGTGGCATCTACATCTGCAGAACGTGAAGAACCAATGGCATATTCGTCTACAGAATGTGAAGAACCAATGGCATATTCGTCTACAGAATGTGAAGGACCAGTGGCATCTACATCTACAGAACGTGAAGAACCAGTGGCATCTACATCTACAGAAAGTGAAGAACCAGTGGCATCTACATCTAAAGAAAGTGAAGAACCAGTGGCATCTACGTCTACAGAACGTGAAGGACCAGTGGCATCTGCGTCTACAGAATGTGAAGAAGCAGTGGCATCTAAATCTACACAAAGTGAAGAACCAGTAGCATCTACATCTGTAGAACGTGATGAACCAGTGGCATCTACATCTACAGAACGTGAAGAACCAGTGGCATCTTCATCTACATAACGTGAAGAACCAGTGGCATATACATCTGCAGAACGTGAAGACCCAGTGGCATTTACATCTACAGAACATGAAGAACCAGTGGCATCTTCGTCTACAGAACGTGAAGGAACAGTGGCATCTACATCTGCACAACGTGAAGAACCAGTGACATCTACATCTACAGAACGTGAAGAGCCAGTGGCATCTACTTCTGCAGAACGTGAAGAACCAGTGACATCTACATCTACAGAACGTGAAAAACCAGTGGAATCTGCATCGACAGAACGTGACGGACCAGTGGCATCTACATTTACAGAACGTGAAAAACCAATGGCGTCTACATCTGCAGAACATGAAGAACCAGTGGCATATATATCTGTAGAACGTGAAGAACCAGTGGCATCTGTGTCTACAGAACGTGAAGGACCAGTGGCATCTACATCTGCAGAACGTTAAGAACCAGTGGCATCTACATCTGTAGAACGTGACGAACTGTTGGCATCTACATCTGCAGAACGTGAAGAACCAGTGGCATCTACATCTACAGAACGTGGAGAACCAGTGGCATCTACATCTGCAGAACGTGAAGAACCAGTGGCATCTACATCTACGGAACGTGAGGGACCAGTGGCATCTACATCTACAGAACGTGAAGAACCAGTGGCATCTACGTCTACAGAATGTGAAGGACCAGTGGCATCTACTTCTACAGAACGCGAAAAACCAGTGACATCTATATCTCCAGAACGTGAAGAACCAGTGGCATCTACATCTGTAGAACTTGACGAACCAGTGACATCTACATCTACAGAACGTGAAGAACCAGTGGCATATTCGTCTACAGAATGTGAAGGACCAGTGGCATCTACATCTACAGAACGTGAAGCACCAGTGGCATCTACATCTACAGAAAGTGAACAACCAGTGGCATCTACGTCTACAGAACGTGAAGGACTAGTGGCATCTGCGTCTACAGAATGTGACGAACCAGTGGCTTCTACATCTACAGAATGTGAAGAAGCAGTGGCATTTAAATCTACAGAACGTGAAGAACCATTGGCATCTACATCTGTAGAACGTAATGAACCAGTGGCATCTACATCTACAGAACGTGAATAACCAGTGGCATCTTCATCTACATAACGTGAAGAACCAGTGGCATATACATCTACAGAAAGTGAAGAACCAGTGGCATCTACATCTGCAGAACGTGAAGAATCAATGGCATATTCGTCTACAGAATGTGAAGGACCAGTGGCATCTACATCTACAGAACGTGAAGAACCAGTGGCATCTACATCTACAGAAAGTGAAGAACCAGTGGCATCTACATCTAAAGAAAGTGAAGAACCAGTGGCATCTACGTCTACAGAACGTGAATGACCAGTGGCATCTGCGTCTACAGAATGTGAAGAACCAGTGGCATCTGCGTCTACAGAATGTAACGAACCAGTGGCTTCTACATCTACAGAATGTGAAGAACCAGTGGCGTCTACATCTACAGAACGGGAAGAACCTGTGACATCTACATCTGCAGACCGTGAAGAACCAGTGGCATCTACATCTGTAGAACGTGAAGAACCAGTGGCATCTACATCTACAGAACGTGAAGAACCAGTGACATCTACATCTAAAGAACGTGAAGAACCAGTGGCATCTACGTCTACAGAATGTGAAGGACCAGTGCAATCTACTTCTACAGAACGCGAAAAACCAGTGACATCTATATCTCCAGAACGTGAAGAACCAGTGGCATCAACATCTGTAGAACTTGACGAACCAGTGACATCTACATCTACAGAACGTGAAGAACCAGTGGCATATTCGTCTACAGAATGTGAAGGATCAGTGGGATCTACAGCTACAGAACGTGAAGAACCAGTGGCATCTACATCTACAGAAAGTGAAGAACCAGTGGCATCTACATCTGCAGAACGTGAAGAACCAATGGCATATTCGTCTACAGAATGTGAAGGACCAGTGGCATCTACATCTACAGAACGTGAAGAACCAGTGGCATCTACATCTACAGAAAGTGAAGAACCAGTGGCATCTACATCTAAAGAAAGTGAAGGACTAGTGGCATCTGCGTCTACAGAAGGTGACGAACCAGTGGCTTCTACATCTACAGAATGTGAAGAAGCAGTGGCATTTAAATCTACAGAACATGAAGAACCAGTGGCATCTACATCTGTAGAACGTGATGCGCCAGTGGCATCTACATCTACAGAACGTGAAGAACCAGTGGCATCTTCATCTACATAACGTGAAGAACCAGTGGCATATACATCTGCAGAACGTGAAAAACCAGTGGCATCTACATCTACAGAACGTAAAGAACCAGTGGCATCTTCGTCTACAGAACGTGAATAACCAGTGGCATCTACATCTACAGAACGTGAAGAACCAGTGACATCTACATCTAAAGAACGTGAAGAACCAGTGGCATCTACATCTGTAAAACGTGACGAACCAGTGGCATCTACATCTGCAAAACGTGAAGAACCAGTGGCATCTACAGAACGTGAAGAACCAGTGGCATCTACATCTGCAGAACGTGAAGAACCAGTGGCATCTACATCTGTAGAACGTGACGAACCAGTGGCATCTACATCTACAGAACGTGAATAACCAGTGGCATCTACATCTACAGAACGTGAAGAACCAGTGGCATCTACATCTGCAAAACGTGAAGAACCAGTAGCATCTACATCTGTAAAACGTGACGAACCAGTGGCATCTACATCTGCAAAACGTGAAGAACCAGTGGTATCTACATCTCCAGAACGTGAAGGACCAGTGGAATCTACATCTACAGAACGTGAAGAACCAGTGGCATATTCGTCTACAGAATGTGAAGTACCAGTGGCATCTACATCTACAGAACGTGAAGAACCAGTGGCATTTACATCTACAAAAAGTGAAGAACCAGTGGCATCTACATCTAAAGAAAGTGAAGAACCAGTGGCATCTACGTCTACAGAACGTGAAGGACCAGTGGCATCTGCGTCTACAGAATGTGAAGAAGCAGTGGCATCTAAATCTACAGAAAGTGAAGAACCAGTGGCATCTACATCTGTAGAACGTGATGAACCAGTGGCATCTACATCTACAGAACGTGAAGAACCAGTGGCATCTTTATCTACATAACGTGAAGAACCAGTGGCATATACATCTGCAGAACGTGAAGACCCAGTGGCATTTACATCTCAGAACATGAAGAACCAGTGGCATCTTCGTCTACAGAACGTGAAGGAACAGTGGCATCTACATCTGCAGAACGTGAAAAACCAGTGGCATCTACATCTACAGAACGTGAAGAACCAGTGGCATCTACTTCTGCAGAACGTGAAGAACCAGTGACATCTACATCTACAGAACGTGAAAAACCAGTGGAATCTGCATCGACAGAACGTGACGGACCAGTGGCATCTACATTTACAGAACGTGAAAAACCAATGGCGTCTACATCTGCAGAACATGAAGAACCAGTGGCATATATATCTGTAGAACGTGAAAAACCAGTGGCATCTGTGTCTACAGAAGGTGAAGGACCAGTGGCATCTACATCTGCAGAACGTTAAGAACCAGTGGCATCTACATCTGTAGAACGTGACGAACCGTTGGCATCTACATCTGCAGAACGTGAAGAACCAGTGGCATCTACATCTACAGAAAGTGGAGAACCAGTGGAATCTACATCTGCAGAACGTGAAGAACCAGTGGCATCTACATCTACGGAAAGTGAGGGACCAGTGGCATCTACATCTACAGAACGTGAAGAACCAGTGGCGTCTACATCTACAGAACGTGAAGAACCAGTGACATCTATATCTAAAGAACGTGAAGAACCAGTGGCATCTACGTCTACAGAATGTGAAGGACCAGTGGCATCTACTTCTACAGAACGCGAAAAACCAGTGACATCTATATCTCCAGAACGTGAAGAACCAGTGGCATCTACATCTGTAGAACTTGACGAACCAGTGACATCTACATCTACAGAACGTGAAGAACCAGTGGCATATTCGTCTACAGAATGTGAAGGACCAGTGGCATCTACATCTACAGAACGTGAAGAACCAGTGGCATCTACATCTACAGAAAGTGAACAACCAGTGGCATCTACGTCTACAGAACGTGAAGGACTAGTGGCATCTGCGTCTACAGAATGTGACGAACCAGTGGCTTCTACATCTACAGAATGTGAAGAAGCAGTGGCATTTAAATCTACAGAACGTGAAGAACCATTGGCATCTACATCTGTAGAACGTAATGAACCAGTGGCATCTACATCTACAGAACGTGAAGAACCAGTGGCATCTTCATCTACATAACGTGAAGAACCAGTGGCATATACATCTACAGAAAGTGAAGAACCAGTGGCATCTACATCTGCAGAACGTGAAGAATCAATGGCATATTCGTCTACAGAATGTGAAGGACCAGTGGCATCTACATCTACAGAACGTGAAGAACCAGTGGCATCTACATCTACAGAAAGTGAAGAACCAGTGGCATCTACATCTAAAAAAAGTGAAGAACCAGTGGCATCTACGTCTACAGAACGTGAATGACCAGTGGCATCTGCGTCTACAGAATGTGAAGAACCAGTGGCATCTGCGTCTACAGAATGTAACGAACCAGTGGCTTCTACATCTACAGAATGTGAAGAACCAGTGGCGTCTACATCTACAGAACGGGAAGAACCAGTGACATCTACATCTGCAGACCGTGAAGAACCAGTGGCATCTACATCTGTAGAACGTGAAGAACCAGTGGCATCTACATCTACAGAACGTGAAGAACCAGTGACATCTACATCTAAAGAACGTGAAGAACCAGTGGCATCTACGTCTACAGAATGTGAAGGACCAGTGCAATCTACTTCTACAGAACGCGAAAAACCAGTGACATCTATATCTCCAGAACGTGAAGAACCAGTGGCATCAACATCTGTAGAACTTGACGAACCAGTGACATCTACATCTACAGAACGTGAAGAACCAGTGGCATATTCGTCTACAGAATGTGAAGGATCAGTGGGATCTACAGCTACAGAACGTGAAGAACCAGTGGCATCTACATCTACAGAAAGTGAAGAACCAGTGGCATCTACATCTGCAGAACGTGAAGAACCAATGGCATATTCGTCTACAGAATGTGAAGGACCAGTGGCATCTACATCTACAGAACGTGAAGAACCAGTGGCATCTACATCTACAGAAAGTGAAGAACCAGTGGCATCTACATCTAAAGAAAGTGAAGGACTAGTGGCATCTGCGTCTACAGAAGGTGACGAACCAGTGGCTTCTACATCTACAGAATGTGAAGAAGCAGTGGCATTTAAATCTACAGAACATGAAGAACCAGTGGCATCTACATCTGTAGAACGTGATGAGCCAGTGGCATCTACATCTACAGAACGTGAAGAACCAGTGGCATCTTCATCTACATAACGTGAAGAACCAGTGGCATATACATCTGCAGAACGTGAAAAACCAGTGGCATCTACATCTACAGAACGTAAAGAACCAGTGGCATCTTCGTCTATAGAACGTGAATAACCAGTGGCATCTACATCTACAGAACGTGAAGAACCAGTGACATCTACATCTAAAGAACGTGAAGAACCAGTGGCATCTACATCTGTAAAACGTGACGAACCAGTGGCATCTACATCTGCAAAACGTGAAGAACCAGTGGCATCTACAGAACGTGAAGAACCAGTGGCATCTACATCTGCAGAACGTGAAGAACCAGTGGCATCTACATCTGTAGAACGTGACGAACCAGTGGCATCTACATCTACAGAACGTGAATAACCAGTGGCATCTACATCTACAGAACGTGAAGAACCAGTGGCATCTACATCTGCAAAACGTGAAGAACCAGTAGCATCTACATCTGTAAAACGTGACGAACCAGTGGCATCTACATCTGCAAAACGTGAAGAACCAGTGGTATCTACATCTCCAGAACGTGAAGGACCAGTGGAATCTACATCTACAGAACGTGAAGAACCAGTGGCATATTCGTCTACAGAATGTGAAGTACCAGTGGCATCTACATCTACAGAACGTGAAGAACCAGTGGCATCTACATCTACAGAAAGTGAAGAACCAGTGGCATCTACATCTAAAGAAAGTGAAGAACCAGTGGCATCTACGTCTACAGAACGTGAAGGACCAGTGGCATCTGCGTCTACAGAATGTGAAGAAGCAGTGGCATCTAAATCTACAGAAAGTGAAGAACCAGTGGTATCTACATCTGTAGAACGTGATGAACCAGTGGCATCTACATCTACAGAACGTGAAGAACCAGTGGCATCTTTATCTACATAACGTGAAGAACCAGTGGCATATACATCTGCAGAACGTGAAGACCCAGTGGCATTTACATCTCAGAACATGAAGAACCAGTGGCATCTTCGTCTACAGAACGTGAAGGAACAGTGGCATCTACATCTGCAGAACGTGAAAAACCAGTGGCATCTACATCTACAGAACGTGAAGAACCAGTGGCATCTACTTCTGCAGAACGTGAAGAACCAGTGACATCTACATCTACAGAACGTGAAAAACCAGTGGAATCTGCATCGACAGAACGTGATGGACCAGTGGCATCTACATTTACAGAACGTGAAAAACCAATGGCGTCTACATCTGCAGAACATGAAGAACCAGTGGCATATATATCTGTAGAACGTGAAAAACCAGTGGCATCTGTGTCTACAGAAGGTGAAGGACCAGTGGCATCTACATCTGCAGAACGTTAAGAACCAGTGGCATCTACATCTGTAGAACGTGACGAACCGTTGGCATCTACATCTGCAGAACGTGAAGAACCAGTGGCATCTACATCTACAGAACGTGGAGAACCAGTGGCATCTACATCTGCAGAACGTGAAGAACCAGTGGCATCTACATCTACGGAAAGTGAGGGACCAGTGGCATCTACATCTACAGAACGTGAAGAACCAGTGGCGTCTACATCTACAGAACGTGAAGAACCAGTGACATCTATATCTAAAGAACGTGAAGAACCAGTGGCATCTACGTCTACAGAATGTGAAGGACCAGTGGCATCTACTTCTACAGAACGCGAAAAACCAGTGACATCTATATCTCCAGAACGTGAAGAACCAGTGGCATCTACATCTGTAGAACTTGACGAACCAGTGACATCTACATCTACAGAACGTGAAGAACCAGTGGCATATTCGTCTACAGAATGTGAAGGACCAGTGGCATCTACATCTACAGAACGTGAAGAACCAGTGGCATCTACATCTACAGAAAGTGAACAACCAGTGGCATCTACGTCTACAGAACGTGAAGGACTAGTGGCATCTGCGTCTACAGAATGTGACGAACCAGTGGCTTCTACATCTACAGAATGTGAAGAAGCAGTGGCATTTAAATCTACAGAACGTGAAGAACCAGTGGCATCTACATCTGTAGAACGTAATGAACCAGTGGCATCTACATCTACAGAACGTGAAGAACCAGTGGCATCTTCATCTACATAACGTGAAGAACCAGTGGCATATACATCTACAGAAAGTGAAGAACCAGTGGCATCTACATCTGCAGAACGTGAAGAATCAATGGCATATTCGTCTACAGAATGTGAAGGACCAGTGGCATCTACATCTACAGAACGTGAAGAACCAGTGGCATCTACATCTACAGAAAGTGAAGAACCAGTGGCATCTACATCTAAAGAAAGTGAAGAACCAGTGGCATCTACGTCTACAGAACGTGAATGACCAGTGGCATCTGCGTCTACAGAATGTGAAGAACCAGTGGCATCTGCGTCTACAGAATGTAACGAACCAGTGGCTTCTACATCTACAGAACGTGAAGAACCAGTGGCGTCTACATCTACAGAACGTGAAGAACCAGTGACATCTACATCTGCAGACCGTGAAGAACCAGTGGCATCTACATCTGTAGAACGTGAAGAACCAGTGACATCTACATCTAAAGAACGTGAAGAACCAGTGGCATCTACGTCTACAGAATGTGAAGGACCAGTGGCATCTACTTCTACAGAACGCGAAAAACCAGAGACATCTATATCTCCAGAACGTGAAGAACCAGTGGCATCAACATCTGTAGAACTTGACGAACCAGTGACATCTACATCTACAGAACGTGAAGTACCAGTGGCATATTCGTCTACAGAATGTGAAGGATCAGTGGGATTTACAGCTACAGAACGTGAAGAACCAGTGGCATCTACATCTACAGAAAGTGAAGAACCAGTGGCATCTACATCTGCAGAACGTGAAGAATCAATGGCTTATTCGTCTACAGAATGTGAAGGACCAGTGGCATCTACATCTACAGAACGTGAAGAACCAGTGGCATCTACATCTACAGAAAGTGAAGAACCAGTGGCATCTACATCTAAAGAAAGTGAAGGACTAGTGGCATCTGCGTCTACAGAATGTGACGAACCAGTGGCTTCTACATCTACAGAATGTGAAGAAGCAGTGGCATTTAAATCTACAGAACGTGAAGAACCAGTGGCATCTACATCTGTAGAACGTGATGAACCAGTGGCATCTACATCTACAGAACGTGAAGAACCAGTGGCATCTTCATCTACATAACGTGAAGAACCAGTGGCATATACATCTGCAGAACGTGAAAAACCAGTGGCATCTACATCTACAGAACGTAAAGAACCAGTGGCATCTTCGTCTACAGAACGTGAATAACCAGTGGCATCTACATCTACAGAACGTGAAGAACCAGTGACATCTACATCTAAAGAACGTGAAGAACCAGTGGCATCTACATCTGTAAAACGTGACGAACCAGTGGCATCTACATCTGCAAAACGTGAAGAACCAGTGGCATCTACATCTACAGAACGTGAAGAACCAGCGGCATCTACATCTGCAGAACGTGAAGAACCAGTGGCATCTACATCTGTAGAACGTGACGAACCAGTGGCATCTACATCTACAGAACGTGAATAACCAGTGGCATCTACATCTACAGAACGTGAAGAACCAGTGGCATCTACATCTGCAGAACGTGAAGAACCAGTAGCATCTACATCTGTAAAACGTGACGAACCAGTGGCATCTACATCTGCAAAACGTGAAGAACCAGTGGTATCTACATCTCCAGAACGTGAAGGACCAGTGGAATCTACATCTACAGAACGTGAAGAACCAGTGGCATATTCGTCTACAGAATGTGAAGTACCAGTGGCATCTACATCTACAGAACGTGAAGAACCAGTGGCATCTACATCTACAGAAAGTGAAGAACCAGTGGCATCTACATCTAAAGAAAGTGAAGAACCAGTGGCATCTACGTCTACAGAACGTGAAGGACCAGTGGCATCTGCGTCTACAGAATGTGAAGAAGCAGTGGCATCTAAATCTACAGAAAGTGAAGAACCAGTGGCATCTACATCTGTAGAACGTGATGAACCAGTGGCATCTACATCTACAGAACGTGAAGAACCAGTGGCATCTTCATCTACATAACGTGAAGAACCAGTGGCATATACATCTGCAGAACGTGAAGACCCAGTGGCATTTACATCTACAGAACATGAAGAACCAGTGGCATCTTCGTCTACAGAACGTGAAGGAACAGTGGCATCTACATCTGCAGAACGTGAAGAACCAGTGGCATCTACATCTACAGAACGTGAAGAACCAGTGGCATCTACTTCTGCAGAACGTGAAGAACCAGTGACATCTACAGAACGTGAAAAACCAGTGGAATCTGCATCGACAGAACGTGAAGGACCAGTGGCATCTACATTTACAGAACGTGAAAAACCAATGGCGTCTACATCTGCAGAACATGAAGAACCAGTGGCATATATATCTGTAGAACGTGAAGAACCAGTGGCATCTGTGTCTACAGAACGTGAAGGACCAGTGGCATCTACATCTGCAGAACGTTAAGAACCAGTGGCATCTACATCTGTAGAACGTGACGAACCGTTGGCATCTACATCTGCAGAACGTGAAGAACCAGTGGCATCTACATCTACAGAACGTGGAGAACCAGTGGCATCTACATCTGCAGAACGTGAAGAACCAGTGGCATCTACATCTACGGAACGTGAGGGACCAGTGGCATCTACATCTACAGAACGTGAAGAACCAGTGGCGTCTACATCTACAGAACGTGAAGAACCAGTGACATCTACATCTAAAGAACGTGAAGAACCAGTGGCATCTACGTCTACAGAATGTGAAGGACCAGTGGCATCTACTTCTACAGAACGCGAAAAACCAGTGACATCTATATCTCCAGAACGTGAAGAACCATTGGCATCAACATCTGTAGAACTTGACGAACCAGTGACATCTACATCTACAGAACGTGAAGAACCAGTGGCATATTCGTCTACAGAATGTGAAGGATCAGTGGGATCTACAGCTACAGAACGTGAAGAACCAGTGGCATCTACATCTACAGAAAGTGAAGAACCAGTGGCATCTACATCTGCAGAACGTGAAGAACCAGTGGCATCTACATCTACAGAACGTGAAGAACCAGTGGCATCTTTATCTACATAACGTGAAGAACCAGTGGCATATACATCTGCAGAACGTGAAGACCCAGTGGCATTTACATCTCAGAACATGAAGAACCAGTGGCATCTTCGTCTACAGAACGTGAAGGAACAGTGGCATCTACATCTGCAGAACGTGAAAAACCAGTGGCATCTACATCTACAGAACGTGAAGAACCAGTGGCATCTACTTCTGCAGAACGTGAAGAACCAGTGACATCTACATCTACAGAACGTGAAAAACCAGTGGAATCTGCATCGACAGAACGTGATGGACCAGTGGCATCTACATTTACAGAACGTGAAAAACCAATGGCGTCTACATCTGCAGAACATGAAGAACCAGTGGCATATATATCTGTAGAACGTGAAAAACCAGTGGCATCTGTGTCTACAGAAGGTGAAGGACCAGTGGCATCTACATCTGCAGAACGTTAAGAACCAGTGGCATCTACATCTGTAGAACGTGACGAACCGTTGGCATCTACATCTGCAGAACGTGAAGAACCAGTGGCATCTACATCTACAGAACGTGGAGAACCAGTGGCATCTACATCTGCAGAACGTGAAGAACCAGTGGCATCTACATCTACGGAAAGTGAGGGACCAGTGGCATCTACATCTACAGAACGTGAAGAACCAGTGGCGTCTACATCTACAGAACGTGAAGAACCAGTGACATCTATATCTAAAGAACGTGAAGAACCAGTGGCATCTACGTCTACAGAATGTGAAGGACCAGTGGCATCTACTTCTACAGAACGCGAAAAACCAGTGACATCTATATCTCCAGAACGTGAAGAACCAGTGGCATCTACATCTGTAGAACTTGACGAACCAGTGACATCTACATCTACAGAACGTGAAGAACCAGTGGCATATTCGTCTACAGAATGTGAAGGACCAGTGGCATCTACATCTACAGAACGTGAAGAACCAGTGGCATCTACATCTACAGAAAGTGAACAACCAGTGGCATCTACGTCTACAGAACGTGAAGGACTAGTGGCATCTGCGTCTACAGAATGTGACGAACCAGTGGCTTCTACATCTACAGAATGTGAAGAAGCAGTGGCATTTAAATCTACAGAACGTGAAGAACCAGTGGCATCTACATCTGTAGAACGTAATGAACCAGTGGCATCTACATCTACAGAACGTGAAGAACCAGTGGCATCTTCATCTACATAACGTGAAGAACCAGTGGCATATACATCTACAGAAAGTGAAGAACCAGTGGCATCTACATCTGCAGAACGTGAAGAATCAATGGCATATTCGTCTACAGAATGTGAAG
Source organism: Petromyzon marinus (assembly GCF_048934315.1). Taxonomy (NCBI): domain Eukaryota; kingdom Metazoa; phylum Chordata; class Hyperoartia; order Petromyzontiformes; family Petromyzontidae; genus Petromyzon; species Petromyzon marinus. Next base: position 18,299,354 of record NC_133725.1, on the reverse strand, counting down.
GACCAGTGGCATCTACATCTACAGAACGTGAAGAACCAGTGGCATCTACATCTACAGAAAGTGAAGAACCAGTGGCATCTACATCTAAAGAAAGTGAAGAACCAGTGGCATCTACGTCTACAGAACGTGAATGACCAGTGGCATCTGCGTCTACAGAATGTGAAGAACCAGTGGCATCTGCGTCTACAGAATGTAACGAACCAGTGGCTTCTACATCTACAGAATGTGAAGAACCAGTGGCGTCTACATCTACAGAACGGGAAGAACCAGTGACATCAACATCTGTAGAACTTGACGAACCAGTGACATCTACATCTACAGAACGTGAAGAACCAGTGGCATCTACATCTACAGAATGTGAAGGATCAGTGGGATTTACAGCTACAGAACGTGAAGAACCAGTGGCATCTACATCTACAGAAAGTGAAGAACCAGTGGCATCTACATCTGCAGAACGTGAAGAATCAATGGCTTATTCGTCTACAGAATGTGAAGGACCAGTGGCATCTACATCTACAGAACGTGAAGAACCAGTGGCATCTACATCTACAGAAAGTGAAGAACCAGTGGCATCTACATCTAAAGAAAGTGAAGGACTAGTGGCATCTGCGTCTACAGAATGTGACGAACCAGTGGCTTCTACATCTACAGAATGTGAAGAAGCAGTGGCATTTAAATCTACAGAACGTGAAGAACCAGTGGCATCTACATATGTAGAACGTGATGAACCAGTGGCATCTACATCTACAGAACGTGAAGAACCAGTGGCATCTTCATCTACATAACGTGAAGAACCAGTGGCATATACATCTGCAGAACGTGAAAAACCAGTGGCATCTACATCTACAGAACGTAAAGAACCAGTGGCATCTTCGTCTACAGAACGTGAATAACCAGTGGCATCTACATCTACAGAACGTGAAGAACCAGTGACATCTACATCTAAAGAACGTGAAGAACCAGTGGCATCTACATCTGTAAAACGTGACGAACCAGTGGCATCTACATCTGCAAAACGTGAAGAACCAGTGGCATCTACATCTACAGAACGTGAAGAACCAGCGGCATCTACATCTGCAGAACGTGAAGAACCAGTGGCATCTACATCTGTAGAACGTGACGAACCAGTGGCATCTACATCTACAGAACGTGAATAACCAGTGGCATCTACATCTACAGAACGTGAAGAACCAGTGGCATCTACATCTGCAGAACGTGAAGAACCAGTAGCATCTACATCTGTAAAACGTGACGAACCAGTGGCATCTACATCTGCAAAACGTGAAGAACCAGTGGTATCTACATCTCCAGAACGTGAAGGACCAGTGGAATCTACATCTACAGAACGTGAAGAACCAGTGGCATATTCGTCTACAGAATGTGAAGTACCAGTGGCATCTACATCTACAGAACGTGAAGAACCAGTGGCATCTACATCTACAGAAAGTGAAGAACCAGTGGCATCTACATCTAAAGAAAGTGAAGAACCAGTGGCATCTACGTCTACAGAACGTGAAGGACCAGTGGCATCTGCGTCTACAGAATGTGAAGAAGCAGTGGCATCTAAATATACAGAAAGTGAAGAACCAGTGGCATCTACATCTGTAGAACGTGATGAACCAGTGGCATCTACATCTACAGAACGTGAAGAACCAGTGGCATCTTCATCTACATAACGTGAAGAACCAGTGGCATATACATCTGCAGAACGTGAAGACCCAGTGGCATTTACATCTACAGAACATGAAGAACCAGTGGCATCTTCGTCTACAGAACGTGAAGGAACAGTGGCATCTACATCTGCAGAACGTGAAGAACCAGTGGCATCTACATCTACAGAACGTGAAGAACCAGTGGCATCTACTTCTGCAGAACGTGAAGAACCAGTGACATCTACAGAACGTGAAAAACCAGTGGAATCTGCATCGACAGAACGTGAAGGACCAGTGGCATCTACATTTACAGAACGTGAAAAACCAATGGCGTCTACATCTGCAGAACATGAAGAACCAGTGGCATATATATCTGTAGAACGTGAAGAACCAGTGGCATCTGTGTCTACAGAACGTGAAGGACCAGTGGCATCTACATCTGCAGAACGTTAAGAACCAGTGGCATCTACATCTGTAGAACGTGACGAACCGTTGGCATCTACATCTGCAGAACGTGAAGAACCAGTGGCATCTACATCTACAGAACGTGGAGAACCAGTGGCATCTACATCTGCAGAACGTGAAGAACCAGTGGCATCTACATCTACGGAACGTGAGGGACCAGTGGCATCTACATCTACAGAACGTGAAGAACCAGTGGCGTCTACATCTACAGAACGTGAAGAACCAGTGACATCTACATCTAAAGAACGTGAAGAACCAGTGGCATCTACGTCTACAGAATGTGAAGGACCAGTGGCATCTACTTCTACAGAACGCGAAAAACCAGTGACATCTATATCTCCAGAACGTGAAGAACCATTGGCATCAACATCTGTAGAACTTGACGAACCAGTGACATCTACATCTACAGAACGTGAAGAACCAGTGGCATATTCGTCTACAGAATGTGAAGGATCAGTGGGATCTACAGCTACAGAACGTGAAGAACCAGTGGCATCTACATCTACAGAAAGTGAAGAACCAGTGGCATCTACATCTGCAGAACGTGAAGAACCAGTGGCATCTACATCTACAGAACGTGAAGAACCAGTGGCATCTTTATCTACATAACGTGAAGAACCAGTGGCATATACATCTGCAGAACGTGAAGACCCAGTGGCATTTACATCTCAGAACATGAAGAACCAGTGGCATCTTCGTCTACAGAACGTGAAGGAACAGTGGCATCTACATCTGCAGAACGTGAAAAACCAGTGGCATCTACATCTACAGAACGTGAAGAACCAGTGGCATCTACTTCTGCAGAACGTGAAGAACCAGTGACATCTACATCTACAGAACGTGAAAAACCAGTGGAATCTGCATCGACAGAACGTGATGGACCAGTGGCATCTACATTTACAGAACGTGAAAAACCAATGGCGTCTACATCTGCAGAACATGAAGAACCAGTGGCATATATATCTGTAGAACGTGAAAAACCAGTGGCATCTGTGTCTACAGAAGGTGAAGGACCAGTGGCATCTACATCTGCAGAACGTTAAGAACCAGTGGCATCTACATCTGTAGAACGTGACGAACCGTTGGCATCTACATCTGCAGAACGTGAAGAACCAGTGGCATCTACATCTACAGAACGTGGAGAACCAGTGGCATCTACATCTGCAGAACGTGAAGAACCAGTGGCATCTACATCTACGGAAAGTGAGGGACCAGTGGCATCTACATCTACAGAACGTGAAGAACCAGTGGCGTCTACATCTACAGAACGTGAAGAACCAGTGACATCTATATCTAAAGAACGTGAAGAACCAGTGGCATCTACGTCTACAGAATGTGAAGGACCAGTGGCATCTACTTCTACAGAACGCGAAAAACCAGTGACATCTATATCTCCAGAACGTGAAGAACCAGTGGCATCTACATCTGTAGAACTTGACGAACCAGTGACATCTACATCTACAGAACGTGAAGAACCAGTGGCATATTCGTCTACAGAATGTGAAGGACCAGTGGCATCTACATCTACAGAACGTGAAGAACCAGTGGCATCTACATCTACAGAAAGTGAACAACCAGTGGCATCTACGTCTACAGAACGTGAAGGACTAGTGGCATCTGCGTCTACAGAATGTGACGAACCAGTGGCTTAGGTTTGTGGATGACACTTTGGTTGTCTGGCCACATGGTAAAGATACACTTAATGATTTTCTAAATCATCTCAATGCACAAAACCCGGCCATCCAGTTCACCATGGAAATGGAGGTGAATAACACACTCCCATTCCTAGATATTTTGCTTGGACATGGCCTAAACGGTAAAATAACACACAGCGTTTACAGAAAGCAAACGCACACTGATGCCTATCTGAATGCAGAATCACATCATCATCCAGCTCAAAAATCCTCTCTTATCAAGACGCTCGTACATCGGGCGAAAACGGTGTCAGATGGTGAGAGTCTAGTGAGAGAGATTAAACACGTTAAAGACGCACTGCGACAGAATGGCTACAATAATGCTCAAATTAACAGAGCACTGAATGCCAAATCACGATCGCAAAGCAATACTACTGAAAGCGACCAGATTGTTAAAACAATAAAAATTCCATATATCTCAGGAGTAACTGACAAATTAGCCCGCGTTTTGCAAAAGCAAAACATTACAGTAAGATTTGGTACAGTACACAAAATTCAAAAACTAGTATCTTGCACTAAAGACGCATTACCTAAACTATCAACAGAAGGTGTATATCGGATTAATTGTTCATGTGGCAGCTGCTACATTGGGCAGACGGGACGTAACATCAGCGTAAGACTAAAAGAACATCAGAGAAATATTAAATTATCTCAAACACAACTGTCGGCAGTGGCAGAACATGCTTGTCAACAAGGACACTCAATTGATTTTGACAATGTTGCAGTGGTGTGTAAAACTAATTATTACTGGCAAAGACTAATTAGAGAATCCATTGAAATTGAGAGGAACAAGAATAACTTTAATCGTTCTGACAGCTACCGGCTTAGTGCGGCCTGGAAGCGTATTATTAAATAATACACATTACATTTTGATTTAAAGAATTACTAATCTACAACTCATTACTAATCATAACCAATGACTGATTACTAATCGATTATATAATTACATTACCCCCCCCCCTCCGCCTCTAATCACTGCACCTGATGAGTTAAGTGATGACGTCACCCTGCTGCTCTATATAAAACCGGGAGCAAGCGAGGGCTTTACCATTCTGGCGAATTGCCCGATGATGCTGGAAGTATTTACCAGCGAAACGTCGTACTCAAACTGTAAATGTGGATTAACTCTTCAACACACCGGTGGGCTGAAGTAGTGAATTATTTGTCTTTTGTCAACGTGACACTTTTTTTGCTGATTGGCCGTGTCGGGTGGTGGAGGGTTGCGACACATTTATAAATAAACGCGATCTAACCCAAAAACCTTTATTATGAGGCTTCTACATCTACAGAATGTGAAGAAGCAATGGCATTTAAATCTACAGAACGTGAAGAACCAGTGGCATCTACATCTGTAGAACGTAATGAACCAGTGGCATCTACATCTACAGAACGTGAAGAACCAGTGGCATCTTCATCTACATAACGTGAAGAACCAGTGGCATATACATCTACAGAAAGTGAAGAACCAGTGGCATCTACATCTGCAGAACGTGAAGAATCAATGGCATATTCGTCTACAGAATGTGAAGGACCAGTGGCATCTACATCTACAGAACGTGAAGAACCAGTGGCATCTACATCTACAGAAAGTGAAGAACCAGTGGCATCTACATCTAAAGAAAGTGAAGAACCAGTGGCATCTACGTCTACAGAACGTGAATGACCAGTGGCATCTGCGTCTACAGAATGTGAAGAACCAGTGGCATCTGCGTCTACAGAATGTAACGAACCAGTGGCTTCTACATCTACAGAATGTGAAGAACCAGTGGCGTCTACATCTACAGAACGGGAAGAACCAGTGACATCTACATCTGCAGACCGTGAAGAACCAGTGGCATCTACATCTGTAGAACGTGAAGAACCAGTGGCATCTACATCTACAGAACGTGAAGAACCAGTGACATCTACATCTAAAGAACGTGAAGAACCAGTGGCATCTACGTCTACAGAATGTGAAGGACCAGTGGCATCTACTTCTACAGAACGCGAAAAACCAGTGACATCTATATCTCCAGAACGTGAAGAACCAGTGGCATCAACATCTGTAGAACTTGACGAACCAGTGACATCTACATCTACAGAACGTGAAGAACCAGTGGCATATTCGTCTACAGAATGTGAAGGATCAGTGGGATTTACAGCTACAGAACGTGAAGAACCAGTGGCATCTACATCTACAGAAAGTGAAGAACCAGTGGCATCTACATCTGCAGAACGTGAAGAATCAATGGCTTATTCGTCTACAGAATGTGAAGGACCAGTGGCATCTACATCTACAGAACGTGAAGAACCAGTGGCATCTACATCTACAGAAAGTGAAGAACCAGTGGCATCTACATCTAAAGAAAGTGAAGGACTAGTGGCATCTGCGTCTACAGAATGTGACGAACCAGTGGCTTCTACATCTACAGAATGTGAAGAAGCAGTGGCATTTAAATCTACAGAACGTGAAGAACCAGTGGCATCTACATCTGTAGAACGTGATGAACCAGTGGCATCTACATCTACAGAACGTGAAGAACCAGTGGCATCTTCATCTACATAACGTGAAGAACCAGTGGCATATACATCTGCAGAACGTGAAAAACCAGTGGCATCTACATCTACAGAACGTAAAGAACCAGTGGCATCTTCGTCTACAGAACGTGAATAACCAGTGGCATCTACATCTACAGAACGTGAAGAACCAGTGACATCTACATCTAAAGAACGTGAAGAACCAGTGGCATCTACATCTGTAAAACGTGACGAACCAGTGGCATCTACATCTGCAAAACGTGAAGAACCAGTGGCATCTACATCTACAGAACGTGAAGAACCAGCGGCATCTACATCTGCAGAACGTGAAGAACCAGTGGCATCTACATCTGTAGAACGTGACGAACCAGTGGCATCTACATCTACAGAACGTGAATAACCAGTGGCATCTACATCTACAGAACGTGAAGAACCAGTGGCATCTACATCTGCAGAACGTGAAGAACCAGTAGCATCTACATCTGTAAAACGTGACGAACCAGTGGCATCTACATCTGCAAAACGTGAAGAACCAGTGGTATCTACATCTCCAGAACGTGAAGGACCAGTGGAATCTACATCTACAGAACGTGAAGAACCAGTGGCATATTCGTCTACAGAATGTGAAGTACCAGTGGCATCTACATCTACAGAACGTGAAGAACCAGTGGCATCTACATCTACAGAAAGTGAAGAACCAGTGGCATCTACATCTAAAGAAAGTGAAGAACCAGTGGCATCTACGTCTACAGAACGTGAAGGACCAGTGGCATCTGCGTCTACAGAATGTGAAGAAGCAGTGGCATCTAAATCTACAGAAAGTGAAGAACCAGTGGCATCTACATCTGTAGAACGTGATGAACCAGTGGCATCTACATCTACAGAACGTGAAGAACCAGTGGCATCTTCATCTACATAACGTGAAGAACCAGTGGCATATACATCTGCAGAACGTGAAGAACCAGTGACATCTACAGAACGTGAAAAACCAGTGGAATCTGCATCGACAGAACGTGAAGGACCAGTGGCATCTACATTTACAGAACGTGAAAAACCAATGGCGTCTACATCTGCAGAACATGAAGAACCAGTGGCATATATATCTGTAGAACGTGAAGAACCAGTGGCATCTGTGTCTACAGAACGTGAAGGACCAGTGGCATCTACATCTGCAGAACGTTAAGAACCAGTGGCATCTACATCTGTAGAACGTGACGAACCGTTGGCATCTACATCTGCAGAACGTGAAGAACCAGTGGCATCTACATCTACAGAACGTGGAGAACCAGTGGCATATTCGTCTACAGAATGTGAAGGACCAGTGGCATCTACATCTACAGAACGTGAAGAACCAGTGGCATCTACATCTACAGAAAGTGAACAACCAGTGGCATCTACGTCTACAGAACGTGAAGGACTAGTGGCATCTGCGTCTACAGAATGTGACGAACCAGTGGCTTCTACATCTACAGAATGTGAAGAAGCAGTGGCATTTAAATCTACAGAACGTGAAGAACCAGTGGCATCTACATCTGTAGAACGTAATGAACCAGTGGCATCTACATCTACAGAACGTGAAGAACCAGTGGCATCTTCATCTACATAACGTGAAGAACCAGTGGCATATACATCTACAGAAAGTGAAGAACCAGTGGCATCTACATCTGCAGAACGTGAAGAATCAATGGCATATTCGTCTACAGAATGTGAAGGACCAGTGGCATCTACATCTACAGAACGTGAAGAACCAGTGGCATCTACATCTACAGAAAGTGAAGAACCAGTGGCATCTACATCTAAAGAAAGTGAAGAACCAGTGGCATCTACGTCTACAGAACGTGAATGACCAGTGGCATCTGCGTCTACAGAATGTGAAGAACCAGTGGCATCTGCGTCTACAGAATGTAACGAACCAGTGGCTTCTACATCTACAGAATGTGAAGAACCAGTGGCGTCTACATCTACAGAACGGGAAGAACCAGTGACATCTACATCTGCAGACCGTGAAGAACCAGTGGCATCTACATCTGTAGAACGTGAAGAACCAGTGGCATCTACATCTACAGAACGTGAAGAACCAGTGACATCTACATCTAAAGAACGTGAAGAACCAGTGGCATCTACGTCTACAGAATGTGAAGGACCAGTGGCATCTACTTCTACAGAACGCGAAAAACCAGTGACATCTATATCTCCAGAACGTGAAGAACCAGTGGCATCAACATCTGTAGAACTTGACGAACCAGTGACATCTACATCTACAGAACGTGAAGAACCAGTGGCATATTCGTCTACAGAATGTGAAGGATCAGTGGGATTTACAGCTACAGAACGTGAAGAACCAGTGGCATCTACATCTACAGAAAGTGAAGAACCAGTGGCATCTACATCTGCAGAACGTGAAGAATCAATGGCTTATTCGTCTACAGAATGTGAAGGACCAGTGGCATCTACATCTACAGAACGTGAAGAACCAGTGGCATCTACATCTACAGAAAGTGAAGAACCAGTGGCATCTACATCTAAAGAAAGTGAAGGACTAGTGGCATCTGCGTCTACAGAATGTGACGAACCAGTGGCTTCTACATCTACAGAATGTGAAGAAGCAGTGGCATTTAAATCTACAGAACGTGAAGAACCAGTGGCATCTACATCTGTAGAACGTGATGAACCAGTGGCATCTACATCTACAGAACGTGAAGAACCAGTGGCATCTTCATCTACATAACGTGAAGAACCAGTGGCATATACATCTGCAGAACGTGAAAAACCAGTGGCATCTACATCTACAGAACGTAAAGAACCAGTGGCATCTTCGTCTACAGAACGTGAATAACCAGTGGCATCTACATCTACAGAACGTGAAGAACCAGTGACATCTACATCTAAAGAACGTGAAGAACCAGTGGCATCTACATCTGTAAAACGTGACGAACCAGTGGCATCTACATCTGCAAAACGTGAAGAACCAGTGGCATCTACATCTACAGAACGTGAAGAACCAGCGGCATCTACATCTGCAGAACGTGAAGAACCAGTGGCATCTACATCTGTAGAACGTGACGAACCAGTGGCATCTACATCTACAGAACGTGAATAACCAGTGGCATCTACATCTACAGAACGTGAAGAACCAGTGGCATCTACATCTGCAGAACGTGAAGAACCAGTAGCATCTACATCTGTAAAACGTGACGAACCAGTGGCATCTACATCTGCAAAACGTGAAGAACCAGTGGTATCTACATCTCCAGAACGTGAAGGACCAGTGGAATCTACATCTACAGAACGTGAAGAACCAGTGGCATATTCGTCTACAGAATGTGAAGTACCAGTGGCATCTACATCTACAGAACGTGAAGAACCAGTGGCATCTACATCTACAGAAAGTGAAGAACCAGTGGCATCTACATCTAAAGAAAGTGAAGAACCAGTGGCATCTACGTCTACAGAACGTGAAGGACCAGTGGCATCTGCGTCTACAGAATGTGAAGAAGCAGTGGCATCTAAATCTACAGAAAGTGAAGAACCAGTGGCATCTACATCTGTAGAACGTGATGAACCAGTGGCATCTACATCTACAGAACGTGAAGAACCAGTGGCATCTTCATCTACATAACGTGAAGAACCAGTGGCATATACATCTGCAGAACGTGAAGAACCAGTGACATCTACAGAACGTGAAAAACCAGTGGAATCTGCATCGACAGAACGTGAAGGACCAGTGGCATCTACATTTACAGAACGTGAAAAACCAATGGCGTCTACATCTGCAGAACATGAAGAACCAGTGGCATATATATCTGTAGAACGTGAAGAACCAGTGGCATCTGTGTCTACAGAACGTGAAGGACCAGTGGCATCTACATCTGCAGAACGTTAAGAACCAGTGGCATCTACATCTGTAGAACGTGACGAACCGTTGGCATCTACATCTGCAGAACGTGAAGAACCAGTGGCATCTACATCTACAGAACGTGGAGAACCAGTGGCATCTACATCTGCAGAACGTGAAGAACCAGTGGCATCTACATCTACGGAACGTGAGGGACCAGTGGCATCTACATCTACAGAACGTGAAGAACCAGTGGCGTCTACATCTACAGAACGTGAAGAACCAGTGACATCTACATCTAAAGAACGTGAAGAACCAGTGGCATCTACGTCTACAGAATGTGAAGGACCAGTGGCATCTACTTCTACAGAACGCGAAAAACCAGTGACATCTATATCTCCAGAACGTGAAGAACCATTGGCATCAACATCTGTAGAACTTGACGAACCAGTGACATCTACATCTACAGAACGTGAAGAACCAGTGGCATATTCGTCTACAGAATGTGAAGGATCAGTGGGATCTACAGCTACAGAACGTGAAGAACCAGTGGCATCTACATCTACAGAAAGTGAAGAACCAGTGGCATCTACATCTGCAGAACGTGAAGAACCAATGGCATATTCGTCTACAGAATGTGAAGGACCAGTGGCATCTACATCTACAGAACGTGAAGAACCAGTGGCATCTACATCTACAGAAAGTGAAGAACCAGTGGCATCTACATCTAAACAAAGTGAAGGACTAGTGGCATCTGCGTCTACAGAACGTGATGAACCGTTGGCATCTACATCTGCAGAACGTGAAGAACCAGTGGCATCTACATCTACAGAACGTGGAGAACCAGTGGCATCTACATCTGCAGAACGTGAAAAACCAGTGGCATCTACATCTACGGAACGTGAGGGACCAGTGGCATCTACATCTACAGAACGTGAAGAAACAGTGGCGTCTACATCTACAGAACGTGAAGAACCAGTGACATCTACATATAAAGAACGTGAAGAACCAGTGGCATCTACGTCTACAGAATGTGAACGACCAGTGGCATCTACTTCTACAGAACGCGAAAAACCAATGACATCTATATCTCCAGAACGTGAAGAACCAGTGGCATCTACATCTGTAGAACTTGACGAACCAGTGACATCTACATCTACAGAACGTGAAGAACCAGTGGCATATTCGTCTACAGAATGTGAAGGACCAGTGGCATCTACATCTACAGAACGTGAAGAACCAGTGGCATCTACATCTACAGAAAGTGAACAACCAGTGGCATCTACGTCTACAGAACGTGAAGGACTAGTGGCATCTGCGTCTACAGAATGTGACGAACCAGTGGCTTCTACATCTACAGAATGTGAAGAAGCAGTGGCATTTAAATCTACAGAACATGAAGAACCAGTGGCATCTACATCTGTAGAACGTGATGAACCAGTGGCATCTACATCTACAGAACGTGAAGAACCAGTGGCATCTTCATCTACATAACGTGAAGAACCAGTGGCATATACATCTACAGAAAGTGAAGAACCAGTGGCATCTACATCTGCAGAATGTGAAGAATCAATGGCATATTCGTATACAGAATGTGAAGGACCAGTGGCATCTACATCTAAAGAAAGTGAAGAACCAGTGGCATCTACGTCTACAGAACGTGAATGACCAGTGGCATCTGCGTCTACAGAATGTGAAGAACCAGTGGCATCTGCGTCTACAGAATGTAACGAACCAGTGGCTTCTACATCTACAGAATGTGAAGAACCAGTGGCGTCTACATCTACAGAACGTGAAGAACCAGTGACATCTACATCTGCAGACCGTGAAGAACCAGTGGCATCTACATCTGAAGAACGTGAAGAACCAGTGGCATCTACATCTACAGAACGTGAAGAACCAGTGACATCTACATCTAAAGAACGTGAAGAACCAGTGGCATCTACGTCTACAGAATGTGAAGGACCAGTGGCATCTACTTCTACAGAACGCGAAAAACCAGTGACATCTATATCTCCAGAACGTGAAGAACCAGTGGCATCAACATCTGTAGAACTTGACGAACCAGTGACATCTACATCTACAGAACGTGAAGAACCAGTGGCATCTACATCTACAGAAAGTGAAGAACCAGTGGCATCTACATCTGCAGAACGTGAAGAACCAATGGCATATTCGTCTACAGAATGTGAAGGACCAGTGGCATCTACATCTACAGAACGTGAAGAACCAGTGGCATCTACATCTACAGAAAGTGAAGAACCAGTGGCATCTACATCTAAAGAAAGTGAAGGACTAGTGGCATCTGCGTCTACAGAATGTGACGAACCAGTGGCTTCTACATCTACAGAATGTGAAGAAGCAGTGGCATTTAAATCTACAGAACGTGAAGAACCAGTGGCATCTACATCTGTAGAACGTGATGAACCAGTGGCATCTACATCTACAGAACGTGAAGAACCAGTGTCATCTTCATCTACATAACGTGAAGAACCAGTGGCATATACATCTGCAGAACGTGAAAAACCAGTGGCATCTACATCTACAGAACGTAAAGAACCAGTGGCATCTTCGTCTACAGAACGTGAATAACCAGTGGCATCTACAGAACGTGAAGAACCAGTGACATCTACATCTAAAGAACGTGAAGAACCAGTGGCATCTACATCTGTAAAACGTGACGAACCAGTGGCATCTACATCTGCAAAACGTGAAGAACCAGTGGCATCTACATCTGCAGAACGTGAAGAACCAGTGGCATCTACATCTGTAGAACGTGACGAACCAGTGGCATCTACATCTACAGAACGTGAATAACCAGTGGCATCTACATCTACAGAACGTGAAGAACCAGTGGCATCTACATCTGCAGAACGTGAAGAACCAGTAGCATCTACATCTGTAAAACGTGAAGAACCAGTGGTATCTACATCTCCAGAACGTGAAGGACCAGTGGAATCTACATCTACAGAACGTGAAGAACCAGTGGCATCTACATCTGCAGAACGTTAAGAACCAGTGGCATCTACATCTGTAGAACGTGACGAACCGTTGGCATCTACATCTGCAGAACGTGAATAACCAGTGGCATCTACATCTACATCTACAGAACTTGGAGAACCAGTGGCATCCACATCTGAAGAACGTGAAGAACCAGTGGCATCTACATCTACGGAACGTGAGGGACCAGTGGCATCTACATCTACAGAACGTGAAGAACCAGTGGCGTCTACATCTACAGAACGTGAAGAACCAGTGACATATACATCTAAAGAACGTGAAGAACCAGTGGCATCTACGTCTACAGAATGTGAAGGACCAGTGGCATCTACTTCTACAGAACACGAAAAACCAGTGACATCTATATCTCCAGAACGTGAAGAACCAGTGGCATCTACATCTGTAGAACTTGACGAACCAGTGACATCTAAAGAACGTGAAGAACCAGTGGCATATTCGTCTACAGAATGTGAAGGACCAGTGGCATCTACAACTACAGAATGTGAAGGACCAGTGGCATCTACGTCTACAGAAAGTGAAGAACCAGTGGCATCTACGTCTACAGAACGTGAAGGACTAGTGGCATCTGAATCTACAGAATGTGACGAACCAGTGGCTTCTACATCTACAGAATGTGAAGAAGCAGTGGCATTTAAATCTACAGAACGTGAAGAACCAGTGGCATCTACATCTGTAGAACGTGATGAACCAGTGGCATTTACATCTACAGAACGTGAAGAACCAGTGGCATCTTCATCTACATAACGTGAAGAACCAGTGGCATATACATCTGCAGAACGTGAAAAACCAGTGGCATCTACATCTACAGAACGTAAAGAACCAGTGGCATCTTCGTCTACAGAACGTGAATAACCAGTGGCATCTACGTCTACAGAACGTGAAGAACCAGTGGCATCTACATCTGCAGAACGTGAAGAACCAGTGGCATCTACATCTGTAAAACGTGACGAACCAGTGGCATCTACATCTGCAAAACGTGAAGAACCAGTGAAATCTACATCTACAGAACGTGAAGAACCAGTGACATCTACATCTACACAACGTGAAGAACCAGTGGAATCTGCATCTAACGAACGTGCAGTGGCATCTACATCTACAGAACGTGAAGAACCAGTGGCATCTACATCTACAGAACGTGAAGAACCAGTGGCATATTCGTCTACAGAATGTGAAGAACCAGTGGCATCTACATCTACAGAAAGTGAAGAATCAGTGGCATCTACATCTGCAGAACGTGAAGAATCAATGGCATATTCGTCTACAGAATGTGAAGGACCAGTGGCATCTACATCTACAGAACGTGAAGAACCAGTGGCATCTACATCTACAGAAAGTGAAGAACCAGTGGCATCTACATCTAAAGAAAGTGAAGAACCAGTGGCATCTACGTCTACAGAACGTGAATGACCAGTGGCATCTGCGTCTACAGAATGTGAAGAACCAGTGGCATCTGCGTCTACAGAATGTAATGAACCAGTGGCTTCTACATCTACAGAATGTGAAGAACCAGTGGCGTCTACATCTACAGAACGTAAAGAACCAGTGACATCTACATCTGCAGACCGTGAAGAACCAGTGGCATCTACATCTGCAGAACGTTAAGAACCAGTGGCATCTACATCTGTAGAACGTGACGAACCGTTGGCATCTACATCTGCAGAACGTGAATAACCAGTGGCATCTACATCTACATCTACAGAACTTGGAGAACCAGTGGCATCCACATCTGAAGAACGTGAAGAACCAGTGGCATCTACATCTACGGAACGTGAGGGACCAGTGGCATCTACATCTACAGAACGTGAAGAACCAGTGGCGTCTACATCTACAGAACGTGAAGAACCAGTGACATCTACATCTAAAGAACGTGAAGAACCAGTGGCATCTACGTCTACAGAATGTGAAGGACCAGTGGCATCTACTTCTACAGAACGCGAAAAACCAGTGACATCTATATCTCCAGAACGTGAAGAACCAGTGGCATCAACATCTGTAGAACTTGACGAACCAGTGACATCTACATCTACAGAACGCGAAAAACCAATGACATCTATATCTCCAGAACGTAAAGAACCAGTGGCATCTACATCTGTAGAACTTGACGAACCAGTGACATCTACATCTACAGAACGTGAAGAACCAGTGGCATATTCGTCTACAGAATGTGAAGGACCAGTGGCATCTACATCTACAGAACGTGAAGAACCAGTGGCATCTACATCTACAGAAAGTGAACAACCAGTGGCATCTACGTCTACAGAACGTGAAGGACTAGTGGCATCTGCGTCTACAGAATGTGACGAACCAGTGGCTTCTACATCTACAGAATGTGAAGAAGCAGTGGCATTTAAATCTACAGAACGTGAAGAACCAGTGGCATCTACATCTGTAGAACGTGATGAACCAGTGGCATCTACATCTACAGAACGTGAAGAACCAGTGGCATCTTCATCTACATAACGTGAAGAACCAGTGGCATATACATCTACAGAAAGTGGAGAACCAGTGGCATCTACATCTGCAGAACGTGAAGAATCAATGGCATATTCGTCTACAGAATGTGAAGGACCAGTGGCATCTACATCTAAAGAAAGTGAAGAACCAGTGGCATCTACGTCTACAGAACGTGAATGACCAGTGGCATCTGCGTCTACAGAATGTGAAGAACCAGTGTCATCTGCGTCTACAGAATGTAACGAACCAGTGGCTTCTACATCTACAGAATGTGAAGAACCAGTGGCGTCTACATCTACAGAACGTGAAGAACCAGTGACATCTACATCTGCAGACCGTGAAGAACCAGTGGCATCTACATCTGTAGAACGTGAAGAACCAGTGGCATCTACATCTACAGAACGTGAAGAACCAGTGACATCTACATCTAAAGAACGTGATAAACCAGTGGCATCTACGTCTACAGAATGTGAAGGACCAGTGGCATCTACTTCTACAGAACGCGAAAAACCAGTGACATCTATATCTCCAGAACGTGAAGAACCAGTGGCATCAACATCTGTAGAACTTGACGAACCAGTGACATCTACATCTACAGAACGTGAAGAACCAGTGGCATATTCGTCTACAGAATGTGAAGGATCAGTGGGATCTACAGCTACAGAACGTGAAGAACCAGTGGCATCTACATCTACAGAAAGTGAAGAACCAGTGGCATCTACATCTGCAGAACGTGAAGAACCAATGGCATATTCGTCTACAGAATGTGAAGGACCAGTGGCATCTACATCTACAGAACGTGAAGAACCAGTGGCATCTACATCTACAGAAAGTGAAGAACCAGTGGCATCTACATCTAAAGAAAGTGAAGGACTAGTGGCATCTGCGTCTACAGAATGTGACGAACCAGTGGCTTCTACATCTACAGAATGTGAAGAAGCAGTGGCATTTAAATCTACAGAACGTGAAGAACCAGTGGCATCTACATCTGTAGAACGTGATGAACCAGTGGCATCTACATCTACAGAACGTGAAGAACCAGTGGCATCTTCATCTACATAACGTGAAGAACCAGTGGCATATACATCTGCAGAACGTGAAAAACCAGTGGCATCTACATCTACAGAACGTAAAGAACCAGTGGCATCTTCGTCTACAGAACGTGAATAACCAGTGGCATCTACAGAACGTGAAGAACCAGTGACATCTACATCTAAAGAACGTGAAGAACCAGTGGCATCTACATCTGTAAAACGTGACGAACCAGTGGCATCTACATCTGCAAAACGTGAAGAACCAGTGGCAATCTACATCTACAGAACGTGAAGAACCAGTGGCATCTACATCTGCAGAACGTGAAGAACCAGTGGCATCTACATCTGTAGAACGTGACGAACCAGTGGCATCTACATCTACAGAACGTGAATAACCAGTGGCATCTACATCTACAGAACGTGAAGAACCAGTGGCATCTACATCTGCAGAACGTGAAGAACCAGTAGCATCTACATCTGTAAAACGTGAAGAACCAGTGGTATCTACATCTCCAGAACGTGAAGGACCAGTGGAATCTACATCTACAGAACGTGAAGAACCAGTGGCATCTACATCTGCAGAACGTGAATAACCAGTGGCATCTACATCTACATCTACAGAACTTGGAGAACCAGTGGCATCCACATCTGAAGAACGTGAAGAACCAGTGGCATCTACATCTACGGAACGTGAGGGACCAGTGGCATCTACATCTACAGAACGTGAAGAACCAGTGGCGTCTACATCTACAGAACGTGAAGAACCAGTGACATATACATCTAAAGAACGTGAAGAACCAGTGGCATCTACGTCTACAGAATGTGAAGGACCAGTGGCATCTACTTCTACAGAACACGAAAAACCAGTGACATCTATATCTCCAGAACGTGAAGAACCAGTGGCATCTACATCTGTAGAACTTGACGAACCAGTGACATCTAAAGAACGTGAAGAACCAGTGGCATATTCGTCTACAGAATGTGAAGGACCAGTGGCATCTACAACTACAGAATGTGAAGGACCAGTGGCATCTACGTCTACAGAAAGTGAAGAACCAGTGGCATCTACGTCTACAGAACGTGAAGGACTAGTGGCATCTGCGTCTACAGAATGTGACGAACCAGTGGCTTCTACATCTACAGAATGTGAAGAAGCAGTGGCATTTAAATCTACAGAACGTGAAGAACCAGTGGCATCTACATCTGTAGAACGTGATGAACCAGTGGCATTTACATCTACAGAACGTGAAGAACCAGTGGCATCTTCATCTACATAACGTGAAGAACCAGTGGCATATACATCTGCAGAACGTGAAAAACCAGTGGCATCTACATCTACAGAACGTAAAGAACCAGTGGCATCTTCGTCTACAGAACGTGAATAACCAGTGGCATCTACATCTACAGAACGTGAAGAACCAGTGGCATCTACATCTGCAGAACGTGAAGAACCAGTGGCATCTACATCTGTAAAACGTGACGAACCAGTGGCATCTACATCTGCAAAACGTGAAGAACCAGTGACATCTACATCTACAGAACGTGAAGAACCAGTGACATCTACATCTACACAACGTGAAGAACCAGTGGAATCTGCATCTAACGAACGTGCAGTGGCATCTACATCTACAGAACGTGAAGAACCAGTGGCATCTACATCTGCAGAACGTGAAGAACCAGTGGCATCTACATCTGCAGACCGTGAAGAACCAGTGGCATCTACATCTGTAGAACGTGAAGAACCAGTGGCATCTACATCTACAGAACGTGAAGAACCAGTGACATCTACATCTAAAGAACGTGAAGAACCAGTGGCATATTCGTCTACAGAATGTGAAGGATCAGTGGCATCTACAGCTACAGAACGTGAAGAACCAGTGGCATCTACATCTACAGAAAGTGAAGAACCAGTGGCATCTACATCTGCAGAACGTGAAGAATCAATGGCATATTCGTCTACAGAATGTGAAGGACCAGTGGCATTTACATCTACAGAACGTGAAGAACCAGTGGCATCTACATCTACAGAAAGTGAAAAACCAGTGGCATCTACATCTAAAGAAAGTGAAGAACCAGTGGCATCTACGTCTACAGAACGTGAATGACCAGTGGCATCTGCGTCTACAGAATGTGAAGAACCAGTGGCATCTGCGTCTACAGAATGTAATGAACCAGTGGCTTCTACATCTACAGAATGTGAAGAACCAGTGGCGTCTACATCTACAGAACGTAAAGAACCAGTGACATCTACATCTGCAGACCATGAAGAACCAGTGGCATCTACATCTGCAGAACGTTAAGAACCAGTGGCATCTACATCTGTAGAACGTGACGAACCGTTGGCATCTACATCTGCAGAACGTGAATAACCAGTGGCATCTACATCTACATCTATAGAACTTGGAGAACCAGTGGCATCCACATCTGAAGAACGTGAAGAACCAGTGGCATCTACATCTACGGAACGTGAGGGACCAGTCGCATCTACATCTACAGAACGTGAAGAACCAGTGGCGTCTACATCTACAGAACGTGAAGAACCAGTGACATCTACATCTAAAGAACGTGAAGAACCAGTGGCATCTACGTCTACAGAATGTGAAGGACCAGTGGCATCTACTTCTACAGAACGCGAAAAACCAGTGACATCTATATCTCCAGAACGTGAAGAACCAGTGGCATCAACATCTGTAGAACTTGACGAACCAGTGACATCTACATCTACAGAACGTGAAGAACCAGTGGCATATTCGTCTACAGAATGTGAAGGATCAGTGGGATCTACAGCTACAGAACGTGAAGAACCAGTGGCATCTACATCTACAGAAAGTGAAGAACCAGTGGCATGTACATCTGCAGAACGTGAAGAACCAATGGCATATTCGTCTACAGAATGTGAAGGACCAGTGGCATCTACATCTACAGAACGTGAAGAACCAGTGGCATCTACATCTACAGAAAGTGAAGAACCAGTGGCATCTACATCTAAAGAAAGTGAAGGACTAGTGGCATCTGCGTCTACAGAATGCGACGAAACAGTGGCTTCTACATCTACAGAATGTGAAGAAGCAGTGGCATTTAAATCTACAGAACGTGAAGAACCAGTGGCATCTACATCTGTAGAACGTGATGAACCAGTGGCATCTACATCTACAGAACGTGAAGAACCATTGGCATCTTCATCTACATAACGTGAAGAACCAGTGGCATATACATCTGCAGAACGTGAAAAACCAGTGGCATCTACATCTACAGAACGTAAAGAACCAGTGGCATCTTCGTCTACAGAACGTGAATAACCAGTGGCATCTACATCTACAGAACGTGAAGAACCAGTGACATCTACATCTAAAGAACGTGAAGAACCAGTGGCATCTACATCTGCAGAACGTGAAGAACCAGTAGCATCTGCATCTGTAAAACGTGACGAACCAGTGGCATCTACATCTGCAAAACGTGAAGAACCAGTGGTATCTACATCTCCAGAACGTGAAGGACCAGTGGAATCTACATCTACAGAACGTGAAGAACCAGTGGCATCTACATCTGCAGAACGTTAAGAACCAGTGGCATCTACATCTGTAGAACGTGACGAACCGTTGGCATCTACATCTGCAGAACGTG
Source organism: Petromyzon marinus (assembly GCF_048934315.1). Taxonomy (NCBI): domain Eukaryota; kingdom Metazoa; phylum Chordata; class Hyperoartia; order Petromyzontiformes; family Petromyzontidae; genus Petromyzon; species Petromyzon marinus. The sequence continues at coordinate 18,279,058 of NC_133725.1, read as the reverse complement.
AATAACCAGTGGCATCTACATCTACAGAACTTGGAGAACCAGTGGCATCCACATCTGAAGAACGTGAAGAACCAGTGGCATCTACATCTACGGAACGTGAGGGACCAGTGGCATCTACATCTACAGAACGTGAAGAACCAGTGGCGTCTACATCTACAGAACGTGAAGAACCAGTGACATCTACATCTAAAGAACGTGAAGAACCAGTGGCATCTTCATCTACAGAATGTGAAGGACCAGTGGCATCTACTTCTACAGAACACGAAAAACCAGTGACATCTATATCTCCAGAACGTGAAGAACCAGTGGCATCTACATCTGTAGAACTTGACGAACCAGTGACATCTACAGAACGTAAAGAACCAGTGGCATATTCGTCTACAGAATGTGAAGGACCAGTGGCATCTACAACTACAGAATGTGAAGGACCAGTGGCATCTACGTCTACAGAAAGTGAAGAACCAGTGGCATCTACGTCTACAGAACGTGAAGGACTAGTGGCATCTGCGTCTACAGAATGTGACGAACCAGTGGCTTCTACATCTACAGAATGTGAAGAAGCAGTGGCATTTAAATCTACAGAACGTGAAGAACCAGTGGCATCTACATCTGTAGAACGTGATGAACCAGTGGCATTTACATCTACAGAACGTGAAGAACCAGTGGCATCTTCATCTACATAACGTGAAGAACCAGTGGCATATACATCTGCAGAACGTGAAAAACCAGTGGCATCTACATCTACAGAACGTAAAGAACCAGTGGCATCTTCGTCTACAGAACGTGAATAACCAGTGGCATATACATCTACAGAACGTGAAGAACCAGTGGCATCTACATCTGCAGAAGGTGAAGAACCAGTGGCATCTACATCTGTAAAACGTGACGAACCAGTGGCATCTACATCTGCAAAACGTGAAGAACCAGTGACATCTACATCTACAGAACGTGAAGAACCAGTGACATCTACATCTACACAACGTGAAGAACCAGTGGAATCTGCATCTAACGAACGTGCAGTGGCATCTACATCTACAGAATGTGAAGAACCAGTGGCATCTACATCTGCAGAACGTGAAGAACCAGTGGCATCTACATCTGCAGACCGTGAAGAACCAGTGGCATCTACATCTGTAGAACGTGAAGAACCAGTGGCATCTACATCTACAGAACGTGAAGAACCAGTGACATCTACATCTAAAGAACGTGAAGAACCAGTGGCATATTCGTCTACAGAATGTGAAGGATCAGTGGCATCTACAGCTACAGAACGTGAAGAACCAGTGGCATCTACATCTACAGAAAGTGAAGAACCAGTGGCATCTACATCTACAGAAAGTGAAGAACCAGTGGCATCTACATCTAAAGAAAGTGAAGAACCAGTGGCATCTACGTCTACAGAACGTGAATGACCAGTGGCATCTGCGTCTACAGAATGTGAAGAACCAGTGGCATCTGCGTCTACAGAATGTAACGAACCAGTGGCTTCTACATCTACAGAATGTTAAGAACCAGTGGCGTCTACATCTACAGAACGTGAAGAACCAGTGACATCTACATCTGCAGACCGTGAAGAACCAGTGGCATCTACATCTGTAGAACGTGAAGAACCAGTGGCATCTACATCTACAGAACGTGAAGCACCAGTGACATCTACATCTAAAGAACGTGAAGAACCAGTGGCATCTACGTCTACAGAATGTGAAGGACCAGTGGCATCTACTTCTACAGAACGCGAAAAACCAGTGACATCTATATCTCCAGAACGTGAAGAACCAGTGGCATCAACATCTGTAGAACTTGACGAACCAGTGACATCTACATCTACAGAACGTGAAGAACCAGTGGCATATTCGTCTACAGAATGTGAAGGATCAGTGGGATCTACAGCTACAGAACGTGAAGAACCAGTGGCATCTACATCTACAGAAAGTGAAGAATCAGTGGCATCTACATCTGCAGAACGTGAAGAACCAATGGCATATTCGTCTACAGAATGTGAAGGACCAGTGGCATCTACATCTACAGAACGTGAAGAACCAGTGGCATCTACATCTACAGAAAGTGAAGAACCAGTGGCATCTACATCTAAAGAAAGTGAAGAACCAGTGGCATCTATGTCTACAGAACGTGAAGGACCAGTGGCATCTGCGTCTACAGAATGTAAAGAAGCAGTGGCATCTAAATCTACAGAAAGTGAAGAACCAGTGGCATCTACATCTGTAGAACGTGATGAACCAGTGGCATCTACATCTACAGAACGTGAAGAACCAGTGGTATCTTCATCTACATAACGTGAAGAACCAGTGGCATATACATCTGCAGAACGTGAAGACCCAGTGGCATTTACATCTACAGAACATGAAGAACCAGTGGCATCTTCGTCTACAGAACGTGAAGGAACAGTGGCATCTACATCTGCAGAACGTGAAGAACCAGTGGCATCTACATCTACAGAACGTGAAGAACCAGTGGCATCTACATCTGCAGAACGTGAAGAATCAATGGCATATTCGTCTACAGAATGTGAAGGACCAGTGGCATCTACATCTACAGAACGTGAAGAACCAGTGGCATCTACATCTACAGAAAGTGAAGAACCAGTGGCATCTACGTCTACAGAACGTGAATGACCAGTGGCATCTGCGTCTACAGAATGTGAAGGACCAGTGGCATCTACATCTACAGAACGTGAAGAACCAGTGGCATCTACATCTACAGAAAGTGAAGAACCAGTGGCATCTACATCTAAAGAAAGTGAAGAACCAGTGGCATCTACGTCTACAGAACGTGAATGACCAGTGGCATCTGCGTCTACAGAATCTGAAGAACCAGTGGCATCTGCGTCTACAGAATGTAACGAACCAGTGGCTTATACATCTACAGAATGTGAAGAACCAGTGGCGTCTACATCTACAGAACGTGAAGAACCAGTGACATCTACATCTGCAGACCGTGAAGAACCAGTGGCATCTACATCTGTAGAACGTGAAGAACCAGTGGCATCTACATCTACAGAACGTGAAGAACCAGTGGCATCTACGTCTACAGAATGTGAAGAATCAGTGGCATCTACATCTGCAGACCGTGAAGAACCAGTGGCATCTACATCTGTAGAACGTGAAGAACCAGTGGCATCTACATCTACAGAACGTGAAGAACCAGTGACATCTACATCTAAAGAACGTGAAGAACCAGTGGCATATTCGTCTACAGAACGTGAAGAACCAGTGGCATCTACAGCTACAGAACGTGAAGAACCAGTGGCATCTACATCTACAGAAAGTGAAGAACCAGTGGCATCTACATCTACAGAAAGTGAAGAACCAGTGGCATCTACATCTAAAGAAAGTGAAGAACCAGTGGCATCTACGTCTACAGAACGTGAATGACCAGTGGCATCTGCGTCTACAGAATGTGAAGAACCAGTGGCATCTGCGTATACAGAATGTAACGAACCAGTGGCTTCTACATCTACAGAATGTGAAGAACCAGTGGCGTCTACATCTACAGAACGTGAAGAACCAGTGACATCTACATCTGCAGACCGTGAAGAACCAGTGGCATCTACATCTGTAGAACGTGAAGAACCAGTGGCATCTACATCTACAGAACGTGAAGAACCAGTGACATCTACATCTAAAGAACGTGAAGAACCAGTGGCATCTACGTCTACAGAATGTGAAGGACCAGTGGCATCTACTTCTACAGAACGCGAAAAACCAGTGACATCTATATCTCCAGAACGTGAAGAACCAGTGGCATCAACATCTGTAGAACTTGACGAACAAGTGACATCTACATCTACAGAACGTGAAGAACCAGTGGCATATTCGTCTACAGAATGTGAAGGATCAGTGGGATCTACAGCTACAGAACGTGAAGAACCAGTGGCATCTACATCTACAGAAAGTGAAGAACCAGTGGCATCTACATCTGCAGAACGTGAAGAACCAATGGCATATTCGTCTACAGAATGTGAAGGACCAGTGGCATCTACATCTACAGAACGTGAAGAACCAGTGGCATCTACATCTACAGAAAGTGATGAACCAGTGGCATCTACATCTAAAGAAAGTGAAGAACCAGTGGCATCTATGTCTACAGAACGTGAAGGACCAGTGGCATCTGCGTCTACAGAATGTGAAGAAGCAGTGGCATCTAAATCTACAGAAAGTGAAGAACCAGTGGCATCTACATCTGTAGAACGTGATGAACCAGTGGCATCTACATCTACAGAACGTGAAGAACCAGTGGCATCTTCATCTACATAACGTGAAGAACCAGTGGCATATACATCTGCAGAACGTGAAGACCCAGTGGCATTTACATCTACAGAACATGAAGAACCAGTGGCATCTTCGTCTACAGAACGTGAAGGAACAGTGGCATCTACATCTGCAGAACGTGAAGAACCAGTGGCATCTACATCTACAGAACGTGAAGAACCAGTGGCATCTACATCTGCAGAACGTGAAGAATCAATGGCATATTCGTCTACAGAATGTGAAGGACCAGTGGCATCTACATCTACAGAACGTGAAGAACCAGTGGCATCTACATCTACAGAAAGTGAAGAACCAGTGGCATCTACGTCTACAGAACGTGAATGACCAGTGGCATCTGCGTCTACAGAATGTGAAGGACCAGTGGCATCTACATCTACAGAACGTGAAGAACCAGTGGCATCTACATCTACAGAAAGTGAAGAACCAGTGGCATCTACATCTAAAGAAAGTGAAGAACCAGTGGCATCTACGTCTACAGAACGTGAATGACCAGTGGCATCTGCGTCTACAGAATGTGAAGAACCAGTGGCATCTGCGTCTACAGAATGTAACGAACCAGTGGCTTATACATCTACAGAATGTGAAGAACCAGTGGCGTCTACATCTACAGAACGTGAAGAACCAGTGACATCTACATCTGCAGACCGTGAAGAACCAGTGGCATCTACATCTGTAGAACGTGAAGAACCAGTGGCATCTAAATCTACAGAACGTGAAGAACCAGTGGCATCTACGTCTACAGAATGTGAAGAATCAGTGGCATCTACATCTGCAGACCGTGAAGAACCAGTGGCATCTACATCTGTAGAACGTGAAGAACCAGTGGCATCTACATCTACAGAACGTGAAGAACCAGTGACATCTACATCTAAAGAACGTGAAGAACCAGTGGCATATTCGTCTACAGAATGTGAAGGATCAGTGGCATCTACAGCTACAGAAAGTGAAGAACCAGTGGCATCTACATCTACAGAAAGTGAAGAACCAGTGGCATCTACATCTAAAGAAAGTGAAGAACCAGTGGCATCTACGTCTACAGAACGTGAATGACCAGTGGCATCTGCGTCTACAGAATGTGAAGAACCAGTGGCATCTGCGTCTACAGAATGTAACGAACCAGTGGCTTCTACATCTACAGAATGTGAAGAACCAGTGGCGTCTACATCTACAGAACGTGAAGAACCAGTGACATCTACATCTGCAGACCGTGAAGAACCAGTGGCATCTACATCTGTAGAACGTGAAGAACCAGTGGCATCTACATCTACAAAACGTGAAGAACCAGTGACATCTACATCTAAAGAACGTGAAGAACCAGTGGCATCTACGTCTACAGAATGTGAAGGACCAGTGGCATCTACTTCTACAGAACGCGAAAAACCAGTGACATCTATATCTCCAGAATGTGAAGAACCAGTGGCATCAACATCTGTAGAACTTGACGAACCAGTGACATCTACATCTACATAACGTGAAGAACCAGTGGCATATTCGTCTACAGAATGTGAAGGATCAGTGGGATCTACAGCTACAGAACGTGAAGAACCAGTGGCATCTACATCTACAGAAAGTGAAGAACCAGTGGCATCTACATCTGCAGAACGTGAAGAACCAATGGCATATTCGTCTACAGAATGTGAAGGACCAGTGGCATCTACATCTACAGAACGTGAAGAACCAGTGGCATCTACATCTACAGAAAGTGAAGAACCAGTGGCATCTACATATAAAGAAAGTGAAGAACCAGTGGCATCTATGTCTACAGAACGTGAAGGACCAGTGGCATCTGCGTCTACAGAATGTGAAGAAGCAGTGGCATCTAAATCTACAGAAAGTGAAGAACCAGTGGCATCTACATCTGTAGAACGTGATGAACCAGTGGCATCTACATCTACAGAACGTGAAGAACCAGTGGCATCTTCATCTACATAACGTGAAGAACCAGTGGCATATACATCTGCAGAACGTGAAGACCCAGTGGCATTTACATCTACAGAACATGAACAACCAGTGGCATCTTCGTCTACAGAACGTGAAGGAACAGTGGCATCTACATCTGCAGAACGTGAAGAACCAGTGGCATCTACATCTACAGAACGTGAAGAACCAGTGGCATCTACATCTGCAGAACGTGAAGAATCAATGGCATATTTGTCTACAGAATGTGAAGGACCAGTGGCATCTACATCTACAGAACGTGAAGAACCAGTGGCATCTACATCTACAGAAAGTGAAGAACCAGTGGCATCTACATCTAAAGAAAGTGAAGAACCAGTGGTATCTACGTCTACAGAACGTGAATGACCAGTGGCATCTGCGTCTACAGAATGTGAAGGACCAGTGGCATCTACATCTACAGAACGTGAAGAACCAGTGGCATCTACATCTACAGAAAGTGAAGAACCAGTGGCATCTACATCTAAAGAAAGTTAAGAACCAGTGGCATCTACGTCTACAGAACGTGAATGACCAGTGGCATCTGCGTCTATAGAATGTGAAGAACCAGTGGCATCTGCGTCTACAGAATGTAACGAACCAGTGGCTTATACATCTACAGAATGTGAAGAACCAGTGGCGTCTACATCTACAGAACGTGAAGAACCAGTGACATCTACATCTGCAGACCGTGAAGAACCAGTGGCATCTACATCTGTAGAACGTGAAGAACCAGTAGCATCTACATCTCCAGAACGTGAAGAACCAGTGGCATCAACATCTGTAGAACTTGACGAACCAGTGACATCTACATCTAAAGAACGTGAAGAACCAGTGGCATCTACATCTACAGAATGTGAAGAACCAGTGGCATCTTCGTCTACAGAACGTGAAGGAACAGTGGCATCTACATCTGCAGAACATGAAGAACCAGTGGCATCTACATCTACAGAACGTGAAGAACCAGTGGCATCTACTTCTGCAGAACGTGAAGAACCAGTGACATCTACATCTACAGAACGTGAAAAACCAGTGGAATCTGCATCGACAGAACGTGAAGGACCAGTGGCATCTACATTTACAGAACGTGAAAAACCAATGGCGTCTACATCTGCAGAACATGAAGAACCAGTGGCATCTATATCTGTAGAACGTGAAGAACCAGTGGCATCTGTGTCTACAGAACGTGAAGGACCAGTGGCATCTACATCTGCAGAACGTGAAGAACCAGTGGGATCTACATCTGTAGAACGTGACGAACCGTTGGCATCTGCATCTGCAGGACGTGAAGAACCAGTGGCATCTACATCTACAGAACGTGGAGAACCAGTGGCATCTACATCTGCAGAACGTGAAGAACCAGTGGCATCTACATCTACGGAACGTGAGGGACCAGTGGCATCTACATCTACAGAACGTGAAGAACCAGTGGCGTCTACATCTACAGAACGTGAAGACCCAGTGACATCTACATCTAAAGAACGTGAAGAACCAGTGGCATCTACGTCTACAGAATGTGAAGGACCAGTGGCATCTACTTCTACAGAACGCGAAAAACCAGTGACATCTATATCTCCAGAACGTGAAGAACCAGTGGCATCTACATCTGTAGAACTTGACGAACCAGTGACATCTACATCTACAGAACGTGAAGAACCAGTGGCATATTCGTCTACAGAATGTGAAGGACCAGTGGCATCTACATCTACAGAACGTGAAGAACCAGTGACATCTACATCTACAGAAAGTGAATAACCAGTGGCATCTACGTCTACCGAACGTGAAGGACTAGTGGCATCTGCGTCTACAGAATGTGACGAACCAGTGGCTTCTACATCTACAGAATGTGAAGAAGCAGTGGCATTTAAATCTACAGAACGTGAAGAACCAGTGGCATCTACATCTGTAGAACGTGATGAACCAGTGGCATCTACATCTACAGAACGTGAAGAACCAGTGGCATCTTCATCTACATAACGTGAAGAACCAGTGGCATATACATCTGCAGAACGTGAAAAACCAGTGGCATCTACATCTACAGAACGTAAAGAACCAGTGGCATCTTCGTCTACAGAACGTGAATAACCAGTGGCATCTACATCTACAGAACGTGAAGAACCAGTGACATCTACATCTAAAGAACGTGAAGAACCAGTGGCATCTACATCTGTAAAACGTGACGAACCAGTGGCATCTACATCTGCAAAACGTGAAGAACCAGTGGCATCTACATCTACAGAACGTGAAGAACCAGTGGCATCTACATCTGGAGAACGTGAAGAACCAGTGGCATCTACATCTGTAGAACGTGACGAACCAGTGGCATCTACATCTACAGAACGTGAATAACCAGTGGCATCTACATCTACAGAACGTGAAGAACCAGTGGCATCTACATCTGCAGAACGTGAAGAACCAGTAGCATCTACATCTGTAAAACGTGACGAACCAGTGGCATCTACATCTGCAAAACGTGAAGAACCAGTGGTATCTACATCTCCAGAACGTGAAGGACCAGTGGAATCTACATCTACAGAACGTGAAGAACCAGTGGCATCTACATCTGCAGAACGTTAAGAACCAGTGGCATCTACATCTGTAGAACGTGACGAACCGTTGGCATCTACATCTGCAGAACGTGAATAACCAGTGGCATCTACATCTACAGAACTTGGAGAACCAGTGGCATCCACATCTGAAGAACGTGAAGAACCAGTGGCATCTACATCTACGGAACGTGAGGGACCAGTGGCATCTACATCTACAGAACGTGAAGAACCAGTGACATCTACATCTACAGAACGTGAAGAACCAGTGACATCTACATCTACACAACGTGAAGAACCAGTGGAATCTGCATCTAACGAACGTGCAGTGGCATCTACATCTACAGAATGTGAAGAACCAGTGGCATCTACATCTGCAGAACGTGAAGAACCAGTGGCATCTACATCTGCAGACCGTGAAGAACCAGTGGCATCTACATCTGTAGAACGTGAAGAACCAGTGGCATCTACATCTACAGAACGTGAAGAACCAGTGACATCTACATCTAAAGAACGTGAAGAACCAGTGGCATATTCGTCTACAGAATGTGAAGGATCAGTGGCATCTACAGCTACAGAACGTGAAGAACCAGTGGCATCTACATCTACAGAAAGTGAAGAACCAGTGGCATCTACATCTACAGAAAGTGAAGAACCAGTGGCATCTACATCTAAAGAAAGTGAAGAACCAGTGGCATCTACGTCTACAGAACGTGAATGACCAGTGGCATCTGCGTCTACAGAATGTGAAGAACCAGTGGCATCTGCGTCTACAGAATGTAACGAACCAGTGGCTTCTACATCTACAGAATGTGAAGAACCAGTGGCGTCTACATCTACAGAACGTGAAGAACCAGTGACATCTACATCTGCAGACCGTGAAGAACCAGTGGCATCTACATCTGTAGAACGTGAAGAACCAGTGGCATCTACATCTACAGAACGTGAAGCACCAGTGACATCTACATCTAAAGAACGTGAAGAACCAGTGGCATCTACGTCTACAGAATGTGAAGGACCAGTGGCATCTACTTCTACAGAACGCGAAAAACCAGTGACATCTATATCTCCAGAACGTGAAGAACCAGTGGCATCAACATCTGTAGAACTTGACGAACCAGTGACATCTACATCTACAGAACGTGAAGAACCAGTGGCATATTCTTCTACAGAATGTGAAGGATCAGTGGGATCTACAGCTACAGAACGTGAAGAACCAGTGGCATCTACATCTACAGAAAGTGAAGAATCAGTGGCATCTACATCTGCAGAACGTGAAGAACCAATGGCATATTCGTCTACAGAATGTGAAGGACCAGTGGCATCTACATCTACAGAACGTGAAGAACCAGTGGCATCTACATCTACAGAAAGTGAAGAACCAGTGGCATCTACATCTAAAGAAAGTGAAGAACCAGTGGCATCTATGTCTACAGAACGTGAAGGACCAGTGGCATCTGCGTCTACAGAATGTAAAGAAGCAGTGGCATCTAAATCTACAGAAAGTGAAGAACCAGTGGCATCTACATCTGTAGAACGTGATGAACCAGTGGCATCTACATCTACAGAACGTGAAGAACCAGTGGCATCTTCATCTACATAACGTGAAGAACCAGTGGCATATACATCTGCAGAACGTGAAGACCCAGTGGCATTTACATCTACAGAACATGAAGAACCAGTGGCATCTTCGTCTACAGAACGTGAAGGAACAGTGGCATCTACATCTGCAGAACGTGAAGAACCAGTGGCATCTACATCTACAGAACGTGAAGAACCAGTGGCATCTACATCTGCAGAACGTGAAGAATCAATGGCATATTCGTCTACAGAATGTGAAGGACCAGTGGCATCTACATCTACAGAACGTGAAGAACCAGTGGCATCTACATCTACAGAAAGTGAAGAACCAGTGGCATCTACGTCTACAGAACGTGAATGACCAGTGGCATCTGCGTCTACAGAATGTGAAGGACCAGTGGCATCTACATCTACAGAACGTGAAGAACCAGTGGCATCTACATCTACAGAAAGTGAAGAACCAGTGGCATCTACATCTAAAGAAAGTGAAGAACCAGTGGCATCTACGTCTACAGAACGTGAATGACCAGTGGCATCTGCGTCTACAGAATGTGAAGAACCAGTGGCATCTGCGTCTACAGAATGTAACGAACCAGTGGCTTATACATCTACAGAATGTGAAGAACCAGTGGCGTCTACATCTACAGAACGTGAAGAACCAGTGACATCTACATCTGCAGACCGTGAAGAACCAGTGGCATCTACATCTGTAGAACGTGAAGAACCAGTGGCATCTACATCTACAGAACGGGAAGAACCAGTGGCATCTACGTCTCCAGAATGTGAAGAATCAGTGGCATCTACATCTGCAGACCGTGAAGAACCAGTGGCATCTACATCTGTAGAACGTGAAGAACCAGTGGCATCTACATCTACAGAACGTGAAGAACCAGTGACATCTACATCTAAAGAACGTGAAGAACCAGTGGCATATTCGTCTACAGAATGTGAAGGATCAGTGGCATCTACAGCTACAGAACGTGAAGAACCAGTGGCATCTACATCTACAGAAAGTGAAGAACCAGTGGCATCTACATCTACAGAAAGTGAAGAACCAGTGGCATCTACATCTAAAGAAAGTGAAGAACCAGTGGCATCTACGTCTACAGAACGTGAATGACCAGTGGCATCTGCGTCTACAGAATGTGAAGAACCAGTGGCATCTGCGTATACAGAATGTAACGAACCAGTGGCTTCTACATCTACAGAATGTGAAGAACCAGTGGCGTCTACATCTACAGAACGTGAAGAACCAGTGACATCTACATCTCCAGACCGTGAAGAACCAGTGGCATCTACATCTGTAGAACGTGAAGAACCAGTGGCATCTACATCTACAGAACGTGAAGAACCAGTGACATCTACATCTAAAGAACGTGAAGAACCAGTGGCATCTACGTCTACAGAATGTGAAGGACCAGTGGCATCTACTTCTACAGAACGCGAAAAACCAGTGACATCTATATCTCCAGAACGTGAAGAACCAGTGGCATCAACATCTGTAGAACTTGACGAACCAGTGACATCTACATCTACAGAACGTGAAGAACCAGTGGCATATTCGTCTACAGAATGTGAAGGATCAGTGGGATCTACAGCTACAGAACGTGAAGAACCAGTGGCATCTACATCTACAGAAAGTGAAGAACCAGTGGCATCTACATCTGCAGAACGTGAAGAACCAATGGCATATTCGTCTACAGAATGTGAAGGACCAGTGGCATCTACATCTACAGAACGTGAAGAACCAGTGGCATCTACATCTACAGAAAGTGATGAACCAGTGGCATCTACATCTAAAGAAAGTGAAGAACCAGTGGCATCTATGTCTACAGAACGTGAAGGACCAGTGGCATCTGCGTCTACAGAATGTGAAGAAGCAGTGGCATCTTTATCTACAGAAAGTGAAGAACCAGTGGCATCTACATCTGTAGAACGTGATGAACCAGTGGCATCTACATCTACAGAACGTGAAGAACCAGTGGCATCTTCATCTACATAACGTGAAGAACCAGTGGCATATACATCTGCAGAACGTGAAGACCCAGTGGCATTTACATCTACAGAACATGAAGAACCAGTGGCATCTTCGTCTACAGAACGTGAAGGAACAGTGGCATCTACATCTGCAGAACGTGAAGAACCAGTGGCATCTACATCTACAGAACGTGAAGAACCAGTGGCATCTACATCTGCAGAACGTGAAGAATCAATGGCATATTCGTCTACAGAATGTGAAAGACCAGTGGCATCTACATCTACAGAACGTGAAGAACCAGTGGCATCTACATCTACAGAAAGTGAAGAACCAGTGGCATCTACGTCTACAGAACGTGAATGACCAGTGGCATCTGCGTCTACAGAATGTGAAGGACCAGTGGCATCTACATCTACAGAACGTGAAGAACCAGTGGCATCTACATCTACAGAAAGTGAAGAACCAGTGGCATCTACATCTAAAGAAAGTGAAGAACCAGTGGCATCTACGTCTACAGAACGTGAATGACCAGTGGCATCTGTGTCTACAGAATGTGAAGAACCAGTGGCATCTGCGTCTACAGAATGTAACGAACCAGTGGCTTATACATCTACAGAATGTGAAGAACCAGTGGCGTCTACATCTACAGAACGTGAAGAACCAGTGACATCTACATCTGCAGACCGTGAAGAACCAGTGGCATCTACATCTGTAGAACGTGAAGAACCAGTGGCATCTAAATCTACAGAACGTGAAGAACCAGTGGCATCTACGTCTACAGAATGTGAAGAATCAGTGGCATCTACATCTGCAGACCGTGAAGAACCAGTGGCATCTACATCTGTAGAACGTGAAGAACCAGTGGCACCTACATCTACAGAACGTGAAGAACCAGTGACATCTACATCTAAAGAACGTGAAGAACCAGTGGCATATTCGTCTACAGAATGTGAAGGATCAGTGGCATCTACAGCTACAGAACGTGAAGAACCAGTGGCATCTACATCTACAGAAAGTGAAGAACCAGTGGCATCTACATCTACAGAAAGTAAAGAACCAGTGGCATCTACATCTAAAGAAAGTGAAGAACCAGTGGCATCTACGTCTACAGAACGTGAATGACCAGTGGCATCTGCGTCTACAGAATGTGAAGAACCAGTGGCATCTGCGTCTACAGAATGTAACGAACCAGTGGCTTCTACATCTACAGAATGTGAAGAACCAGTGGCGTCTACATCTACAGAACGTGAAGAACCAGTGACATCTACATCTGCAGACCGTGAAGAACCAGTGGCATCTACATCTGTAGAACGTGAAGAACCAGTGGCATCTACATCTACAGAACGTGAAGCACCAGTGACATCTACATCTAAAGAACGTGAAGAACCAGTGGCATCTACGTCTACAGAATGTGAAGGACCAGTGGCATCTACTTCTACAGAACGCGAAAAACCAGTGACATCTATATCTCCAGAACGTGAAGAACCAGTGGCATCAACATCTGTAGAACTTGACGAACCAGTGACATCTACATCTACAGAACGTGAAGAACCAGTGGCATATTCTTCTACAGAATGTGAAGGATCAGTGGGATCTACAGCTACAGAACGTGAAGAACCAGTGGCATCTACATCTACAGAAAGTGAAGAATCAGTGGCATCTACATCTGCAGAACGTGAAGAACCAATGGCATATTCGTCTACAGAATGTGAAGGACCAGTGGCATCTACATCTACAGAACGTGAAGAACCAGTGGCATCTACATCTACAGAAAGTGAAGAACCAGTGGCATCTACATCTAAAGAAAGTGAAGAACCAGTGGCATCTATGTCTACAGAACGTGAAGGACCAGTGGCATCTGCGTCTACAGAATGTAAAGAAGCAGTGGCATCTAAATCTACAGAAAGTGAAGAACCAGTGGCATCTACATCTGTAGAACGTGATGAACCAGTGGCATCTACATCTACAGAACGTGAAGAACCAGTGGCATCTTCATCTACATAACGTGAAGAACCAGTGGCATATACATCTGCAGAACGTGAAGACCCAGTGGCATTTACATCTACAGAACATGAAGAACCAGTGGCATCTTCGTCTACAGAACGTGAAGGAACAGTGGCATCTACATCTGCAGAACGTGAAGAACCAGTGGCATCTACATCTACAGAACGTGAAGAACCAGTGGCATCTACATCTGCAGAACGTGAAGAATCAATGGCATATTCGTCTACAGAATGTGAAGGACCAGTGGCATCTACATCTACAGAACGTGAAGAACCAGTGGCATCTACATCTACAGAAAGTGAAGAACCAGTGGCATCTACGTCTACAGAACGTGAATGACCAGTGGCATCTGCGTCTACAGAATGTGAAGGACCAGTGGCATCTACATCTACAGAACGTGAAGAACCAGTGGCATCTACATCTACAGAAAGTGAAGAACCAGTGGCATCTACATCTAAAGAAAGTGAAGAACCAGTGGCATCTACGTCTACAGAACGTGAATGACCAGTGGCATCTGCGTCTACAGAATGTGAAGAACCAGTGGCATCTGCGTCTACAGAATGTAACGAACCAGTGGCTTATACATCTACAGAATGTGAAGAACCAGTGGCGTCTACATCTACAGAACGTGAAGAACCAGTGACATCTACATCTGCAGACCGTGAAGAACCAGTGGCATCTACATCTGTAGAACGTGAAGAACCAGTGGCATCTACATCTACAGAACGGGAAGAACCAGTGGCATCTACGTCTACAGAATGTGAAGAATCAGTGGCATCTACATCTGCAGACCGTGAAGAACCAGTGGCATCTACATCTGTAGAACGTGAAGAACCAGTGGCATCTACATCTACAGAACGTGAAGAACCAGTGACATCTACATCTAAAGAACGTGAAGAACCAGTGGCATATTCGTCTACAGAATGTGAAGGATCAGTGGCATCTACAGCTACAGAACGTGAAGAACCAGTGGCATCTACATCTACAGAAAGTGAAGAACCAGTGGCATCTACATCTACAGAAAGTGAAGAACCAGTGGCATCTACATCTAAAGAAAGTGAAGAACCAGTGGCATCTACGTCTACAGAACGTGAATGACCAGTGGCATCTGCGTCTACAGAATGTGAAGAACCAGTGGCATCTGCGTATACAGAATGTAACGAACCAGTGGCTTCTACATCTACAGAATGTGAAGAACCAGTGGCGTCTACATCTACAGAACGTGAAGAACCAGTGACATCTACATCTCCAGACCGTGAAGAACCAGTGGCATCTACATCTGTAGAACGTGAAGAACCAGTGGCATCTACATCTACAGAACGTGAAGAACCAGTGACATCTACATCTAAAGAACGTGAAGAACCAGTGGCATCTACGTCTACAGAATGTGAAGGACCAGTGGCATCTACTTCTACAGAACGCGAAAAACCAGTGACATCTATATCTCCAGAACGTGAAGAACCAGTGGCATCAACATCTGTAGAACTTGACGAACCAGTGACATCTACATCTACAGAACGTGAAGAACCAGTGGCATATTCGTCTACAGAATGTGAAGGATCAGTGGGATCTACAGCTACAGAACGTGAAGAACCAGTGGCATCTACATCTACAGAAAGTGAAGAACCAGTGGCATCTACATCTGCAGAACGTGAAGAACCAATGGCATATTCGTCTACAGAATGTGGAGGACCAGTGGCATCTACATCTACAGAACGTGAAGAACCAGTGGCATCTACATCTACAGAAAGTGATGAACCAGTGGCATCTACATCTAAAGAAAGTGAAGAACCAGTGGCATCTATGTCTACAGAACGTGAAGGACCAGTGGCATCTGCGTCTACAGAATGTGAAGAAGCAGTGGCATCTTTATCTACAGAAAGTGAAGAACCAGTGGCATCTACATCTGTAGAACGTGATGAACCAGTGGCATCTACATCTACAGAACGTGAAGAACCAGTGGCATCTTCATCTACATAACGCGAAGAACCAGTGGCATATACATCTGCAGAACGTGAAGACCCAGTGGCATTTACATCTACAGAACATGAAGAACCAGTGGCATCTTCGTCTACAGAACGTGAAGGAACAGTGGCATCTACATCTGCAGAACGTGAAGAACCAGTGGCATCTACATCTACAGAACGTGAAGAACCAGTGGCATCTACATCTGCAGAACGTGAAGAATCAATGGCATATTCGTCTACAGAATGTGAAGGACCAGTGGCATCTACATCTACAGAACGTGAAGAACCAGTGGCATCTACATCTACAGAAAGTGAAGAACCAGTGGCATCTACGTCTACAGAACGTGAATGACCAGTGGCATCTGCGTCTACAGAATGTGAAGGACCAGTGGCATCTACATCTACAGAACGTGAAGAACCAGTGGCATCTACATCTACAGAAAGTGAAGAACCAGTGGCATCTACATCTAAAGAAAGTGAAGAACCAGTGGCATCTACGTCTACAGAACGTGAATGACCAGTGGCATCTGTGTCTACAGAATGTGAAGAACCAGTGGCATCTGCGTCTACAGAATGTAACGAACCAGTGGCTTATACATCTACAGAATGTGAAGAACCAGTGGCGTCTACATCTACAGAACGTGAAGAACCAGTGACATCTACATCTGCAGACCGTGAAGAACCAGTGGCATCTACATCTGTAGAACGTGAAGAACCAGTGGCATCTAAATCTACAGAACGTGAAGAACCAGTGGCATCTACGTCTACAGAATGTGAAGAATCAGTGGCATCTACATCTGCAGACCGTGAAGAACCAGTGGCATCTACATCTGTAGAACGTGAAGAACCAGTGGCACCTACATCTACAGAACGTGAAGAACCAGTGACATCTACATCTAAAGAACGTGAAGAACCAGTGGCATATTCGTCTACAGAATGTGAAGGATCAGTGGCATCTACAGCTACAGAACGTGAAGAACCAGTGGCATCTACATCTACAGAAAGTGAAGAACCAGTGGCATCTACATCTACAGAAAGTGAAGAACCAGTGGCATCTACATCTAAAGAAAGTGAAGAACCAGTGGCATCTACGTCTACAGAACGTGAATGACCAGTGGCATCTGCGTCTACAGAATGTGAAGAACCAGTGGCATCTGCGTCTACAGAATGTAACGAACCAGTGGCTTCTACATCTACAGAATGTGAAGAACCAGTGGCGTCTACATCTACAGAACGTGAAGAACCAGTGACATCTACATCTGCAGACCGTGAAGAACCAGTGGCATCTACATCTGTAGAACGTGAAGAACCAGTGGCATCTACATCTACAAAACGTGAAGAACCAGTGACATCTACATCTAAAGAACGTGAAGAACCAGTGGCATCTACGTCTACAGAATGTGAAGGACCAGTGGCATCTACTTCTACAGAACGCGAAAAACCAGTGACATCTATATCTCCAGAACGTGAAGAACCAGTGGCATCAACATCTGTAGAACTTGACGAACCAGTGACATCTACATCTACAGAACGTGAAGAACCAGTGGCATATTCGTCTACAGAATGTGAAGGATCAGTGGGATCTACAGCTACAGAACGTGAAGAACCAGTGGCATCTACATCTACAGAAAGTGAAGAACCAGTGGCATCTACATCTGCAGAACGTGAAGAACCAATGGCATATTCGTCTACAGAATGTGAAGGACCAGTGGCATCTACATCTACAGAACGTGAAGAACCAGTGGCATCTACATCTACAGAAAGTGAAGAACCAGTGGCATCTACATATAAAGAAAGTGAAGAACCAGTGGCATCTATGTCTACAGAACGTGAAGGACCAGTGGCATCTGCGTCTACAGAATGTGAAGAAGCAGTGGCATCTAAATCTACAGAAAGTGAAGAACCAGTGGCATCTACATCTGTAGAACGTGATGAACCAGTGGCATCTACATCTACAGAACGTGAAGAACCAGTGGCATCTTCATCTACATAACGTGAAGAACCAGTGGCATATACATCTGCAGAACGTGAAGACCCAGTGGCATTTACATCTACAGAACATGAACAACCAGTGGCATCTTCGTCTACAGAACGTGAAGGAACAGTGGCATCTACATCTGCAGAACGTGAAGAACCAGTGGCATCTACATCTACAGAACGTGAAGAACCAGTGGCATCTACATCTGCAGAACGTGAAGAATCAATGGCATATTTGTCTACAGAATGTGAAGGACCAGTGGCATCTACATCTACAGAACGTGAAGAACCAGTGGCATCTACATCTACAGAAAGTGAAGAACCAGTGGCATCTACATCTAAAGAAAGTGAAGAACCAGTGGCATCTACGTCTACAGAACGTGAATGACCAGTGGCATCTGCGTCTACAGAATGTGAAGGACCAGTGGCATCTACATCTACAGAACGTGAAGAACCAGTGGCATCTACATCTACAGAAAGTGAAGAACCAGTGGCATCTACATCTAAAGAAAGTTAAGAACCAGTGGCATCTACGTCTACAGAACGTGAATGACCAGTGGCATCTGCGTCTATAGAATGTGAAGAACCAGTGGCATCTGCGTCTACAGAATGTAACGAACCAGTGGCTTATACATCTACAGAATGTGAAGAACCAGTGGCGTCTACATCTACAGAACGTGAAGAACCAGTGACATCTACATCTGCAGACCGTGAAGAACCAGTGGCATCTACATCTGTAGAACGTGAAGAACCAGTGGCATCTACATCTACAGAACGTGAAGAACCAGTGGCATCTACGTCTACAGAATGTGAAGGACCAGTGGCATCTACTTCTACAGAACGCGAAAAACCAGTGACAACTATATCTCCAGAACGTGAAGAACCAGTGGCATCAACATCTGTAGAACTTGACGAACCAGTGACATCTACATCTAAAGAACGTGAAGAACCAGTGGCATCTACATCTACAGAATGTGAAGAACCAGTGGCATCTTCGTCTACAGAACGTGAAGGAACAGTGGCATCTACATCTGCAGAACATGAAGAACCAGTGGCATCTACATCTACAGAACGTGAAGAACCAGTGGCATCTACTTCTGCAGAACGTGAAGAACCAGTGACATCTACATCTACAGAACGTGAAAAACCAGTGGAATCTGCATCGACAGAACGTGAAGGACCAGTGGCATCTACATTTACAGAACGTGAAAAACCAATGGCGTCTACATCTGCAGAACATGAAGAACCAGTGGCATCTATATCTGTAGAACGTGAAGAACCAGTGGCATCTGTGTCTACAGAACGTGAAGGACCAGTGGCATCTACATCTGCAGAACGTGAAGAACCAGTGGGATCTGCATCTGTAGAACGTGACGAACCGTTGGCATCTACATCTGCAGGACGTGAAGAACCAGTGGCATCTACATCTACAGAACGTGGAGAACCAGTGGCATCTACATCTGCAGAACGTGAAGAACCAGTGGCATCTACATCTACGGAACGTGAGGGACCAGTGGCATCTACATCTACAGAACGTGAAGAACCAGTGGCGTCTACATCTACAGAACGTGAAGACCCAGTGACATCTACATCTAAAGAACGTGAAGAACCAGTGGCATCTACGTCTACAGAATGTGAAGGACCAGTGGCATCTACTTCTACAGAACGCGAAAAACCAGTGACATCTATATCTCCAGAACGTGAAGAACCAGTGGCATCTACATCTGTAGAACTTGACGAACCAGTGACATCTACATCTACAGAACGTGAAGAACCAGTGGCATATTCGTCTACAGAATGTGAAGGACCAGTGGCATCTACATCTACAGAACGTGAAGAACCAGTGACATCTACATCTACAGAAAGTGAATAACCAGTGGCATCTACGTCTACCGAACGTGAAGGACTAGTGGCATCTGCGTCTACAGAATGTGACGAACCAGTGGCTTCTACATCTACAGAATGTGAAGAAGCAGTGGCATTTAAATCTACAGAACGTGAAGAACCAGTGGCATCTACATCTGTAGAACGTGATGAACCAGTGGCATCTACATCTACAGAACGTGAAGAACCAGTGGCATCTTCATCTACATAACGTGAAGAACCAGTGGCATATACATCTGCAGAACGTGAAAAACCAGTGGCATCTACATCTACAGAACGTAAAGAACCAGTGGCATCTTCGTCTACAGAACGTGAATAACCAGTGGCATCTACATCTACAGAACGTGAAGAACCAGTGACATCTACATCTAAAGAACGTGAAGAACCAGTGGCATCTACATCTGTAAAACGTGACGAACCAGTGGCATCTACATCTGCAAAACGTGAAGAACCAGTGGCATCTACATCTACAGAACGTGAAGAACCAGTGGCATCTACATCTGGAGAACGTGAAGAACCAGTGGCATCTACATCTGTAGAACGTGACGAACCAGTGGCATCTACATCTACAGAACGTGAATAACCAGTGGCATCTACATCTACAGAACGTGAAGAACCAGTGGCATCTACATCTGCAGAACGTGAAGAACCAGTAGCATCTACATCTGTAAAACGTGACGAACCAGTGGCATCTACATCTGCAAAACGTGAAGAACCAGTGGTATCTACATCTCCAGAACGTGAAGGACCAGTGGAATCTACATCTACAGAACGTGAAGAACCAGTGGCATCTACATCTGCAGAACGTTAAGAACCAGTGGCATCTACTTCTGTAGAACGTGACGAACCGTTGGCATCTACATCTGCAGAACGTGAATAACCAGTGGCATCTACATCTACAGAACTTGGAGAACCAGTGGCATCCACATCTGAAGAACGTGAAGAACCAGTGGCATCTACATCTACGGAACGTGAGGGACCAGTGGCATCTACATCTACAGAACGTGAAGAACCAGTGGCGTCTACATCTACAGAACGTGAAGAACCAGTGACATCTACATCTAAAGAACGTGAAGAACCAGTGGCATCTACGTCTACAGAATGTGAAGGACCAGTGGCATCTACTTCTACAGAACACGAAAAACCAGTGACATCTATATCTCCAGAACGTGAAGAACCAGTGGCATCTACATCTGTAGAACTTGACGAACCAGTGACATCTACAGAACGTGAAGAACCAGTGGCATATTCGTCTACAGAATGTGAAGGACCAGTGGCATCTACAACTACAGAATGTGAAGGACCAGTGGCATCTACGTCTACAGAAAGTGAAGAACCAGTGGCATCTACGTCTACAGAACGTGAAGGACTAGTGGCATCTGCGTCTACAGAATGTGACGAACCAGTGGCTTCTACATCTACAGAATGTGAAGAAGCAGTGGCATTTAAATCTACAGAACGTGAATAACCAGTGGCATCTACATCTGTAAAACGTGATGAACCAGTGGCATTTACATCTACAGAACGTGAATAACCAGTGGCATCTTCATCTACATAACGTGAAGAACCAGTGGCATATACATCTGCAGAACGTGAAAAACCAGTGGCATCTACATCTACAGAACGTAAAGAACCAGTGGCATCTTCGTCTACAGAACGTGAATAACCAGTGGCATCTACATCTACAGAACTTGAAGAACCAGTGGCATCTACATCTGCAGAACGTGAAGAACCAGTGGCATCTACATCTGTAAAACGTGACGAACCAGTGGCATCTACATCTGCAAAACGTGAAGAACCAGTGACATCTACATCTACAGAACGTGAAGAACCAGTGGCATCTACATCTGCAGAACGTGAAGAACCAGTGGCATCTACATCTGTATAACGTGACGAACCAGTGGCATCTACATCTACAGAACGTGAATAACCAGTGGCATCTACATCTACAGAACGGGAAGAACCAGTGGCATCTACATCTGCATAACGTGAAGAACCAGTAGCATCTACATCTGTAAAACGTGACGAACCAGTGGCATCTACATCTGCAAAACGTGAAGAACCAGTGGTATCTACATCTCCAGAACGTGAAGAACCAGTGGCGTCTACATCTACAGAACGTGAAGAACCAGTGACATCTACATTTAAAGAACGTGAAGAACCAGTGGCATCGACGTCTACAGAATGTGAAGGACCAGTGGCATCTACATCTACAGAACGCGAAAAACCAGTGACATCTATATCTCCAGAACGTGAAGAACCAGTGGCATCTACATCTGTAGAACTTGATGAACCTGTGACATCTACATCTGCAGAACGTGAAGAATCAATGGCATATTCGTCTACAGAATGTGAAGGACCAGTGGCATCTACATCTAAAGAACGTGAAGAACCAGTGGCATCTACATCTACAGAAAGTGAAGAACCAGTGGCATCTACATCTACAGAAAGTGAAGAACCAGTGGCATCTACGTCTACAGAACGTGAAGGACCAGTGGCATCTGCATCTACAGAATGTGAAGAACCAGTGGCATCTGCGTCTACAGAAAGTGACGAACCAGTGGCTTCTACATCTACAGAATGTGAAGAAGCAGTGGCATCTAAATCTACAGAACATGAAGAACCAGTGGCATCTACATCTGTAGAACGTGATGAACCAGTGGCGTCTACATCTACAGAACGTGAAGAACCAGTGGCATCTTCATCTACATAACGTGAAGAACCAGTGGCATATACATCTGCAGAACGTGAAAAACCAGTGGCATCTAAATCTACAGAACGTGAAGAACCAGTGGCATCTTCGTCTACAGAACGTGAAGGACCAGTGGCATCTACATCTGCAGAATGTGAAGAACCAGTGGCATCTACATCTTTCGAACGTGACGAACCAGTGGCATCTACATCTACAGAATGTGAAGGACCAGTGGCATCTACATCTACAGAACGCGAAAAACCAGTGACATCTATATCTCCAGAACGTGAAGAACCAGTGGCATCTACATCTGTAACCAGTGACATCTACATCTGCAGAACGTGAAGAAGCAATGGCATATTCGTCTCCAGAATGTGAAGGACCAGTGGCATCTACATCTACAGAACGTGAAGAACCAGTGGCATCTACATCTACAGAAAGTGAAGAACCAGTGGCATCTACATCAACAGAAAGTGAAGAACCAGTGGCATCTACATCTACAGAACGTGAAGAACCAGTGACATCTACAACTACAGAATGTGAAGAACCAGTGACATCTACATTTAAAGAACGTGAAGAACCAGTGGCATCGACGTCTACAGAATGTGAAGGACCAGTGGCATCTACATCTACAGAACGCGAACAACCAGTGACATCTATATCTCCAGAACGTGAAGAACCAGTGGCATCTACATCTGTAGAACTTGATGAACCTGTGACATCTACATCTGCAGAACGTGAAGAATCAATGGCATATTCGTCTACAGAATGTGAAGGACCAGTGGCATCTACATCTAAAGAACGTGAAGAACCAGTGGCATCTACATCTACAGAAAGTGAAGAACCAGTGGCATCTACATCTACAGAAAGTGAAGAACCAGTGGCATCTACATCTACAGAACGTGAAGGACCAGTGGCATCTGCGTCTACAGAATGTGAAGAACCAGTGGCATCTGCGTCTACAGAAAGTGACGAACCAGTGGCTTCTACATCTACAGAATGTGAAGAAGCAGTGGCATCTAAATCTACAGAACATGAAGAACCAGTGGCATCTACATCTGTAGAACGTGATGAACCAGTGGCGTCTACATCTACAGAACGTGAAGAACCAGTGGCATCTTCATCTACATAACGTGAAGAACTAGTGGCATATACATCTGCAGAACGTGAAAAACCAGTGGCATCTAAATCTACAGAACGTGAAGAACCAGTGGCATCTTTGTCTACAGAACGTGAAGGACCAGTGGCATCTACATCTGCAGAATGTGAAGAACCAGTGGCATCTACATCTACAGAACGCGAAAAACCAGTGACATCTATATCTCCAGAACGTGAAGAACCAGTGGCATCTACATCTGTAACCAGTGACATCTACATCTGCAGAACGTGAAGAAGCAATGGCATATTCGTCTCCAGAATGTGAAGGACCAGTGGCATCTACATCTACAGAACGTGAAGAACCAGTGGCATCTACATCTACAGAAAGTGAAGAACCAGTGGCATCTACATCAACAGAAAGTGAAGAACCAGTGGCATCTACATCTACAGAACGTGAAGAACCAGTGACATCTACAACTACAGAATGTGAAGAACAGTGGCATCTGCGTCTACAGAACGTGAAGAACCAGTGGCATCTACATCTACAGAACGTGAAGGACCAGTGGCATCTACATCTACAGAACGTGAAGGACCAGTGGCATCTACATCTACAGAACGTGAAGGACCAGTGGCATCTACATCTACAGAGCGTGAAGAACCAGTGGCATCTACATCTGGAGAACGTGAAGGACCAGTGGCATCTACATCTACAGAACGTGAAGGACCAGTGGCATCTACATCTACAGAACGTGGAGGACCAGTTTCATCTACATCTGTCAGAGTGCCGAGCGTCGAAGCGAGCGTCCGCGCCCCCAGCCTGCCCTCCGCTCACCAGCTTTATGTCCCCGTGGACGATGCCCCGGGACTTGGCGTAGGCGAGGAAGCGGAGGATGCCCCTGGTGTAGGCCCTCGCGATGTCCTCGTCGATGTGCCCCTGCCCCATGTCTCTGAGCAGCCAATGGAGGTTCGTGCTGTGACGGGGAGACAGAGGCGTCAGCGATGCCCCTCTCTGTGGGTCTCTGTGGGTGGTGGTGTGGTGGTGGTGAGTGGGTGGTGATGGTGGTAGTGGTGATGGTGAGTGGTGGTGATGGTGGGTGAGTGAGTGGTGGTGGTAGTGGTGAGTGAGTGAGTGAGTGGTGGTGAGTGAGTAGGTGGTGGTGGTGGTGGTGGTGATGGTGGTGATGGTGGTAGTAGTGATGGTGAGTGAGTGGTGGTGCTGGTGGTAGTGGTGATGGTGAATGAGTGAGTGAGTGGTGGTGGTGTTGGTGGTAGTGGTGATGGTGAGTGAGTGAGTGGTGGTGCTGGTGGTAGTGGTGATGGTGAGTGAGTGAGTCGTGGTGGTAGCGGTGATGATGGTGGTAGTCGTGATGGTAAGTGAGTGGTGGTGATGGCGGTAGTGGTGATGGTGAGTGAGTGAGTGGTGCTGGTGCTGGTGCTGTTCGTACCTCAACAGCTCCATGACAAGGCATTTATGTCCTCGGAAGGAGAAAGTCTCCAGGACTCTGGCAACGTTGAAGTCCACGTCGCTACGGTGGCTCTGCAGCTCCATGGACATCTGCATCTCCCTCAGCTGGTTCTCCTCTTGCATGGAGCTGCGCGCGAGTGAGCGAGTGCACAGAGAGAGACACAGAGACAGAGAGACAGAGAGTTTAGACATAACGTAGAGGAGGGATGGTGGTGATGGTGGGGAAGGGTGGTGGTGGTGTGGGGGTGGTGGTGGTAGTAGTCGTGATGGTGGTGGTAGTGTGGGGGTGGTGGTGGTGGTAGTGTGATGGTGATGGTGGTGGTAGTGTGATGGTGATGATGGTGGTGGTGGTGGTAGTGTGATGGTGGTCCGGCAAAACAACCCCCTACCTCCGTGCGGTGCCGGACGGGCAACTCTGTCGTGGAGAGTGCTGTGGGGAGAGGTCCAATTTTGATTGGCTCCTCCCCTCATGGCATATGTGTCCACCACAGGGGCTAAACGGGGGCTCTGGACGGGTGCGAGGGGCTGGTAACCCCTCCACCTTCAATTAATTACCACTAAACCACGAGTTAAACTGAAATATGTAACTAATAAGCTTGTGCCGGAGGCCCCGGGGGGCCAGGCATCTATGACGTCTCCTGGCCAAACCCCAATTGGCGGAGCCAGGAGATTGAATATCTACCCTCGGGGCTCCTCCAGAAACAACGAAAAGTCACTACGGGTGGCCACGTGGAATGTTCGAACGCTCACTGCGGAGGAGAGGCTGCCACTCCTCTGTCGGGAGCTGGACCGGTACCGCCTGGATCTCTGTGGCATTCAGGAGGTCCGGTGGACCGGCTCTGGCTCCTGCCACCATGAGGGGTGGACAGTCCTCTACTCGGGGCAGCAGACTGCCAAACAACAGGGTGTGGCTCTTCTTTTGAACAAAAAAATGAAGGGGGCGTGGGAGCGTGGCGGTGAGGTGTGGGAAGCTGTAAGTCCCAGGCTACTTTGGGCTCGCCTTCCCATCAACCGGAGGCGAGGAATGGTGGTCGTCGTTACTTATGCCCCCATTGAAGATGAACATCCGTGGAGGGATGCAGGCAAAGCAGATGAGTCAGATGCCTTCTATGACCTCCTGTCGCAGGTGCTGGCTAAAGTGGCCCCTCGGGATAGAGTCATCATGCTGGGTGAATTCAATGCCCGAGTTGGTCATGATACTGGCACCTGGTCTGGAGTGATTGGAGGGCAGGGGCCAGATCAGCTCAATAACAACGGTAGGAGGCTGCTAGATTGTTGTGCAGCCCATGGGCTTGTAATTACCAACACGCTGTTCCGGCATCGGCGCATCCACACAACATCATGGATGCATGCCGGGTCCAAGCAAGAACATCTGCTGGACTACATAGTGACGGACAAGCGGATGCGAGCCCATGTCCTTGACACCAGGACCTACCGTGGAGCTGATCTGCCCCCTGACCATCGACTAGTCATCTGTAAGATGCGCCTGCCATTCTTCCACTCCGATGGTGGGTATTCACCCAGGACCCCATTCCAAGCTAAAGTGGCCTGGTCTCAGTTATCTGATGAAAGTTGCAAGCGAGAATTTCATCATCGCTTGCGGCTGGGATTGGCATCGTCCCTGACTCCTCCTGATGTCGAGGATAAATGGGCGAGGTTTAGGACTGTGACTCATGCAGCTGCAATGGCTGCTTTGGGTACGCGGTCCAGACCTCCCCAGAGACCCTGGCTGACAGAGGAGGTGTTCAGGATGGTTGAGAAAAAGCGACAGGCCCACTGTCATCGGCTACAGAATCCCACGTCAGAGAATGAGGAGGCTTACCGCAGCCTTCACTCGGAGGTTCGGAGAGCCGTGAGGCGCTGCAAGGATGGGTGGTGGTCGCGGGTTGCTGAGGAGATGGAGTCTGCCTCAGTGGCCCGTGATCACAAATCTCTATTTAACTCCATCAAAAAAGTAATCTGCAGCGCCACACCTATTACCATCATTAGGGGAAAAAACGGTGACCCAATCTCCAACCCCCAGGAACAGGTTTGCAGATTTGCTGAGCATTTCTGTGAGGTCCTGGGGGAGGGAAAATCCCTCAGCCAGGAAAACATTGTGGCACAAAGTGAGGATGACCCTGCTGAGACTGCGGTGCCTCAAATATTGGAAGAAGTCACCCCCTGTGAGTGGCTGGCTGAGGTGCCATCTGTTGAGGAAGTACTGAAGGCAATCCGAAGTCTGAGACGAGGAAAGGCAGCGGGCAGAGATGATCTCCCAAGCGAAATGCTGAGGGAGGGCGGCGTTTGTGCACAGACTGCCCTATATGACATCATAACAACAGTCTGGACCACTGGACGGGTTCCGCAGGATTGGAAGGATGCCCTGGTGGTCCCCCTTTTTAAGAAGGGGGACCGCACAGACTGTAACAACTACAGGGGCATCTCACTCCTCAGTGTGCCGGGAAAGGTCCTGGCAAGGATTATTCAACATCGCCTTGCCAGGCACGCTGAGGAGAGGCTTGCGGAGTCCCAATGTGGTTTCAGGAAAGGGCGGTCCTGCACAGATGCCATATTTTCTGTCCGTCTGCTACAGCAGAGGTGTAGGGAATTCCAACAAGACCTACATCTCTGCTTTATTGACCTGGTCAAGGCCTATGATACCATCAGTAGGCCTGGGCTCTGGGTTGTTCTTCGTGCTTTTGGAGTACCTGACGCTCTGCTCACGATCATTAAGGACCTTCATGATGGTGAGCGGGCCCGGGTAAAACTACGTGGCCGGGAGTCAGAGCCATTCCCTGTTAACCTTGGGGTGCGACAGGGATGTCCTCTGGCTCCCCCATTATTTAACATCTATTTTGACCACGTAGTTCGTGAAGCCTGCAATAGCTGTACCGGGGGAATCTCCATATAGTACAGATATAATGGGAGGCTGATCGACGCCCGGGTGCGGTCAAGGGATGGCTCCCTATAGCTCAACCACGTTATGTATGCTGATGATTTGGTAATAGCTGCTCATTCAGAGGAGGAGTTGGAGACGCTGCTGCTGAGACAGGAGCGTGCCACTAAGAGGTGGGGCCTTACCATCAGCCCCACCAAAACTAGCACCTGCCTGGGTATTTTGTGCCATCGGACACTCCACCCCCACAACTCTCAATCGGTGATGGGGCAGTTGTGGAGAGAGTGGAGAGTTTCCCATACCTGGGCAGTGTGCTTATGACTGGCTCCAGTTTAACAGCAGAGGTCTCTCTCCGAATCAGTCGAGCGGCAATATATTTTCATCGGTTGCGTAACGCTGTGAGGAAGCTACCTGGTCTGTCGCTCCGCACTAAGCTTCAGGTCTTCTCAGCCACGGTCATTCCCTCCCTTCTCTATGCTTGCGAAACGTGGAACCCCTAATGGAACATCTTCGCCGGTTAGAAACATTTAGGCTGACCTGCCTACGATCCATCCTGGGTTTAACCAGACTGGATTGTGTGAGGAGCTCACAAATCCTTGAAAGATCTGGGCAAGGTCCCATCGGTGAGCTCCTCCGGCGGGGAAGGCTGCGATGGCTGGGTCATGCCGAAACAGCTTTTGTTCGGCCGGATTGAGGGGGCTAGGCGGGCGCGGCACGGGCTAGAGAAGAGATGGAGTGATGTGGTACAGGAGGACGTGGAGCTGAGTGGACTTGCCAATGACTGGTACCAGCGGTGTCAAGATCGGCCTCTGTGGAGGAGGCTCGTGAAGGACGCTACTGGGCAGTTGGAGGTAGTCGCCCTCCAACAACAACGGAGGGCGGAGGAGCGACACTCAGAATAACGAGCGGAGTGCCGGGTGGCTAAAGCACAGCAGGTTGGCACAGTAGGGGGCAAAGGTGGTGCATCAGCCAGTCATCTCAGTCAGTCCACCCGTGGCACCTGGGTCTGCCCCGTGACCTCCTGCCAGCGGGCGTTCGACACTTCACGTGGCCTCAGGGTGCACATAGCCTGGCACAAGCGTCGTGGTGACGTCACCGCCACTTAGTGGCGAATGGCGGTTGTTGTTGTTGTGATGGTGGTGGTGGTAGTGTGATGGTGGTAGTGTGGTGGTGGTAGTGAGAGAGGGGTGGTGGCAGTGGTCGTGATGGTGGTGGTAGTGTGATGGTGGTGGTGGTAGTGTGATGGTGGTGGTGATGGTGGTGGCAGTGGTCGTGATGGTGGTGGTAGCGAGAGAGGGGTGGTGGTAGTGTGATGGTGGTGATGGTGGTGGCAGTGGTGGTGGTGATGGGGGTGGCAGTGGTCGTGATGGTGGTGGGTGCTCGAGCGAGTCAAGTAAAGGATGTTTCAGCCATAGTTTGTTATTGTTGTCACTGTGAGTGTTAGCTCACAGTGACAACAGCAGTCCCATAGTTGGCCCATTGTTGTTGTTGACATCGTTGTTGTTGTTGTTGTTGGTGCTGCTGCTGCTGCTGTTGACTGCACCGCTGCACCAGGGCCCACTCACTTGGAGGGCGAGGCGAGGATCTTGAGTGCCACCATTGTCCGAGTCTTGTGGTCCAGACACTGCACCACCACGCCCTGTCCGCCATGCCCAATCGTCTCGTTCAGCTCGAAGCGGTAGTAGAAGTGCTCGTTCTGGACCTTGCAGGGGTCACGAGGGAGGTCACGCGGAGTGGTCAGGGTGAAGGTCAAAGTGGGGTCACGGGGAGGTCACGGAAAGCATCAGGGTGAAGGTCAAATTGGGGGTCTGTGTGTGTCTGTGTGTGTGGGGAGTGGTGGTGCAGCGGTTAGCGTTACGCTGCGTTATCAACCTGGCGACCCGGGGTTCGATTCCCACTCACGGCCAACACCAACAGTGACGATTATCTGAACCGGTCCCGGGCCTCCCCTAGGTCGACTCAGCCTCAAATGAGTAGCTGGTGCGGTGTGTAAACATCGCCACTGGGGAGACAAAGGCGGTCGGGCGTGGTGCTGGCCACCCACCCCCTCGTGTAACGTTCTGGCCTTCATAGGTGCTCGCTAACAGCACTTGCCCCTACAGTCTGTGAAGGCTATATAGGGGATCTTTGTCTTTGTCTTGTGTGTGAGTCTCACAGGGATGTAGTTGTGTGTGTGTCTGTGTGTGTCGGTGTGTGTCTGTGTCTGTGTGTGTCTGTGTGTGTGTCTGTGTGTGTGTCTGTGTGTGTGTGTCTGTGTGTGTGTGTCTGTGTCTGTGTGTGTCTGTGTGTGTCTGTGTCTGTGTGTATGTGTCTGTGTGTGTCTGTGTGTGTCTGTGTTTGTGTGTGTGGCTGTGTGAGTGTCTGTATGTGTCTGTGTGTGTCTGTGTGTATGTGTGTGTCTGTGTGTGTCTGTGTGTGTGTGTCTGTGTGTGTCTGTGTGTGCGTGTGTGTCTGTGTGTCTGTGTGTGTGAGTCTCACAAGGATGTAGTTGTGTGTGTCTGTGTGTGTGTGTCTGTGTATGTGTGTGTCTGTGTGTGTGTGTGACTGTGTGTGTGAGTCTCACAAGGATGTAGTTGTTATCGTCGTCGTCATATCCTCCATTGGCCACGCCCCCTCGGCTTTCCTCCTCCCCCTCGTCCAAAGTAAAAAACCAAACCGCGTCCATGGCGGCGAGCTCCAGCTTCTGGCGCTTCGTCAGGGAAGTCTTGAAGATACGCTGGATCGCTGCACACGTGACAACAACAACAACATCAGCCACAACAACTGAAGCTATCAACTTGTTTTGTATACACAAACCGCGCTATGCCCCCCCCCCCCCCAAAGTGGCTGGTGTCATCATCATCGTCGTCATCATCACCGTCGTCATCATCGTCATCATCATCATCGTTATCATCACGTGGCAGACAAATGCTCTAAACGCATTTTTCTACAGACTCAAAGAGACCCACAGAGACTCATTGAGACCCACAGAGACCCACAGAGACTCATAGAGACCCACAGAGAGCCACAGAGACCCACTGACACCCACAGAGACTCACAGAGACTCACCAGAGACCTTTACTAATGCAGAGGAGTCAAATGGAAACGTGTCGTCAGGTGTGCCGTCCGGCGCGATGGCGTCACGAAACGTGACGTCATGCGCGCCGGGCGGCTCCATGACGTCACGTCTCCCCTTGGTATAAAAAGGGGAACCCCGTGACGTAGGCGGGGTCGTTGCTGGAGCCAGGGCTCGGAGTAGGGTGGAACGGGGGGAGCCAGGGGCAAGAGGGTAGGAGTAGGGGATAGCACAGCGTACAGGGCTGGAGGTGACCGCGCTCCTCGGTCGGCCGGGTTGGCTGAACCCACGGTCGGACGCAGAGGAGGCAGCACGGGGCAGCCGGCTGTGACGGGGGGGCTAGTGGGACGTAGCCCGGGACCCCTGGGGAAGTTGTTACACCCTCGTGTACTGTAATAAGCTTCGAGTAAACTTACGGCGAAAGCCCCTAAACCTCCGAGTCGTCGGGAACCCTTCAACGCTAATGTAGACCCACGTGGCGGTACAGGTTGCATCTACGAAAGTTAAACTTCTTTTTGGGTCTGGGTGTCTCTGTGGGTCTCTGTGTGTCTACGGGTGTATCTGTGTGTCTCTGTGTGTCTATGAGTGTCTATGGGTGTATGTGGGTGTCTATGAGTGTCTCTGTGTGTCTATGGGTGTCTCTGTCTATGGTTGTCAGTGTATGTCTATGGGTGTCTCTGTGTATCTATGGGTGTCTCTGTGAGTATCTCCCCGCTCAACATTTAGAGGAATCAACATCACCACGCTTGTATCCAAGTGTTATTTGGCTGCTGCTATGCATTTCCACGCGACAGCGACAATGATGATGACGACGATGATGATGATGACGACGATGATGACGGCGATGATGATGACGACGATGATGATGACGATGATATCAGCCCACTTGGTTGAGCTGCTTTGATCTGAGCTGCCATCATTCTTAGACTTTGATGATTCTCCTGCTCCTCTCTCGTTCTTACCTTTGGGTGATTTGGGGCGGATTAACGTGGAGCTGGCGGTCAGCGCACTCCACCTGGTGATAGGCGGAGGCTGCCTCCCGCTCGGTCCAGCTTGCCTCGTCTACACGCACACAAATTCATACATACATACACAACAACAACCGCCATTCGCCACTAAGTGGCGGTGACGTCACCACGACGCTTGTGCCAGGCTATGTGCACCGTGAGGCCACGTGAAGTGTCGAACGCCCGCTGGCAGGAGGTCACGGGGCAGACCCAGGTGCCACGGGTCGACTGACTGAGATGACTGGCTGATGCACCACCTGTGCCCCCTACTGTGTTAACCTGCTGTGCTTTAGCCACCCGGCGCTCCGCTCGTTGGTCTGAGCGTCGCTCCTCCGTCCTCCGTTGTTGTTGGAGGGCGACTGCCTCCAACTGCCCAGTAGCATCCTTCACGAGCCTCCTCCACAGAGGCCGATCTTGACACCGCTGGTACCAGTCATCGGCAAGTCCACTCAGCTCCACGTCCTCCTGTACCACATCACTCCATCTCTTCTCTAGCCCGTGCCGCGCCCGCTTAGCCCCCTCAATCCGGCCAAACAAAGGCTGTTTCGGCATGCGGTGGCTGGGCATGCGGGCTACATGACCCAGCCATCGCAGCCTTGCCTGCCGAAGGAGCTCACTGATGGGACCCTGCCCAGATCTTTCAAGGATTTGTGAGCTCCTCCCACAATCCAGTCTGGTTAAACCCAGGATGGATCGTAGGCAGGCCAGTCTAAATGTTTCTAACCAGCGAAGATGTTCCATTAGGGGGGTCCACGTTTCGCAAGCGTAGAGAAGGGAGAGAATGACCGTGGCCGAGAAGACCTGAAGCTTAGTGCGGAGCGACAGACCAGGTAGCTTCCACACAGCGTTACGCAACCGATGAAAAGATATTGCCGCTCGACTGATTCGGAGTGAGACCTCTGCTGTTAAACTGGAGCCAGTCATAAGCACACTGCCCAGGTATGCGAAACTCTCCACTTTCTCCACAACTGCCCCATCACCGATTGGGAGTTGTGGGGGTGGAGTGTCCGATAGTACAAAATACCCAGGCAGGTGCTTAGTTTTGGTGGGGCTGATGGTAAGGCCCCACCTCTTAGTGGCACGCTCCAGTCTCAGCAGCAGCGTCTCCAACTCCTCCTCTGACTGAGCAGCTATTACCAAATCATCAGCATACATAACGTGGTTGAGTAATAGGGAGCCATCCCTTGACCGCACCCGGGCATCGATTAGCCTCCCATTATATCTGTACCATATGGAGATTCCCCCGGTACAGCTATTGAAGGCTTCACGAACTACGTGGTCAAAATAGATGTTAAATAATGTGGGAGCCAGAGGACATTCCTGTCGCACCCCAAGGTGTACAGGGAATGGCTCTGACTCCCGGCCACGTAGTTTTACCCGGGCCCGCTCACCATCATGAAGGTCCTTAATGATCGTGAGCAGATGGTCAGGTACTCCAAAAGCACGAAGAACAACCCAGAGCCCAGGCCTACTGATGGTATCATAGGCCTTGACCAGGTCAATAAAGCAGAGATGTAGGTCTTGTTGGAATTCCCTACACCTCTGCTGTAGCAGACGGACAGAAAATATGGCATCTGTGCAGGACCGCCCTTTCCTGAAACCGCATTGGGGCTCCGCAAGCCTCTCCTCAGCGTGCCTGGCAAGGCGATGTTGAATAATCCTTGCCAGGACCTTTCCCGGCACACTGAGGAGTGAGATGCCCCTGTAGTTGTTACAGTCTGTGCGGTCCCCCTTCTTGAAAAGGGGGACCACCAGGGCATACACACACACATACACACACAGATACACATATACACACATATATACACATACACGCATACACACACATTCATACATACTTACACACACATACACACATACACATTCATACACACACACACATATACATAGACATACACACATACATACACACATACATACACATTCCTACACACATACACATTCATAGATACATATATACACACACATACACACATACACACACATACATACACATTCATACACACACACACATACACATTCATACATACATATATACACACACATACATATATATGTATATATGTATACATATATGGGTGGTGTTTGTAAGTGTGAGTGGTGTTCACAGGTGTGGGTGGTGTTTGTAAGTGTGGGTGGTGTTTGTAAGTGTGGGTGGTGTTTGTAAGTGAGGGTGGTGTTTGTAATAGTGGATGGTGTTTGTAAGTGTGAGTGGTGTTTGTAAGTGAGGGTGGTGTTCGTAAGTGAGGGTGGTGTTTGTAAGTGAGGGTGGTGTTCGTAAGTGAGGGTGGTGTTTGTAAGTGAGGGTGGTGTTTGTAATAGTGGATGGTGTTTGTAAGTGAGGGTGGTGTTCGTAAGTGAGGGTGGTGTTCGTAAGTGAGGGTGGTGTTTGTAAGTGAGGGTGGTGTTCGTAAGTGAGGGTGGTGTTCGTAAGTGAGGGTGGTGTTTGTAAGTGTGGATGGTGTTTGTAAGTGAGGGTGGTGTTTGTAAGTGAGGGTGGTGTTCGTAAGTGAGGGTGGTGTTTGTAAGTGAGGGTGGTGTTTGTAAGTGAGGGTGGTGTTGTAAGTGTGGGTGGTGTTCGTAAGTGTGGGTGGTGTTTGTAAGTGAGGGTGGTGTTTGTAAGTGTGGGTGGTGTTTGTAAATGTGGGTGGTGTTTGTAAGTGTGGGTGGTGTTTGTAAGTGAGGGTGGTGTTTGTAAGTGAGGGTGGTATTTGTAAGTGTGGGTGGTGTTTGTAAGTGAGGGTGGTCTATGTAAGTGAGGGTGGTGTTTGTAAGTGTGGGTGGTGTTTGTAAGTCTGAGTGGTGTTTGTAAGTGTGGGTGGTGTTTGTAAGTGAGGGTGGTGTTTGTAAGTGTGAGTGGTGTTTGTAAGTGTGGATGGTGTTTGTAAGTGTGGGTGGTGTTTGTAAGTGAGGGTGGTGTTCGTAAGTGAGGGTGGTGTTTGTAAGTGAGGGTGGTGTTTGTAAGTGTAGGTGGTGTTTGTAAGTTAGGGTGGTGTTCATATGTTGAGTGGAGGGGGCCACGCCTACCTGCATGGCGTTGCTGTGCTCCGTAAATCTCTCGGCGTCTCTGCGTGGAGAGTGGAGAGTGGGGAGAGTCAGGCAGAGTTCAGTAGAGGGCGATTGCACCGCTACCACGTGGACTCACATTGTTAGCACGGACTCACGCACCACAAACCCACATCCTCACCACGAACCCACCAACCCTCACCAAGAACCCACATCCTCACCACGAACCCTCACAACTCACCACAAACCCACATCTACACCACGAACCCTCACAACTCACCACAAACCCACATCCTCACCACGAACCCTCACAACTCACCACAAACCCACACCTACACCACGAACCCTCACAACTCGCCACAAACCCACATCCTCACCACGAACCCACACAACTCACCACAAACCCACATCCTCACCACGAACCCACACAACTCACCACAAACCCACATCCTCACCACTAACCCACACATCAAACCAAGAACCCACATCCTCACCACGAACCCACACAACTCACCACGAACCCACATCCTCACCACGAACCCACACAACTCACCACGAACCCACACAACTCACCACAAACCCACATCATCACCACGAATCCACACAACTCACCACGAACCCACATCCTCACCACGGACTCTCACAACTCACCATGAATCCTCACCACGGACACCCACACTCACCAATAAGCCACAATAAGGACCCACACAACTCACCACGAACCAACACTCTCACCAAGAACCCACACAACTCACCACGGATCCACAACACGGACCCACACAACTCACCACAGACCCAGACAACTCACCACAGACCCACAACACTGATCCACACAACTCACCACGTCAATGGCTTCAGCAGAAGGTGCTCAGCGATTAGGATGATGAAGAATCTGAAGATGTCGACGCTAAAGACGAAAAAGCAGCCGCCTCCTTCACGTCCGTCTCGAACTGTGACGAGCCACGTGGCCGCGTGACGTCACCGATGACGTTCAGTGCGAGGGAAGTGACCACGCCCACGCCAAGCCACGCCCACGCGGAGCCACGCCCCTGCCGAATGACGTGGATAACGCGGCCACGCCCCCGGCAGCCGGGCGCCCCCAAATCTACAGCTTCTACTTCCGCTTCCGGGTCGGGACGAGTGGAGGAGGTGGCGGGAAAATCTGAACCCTGTCTGGGCCTCCTCAAGGTCGACTCAGCCTGAAGGTGCCCACACGGGGCTCTGTGTGGTGAGTCTGTGGGTCTCTGTGTGGTGAGTCTGTGAGTCTCTGTGTGGTGAGTCTGTGGGTCTCTGTGTGGTGAGTCTGTGGGTCTCTGTGTGGTGAGTCTGTGGGTCTCTGTGTGGTGAGTCTGTGGGTCTCTGTGTGATGAGTCTGTGGGTCTCTGTGTGGTGAGTCTGTGGGTCTCTGTGTGGTGAGTCTGTGGGTCTCTGTGTGGTGAGTCTGTGGGTCTCTGTGTGGTGAGTCTGTGGGTCTCTGTGGTGAGTCTGTGGGTCTCTGTGTGGTGAGTCTGTGGGTGTCTGTGTGGTGAGTCTTTGGGTCTCTGTGTGGTGAGTCTGTGGGTCTCTGTGTGGTGAGTCTGTGGGTCTCTGTGTGGTGAGTCTGTGGGTCTCTGTGTGGTGAGTCTGTGGGTCTCTGTGTGGTGAGTCTGTGGGTCTCTGTGTGGTGAATCTGTGGGTCTCTGTGTGGTGAGTCTGTGGGTCTCTGTGTGGTGAGTCTATGGGTCTCTGCGTGGTGAGTCTGTGGGTCTCTGCGTGGTGAGTCTGTGTATCACTGTGTGATGAGTCTGTGGGTATCTGTGTGGTGAGTCTGTGGGTCTCTGTGTGGTGAGTCTATGGGTCTTTGTGTGATGAGTCTGTGGGTCTCTATGCGGTGAGTCTGTGGGTGTCTGTGTGGTGAGTCTGTGGGTCTCTGTGCGGTGAGTCTGTGGGTCTCTGTGTGGTGAGTCTGTGGGTCTCTGTGTGGTGAGTCTATGTGTCTCTGTGTGATGAGTCTGTGGGTCTCTGTGTGGTGAGTCTATGGGTCTCTTTGTGATGAGTCTATGTGTCTCTGTGTGATGAGTCTGTGGGTCTCTGTGTGGTGAGACTGTGGGTCTCTGTGTGGTGAGTCTGTGGGTCTCTGTGTGGTGAGTCTGTGTGTCTCTGTGTGATGAGTCTGTGGGTCTCTGTGTGATGAGTCTGTGGGTCTCTGTGTGGTGAGACAGTGGGTCTCCGTGTGGTAAGTCTGTGGGTCTCTGTGTGGTGAGTCTATGGGTCTCTTTGTAATGAGTCTATGTGTTTCTGTGTGATGAGTCTGTGGGTCTCTGTGTGGTGAGTCTATGGGTCTCTGTGTGATGAGTCTGTGTCTCTGTGTGATGAGTCTGTGGGTCTCTGTGTGGTAAGTCTGTGGGTCTCTGTGTGGTGAGTCTGTGGGTTTCTGTGGTGAGTCAGTGGGTCTCCGTGTGGTGAGTCTGTGGGTCTCTGTGTGGTGATTCTATGGATCTCTGTGTGGTGAGTCTGTGGGTGTCTGTGTGGTGAGTCTGTCGGTCTCTGTGTGGTGAGTCTGTTGGTGTCTGTGTGTGGTGAGTCTGTGGGTCTCTGTGCGGTGAGTCTCTGGGTGTTTGTGGTGAGTCTATGGGTCTCTGTGTGGTGAGTCTGTGTGTCTCTGTGTGATGAGTCTGTGGGTCTCTGTGTGATGAGTCTGTGGGTCTCTGGTGAGTCAGTGGGTCTCTGTGTGGTGAGTCTATGGGTCTCTTTGTGATGAGTCTATGTGTCTCTGTGTGATGAGTCTGTGGGTCTCTGTGTGGTGAGTCTGTGGGTCTCTGTGTGGTGAGTCTGTGGGTCTCTGTGTGGTGAGTCTGTGGGTCTCTGTGTGGTGAGTCTGTGGGTCTCTGTGTGGTGAGTCTGTGGGTCTCTGTGTGGTGAGTCTGTGGGTCTCTGTGTGGTGAGACTGTGGGTCTCTGTGTGGTGAGTCTGTGGGTCTCTGTGTGGTGAGTCTGTGGGTCTCTGTGGTGAGTCAGTGGGTTTCTGTGTGGTGAGTCTGTGGGTCTCTGTGTGGTGAGTCTGTGTGTCTCTGTGTGATGAGTCTGTGTGTCTCTGTGTGATGAGTCTGTGGGTCTCTGTGTGATGAGTCTGTGGGTCTCTGTGTGGTGAGACAGTGGGTCTCCGTGTGGTAAGTCTGTGGGTCTCTGTGTGGTGAGTCTATGGGTCTCTTTGTAATGAGTCTATGTGTTTCTGTGTGATGAGTCTGTGGGTCTCTGTGTGGTGAGTCTATGGGTCTCTGTGTGATGAGTCTGTGTCTCTGTGTGATGAGTCTGTGGGTCTCTGTGTGGTAAGTCTGTGGGTCTCTGTGTGGTGAGTCTGTGGGTTTCTGTGGTGAGTCAGTGGGTCTCCGTGTGGTGAGTCTGTGGGTCTCTGTGTGGTGATTCTATGGATCTCTGTGTGGTGAGTCTGTGGGTGTCTGTGTGGTGAGTCTGTCGGTCTCTGTGTGGTGAGTCTGTTGGTGTCTGTGTGTGGTGAGTCTGTGGGTCTCTGTGCGGTGAGTCTCTGGGTGTTTGTGGTGAGTCTATGGGTCTCTGTGTGGTGAGTCTGTGTGTCTCTGTGTGATGAGTCTGTGGGTCTCTGTGTGATGAGTCTGTGGGTCTCTGGTGAGTCAGTGGGTCTCTGTGTGGTGAGTCTATGGGTCTCTTTGTGATGAGTCTATGTGTCTCTGTGTGATGAGTCTGTGGGTCTCTGTGTGGTGAGTCTGTGGGTCTCTGTGTGGTGAGTCTGTGGGTCTCTGTGTGGTGAGTCTGTGGGTCTCTGTGTGGTGAGTCTGTGGGTCTCTGTGTGGTGAGTCTGTGGGTCTCTGTGTGGTGAGTCTGTGGGTCTCTGTGTGGTGAGACTGTGGGTCTCTGTGTGGTGAGTCTGTGGGTCTCTGTGTGGTGAGTCTGTGGGTCTCTGTGGTGAGTCAGTGGGTCTCTGTGTGGTGAGTCTGTGGGTCTCTGTGTGGTAAGTCTGTGGGTGTCTGTGTGTGGTGAGTCTGTGGGTCTCTGTGTGGTGAGTCTGTGGGTCTCTGTGTGGTGAGTCTGTGGGTGTCTGTGTGTGGTGAGTCTGTGGGTCTCTGTGCGGTGAGTCTCTGGGTGTTTGTGGTGAGTCTATGGGTCTCTGTGTGGTGAGTCTGTGGGTATCTGTGTGGTGAGTCTGTGGGTCTCTGTGTGGTGAGTCTGTGTGTCTCTGTGTGATGAGTCTGTGGGTCTCTGTGTGATGAGTCTGTGGGTCTCTGTGTGGTGAGTCTGTGGGTCTCTGTGTGGTGAGTCTATGGGTCTCTGTGTGGTGAGTCTGTGGGTCTTTGTGTGGTGAGTCTGTGGGTCTCTGTGTGGTTAGTCTGTGGGTCTCTGTGTGGTGAGTCTGTGTGTCTCTGTGTGATGAGTCTATGGGTCTATGTGTGGTGAGTCTGTGTGTATCTGTGTGGTGAGTCTGTGAGTCTCTGTGTGGTGAGTCTGTGGGTCTCTGTGTGGTGAGTCTGTAGGTCTCTGTGTGGTGAGTCTGTGGGTCTCTGTGTGGTGAGTCTGTGGGTCTCTGTGTGATGAGTCTATGGGCCTCTGTGTGGTGAATCTGTGGGACTCTGTGTGGTGAGACTGTGCATCTCTGTGTGGTGAGTCTATCGGTCTCTGTGTGGTGAGTCTGTGGGTCTCTGTGTGGTGAGTCTGTGGGTCTCTGTGTGGTGAGTCTGTGGGTCTCTGTGTGGTGAGTTTGTGTGTCTCTGTGTGATGAGTCTATGGGTCTCTGTGTGGTGAGTCTCTGGGTATCTGTGTGGTGAGTCTGTGGGTCTCTGTGTGGTGAGTCTGTGGATCTCTGTGTGGTGAGTCTGTGGGTCTCTGTGTGGTGAGTCTGTGGGTCTCTGTGTGGTGAGTCTGTGGGTCTCTGTGTCGTGAGTCTGTGGGTCTCTGTGTGGTGAGTCTGTGGGTACTCTTTGGTTCTATTGGGTAAAGTCAAGTAGGTAAAAAAATAAAATAACAAAAATCACGACGTTTCGGCCACAACACAAGCGGCCTTCATCAGGTGAAGGGACGAGACTGTCTGGAGGACAGCGCTGGAGTGAAAAAAGCCACGCTCAGATCAAGACCTTTAAGCTGTGTGAGAAGAAACAAAGCACCTTGACAAAGGAATTAGCATGTAATTTAGCATTGAAATGGCTGAGTGATTAGCTTGTGGCTGGTGACAGAAATGGCTATGTTAAAGTTAAAGCATACACATCCGCAAAGGCACCCCTTGACAAAGGAATTAGCATAGAATTTAGCAATGAAATAGCTAAGTTAAATTATACACATCCGTAGAGGCACCCCTTGACAAAGGAATTAGCATAGAATTTAGCATTGAAATAGCTGAGTGATTAGCTTGTAACTGGTCGCAGAAATAGCTATGTTAAAGTCAGAGCGTATACATCCACCGAGGCACCTAGTACAAATCAAACAGGAGAATTAAGCAACCATTGGAAAGATGTTCTAAATCGAACTAAACATTAAAGTAACTTCAATGGTACAGTATATTTTTCAAGTAGTGGTACCCCAAACTTTCGCAGCTCTTATAAATTCCCTTTTCACACCATCAATAGGTAAACTCCCCCCACGCGCCAAACGGCCAGTCCACCAGCACGTACACCACCTCTTTTCTATAATCGGCCAATCAAATGCTAATTTTTATGCTAATTTCTTTGTCAGGACACCTTGTTTGCTCGCACACAGCTTAAAGGTCCGCGGTCTGAGCGTGGTTGTGTTTCGCTAAATTCTCCTGTTTGATTTGTACTAGGTGCCTCGGTGAATGTATATGCTCTGACTTTAACATAGCTATTTCTGAGTCCAGTTACAAGCTAATCACTCAGCTATTTCAATGCTAAATTCTATGCTAATTCCTTTGTCAAGGGGTGCCTCTGCGGATGTGTATACTTTAACTTAGCTATTTCAATGCTGAATTCTATGCTAATTCCTTTATCAAGGGGTGCCTTTGTGGATGTGTATGCTTTAACTTTAACATAGCCATTTCTGTGACCAGCCACAAGCTAATCACTCAGCCATTTCATTCCTTTGTCAAGGCGCTTTGTTTCTTCTCACACGGCTTAAAGGTCGTGATCTGAGCGTGGCTTTTTTCACTCCACCAGAACTCACACAGCCAGCCCCAAACACTCACCCAGAACTCATACGGCCTGCACCAAACACTCACCCAGAACTCACACAGCCACCCCCAAACACTCATGCAGAACTCACACAGCCAGCCCCAAACACTCACCCAGAACTCACAAGGCCAGCACCAAACACTCACCCAGAACTCACTGTCACCCCCAAACACTCACCCAGAACTCACACAGCCACCCACAAACACTCACCCAGAACTCACACAGCCAGCCCCGAACCCTCACCCAGAACTCACACAGCAAGCACCAAACCATCACCCAGAACTCACACAGCCAGCCCCAAACACTCACCCAGCACTCACACAGCCAGCCCCAAGCCCTCACCCAGCACTCACACAGCCAGCCCCAAACACTCACCCAGAACTCACACAGCCAGCCCCAAACCCTCACCCAGAACTCACACAGCCAGCTCCAAACCCTCACCCAGCACTCACACAGCCAGCCCCAAACACTCACCCAGAACTCACACAGCCAGCCCCAAACACTCATCCAGAACTCACACAGCCATCCCCAAACACTCACCCAGAACTCACAAGGCCAGCACCAAACACTCACCCAGAACTCACTGCCACCCCCAAACACTCACCCAGAACTCACACAGCCACCCACAAACACTCACCCAGAACTCACACAGCCAGCCCCAAACCCTCACCCAGAACTCACACAGCAAGCACCAAACCATCACCCAGAACTCACACTGCCAGCCCCAAACACTCACCCAGCACTCACACAGCCAGCCCCAAGCCCTCACCCAGCACTCACACAGCCAGCCCCAAACACTCACCCAGAACTCACACAGCCAGCCCCAAACCCTCACCCAAAACTTACACAGCCAGCTCCAAACCCTCACCCAGCACTCACACAGCCAGCCCCAAACAATCACCCAGAACTCACACAGCCAGCCCCAAACACTCACACAGAACTCACACAGTCAGCCCCAAACACTCACCCAGAACTCAAACAGCCAGCCCCAAACACTCACCCAGAACTCACACAGCCAGCAGCAAACCCTCACCCAGAACTCACACAGCAAGCACCAAACCATCACCCACAACTCACACAGCCAGCCCCAAACACTCACCCAGAACTCACACAGCCAGCCCCAAACCCTCACCCAGAACTCACACAGCCAGCTCCAAACCCTCACCCAGCACTCACACAGCCAGCCCCAAACACTCACCCAGAACTCACACAGCCAGCCCCAAACACTCACCCAGAACTCACACAGTCAGCCCCAAACACTCACCCAGAACTCAAACAGCCAGCCCCAAACACTCACCCAGAACTCACACAGCCAGCCCCAAACACTCACCCAGAACTCACACAGCCAGCCCCAAACACTCATCCAGAACTCACACAGCCATCCCCAAAC
Source organism: Petromyzon marinus (assembly GCF_048934315.1). NCBI lineage: Eukaryota > Metazoa > Chordata > Hyperoartia > Petromyzontiformes > Petromyzontidae > Petromyzon > Petromyzon marinus. The sequence goes on along the minus strand of NC_133725.1, from coordinate 18,236,176 downwards.
ACTCACCCAGAACTCACAAGGCCATCACCAAACACTCACCCAGAACTCACTGCCACCCCCAAACACTCACCCAGAACTCACACAGCCACCCACAAACACTCACCCAGAACTCACACAGCCAGCAGCAAACACTCACCCAGAACTCACACGGCCAGCCCCAAACACTCACCCAGAACTCACACAGCCAGCCCCAAACCCTCACGCAGAACTCACACAGCCAGCCCCAAACACTCACCCAGAACTCACACAGCCAGCACCAAACACTCACCCAAAACTCACACAGCCAGCCCCAAGCACTCATCCAGAACTCACACAGCCAGCCCCAAACACTCACCCAGAACTCACACAGCCAGCACCAAACACTCCCCCAGAACTCACACAGCCAGCCCCAAACACTCACCCAGAACTCACACAGCCAGCCCCAAACACTCATCCAGAACTCACACAGCCAGCCCCAAACACTCACCCAGAACTCACACGGCCAGCCCCAATCCCTTACCCAGAACTCACCCAGCCAGCCCCAAACACTAACCTATAACTCACACAGCCAGCCCCAAACACTCACCCAGAACTCACACAGCCAGCCCCAAACCCTCACCCAGAACTCACACAGCCAGCCCCAAACATTCACCCAGAACTCACACAGCCAGCCCCATACCCTCACGCAGAACTCACACAGCCAGCCCCAAACACTCATCCAGAACTCACACAGCCAGCCCCAAACACTCACCCAGAACTCACACAGCCAGCCCCAAACACTCACCCAGACCTCACACAGCCAGCCCTATACCCACCCAGCAATCAAACAGCCAGATAGTCTAATCTACAGCCCATACACCCAACTCGAATACAAACACCCATCCTCGTACACACCTTGCACACCCCCAACTCCTATACCCAGCCTCATACACACCTAGCAACATACGATCAGCCTCTTTGTCCGGTCCACATACCACCGACCACTCGCCCCAACACTCAGCGCACACAGCCTACCCAAACCTCCACATTATCTCAGAGCCAGGATCTCCAATACACAACCTTCTTCCTGCCCACATCCCACATTCCATGTATCTGGCCCCAGACTCTTCTTCCCCCTACATGCACATCACGCCCTACACCTTGTTGGTGGCAGAAGCAAAGTTAGTTTGTGGTGCAAAGCAGGGCCCTTGTGGTGCGGGACACCACGCTGCACAGTCCACAAGCTGCAAGACGGATTTATAGCGCTGATATGGCTCCCCACGTGGGTAATTAACGGTGTGCATATTCATTAATTATTCTTATTTTAGGGAGAGTGGTGGGAGGAAGTGCATGGATTGATAATAAATGCTGGATTCCTTTGCCTATGCCCAAATCCATGGCATTCATTATACAGACAAAGATCACCCGTATAGCCTTAACAGACTGTTGGGGCAAGTGCTATAAGCAAGCACCTATGAAGGCCTGAACGGCACACGAGGGATGGGTGGCCAGCACCACGCCCGCCCGTCTTTATCTTGCCAGTGACGATATTTACACATCGCACCAGGTAAGAATTTGAGGTTGAGTCAACCTTAGCCTCATCACATCTCACAACTTCCCTCCTTCCACATGCCCTGCCTTCCACACCGCGTTTGCTTTCCCGGGCAACAGGAAACTTCTCATCGCCCCTACCTTGTCTCTCACTCTATACAGGTATCCCTCGATTTACGAACGTTCAGTTTCACGAAATTTCGCGGATTCTTAAGTACTAGTGTTCGTCAGTCGGGTGTTCCTAAGGCGGGTATTCTTAAGTCGGGTGTTCGTAAGTCGAGGGCTGCCTGTAATTTTCATTTTACAGGTCCAGCTGATTTTTACCAGAAACCGATAACCTATGGCACTGGTAATGACCTATAACAACTGCTTATAGCCTCTAAACTAAATTAAAGAAACATCTGTGGTTCATGTGGTGGATGGAGCTGAACAGGGCCCGCTGGTGGAGGAGCGAGGCCAAGGGAAGGAGTGGGGACAGCCTCTGGAGAGAGAGGCAACAAGGGAGACACGTGTGTGAGTTATGGCGCAGATTATGAATCGGCTCACATAAGCCGGTGTGTTTTGGCAGCATTAATTTGAGTAGTTGCCAACGTACAGAGCCGAAAGATAACTCATTTTGACCGTATTAATCCAGCTGGCTATGGTATTAAATGTGAACTTTGTACGACGTATGAATTTTATCTCAGATTAAAAAAAAAAATAGAATCCAGTGCGTGACACAGGTAGGGTGTTTGATGGCAATCTGAAACACCCACCATAATCATCCATGGGGGTCTTTGGAATTGCACATTGCCTATGTTATGACTCTTGACCTAGATACAATAAAAAAGTCACGTGCTGCAGTGCAATGACTACTCAGCGAAAATTCGTAAATAAAAAACTGTGGTCTTAAAAGTATTTATTTTTTAATACACGACATTTGGTCAATTGTTCTTCTTCATAGCACGTGAAGCCAACACGTGCGTCAACAACATTGCCGCAGCACCCCCTGCTGGACTAAACACGCTACTGTGCCGCGGAGACAATACGCATCAGACGGCCACAAGCGAGTGGTGTCAAGTGTGATCATGATGATTAACACATTCCTGCGGAGGGAGCTGGTAGGAACGTTGGGTTGCTCGGTCAATGGCCAGGGTCAACGGCGGCACCACGTGGTGTATTCCGCAAATATGCCCGACTGTGAGGGCGGGTACAAGCCGGCGTGAGTAGGTTAAACGTTGAGTTTTATAAGGGCACCACAGGGTGACCAGCTCCTCCCCACCCAGCCCCACCCCTCCCTACCCCCACCCAGCCCCACCCTCACCACCCTCCCCACTCAGCCCCTCCCCACCCTCCCCTCCCCACCCAGCCCCACCCTCCCCATCCAGCCCCTCCCCACCCTCCCCTCCCCACTCAGCCCCTCCCCACTCAGCCCCTCCCCACCCTCCCCTCTCCACCCAGCCCCACCCCTCCTATTTTTTGATGCACGACGGATGGACGGACACAATAATCCCCTGTGGGCTGGTGTAACCAGGAGGTTCCTACCAGTATGAGGCTTGTTTACCCAGGAAAGCCTCACTGCAGGCGCGACACGTCCATGTAGGCTATCTAGGCGGTCGTCTAGGGAGCCAAGTTAAGTGGGGTGCCAAATTCGAGGAAAAAAATAATTTCTCAACATTTCTGACAATTGATTGATTGGACAGACGGACAAATCGAATAAATATGCCTCTTTAAAAACCATTAAACGGAAAATAGGGGCAAAATGTTTCCCAGTTTACCAAAAAACTCAGCCTCGATCTGCCCCTGGGGTTTGGGGGGCGCCGATTGCTGGCAACAGTGGGTCCAGGGCCACCGCTGCCTCACTGAGTGAGTCTCGTGGCTCTTTTTCAGGAGGGTCCTGCCAGTTTTCACAGTAGGGGGTGGCTATCTATAATCCCAATTGAGTAATGTGTGCTGTATATCAGAATCTATTACAGTACAGTATACCATTTTGCGTGAAAACTCGGACCCATTATCTTGAAGTTATCGGGGGTGGGGCGTCTTTGCTTATTAGCATCTTTAGTATCTTGCGATTCACCAACGTTGGTTGGGGCAAGCCTGACTGCTGATGAGACGCTGAATGTCTAATCGAGCCCATAGCTTGCTTTGTATTGAACTAATACTGCTGATATTATGCACTCCACGAAGACCTTGGGGCCGATGGGATAAAAAAAAAACATTGATTTTGTTGTTTTATGCGATGAGACAGATACAGGATTGTGAATGAGACGTGTTTTTTGTCAATGTTATGGACGAATAGGTGAGAATGGTGTGAGTTTGTGTGCGAGTGAATGGCAAATGCCTGGAATGTGTGGTTCGGATCAGGTGAGTGGTGCGTGGTGGTTGATGAGTATATCATGTGTGTGCCAGGTGAATGATATCTGGTGAGTGGTGAGTGCCCGCATGGTGAGCGGTGTCTGGCGATGGGTCAGTTGTCATGCATGTGAGGTCACGCCACCTTATCCGTCCTCTAGTGTGTGTGTCAATAATAACAATGTCAACTTGCAACACGCCGCTACCGCACATCACTCGCTCGCTCTCGCAGAGAGGACAACGACTCGGAGGCGCGAGGAGGAACCACAGATGAGCGGGAAGGCAGCAGCCAGGCGACGAGTCGGCGCCAACGATTGCCCAAGCTCTGCGGTCCTCTACAGTTTGAGGTGGTGTGGGCCAGTTAATGTGGGAGGAAACCGGAGCACCTGAAGAATAACCAAATAAAAAAATGTTCACCACGTGAAGCTCACTCAGCTATACAGCTCTTTTTTGCAGAAACGACCTGGCCTCAAATGATAGCTCAACGAAGTGGCTTATCTTGTGGAAATTTACAGCAGTGAAATACTCAAAACGCTCGTTTATTCTGTATCTGCGGAGGTAAAAACCGGAGGACCCGGAAAAAATCCACGCGACCACGGGGAGACAGAGACATGCAAACTCCAAATATACAGCAGGCGTCTGGGTCGGGATCGAATCCATGACCTCCTGTATACCATGCGAGGTAGTTAACATCTCACCACCGTGGCGCCCATGCGTGCGAAGGGGGCAAACGATCAATCCCATGCAGTCCACATTCTTCCTTTACCGCCTTCTCCTGGCATAGCCAGAGCATGGCACCTCCTCGACGCCCACGGCAAGGGAGTTTCACAACATCGAAGTGCGGTGATCCACCGACCCTCGCTGCTGCCTCCACAGTGCAGCAGCCACGTGCAGCAGCGTAGCCGCCACCGCCCAGCTTTTGTTGTGTGCGTGTGTACACAGGAGACGGTAAAAACAACGAGGCATGAGCAAGTAATAAATGAAATTGTAAATTCTGAATCGTGACGAATTAAATTACTGGTGGACTACATAACTGCGTCCCTACGAACCATCCGCCAGCAGCAGGTCTAGCGATGTTTTCAATCTCAGATCATTCTAATGTTTTACATTTCCATGCATTCATTTTCCTTCTTCAGCACGCAGATGCTTATACATTAATCCAGAGATCATATGTCAATGTCTTCCTCGTCCAAGTATTAGCTGCACTCATTTGATATGTCGGTGTGTCTGAGCCATATGTCACAGCAGGTGATAGATGCACCGTTTGTAAACGTGATTCCCTGAGCACATAGCTATGTTGATATTCAGAAGCACTCCGATCTGACGTCGTTCCCCTCTCTTATGTCCTGTCTATGATCCCGGTCTGCCTTCAATAACTCCCCTAGGTATACATATGAGCATGTATAATCTAGTTCCTCCAACATTGATTGCATAGGGAGCTACAATGACTTTACAATATTTTCCCACAGAAACTTTCACCACTCTACATGGTCAATAGGCCTGATTAGGTACGTCTTCATGCTAAGTATATGGTACAGTATTTACATGAGGTGGATGTGACTGTGATTCTCGTATTGTAAAATGTTTTAGCACTAAAGTCAGGACTGGACTTAGGAATGGACGATCGGGGCGGCTACTCATGGGCGAAAATTTGTAATGGAAAATAATGAGGGCATCGCCATGGGCAAATAGGGGTAGAGAGAAAGACACGGAGAGAAACACACAGCGAAAGATAGACACAGAAATAGGCAGTGAGAGACAGGAGTAAAGTGAGAAACAAACACAACAACAACAACCGCCATTCGCCACTAAGTGGCGGTGACGTCACCACGACGCTTGTGCCAGGCTATGTGCACCTTGAGGTCACGTGAAGTGTCGAAAACCCGCTGGCAGGAGGTCACGGGGCAGACCTAGATGCCACGGGTCTACTGACTGAGACGACTGGCTGATGCACCACCTGTGCCCCCTACTGTGCCAACTTGCTGTGCTTTAGCCACCCGGCACTCCGCTCGTTGTTGTGAGCGTCGCTCCTCCGCCCTCCGTTGTTGTTGGAGGGCGACTGCCTCCAACTGCCCAGTAGCAGCGTCCTTCACGAGCCTCCTCCACAGAGGCCGATCTTGACACCGCTGGTACCAGTCATCGGCAAGTCCACTCAGCTCCACGTCCTCCTGTACCACATCACTCCATCTCTTCTCTAGCCCGTGCCACGCCCGTTTAGCCCCCTCGATCCGGCTGAACAAAAGCTGTTTAGGTATGCGGTGGCTGGGCATGCGGGCTACATGACCCAGCCAATGCAGCCTTGCCTGCCGGAGGAGTTCACCAATGGGACTTTGTCCACATCTTTCAACGATTTGTGAGCTCCTCACACAACCTAGCCTGGTTAAACCCAGGATGGATCGTAGGCAGGCCAGCATAAATGTTTCTAACCGGCGAACATGTTCCATTAGGGGGGTCCACGTTTCGCAAGCGTAGAGAAGGGAGGGAATGGCCGTTGCCGAGAAGACCTGAAGCTTTGTGCGGAGTGATAGACCAGGAAGCTTCCACACAGCGTTACGCAACCGATGAAAATATAATGCCGCTCGACTGATTCGGGGTGAGACCTCTGCTGTTAAAGTGGAGACGGTCATGAGCACACTGCCAAGGTATGGGAAACGCTCCACTCTCTCCACAACTGCCCTATCACTAATTGGGAGTTGTGGGGGTGGAGTGTCCGATGGTACAAAATACCCAGGCAGGTGCTTAGTTTTGGTGGGGCTGATGGTAACGCCCCACCTCTTGGTGGCAAGCTCCAGGTTCAGCAGCAGAGCCTCCAACTCTTCCTCTGAGTGAGCAGCAATTACCCGGGCATCGATCAGCCTCCCATTGTATCCGTACCAAATGGAAATTCCTCCGGTACAGCTATTGAAGGCTTCACAAACTACGTGGTCAAAATAGATGTTAAATAATGTGGGAGCCAGAGGACATCCCTGTCGCACCTCAAGGTGTACAGGGAATAGCTCTGACTCCAGGCCACGTAGTTTTACCCAGGCCCGCTCACCATCATGAAGGTCCTTAATGATCGTCAGCAGAGGGACAGGGTCTCCGAAAGCATGAAGAACAACCCAGAGCCCAGGCCACAAACACACACACACAAAGGGACACAGACACAGAGAAAAACCATCATGCAGACTCCGGTCATCCTCACAGTGGCTTTTGGCTGGCCATAGAACAAAGACGCCCACCACATCACGTGTTTTCTGATGCAGTTTTACGGCCGTCTGGAACGCTGTCCCGATATTACGAAGCCACTGGAGCTATGCAATTTTAAATATAGATTGAAAACTAATTTCTTTATAACTTATTTTTGTGTTTAGTAGGCTGTCTTTCCCCCGCACCTCCGATTAGCACGGTTGGCAATGTACGGCACGAAAGAAGTTCCACATATATAGAGACAGACTCAGAGATAGAGAGGGACATTCAAAAAAGCAGTACAGAGAGAGACACGAAACATTAATACAGAGACATAGGGAGAGAGAGACAGACAGAGATACACAGACTGAGATAGAAATAGATAGAGAGACAGAGACATAAAGAGAGATGCAGAGATATGGACAGTGACATACAAGTGTTGTGGCCCTAACTAACCACACGGAGACGTCTGCTGGAGGATACTCGTTTATTGTAACAACTCTTAACACTATGTTAAGACTACTCTGTTAAACACTACTCTGTTAAACACTATTGTAACACCTGATAGCCTAAGGGAGAGACAGCCTCCCTTCTAGCGTGTCCTACACACGCCGGGCTACGCTACACGCCGGTCCCTTACGACGGCGGCTAGGGGAAGACTGGACCGACCGACCCACCCCGGGGTACGGGACTCGCCCTGGTCCGCTGCAACCCCGGCTCTAGCGAGAGCCTCGGGGAGGGTCCCCGGGTGCTGGTCCAGTCTTCAGGTCTTCAGATGTCTTCAAGCTTGAGTTGGCAAACACTCCCTGGCCCGTCCCGAGGGCTGGCCTTTTATCCCCAGGTGGTGGTCACCCCTCCCCTCCAGAACCTTCTAGAAGGTCTTAGTAGGTCTTAATTATTAAGGGGTTTTAGGAAGTGGTGGGGGTCCCCATCCCCCTCAGCCCCCAGCCCCTGGGGGGTCTGGGGTGTCAACCTCCGGTCACGGAGGGGCGGGGGTTTGACCTTTGGTCAACCCCTACACACCTCGCTCTCTCTCGGCTGCCCCCTGTCGGCCCATGAGCGTGGTGGCAGGTCAGCTGCCTATAGCGCCTTATTATGGATCATTAAAGTAATGATCAGCCACAGCAGAAGTATTGGTCCTGCCGTGTTTCAGATCTGCCTTATGTTCACGAACACGGCCCGAGACATGTCGTTTGGTTTCCCCAATGTAACTGCTTCCGCAGATACAGCTTAGTTTGTAGACGCCGGCATATTGCATGTCAGGAAACTTGTCCTTCACAGATGGGATCAGGTCACGAATTTTATGTACTGTGTTAAATCTGACCTGGATCGTGTGTTTGTTCATGATTTTATAAATATTTGTGGTTACCCCTGCTATGTATGGCAGGGTGATGGTTTTCATTGGATCCTCAGATGGCTCCTTCCTCACGCTTGGGGTGAAGGCTTTGCGGATTGTGTAGTCAGAATATCCATTCGCCTTGAGAGCTTGGTGTACGTGTTTTAGTTCACTGGTTAGGTGTTCATGGTCGGAGATACACTGAGCTCTATGTGTAGCGTTTTGATGAGGGAATTCTTCTGGGATGGATGGTGGTGGGAATCAGGTTTTAGGTAGGCGTCAGTATGGGTTACTTTCCTGTAGACAGAGTGGCTCATTGAGCCATCTGGTCTCTTTTTGATTAAGACATCCAAGAAAGTTAGCATGCCATCCTTTTCTACCTCCATGGTGAATTTGATGGCTGGGTGTATGGAATTGATGTGGTTGAGCCGGTCGGCCATGTGGCCAGATGACAAACGTGTCATCCACGTACCTCTTCCACAAGGACGGGCGTAGAGTGGATGCCTGGATGGCGTCCGTCTCAGATATTTCCATGAAAATATTGGCCACAACCGGAGATAAGAGAGAACCCATTGGGTGCCTTCAGTTTTTTTTTTGTAAAATGATGGTGAATATGTATGTCTTAGCATTTGCTATTAAAATATGAAATAATTATTCTTTATTAGATTAAATAATTATTTTTTTATTAGATACTAGCTGTACCCGCCACGCGTTGCTGTGGCTCAGTCTGGTTAAATGGCAAAGAAAGAAAAGAGAAAGCGCAAGTTTCTAAAATATTTAATTTCACAATGCTTGTGGGTATACAATCGTTTTTGTTGTTCCATTGTCTGTGTAGATATAGAGATTGTCTGTCCATGTGAGAAGCAATCCGTGTCTACATCTAAACCGCACAATTCTAAAGATTGGCCCTGAGCTTTGTTGATGGTGATTGCAAACGCCAATCGAATTGGGAATTGCAATCTCTTAAATTAAAATGGCATATCCGTTGGAATCATAGGAATGCGAGGAATGAGGACATCTTCACCTTTGAAAGGTCCTGTCAAGATTGTTGCTTCAACGACGTCGCTCATTATTTTTTTTTACTGCAAGCCGCGTGCCGTTGCAAAGCTTTGGCTGGTTGATATTTCGCAACATGATAATTGGCACGCCGATTTTCAATTGCAGTACGTGCGGTGGCATCCCTGGCAGATCGAGTGAATTCAAAAATTATTTAGGATAATTAACCGCTTCATCTGCTTCCACAACAGTGTCGACGGACTTGTATGTGACTGCCTCGCTTTGAATGTTAGACTGAATAATATTCAATTCTAGATTTGAAGCTTTCGTGACTGCAAGGATCCATACTCTTTGGTTCTATTCGGTAAAGTCACCTAGGTAAAAAATTAAAACAACAAAAATCACGACGTTTCGGCCACAACACAAGCGGCCTTCATCAGGTGAATGGACCAGCCTGTCTCGAAGACTGCGCTGGAGTGAAACAGAGCCAAGCTCAGACTACGACCTTTAAGCTGTGTGAGAGGGATTAAGGTGCCTCGACAAAGGAACTAGCATAAAAATTAGCATTTGATTGGCGGACTCAGCATGCTGAAAGGTGTAGCACGCGGCAGTGCACCTTTAAGCTGTGTGGCCGCTTGTGTTGTGGCCGAAACGTCGTGATTTTTGTTGTTTTATTTTTTTACCTACGTGACTTTACCGAATAGAACCAAAGAGTATGGATCCTTGCAGTCACGAAAGCTTCAGATCTAGAATTGATAGCCTCTACGGGGAGGGTTTTCACCATTCTGTTAGAGCTTTTAACAGACAACGGGACAAGAAGTCACAGCTCATCGAGACGCTAACCTTCCTCAAAAGATGCCGCGACCACAAGGTAATACCCATCGCCTTCACACTCACTTCTGCTGCTGTGTCCTCACCGAACTCTAAACAGATTCTGTTTAAGGCCAGCCTCTCTTTAATCTCAGAGAGGATAAGACTACTCCGTTTTGAACTCGATACTTTAGACAGGACTCTCCTACAAGCTCATTTAACGTTAACACAAAACATATCACCTTCTGATTGGAACCACGTAGACAACATGACTGCTTCTGCCGATTCACTTTCAATCAATTGCAAAGCTAACCTAATTGCTAAATTCAACCACCTATCAAAGAAAAACCCGGTTCCACAGATCACAAAACTAGACGCTAACAAAATTGTTATCAATCAGAGTAGCACCCCGATTTCGGACAATCTGAAAAGAGTATTGGCTAAAGGACTAAATTTTGCTGTCACCCCAAAACATATACCGATAGATGATATCATTTCTCAGGTCGATGTAGCCCTCAAAGGTATAGGACACATCCAAGCAGACGTCGCGAGAGCTGAAATAGCTACTATTCTTAAGAATGCTAAGAAACCCGTTAGCAACATCAGCAAAGATGAACGCTCTGAACTCGCGAAATTAAAAGAGAGACGTGATATAGTCATCTTCTCAGCCGATAAGGGCATAATTATGGATAAAAATGACCCTACTAATAACCTAACTATAAAAACCAACAAGATCATCACAAGTTCGACCTCCCTAATTGAACCAACTAAACGTCCCTCCCTAAAACCTGCTGCAGGACCCCCTAGATTCTATGGTCTTCCAAGGATTCATAAAGAAGGCACTCCACTACGACCCATCGTATCCACGATCAACTCCCCTACCTATAAGCTAGCACGTTTTCTGTCGGATACCTTGCTACCTTTCACTGGCAAGACCTCCTCAGCAGTACTTAACTCAGCCCAATTGGTTTCTATGGTCAAAGACGTTGTACTGTCCCCTGACGATATCCTTGTCAGCTTCGATGTGGTCTCCTTGTTCAGCAAGGTCCCGGTACCTGATACCACTGATATAATTGAAAATGTGGTCCAACATGGACTAAACCCCGAGGTACCTACGCTGGTCAGGCACTGCCTCACCAACACCTACTTCACTTGGAATGGTTCCTTGTACAAGCAAAATGAGGGTACTCCCATGGGTTCCCCCTTGTCACCAGTGATAGCCAATGTTTTCATGGAGAAATTTGAATCGGACGCCATCCAGACTTCCACCCTCAGACCTTCCCTGTGGAAGAGATATGTGGATGACACTTTCGTCATTTGTCCACATGGCCTCCCAGCTCTGAACCTTTTCCTACACCACATCTATTCCAGACATCCCGCCATCAAATTCACCATGGAAGTGGAGAAAAATGGCAAGCTACCATTCTTGGATGTTCTGTTTGAGAGGAGACCTGATGGCTCATTGGGGCATTCTGTCTACAGGAAACCCACCCACACAGATTCCTACTTGAAGCCTGATTCCCACCACCACCCAGCCCAAAATAATTATCTCATCAAAACTTTATACCATAGGGCTCATTGCATTTCGGACCAACACCACCTGACCAGTGAATTAAAACATGTACACCTGGCCCTCAAAAGGAATGGATACTCTGACCGTACCATCCGCCAAGCTGTTTCTCCCTCCATACAGAAACAACCACTTGATACTCCGGTCAAAACCATCACACTACCATATATAGCAGGAGTTACTAAAAAGATTTCCAAAATTCTAAACAAACACAAGATCCAGGTCCGGTTCAATACAGTACATAAAATTCGTGATCTGATCCCATCCGTGAAGGATGTCATTCCTGACTCACAGTACCCCGGGGTTTACAAATTGAGTTGTACCTGTAGTGAATTCTATATCGGGGAGACGAAGCGACATGTCTCTGACCGAATTCGCGAGCACAAATCAGATTTGAAACACGGGCAGAACGAATTCTTCTGCCGTGGCTGATCACTGTTACAACGCTGTGGGTGATCACGATATAATTTTCTCCTATACCAAGGTTCTTGCAAACCCACAGGTTTTTATCAGAGATTTGTTCACGAGGCAATTCAGATCTACAAACACAGACACAATTTCAACCGAGAAGATGGTTTCAAATTAAGCAACCATTGGAAAGATGTTCTAAATCGAACCAAACATTAAACTAATTTTCATTGGTGCAGTATATTTTTTCAAGTAGTGGTACCCCAAACTTTCGCAGCACAGGCGGGTGCACTGCCGGTGCCGATCACAGTGCTACACCTTTCATCATGATAAGTCCGCCAATCAAATGCTATTTTTTACGCTAATTCCTTTGTCAAGGCACCTTAATCCCTCTCACACAGCTTAAAGGTGCACTGCCGTGTGCTACACCTTTCATCATGCTAAGTCCGCCAATCAAATGCTATTTTTTATGCTAATTCCTTTGTCGAGGCACCTTAATCCCTCTCACACAGCTTAAAGGTCGTAGTCTGAGCTTAGCTCTGTTTCACTCCAGCGCAGTCTTCGAGACAGGCTGGTCCCTTCACCTGATGAAGGCCGCTTGTGTTGTGGCCGAAACGTCGTGATTTTTGTTGTTTTATTTTTTTACCTAGGTGACTTTACCGAATAGAACGAAAGAATATGAAATGGAATCGTAAAATATTTAGTATAGCGTGTGTTGCTTTTACGTCCAACAGATGGCGCTGTTATTAAAAAAGCATGTTTTTACCGAAAAAGCCAATGAGTATATTTTTACCTGTCACAGGTGTGACATCTATATAATAGTATGTATATAAAAACATAGTAGGTATATAAAAGACATGCGTGTATTAGAATGCAACGTTGTGTCAAAATTTCAAAGCAATCGGTGAAGAACATTCGGAGATTTAAGACTTTTAAACAAACGAGCATTTTAATATTTATTCATATAGAAGATTAACTCAATAATGTGGGAGCTGGAGAACATCCCTGTCCCACATACAGAGGGAGGGGAGGGATTTGAAACAACCTTAAGATCATTCAACAGACTCCGGGATAAGAAGGCTCAACTAATCGAGTCTCTCACGTTTCTGAAGAGATGCCGCGACTCTAAGGTAATACCAACCGCATTTACACTAACCTCTGCTGCTGCAACTTCTCTCAATGCAAAACGAATTCTAGCTAGAACTAGCTTCGCTCTTATCTCGGAATTCGCCTAGTTATTTCAATGCTAAATTCTCTTGTTTGATTTGTACTAGGTGCCTCTGTGAATGTATATGCTCTGACTTTAACATAGCTATTTCTGTGACCAGTTACAAGCTAATCACTCAGCTATTTCAATGCTAAATTCTATACTAATTCCTTTGTCAAGGGGTGCCTCTGCGGATGTGTATGCTTTAACTTAGCTATTTCAATGCAAAATTATATGCTAATTCCTTTGTCAAGGGATGCCTCTGCGGATGTGTATGCTTTAACTTTAACATAGCCATTTCTGTGACCAGTCACAAGCTAATCACTCAGCCATTTCAATGCTAAATTCTATGCTAATTCCTTTGTCAAGGCGCTTTGTTTCTTCTCACACAGCTTAAAGGTCGCGATCTGAGCGTGGCTTTTTCACTCCAGCGCTGTCCTCCAGAGAGTCTCGTCCCTTCACCTGATGAAGGCCGCTTGTGTTGTGGCCGAAACGTCGTGAGAATATTATTGTGTTATTTTATTTTATCAATTTATTATTTTATTCTCATTCTATGTGACTTTACCGAAAGAACCAAAGAAGACGAATCCTTGCAGTCACGAAAGCTTTAAATAGAGGTCTAGCGATGTTTTCAATCTCACAAAATGTTTTACATTTCCATGCATTCGTTTTCCTTCTTCAGCACGCAACTTCATACCACAGGGCTCATTGCATTTCGGACCAACACCACGTGACCAGTGAATTAAAACATGTACACCTGGCCCTCAAAAGGAATGGATACTCTGACCGTACCATCCGCCAAGCTGTTTCTCCCTCCATACAGAAACAACCACTTGATACTCCGGTCAAAACCATCACACTACCATATATAGCAGGCGTTACTAAAAAGATTTCCAAAATTCTAAATAAACACAAGATCCAGGTCCGGTTCAATACAGTACATAAAATTCGTGATCTGATCCCATCCGTGAAGGATGTCATTCCTGACTCACAGTACCCCGGGGTTTACAAATTGAGTTGTACCTGCGGTGATTGCTATATCGGGGAGACGAAGCGACATGTCTCTGACCGAATTCGCGAGCACAAATCAGATTTGAAACACGGCAGAACGAATTCTTCTGCCGTGGCTGATCACTGTTACAACGCTGTGGGTGATCACGATATAATTTTCTCCGACACCAAGGTTCTTTGCAAACCCACAGGTTTTTATCAGAGATTTGTTCACGAGGCAATTCAGATCTACAAACAGACACAATTTCAACCGAGAAGATGGTTTCAAATTAAGCAACCATTGGAAAGATGTTCTAAATCGAACCAAACATTAAACTAATTTTCATTGGTGCAGTATATTTTTTCAAGTAGTGGTACCCCAAACTTTCGCAGCACAGGGGGGTGCACTGCCGGTGCCGATCACAGTGCTACACCTTTCATCATGATAAGTCCTCCAATGAAATGCTAATTTTTACGCTAATTCCTTTGTCAAGGCACCTTAATCCCTCTCACGTAGCTTAAAGGTGCACTGCCGCGTGCTACACCTTTCATCATGCTAAGTCCGCCAATCAAATGCTATTTTTTATGCTAATTCCTTTGTCGAGGCACCTTAATCCCTCTCACACAGCTTAAAGGTCGTGGTCTGAGCTTGGCTCTGTTTCACTCCAACGCAGTCTCCGAGACAGGCTGGTCCCTTCACCTGATGAAGGCCGCTTGTGTTGTGGCCGAAACGTCGTGATTTTTGTTGTTTATTTTTTTTACCTACGTGACTTTACTGAATAGAACGAAAGAATATGAAATGGAATCGTAAAATATTTAATTTAGCGTGTGTTGCTTTTACGTCCAACAGATGGCGCTGTTATTCAAAAAAAGCATATTTTTACCGAAAAAGCCAATGAGTATATTTTTATCTGTCATAGGTGTGACATCTATATAATAGTAGGTATATAAAAACATAGTAGGTATATAAAAACATACGTGTATTCGAATGCAACGTTATGTCAAAATTTCAAAGCAATCGGTGAAGAAAATTCGGAGATTTAAGATTTTGAACAAACGAGCATTTTAATTTTTATTCATATAGAAGATTAACTTAATGTGGGAGCTGGAGAACATCCCTGTCCCACATACAGAGGGAAAAACGTATTTGATCCCCTGCTTATTTTGTACGTTTGCCCACTGACAAATAAACGGATTTTTAGCGCTGATATGGCTCCCCACGTGGGTAATTAACGGTGTGCATATTCACTAATTATTCTTATTTTAGGGAGAGTGGTGGGAGGAAGTGCATGGATTGATAAGAAATGCTAGATTCCTTTGCCTATGCCCAAATCCATGGCATTCATTATACAGACAAAGATCACCCGTATAGCCTTAACAGACTGTTGGGGCAAGTGCAATAAGCCAGCACCTATGAAGGCCTGAATGGCACACGAGGGATGGGTGGCCAGCACCACGCCCGGCCGTCTTTATCTCCCCAGTGACGATATTTACACATCGCACCAGGTAATAATTTGAGGCTGAGTCAACCTCAGCCTCATCACATCTCACAACTTCCCTCCTTCCACATGCCCTGCCTTCCACACCGCGTTTGCTTTCCCGGGCAACAGGAAACTTCTCATCGCCCCTACCTTGTCTCTCACTCTATAAAGGTATCCCTCGATTTACGAACGTTCAGTTTCACGAAATTTCGCGGATTCTTAAGTACTAGTGTTCGTTAGTCGGGTGTTCCTAAGTCGGGTATTCTTAAGTCGGGTGTTCGTAAGTCGAGGGCTTCCTGTAATTTTCATTTTACAGATCCAGCTGATTTTAACCAGAAACCGATAACCTATGGCACTGGTAATGACCTATAACAACTGCATATAGCCTCTAAACTAGATTAAAGAAACATCTGTGGTTCATGTGGTGGATGGAGCTGAACAGGGCCAACTGGTGGAGGGGCGAGGCCAAGGCAAGGAGTGGGGACAGCCTCTGGAGAGAGAGGCAACAAGGGAGACACGTTGTGTGAGTTATGGCACAGATTATGAATCGGCTCACATAAGCCGGTGTGTTTTTGCAGCATTAATTTGAGTAGTTCTCAACGTACAGAGCCGAAAGATAACTCATTTTGACCGTTTTAATCCAGTTGGCTATGGTATTAAATGTGAACTTTGTACGACGTATGAATTTATCTCAGATTTTAAAAATTATAATCCAGTGTGTGACAGGTAGGGTGTTTGATGGCAATCTGAAACACCCACCATGATCATCCATGGGGGTCTTTGGAATTGCACATTGCCTATGTTATGACTCTTGACCTAGATAAAAGAAAAACAAGTCACGTTCTGCAGTGCAATGACAACTCAGCGACAATTCGTAACAACAAACTGTGGTCTTAAAAGTATTTATTTTTTAATACGCGACATTTGGACAATTGAATTATTTGGCGGGACCCTGGGGTCCCGCAAAAATCAGGTCAATAATTATTATTTTTCAGTCCGCCCACTCGTGACCCCGACAGCAACGCGCCGCCCGCCCAGACTCGCACCAACAAGCGCCAGCAGCAGCAGGCGGCGATCGACACGATGGGCGCCAACCCACCGGGCAAACGCGAGCCCCGGGGGGCGACGACGCCCTCCGGTCAGCCGTCGATCCTCGGCTTCTTTGCCAAGGCGAGCCCCGCCCCCCAGGCAGTGAATTTAACGTGTTTATGTAATTTTTCTACTTTTTACGAAACTTAGTGTCCCGAGTAGTTCTCGACGAGGCCAATCGATTGACGCTAGTTGTGTTGTCGGTAAGGCAAGACTCGTGTCGCTACGCGGTTTTTCCCACCCCGGGGCAGTGATGGGACCCCGGGGTCCCGCCAATTGCTTCAATTGTTCTTCTTCATAGCACGTGAAGTCAACACGTGCGTCAACAACATTGCCGCAGCACCCCCTGCTGGACTAAACACGCTACTGTGCCGTGGAGACAATACGCATCAGACGGCCACAAGCGAGTGGTGTCAAGTGTGATCATGATGATTAACACATTCCTGCGGAGGGAGCTGGTAGGAACGTTGGGTTGCTCGTTCAATGGCCAGGGTCAACAGCGGCACCACATGGTGTATTCCGCAAATATGCCCGACTGTGAGGGCGGGCACAAGCCGTAGAGTAGGTTAAACGTTGAGTTTTATAAGGGCACCACGGGATGACCAGCCCCTCCCCACCCAGCCCCACCCCTCCCGCCCACCAGCCAGCTCCACCCTCCCCACCAAAGTCCCTCCCCACCCTCCCCACTCAGCCCCTCCCCACCCAGCCCCTCCCCACCCTCCCCTCTACACCCAGCCCCACCCCTCCCATTTTGTGATGCACGACAGACGGACGGACACAATAATCCCCTGTGGGCTGGTGTAACCAGGAGGTTCCTACCAGTATGAGGCTTGTTTACCCAGGAAAGCCTCACTGCAGGCGCGACACGTCCATGTAGGCTATCTAGGCGGTCGTCTAGGGCGCCAAGTTAAGTGGGGTGCCAAATTCGAGGGAAAAAAACTAATTTATTTGTCAAGATTTCTGACCGATGGACAAACCGAATAATTATGCCTCTTTAAAAAAAATACAAAAATAAAACATTAAACGGAAAATAGGGGCAAAATGTTTCCCTTTACCAAAAAACTCAGCCTCGATCTGCCCCTGGGGTTTGGGGGCGCCGATTGCTGGCAGCAGCGGGTCCAGGGCCACCGCTGCCTCACTGAGTGAGCCTCGTGACTCTTTTTCAGGAGGGTCCTGCCAGTTTTCACAGTAGGTGGGTGGCTATGTATAATCCCAATTGAGTAATGTGTACTTTATATCAGAATACATTACAGTACAGTATACCATTTTGCGTGAAAACTCGGACCCATTATCTTGAAGTTATCGGGGGTGTGGCGTCTTTGCTTATTAGCATCTTTAGTATCTTGCGATTCACCAACGTTGGTTGGGGCAAGCCTGACTGCTGATGAGACGCTGAATGTCGAAGCGAGCCCATCGCTTGCTTTGTCTTGAACTAATAGGGCATGGCACCTCCTCGACGCCCACGGCAAGGGAGTTTCACAACATCGAAGTGCGGTGATCCACCGACCCTCGCTGCTGCCTCCACAGTGCAGCAGCCACGTGCAGCAGCGTAGCCGCCAGCACCCAGCTTTTGTTGTGTGCGTGTGTACACAGGAGACGGTAAAAACAACGAGGCATGAGCAAATAATAAATGAAATGGTAAATTCTGAATCGTGACGAATTAAATTACTGGTGGGATACATAACTGCGTCCCTACGAACCATCCGCCAGCAGCAGGTCTAGCGATGTTTTCAATCTCAGATAATTCTAATGTTTTACATTTCCATGCATTCGTTTTCCTTCTTCAGTACGCAGATGTTGATACATTAATCCAGAGATCATTGTCATTGTCTTCCTCGTCCAAGTATTAGCTGCACTCATTTGATATGTCGGTGTGTCTGAGCCATACGTCACAGCAGTTGATAGATGCACCGTTTGTTAACGTGATTCCCTGAGCACATAGCTATGTTGATATTCAGAAGCACTCCGATCTAACGTCCTCCCCCTCTCTTATATCCTGTCTATGATCCCGGTATGCCTTCAATAACTCCCCTAGGTATACATATGAGCATGCATATTCTAGTTCCTCTAACATTGATTCCACAGGGAGCTACAATTACTTTATAATATTTTTCCACGGAAACTTTCACCACTCTACATGGTCAATAGGCCTGATTAGGTACGTCTTCATGCTAAGTATATGGTACAGTATTTACATGAGGTGGATGTGACTGTGATTCTCGTATTGTAAAATGTTTTAGCACTTAAGTCAGGACTGGACTTAGGAATGGACGATCGGGGCGGCTACTCATGGTCGAAAATTTGTAATGAAAATAATGAGGGCATCGCCATGGGCAAATAGGGGTAGAGAGAAAGACACGGAGAGAAACACACACAGCGAAAGATAGACACAGAAATAGGCAGTGAGAGACGTAGGAATAAAGTGAGAAACAAACACAACAACAACCGCCATTCGCCACTAAGTGG
Source organism: Petromyzon marinus (assembly GCF_048934315.1). Taxonomy (NCBI): domain Eukaryota; kingdom Metazoa; phylum Chordata; class Hyperoartia; order Petromyzontiformes; family Petromyzontidae; genus Petromyzon; species Petromyzon marinus. Next base: position 18,216,815 of record NC_133725.1, on the reverse strand, counting down.
CAGTGACATCACCATGACGCTTGTGCCAGGCTATGTGCACCTTGAGGTCACGTGAAGTGTCGAAAACCCGCTGGCAGGAGGTCACGGGGCAGACCTAGATGCCACGGGTCTGCTGACTGAGACTACTGGCTGATGCACCACCTGTGCCCCCTACTGTGTCAACTTGCTGTGCTTTAGCCACCCGGCACTCCGCTCGTTGTTGTGAGCGTCGCTCCTCCGCCGTCTGTTGTTGTTGGAGGGTGACTGCCTCCAACTGCCCAGTAGCAGCGTCCTTCACGAGCCTCCTCCACCGAGGCCGATCTTGACACCGCTGGTACAAGTCATCGGCAAGTCCACATCTTCATGTAGCACATCAATCCATCTCTTCTCTAGCCCGTCCGCGCCCGTTTCACCACCTAGATCCGGCTGAACAAAAGCTGTTTAGGCATGCGGTGGCTGGGCATGCGGGCTACATGATCCAGCCAACGAAGCCTTGCCTGCCGGAGGAGCTCACCAATGGGACTTTGTCCACATCTTTCAACGATTTGTGAGCTCCTCACACAATCTAGCCTGGTTAAACCCAGGATGGATCGTAGGCAGGCCAGCATAAATGTTTCTAACCGGCGACGATGTTCCATTAGGGGGGTCCACGTTTTGCAAGCGTAGAGAAGGGAGGGAATGACCGTGGCCGAGAAGACCTGAGGCTTTGTGCGGAGTGAAAGACCAGGTAGCTTCCACACAGCGTTACGCAACCAATGAAAATATAATGCCGCTTGACTGATTCGGAGTGAGACCTCTGCTATTAAAGCGGAGCCGGTCATGAGCACATTGCCAAGGTATGGGAAGCTCTCCACTCTCTCCACAACTACCCTATCACCAATTTGGAGTTGTGGGTGTGGAGTGTCCGATGGTACAAATACCCAGGCAGGTGCTTAGTTTTGTTGGGGCTGATGGTAACGCCCCACCTCTTGGTGGCAAGCTCCAGGTTCAGCAGCAGAGCCTCCAACTCCTCCTCTGAGTGAGCAGCAATTACCCAGGCATCGATCAGCCTCCCATTGTATCCGTACCAAATGGAGATTCCTTCGGTACAGCTATTGAAGGCTTCACGAACCACGAGGTCAAAATAGATGTTAAATAATGTGGGAGCCAGAGGACATCCCTGTCGCACCCCAAGGTGTGCAGGGAATAGCTCTGACTCCCAGCCACGTAGTTTTACCCAGGCCCTCTCACCATCATGAAGGTCCTTAATGATCGTGAGCAGAGGGACAGGGACTCCGAAAGCATGAAGGACAACCCAGAGCCCAGGCCTACAAACACACACAAAGAGACAGACACAGAGAAAAACCATCATGCAGACTCCGGTCATCCTCACAGTGGCTTTTGGCTGGCCATAGAACAAAGATGGCCACCGCATCACGTGTTTTCTGATGCAGTTTTACGGCCGTCTGGAACGCTGTCCCGATATTAGGAAGCCACTGGAGCTATGCAATTTTAAATATAGATTGAAAACTAATTTCTCTATAACTTATTTTTGTGTTTAGTAGGCTGTCTTTCCCCCGCACCTCCGATTAGCACGGTTGGCAATGTACGGAACGTAAGAACTTCCACAGATATATAGAGACAGACACAGAGATAGAGAGGGACATTCAAAAAAAGCAGTGCAGAGAGAGACACGAAACATTAATACAGAGACATAGGGAGAGAGAGACAGACACAGAGAGATACACAGACTGAGATAGAAACAGATAGAGAGACAGAGACATAAAGAGAGATGCAGAGAGAGGGACAGTGACATACAAGTTTTGTGGCCCGAACTAACCACACGGAGACGTCTGCTGGAGGCAACGCGTTTATTGTAATAACTCTTAACACTCTGTTAAGACTACTCTGTTAAACACTACTCTGTTAAACACTACTGTAACACCCGATAGCCTAAGGGAGAGACAGCCTCCCTTTTAGCGTGTCCTACACACGCCGGGCTTCGCTACACGCCGGTCCCTTGCGACGGCGGCTAGGGGAAGACTGGACCGACCGACCCACCCCGGGGTACGGGACTCGCCCTGGTCCGCTGCAACCCCGGCTCTAGCGAGAGCCTCGGGGAGGGTCCCCGGGTGCTGGTCCAGTCTTCAGGTCTTCAGATGTCTTCAAGCTTGAGTTGGCGAACACTCCCTGGCCCGTCCCGAGGGCCGGCCTTTTATCCCCAGGTCGAGGTCACCCCTCCCCTCATGATCCCCCCTACAGAACCTTCTAGAAGGTCTTAGTAGGTCTTAATTCTTAAGGGGTTTTAGGAAGTGGTGGGGGTCCCCATCCCCCTCAGCCCCCAGCCCCTGGGGGGTCTGGGGTGTCAACCTCCGGTCACGGAGGGGCGGGGGTTTGACCTTCGGTCAACCCCTACACACCTCGCTCTCTCTCGGCTGCCCCCTGTCGGTCCATGGGCGTGGTGGCAGCTCAGCTGCCTACAGCGCCTTATTATGGCGCATTAAAGTAATTATTATGGCGCATTAAAGTAATGATCAGCCACAGCAGAAGTATTGGTCCTGCCGTGTTTCAGATCTGCCTTATGTTCACGAACACGGCCCGAGACATGTCGTTTGGTTTCCCCAATGTAACTGCTGCCGCAGATACAGCTTAGTTTGTAGACGCCGCGATATTGCATGTCAGGAATTTTGTCCTTCACAGATGGGATCAGGTCACGAATTTTATGTACTGTGTTATATCGGACCTGGATCTTGTATTTCTTCATGATTTTATAAATATTTGTGGTTACCCCTGCTATGTATGGCAGGGTGATGGTTTTGATTGGATCCTCAGATGGCTCCTTCCTCACGCTTGGGGTGAAGGCTTTGCGGATTGTTTAATCAGAATATCCATTCGCCTTGAGAGCTTGGTGTACGTGTTTTACTTCACTGGTTAGGTGTTCATGGTCGGAGATACACTGAGCTCTATGTGTAGCGTTTTGATGAGGGGATTCTTCTGGGATGGATGGTGGTGGGAATCAGGTTTTAGGTAGGCGTCAGTATGGGTTACTTTCCTGTAGACAGAGTGGCTCATTGAGCCATCTGGTCTCTTTTTGATTAAGACATCCAAGAAAGTTAGCATGCCATCCTTTTCTACCTCCCTGGTGAATTTGATGGCTGGGTGTATGGAATTGATGTAGTTGAGCCGGTCGGCCATTTGGCCAGATGACAAACGTGTCATCCACGTACCTCTTCCACAAGGACAGGTGTAGAGTGGATGCCTGGATGGCGTCGGTCTCAGATATTTCCATGAAAATATTGGCCACAACCGGAGATAAGGGAGAACCCATTGGGTGCCTTCATTTTTTTTTTGTAAAATGATGGTGAATATGTATGTCTTAGCATTTGCTATTAAAATATGAAATAATTATTCTTTATTAGATTAAGTAATTATTTTTTATTAGATATTAAATAATGTGGGATCTGTAGAACATCCCTGTCGCACATACAGAGGAAAAAAAAGCATTTGATCCCCTGCTGATTTTGTACGTTTGCCCACTGACAAATACATGATCAGTCTATAATTTTAATGGTAGGTTTATTTGAACAGTGAGAGACAGAATAACAACAAAAAAATCCAGAAAAACGCATGTCAAAAATGTTATAAATTGATTTGCATTTTAATAAGGGATATAAGTATTTGAGCCCTCTGCAAAACATGACTTAGTACTTGGTGGCAAAACCCTTGTTGGCAATCACAGAGGTCAGACGTTTCTTGAAGTTGGCCACCAGGTTTGCACACATCTCAAGAGGGATTTTGTCCCACTCCTCTTTGCAGATCTTCTCCAAGTCATTAAGGTTTCGAGGCTGACGTTTGGCAACTCGAACCTTCCCCATCCACGACCCATTTTCAATGCCCTGGCTGAGGGAAGGAGGTTCTCACCCAAGATTTGACGGTACATGGTCCCCACCATTGTCCCTTTGATACGGTGAAGTTGTCCTGTCCCCTTAGCAGAAAAACACCCCCCAAAATAATGTTTTTACCTCCATGTTTGACGGTGGGCATGGTGTTCTTGGGGTCATAGGCAGCATTCCTCCTCCTCCAAACACGACGAGTTGAGTTGATGCCAAAGAGCTCCATTTTGGTCTCATCTGACCACAACACTTTGACCCAGTTGTCCTCTGAATCATTCAGATGTTCATTGGCAAACTTCAGACGGGCATATATATGTGCTTTCTTGAGCAGGGGGACCTTGCGGGTGCTGTAGGATTTCAGTCCTTCACGCCATAGTGTGTTACCATTTGTTTTCTTGATGACTATGGTCCCAGCTGCCTTGAGATCATTGACAAGATCCTCCTGTGTAGTTCTGGGCTGATTCCTCACCGTTCTCATGATCATTGCAACTCCACGAGGTGAGATCTTGCATGGAACCCCAGGCCGAGGGAGATTGACAGTTCATTTGTGTTTCTTCCTTTTGCGAATAATCGCACCAACTGTTGTCACCTTCTCACCAAGCTGCTTGGCAATGGTCTTGTAGCCCATTCCAGCCTTGTGTAGGTCTACAATCTTGTCCCTGACATCCTTGCAGAGCTCTTTGGTCTTGGCCATGGTGGAGAGTTTGGAATCTGATTGATTGATTGCTTGTGGACAGGTGTCTTTTATAGAGGTAACAAGCTGAGATTAGGAGCACTCCCTTTAAGAGTGTGCTCCAAATCTCAGCTCGTTACCTATATAAAATACACCTGGGAGCCAGAAATATTTCAGATTGAGACGGGGTCAAATACTTATTTCCCTCATTAAAATGCAAATCAATTTATAACATTTTTGACATGCGTTTTTCTGGATTTTTGTTGATGTTATTGTCTCTCACTGTTCAAATCAACCTACCATTAAAATTATAGACTAATAATTTCTTTGTCAGTGGGCAAACGTACAAAATCAGCAGGGGAACAAATACTTTTTTCCCTCACTTTTATATATACGCTCACACGTACACTCAACACACACTCTCAGTGGTGATGTTAGGACTCATCACAGCTGGCTCCGCCAAACCAAAGAGTTTTGGTGGTTCGTTTCGCCAGTGCGAGTCGGCGTTTTCAAGCTGTTACTGTAAGTTTTTTTCTCATGGAATGTGTTATCTCCGTGTTGTCATAAGTGGGGCTTTCGTCCACTGAGTGTCAACTTACAAATGAGTTGGATCAATGAACGGGCCTCAGGCACGCAGCCTGTTCGTGAAGCGGGGACTGGCCGTAAAGTGTTATGACGGCGAGTTGAAAAATAACGTAGCTTTTTTGCAGCACAGGATTATTAATTATTTCATGGATAGGGTCTCACCTTTATTTATCGGAAGTTTGTATCTTCACGTTTACAGGGCATGCATACGTGACGTAACACTCAGCAAGCAGCCACTCAGCCTGTGCGATGGCGCCAAGTATAACATTGTTAATGAGCCCCGTTGCAAGAGGTCAATTTGCCTCTTGCCTGTGAGCTGCTGGTGTCAAATATTTTACCGTGTTTAACCCGTTCGTGATGTATAACATTTTTCCCACTCAAATTCACGTGGGCCTTTTTGATCAAATAGCTTTTCAATTTCACTTTCAAGGAAAATCCAAGGCGACTCATTTTTCAGTCACTTCCGTTTATTCGTGTTGTTCAATAAAGTGATTTCTATTTCATGTTACCGGTAACTACCTTGTGATCCCTCCCCCCACACTCCCTCAAACTCTCGAAATTCCTAAGCTTACCCTCCTCTTAAAAATGTCCAACAAAGTCACCGTCATTTATAAACTTGATGATAAAAATGCCCAGAATGAGTCAAATGTGCAAGAGTGACTGGGTTGGTGCCGTGATGATGCAGCAGAGAAGCCCCAAGGGCCTGAGTAGCAATGCAAAAAGAATAGCAATGCAAATTGCTATTCTGATTAGCACGGTTGGCGATGCGAAACAAATTCAACATACATACAAACAAACGAAGTCGAGTCAATGTGAATTATCAAGACAATTTATTCACAGTTGGTAATACATAATATAGGTTTTATACTGGTAGGAACGAAGTTGTAAACTGAGTGTACCAGCCTGCAATAGATTAATGTGTCCGTCCGTCCCCTTTCAATACTTTAACGAAGTGAAATCTCGTGCTGTTCTTAAACATTTACTTATCTTAAACATCGACTTATCTTAATCATTGACTTATCTTAAACATCTACATATCTTAAACATTTACTTATCTTAAACATCGATTTATCTTAAACATTTACTTATCTTAAACATCGACTTATCTTAATCATTGACTTATCTTAAACATCTACTTATCTTAAACATCGATTTATTTTAAACATTTACCTATCTTAAACATCGACTTATCTTAAACATTTACTTAAACATCGACTTATCTTAAACATTTACTTATCTTAAACATCGACTTGTCTTAAACATCGACTTGTCTTTAACATTTACTTATCTTAAACATCGACTTCTCTTAATCATTGACTTGTCTTAAACATCGACTTGTCTTAAACATCGACTTATCTTAAACATTTACTTATCTTAAACATTTACTTATCTTAAACATCGACTTCTCTTAATCATTGACTTGTCTTAAACATCGACTTGTCTTAAACATCGACTTATCTTAAACATTTACTTATCTTAAACATTTACTTATCTTAAACATCGACTTATCTTAAACATCGACTTATCTTGAACATTTACTTATCGTAAACATCGACTTATCTTAAACATCGACTTATCTTTAACATTTACTTATCTTAAACATCGACTTGTCTTAATCATCGACTTGTCTTAAACATCGACTTGTCTTATACATCGACTTGTCTTAAACATCGACTTATCTTTAACATTTACTTATCTTAAACATCGACTTATCTTAATCATCGACTTGTCTTAAACATCGACTTGTCTTAAACATCGACTTGTCTTAAACATTTACTTATCTTAAACATCGACTTATCTTAAACAACGACTTATCTTAAACATCGACTTATCTTAAACATCGATTTATCTTAACATTTACTTATCTTAAACATCGACTTATCTTAAACATCGACTTATACTGGTAGGAACGAAGTTGTAAACTGAGTGTACCAGCCTGCAATAGATTAATGTGTCCGTCTGTCCGTCCCCTTTCAATACTTTAAGAAGTGAAATCTCGTGCTGTTGGGTGTAATAAAATTGCGCAAAATTCCAATGTTCCTACCAGCCCACCCTGCAGGGACCTGTTAAGTTAGATTTCGTAAATATAAATGTGTCATGCAACACACCACCACCCGACACAGTAAGGTTTGTCACATAAACAGAACATGCCAACACACTGGTATGCTGTACTAGTAACAAATTGCCATGTTCTGTTTACGTGATAAACCTTTGTCGGGTGGTGGCGGGTTTAACGACAGATTTATATTTACGAAGCCATCTCCCAGAGGTCCCCAGCGGAAGAACCGTGTTCAGAGGAGGTGCCGAGCCAGCAGCACACTCAATCTCCCATCTCGCTGGCGGCGGGGTCGGGGTGGGGCGGACGCTCGTGCCTGCTCATCACAGTTGGTTGGCGCAAGGCGCAACGTTGATAAACCTGCGGAAGAAAACGAGCGTTAAGCCGCGCAGTCCTTTGGTACCCGCCCCTCCCATCTTTCCCACCTGGCACACGCAAGCTGAGTCAGCGCAGGGGGGCCACGGCGCGTGGGTGAGACAGAAAGAGGTCCGTGTCCGTGCCTGGACGGGATGTGGCGCCGGGTGTTAACGGCGATGCTCTCGTGACCGTGCGTTCGTTTGTGTGTATGCGCGCGTGCGTCTCACCTGTGACCGTCCTTCTGGTGCACGAACCCCGGTGGCTGTTGGTTCTCATACATTGGGGAAACATTTCCCCCCCGGGGCTGGGAGACCTGTGAAGGAGACCGCCATGAACATCAGCTCGTCGAGAACGCCCGTGGCAAACGAGCGATTCGCTCGCACATCCTAAACCCATGCTCTGGGCTTTGCAGCGAACACCTTAACATGGCTGTCATTGCATGTGTGTGTACGCATATGTTGGTACTTGTACGCGTGTGTATGTACGTGCGGAGCAGTAGTGTAGCGGATAGCGCGCTGCTCTACGAACCCGGTGACCCGACTTCTATGGCCGCTTATGGACAATACCAGTGACGATTATCTGAATGGGTCCTGGGGCTTCCCTAAAGTCGAATGAGCCTCAAATGAGTACTTTGTGAAGTGTGTAAACATTGCCATTGGGAAGACAAAGGCGGCCGGGCGTAGTGTCGGCCACCTACCCCCTTGTGTGCCACAATTACGGCCTTCATAGATGCTTGCTAACAGCACTTGCTCCAAAAGTCTTTTTAGGCTCTATAGGGGATCTTTGTCTTTTTTACAGTTCTGTATGTGTTTGCATCTGCAAGTCACTCCCTACCGATTCATGGCCGAACTTCCAATCAGCTAGCCGTGGCTTGCTGGAAGTGTCCACGACCGTGCTGTCCGTGTTCACGAGTTCCTGCAGTAAGGAGAATAGGAAATCAGCACGCGGTGAACATATGGCCACGGGCCACTTGCCAAAGTGCCATTCTTCACGAGGGCCCGGTGATACTTTGCCTCTTGAGAAGAAAAATTAACTCACACTCATAAACGATACTGTGGCCTTGAAATTAAAAAAACCATAAAATACATATACAGTGAGGGAAAAAAGTATTTGATCCCCTGCTGGTTTGTACGTTTGCCCACTGACAAAGAAATGATCAGTCTATAATTTTAATGGTAGGTTTAGTTGAACAGTAAGAGACAGAATAGCAACAACAAAATCCAGAAAAACGCATGTCAAGTATTTTATGAGGGAAATAAGTATTTTATTCCCTCTCAATGAGAAAAATTTCTGGCTCCCAGGTGTTTTTTATACAGGTAACGAGCTGATTTTAGGAGCACACTCTTAAAGGGAGTGCTCCTAATCTCAGCTTGTTACCTGTATAAAAGACACCTGTCCACAAGCAATCAATCAGATTCCAAACTCTCCACCATGGCCAAGACCAAAGAGCTCTCCAAGGATGTCAGGGACAAGATTGTAGACCTACATAAGGCTGGAATGGTCTACAAGACCATCGCCAAGCAGCTTGGTGAGAAGGTGACAACAGTTGGTGCGATTATTCGCAAATGGAAGAAACACAGAAGAGCTCTCAATCTCCCTCGGCCTGGGGCTCCATGCAAGATCTCACCTCGTGGAGTTGCAATGAACATGAGAACGGTGAGGAATCAGCCCAGAACTACACGGGAGGATCTTGTCAATGATCTCAAGGCAGCTAGGACCATAGTCACCAAGAAAACAATTGGTAACACACTACGCCATGAAGGACTGAAATCCTGCAGCGCCCACAAGGTCCCCCTGCTCAAGAAAGCACATATACATGCCCGTCTGAAGTTTGCCAATTAACATCTGAATGATTCAGAGGACAACTGGGTGAAAGTGTTGTGGTCAGATGAGACCAAAATGATGCTCTATGGCATCAACTCAACTCGCCGTGTTTGGAGGAGGAGGAATGCTGCCTATGACCCCAAGAACACCATCCCCACCGTCAAGCATGGAGGTGGAAACATTATGCTTTGGGGGTGTTTTTCTGCTAAGGGGACAGGACAACTTCACCGCATCAAAGGGATGATGGACGGGGCCATGTACCATCAAATCTTGAGTGAGAACCTCCTTCCCTCAGCCAGGGCATTGAAAATGGGTCATGGATGGGTATTCCAGCATGACAATGAACCAAAACACACGGCCAAGGCAACAAAGGAGTGGCTCAAGAAGAAGCACATTAAGGTCCTGGAGTGGCCTAGCCAGTCTCCAGACCTTAATCCCATAGAAAATCTGTGGAGGGAGCTGAAGGTTCGATTTGCCAAACGTCAGCCTCGAAACCTTAATGACTTGGAGAAGATCTGCAAAGAAGAGTGGGACAAAATCGCTCCTGAGATGTGTGCAAACCTGGTGGCCAACTACAAGAAACGTCTGACCTCTGTGATTGCCACCAAGTACTAAGTCATGTTTTGCAGAGGGGTCAAGTACTCATTTCCCTAATTAAAATGCAAATAAATTTATAACATTTTTGACATGCATTTTTCTGGATTTTTAGTTGTTATTCTGTCTCTCACTGTTCAAATAAACCTACCATTAAAATTATAGACTGATCATTTCTTTGTCAGTGGGCAAACGTACAAAATCAGCAGCGGATCAAATACTTTTTTCCCTCACTGTATGTGTAATCGGCGACGTTTCGGGCAATGGTCCTTCTTTGTCAGAAGGGGAAGCTGTGCAGTCCGCAAAAATCTTCATATCGGCCTAGTGGTTGGAGGGACAAAAAAGTTTGAGAAACACTACTGCAAGAGATACAGAGAGATATATTCACCATCTTGAGAGGCGGAGGGGCACAAGGGTCGTCGTAGAGGAGGCCATCATCATCCGTATCGATGGGCGTGGAGTCCGTCAACATGTCAGACTCGGACTGTGGCAGGTAGCCACTGCTTCCTCCGCTGCTGGCGCCGCTGCTGCTGTTGCTTTTGTAGATGCTGCGACCGCTGCCGAGGCACATGCTGATGCTGGCGAGGCTCGTTCTCACACTGTTGCTGTTTCTCTCGAAGAGCAGCGCGTCCGCAGTGTGGACGGGGAGGAAGCTCATCGCCTCATCCACGAGCTCGAACAGCTTATCCCGGTCTATCCCTCGCGGGGCGGTTGTTTCTGCGACAGAAGGACCCCCCCTCGTGACTCACGCGCACTCGCAGCGCCCAAGAAGGTGGCATCGCAGAACTACTTTCAAAGCCGTTTGGACGAGAGCCTCTGTCCGCATTAAAGGCACTGCTTCAACACGTTTTACCTTTAAGGGTGCCACGGTACCGAGATGTTAACTATCTCACCTGGTATACAGGTGGTGAAGAGTTCGATCCCAACCCTGACACCTGTTGTATATTGGGATTTTGCACGTCTCTCTCCCTGTGGTCACGTATATTTTTCTCACGGTCCTCTGGTTTTTCCCTCCACATTTAGAATTAACATCATGTGTTTAGCAACACCTTAGACCGGGCGAGTCTCTCACCGCGTGCCCCCCCCCCATCCCTCGCAGCCATGCCGAGCTCAATCCCCTCACCTGGTCTCCTACCCTTGACAGACAAGTCCATCGTGCACCTCCATCTGCTGAGCGCCTTCTTGACATCTTCCATGCTCCCCTTCTTCTTCTCCTTCTCCTCCTCCTCCTTCCGCTTCTTGGCGGCATCGACTGCGGCGGCGTCCCGCCACAGCTGCTCCAGGACTTGGCGCGCCCTCACCTGGGTCTGGACGAGCTTTCCTTGGGCCTTGAAGAGGGCTTTGTCCGCCGCCGACCGACGCGACCCCTTCCCACAAAAAACGCCGCAGCAGAACAGGCTGCTCTCCTCCTTCTCCGGCAGGCCGTCGTCGGGCGACAGGTTGTAACGCGTCGCGGTCGGAATGTGATCAATATCCACTTGTCTGCAAAGGCAGACGGAGCGTAATTTGGGGTCACAGATGCTCGCAGCCGTCGCGCCAACAGTCACGAGCTTCTGTCACTTTGCATTCACACTCGAGTCAAGTGAAATCAGAATCTTTATTTATATTGGAGGAATCCGATTAGGTATGAAGCTATTTTGGGGCCGTCCATAAATAATGTCACGCACAGAGGGGGGGGAGGGGGGTCAGACATTTGTGACGATGTGTGACGAGGGGGGGTAAGAGAAATGTGACGTCACATCAAAATGCGCAACTTTAAATAAACTTAATTAAATATAATTGTTATAACAACACTAATTTTGATTAATTTTCATTATTAACTATTTGATTATTTAAATTGACTAAGGTCACCTTTTATTTATTCCATGAAGGAGCATTTTGCTTCTCCATGGGAGAATGGACAAACATACATTTAGAAAAAAATTTGAATGACTGTTATTAAACATTTTTATTCCAATGATTCGACCAGGGCTTTTCATTCTGTGGAATCAATGTGAATGTTTTAATTATACTCTCCATTTTGCTTCGTTCTACTACTAAGTTTCAAGTCTATTTTATAGTTATAATTACTTTCAATTTTTTTTATAATTATAAGAGAATTTCAAGAAATATTCTGAACATCTGCAGTTTCATTTAGACGTTGAATATTTTCAAGTGAATTTTGTGCTAAATTTCAGCTTTCCAAAGCCTTCTTTTTAATACATGTTTTCGCCTACAACATCAGAGTGCAGCGCCACATTAAATACGTGCAACAATGACAATAGTTTAAAGTGATTTGAAGCATGTTTTATTTTCAAAATGTAAATATGGTTGGGGGGGGGCAGAGCCTTGTGACGTCATATTTGAGGGGGGTATGACTTTTGTGACGCCGTGTGACGAGGGGTTGTGTGTTTCCCCTCTCTCGTGAATTTACCTCTTCTGTGCCTGGTGGTGGCTGCTTGTGTTGCAACCGAAACGTACGCTATTGTGTTATTTTATTATTTCTTATTTATACGTGACTTTACCGAAAAAAAAACAAAGATTGAGGGGGGGGGGGGTCAAAAATCGGCCAAAATCGCGTGACATCATTTATGGACGGCCCCTTTTCACAGATGTCTAGTTGGGGATTGGTCAAAAAGTTACAACAATACAAAAACACGATAGGAGTGCAGAGTACAGGAAAGGTAAGCAATTCACTTCAAAAATATATACAGTAGAACCTCGGAGATCGAACGCACCAGAACTCGAACAAATCGGTGTTCGAACGATATTTAGTATTTCCCAACATTTTTTGCCCCGGAAACCGAACGAAATTCGGAGGTCGAACGGCCAATCGCGACTTGAAAGAACCTGTACGGCTGAGAAGCGTATGGCCAGCAGCGTGCATGACGCTTGCCCAGACAAACAGGACTCCCCTTCCAAACAATGACACCTCCTCCTCACCACCTTCCACTCAAGCCATCAACTCTCCTTACTACAGGTAAAGTGAAGTTCAATGTTCATTTATTTAATTTATTCCATATACTCATTCATTTATTCCATTTATTTATTGTTTCTTGTTTTTTTGGTATGATTTTATGCATGTAATTACTGTAAACTGCGTGTAAAAAACTGCTTTATAATGAGAGATTTCTTGTGTCTGGAACCAATTAATGTCATTTACATAAATTCTGATGGGGAAAATTAATTCGGTGTTCGAACAAATCGGTGTTGGAATGGCCTTCTGGAACGAATTAAGTTCGATCTCCGGGGTACCACTGTACAAATGAAACTCAACTAGGTTCATGCTACCAGCTAAAGCCTACTGAGCTATTAGATTGTTTTCAGAAGCAAGATAGCCACAAATGATAGAGGGGGCCGTCGGGATGAGAGGGGATGTCGGCAGGAGGTGTGAATGAAAGGGAGCAGGGGATGAGGAGGAGAGAGCAGCGGATGAGGAGGAGAGAGCAACGGATGAGGAGGAGAGAGCAACGGATGAGGAGACAGCAGCGGATGAGGAGAGAACAACGGATGAGGAGGAGAGAGCAACGGATGAGGAGAGAGCAACGGATGAGGAGAGAGCAACGGATGAGGAGAGAGCAACGGATGAGGAGGAGTGAGCAGCTGATGTGGAGGAGAGAGCAGCTGATGAGGAGAGAGCAACGGATGAGGAGGAGAGAGCAACGGATGAGGAGGAGAGAGCAGCGGATGAGAGAACAGCGGATGAGGAGAGAGCAACGGATGAGGAGGAGAGAGCAACGGATGAGGAGGAGAGAGCAACGGATGAGGAGAGAGCAACGGATGAGGAGAGAGCAACGGATGAGGAGAGAGCAGCGGATGTGGAGGAGAGAGCAACGGATGAGGAGGAGTGAGCAGCGGATGAGGAGGAGAGAGCAACGGATGAGGAGCAAAGAGCAGCGGATGATGAGGAGAGAGCAACGGATGAGGAGGAGAGAGTTGTATGTGAAGGAGGGATTGCCTGTCTCCGTGTGTTGGTGTGGAGTGTTCGCTCCCAATAGAAAATCAACTTGTGTCTACCTTCTGTGTCTATGTTGTGTCCCCGTGTGCCTACATTGTGTCTATGTGTCCGTGTCTCCCTTCTGTCCAAGTGTCTCCCTCACGGTTTGTATAAATGTTTGTCCCTATGAAAGCAACGACCGATCTGACGAAGACTCGGCCACAAGTACAGTCGGCGTGTGTAGTGTACAGGGCCGTCTCACTCACCCACTGCACACATGTCACAGCCGTCTTTATCTCTCCCCAGTGCCGTCTCACACTCACCTCGGAGATGTTTCCATGGTTCGACCGTCGCGGCAGCAACTCGGCGAGAAGGTTCTTCACTGAAGCTGGGAGAGCGAGTCGAGTGAGAGGGTCTCAGAGAGAGGTGAGTCTCGGGGTGAGTCTCGGAGCGCACCTACTGTACCGAGCGCCTCCACTGTAACATTACGATCTGGCGGCAGTTGGTCGTGACGTCACGCGACGGTGGGCGTGGCCTGTGTCTGTAGGGGGGAGGGGCGCGCGGGATAGGGGGAGGGGCGCGGGGGATTGGGGGGAGGGGCGTGAGGGGGATGGGGGGGCGTGCGGGGCGGGGCTCTCCAACGGGCGATGCACCAAGCGCCCCCAACAGCGAGTTTGTGTTGTTGTTCCATAACAATAACACGTGTTTGTGTTGTTGTTCCATAACAATAACACGTGTTTGTGTTGTTGTTGTTCCATAACAATAACACGTGTTTGTGTTGTTGTTGTTCCATAACAATAACACGTGTTTGTGTTGTTGTTCCAAAACAATAACACGTGTTTGTGTTGTTGTTGTTCCATAACAATGACACGTGTTTATGTTGTTGTTTCATAACATTGACACGTGTTTGTGTTGTTCCATAACAATAACACGTGTTTGTGTTGTTGTTCCATAACAATAACACGTGTTTGTGTTGTTGTTCCATAACAATAACACGTGTTTGTGTTATTGTTCCAGAACAATAACACGTGTTTGTGTTGTTGTTCCATAACAATAACAGCGTGTTTGTGTTGTTCCATAACAATAACACGTGTTTGTGTTGTTCCATAACAATAACACGTGTTTGTGTTGTTGTTGTTCCATAAAAATAACACGTGTTCGTGTTGTTGTTGTTGTTGTTCCATAACAATAACACGTGTTTGTGTTGTTGTTCCATAACAATAACACGTGTTTGTGTTGTTGTTGTTCCATAACAATGACACGTGTTTGTGTTGTTGTTCCATAACAATAACACGTGTTTGTGTTGTTGTTGTTCCATAACAATGACACGTGTTTGTGTTGTTGTTCCATAACAATAACACGTGTTTGTGTTGTTGTTCCATAACAATAACACGTGTTCGTGTTGTTGTTCCATAACAATAACACGTGTTCGTGTTGTTGTTCCATAACAATAACACGTGTTTGTGTTGTTGTTCCATAACAATAACACGTGTTTGTGTTGTTGTTCAGGCCACACGGGGTCATTGTTGACGAGTGGAGAGCCTCTTTGTTCATTGTTCTTATGCACGACAAATGCATCAATAATATAAACTTTAATTGCACCATTACTATAAATTCCATAACATCAGAATCATAATCTTCATTGAGGCTGGAGGAATCCGATGAGCTATGAAGCTCTTCTTTACAGATGTCCAGTACGGGCGGGTCACATTTAATTGCGGTACTGCTATCAATACGAGCAGGAACCCGCGAAACTTCGGCGAGGATTTGGGCAGTCCTCGATTTACGAAGGGAACCTGTTCTAAAGACATACAAAGACAAAGATCCCCCGTGTAGCCTTGATAGACTGTCGGGGCAAGTGCTGTTAGTGAGC
This sequence comes from Petromyzon marinus, assembly GCF_048934315.1. NCBI lineage: Eukaryota > Metazoa > Chordata > Hyperoartia > Petromyzontiformes > Petromyzontidae > Petromyzon > Petromyzon marinus. The sequence goes on along the minus strand of NC_133725.1, from coordinate 18,201,086 downwards.
ACCTATGAATGCCGGCACGGCACACGAGTGGGTAGGTGGCCAGTACCACGCCTGGCCACCTTTGTCTCCCCAGTAGCGATATTTACACACCACACCAGGTACTCATTTCAGGCTGAGTCGACCTAGGGGAGGCCCAGAACGCATTCACATAATCCTCACTGGTCTTGGCCGTGAGCGAAAATCAAACTCGGGTCGCCGGGTTCGTAGTGCAGCGCGCTAACGACTACACTACCGCTCCCGACCCAACTTTCACTTACACAAAAAAAGACAAAGATCCCCCTATAGCCTTAACAGACTGTTGGGGCAAGTGCTGTTAGCGAGCAGCACATCTGAAGGACCGAATGGCACACGAGGGGTGGGTGGCCAGCACCACGGCCAGCCACTTTTGTCTCCCCAGTGGAGTTGTTTACACACCGCACCAGGTAGGCATTTCAGACTAAGTAGACCTAGGTGCTAGGGGATAATCGTGAGCAGCTGTTAAGGCACATTCACATGCACACAGACAAAGATCCCTCACATAGCTTTAAAAGACTATTGGGGTGAGTGCAGCTAGCGAGCAACTATGAAGGCCGACACGGCACACAAGAGGGTGGGTGGCCAGCACCACGGCGGACCGCCTTTGTCTCCCAAATGGCGATGTTTACTGGTACTCATTTTAGGCCGAGTCTTAAGTGCTAGTGTTCGTAAGTCAGGTGATCCTAAGTCGTGTTTGTAAGTGCAGGTGTTCATAAGTGCAGGTGTTCCTAAGGCGGGTGTTCCTAAGTCGAGGGCTTCCTGTAATTTTCATTTTACAGGTCCAGCTGATTTTAACCAGAAACCGATAACCTATGGCACTGGTAATGGCCTATAACAACTGCATATAGCCTCTAAACTAGATTAAAGAAACATCTGTGGTTCATGTGGTGGATGGAGCTGAACAGGGCCCACTGGTGGAGGGTTGAGGCCAAGGGAAGGAGTGGGGACAGCCTCTGGAGAGAGAGGCAACAAGGGAGACACGTGTGTGAGTTATGGCACAGATTATGAATCGGTTCACATAAGCCGGTGTGTTTTCGCAGCATTAATTTGAGTAGTTCTCAACGTACAGAGTCGAAAGATAACTCATTTTGACCGTATTAATCCAGCTGGCTATGGCATTAAATGTGAACTTTGTACGACGTATGAATTTTATCTCAGATTTAAAAAAATATAATCCAGTGCGTGACACAGGTAGGGTGTTTGATGACAATCTGAAACACCCACCATAATCATCCATGGGGGTCTTTGGAATTGCACATTGCCTATGTTATGACTCTTGACCTAGATAAATGAAAAAAGTCACGTGCTGCAGTGCAATGACTACTCAGCGAAAATTCGTAAATAACAAACTGTGGTCTTAAAAGTATTTATTTTTTAATACGCGACATTTGGCCAATTGCTCTTCTTCATAGCACGTGAAGCCAACACGTGCGTCAACAACATTGCCGCAGCACCCCCTGCTGGACTAAACACGCTACTGTGCCGCGGAGACTACGCATCAGACGGCCACAAGCGAGTGGTGTCAAGTGTGATCATGATGATACTGCTAGGAACCTCTGGTTACACCAGCCCACAGGGGATTATTGTGTCCGTCCATCCAAAAATGTGAGGGGTGGGGCTTGGTGGGGAGAGCTTGGGTGGGGAGGGGCTGGGTGGGGAGGGTGGGGCTGGGTGGGGGGTGGGTGGGTGGGGAGGGAGGGTGGGGAGGGGCTGGGTGTGGGGTGGGTGGGGAGGGAGGGGAGGGGCTGGGTGGGGCGGGACTGGTCACCCCGTGGTGCCCTTATAAAACTCAACATTTAACCTACTCACGCCGGCTTGTGCCCGCCCTCACAGTCGGGCATATTTGCGGAATACACCACGCCGCCGTTCACCCTGGCCACTGACCGAGCAACCCAACGTTCCTACCAGCTCCCTCCGCAGGAATGTGTTTATTATGAGGCTTGTTTATCCAGGAACGCGTCACTGCAGGCGCGACACGACCATGTAGGCTATCTAGGCGGTCGTCTAGGGCGCCAAGTTAAGTGGGGTGCCAACTTCGAGGAAAAAGTACAAAAAAATACAAATACCAAATTTTGTTAAATTAATTTCTCAACATTTCTGACAATTGATTGATTGGACATATGGACGGACAATCCGAATAATTATGCCTCTTTAAATAAATAAATAACATTGAACGGAAAATAGGGGCAAAATGTTTCCCAGTTTACCAAAAAACTCAGCCTCGATCTGCCCCTGGGGTTTGGGGGGCGCCGATTGCTGGCAGCAGCGGGTCCAGGGCCGCCGCTGCCTCACTGAGTGAGCCTCGTGGCTCTTTTTCAGGAGGGTCCTGCCAGTTTTCACAGTAGGGGGTGGCTATGTATAATCCCAATTGAGTAATGTGTACTTTATATCAGAATACATTACAGTACACTATACCATTTTGCGTGAAAACTCGGACCCATTATCTTGAAGTTATCGGGGGTGGGGCGTCTTCGCTTATTAACATCTTTAGTATCTTGCGATTCACCAACGATGGTTGGGGCAAGCCTGACTGCTGATGAGACGCTGAATGTCGAAGCGAGCCCATAGCTTGCTTTGTATTGAACTAATACTGCTTACATTATGCACTCCAAGAAGACCGTGGGGCTGATGGAATAAAAAAAAACATTGATTTTGTTGTTTTATGCGATGAGACAGATACAGGATTGTGAATGAGACGTGTTTTTTGTCAATGTTATGGACGAATAGGTGAGAATGGTGTGAGTTTGTGTGCGAGTAAATGGCAAATGCCTGGAGTGTGTGGTTCGGATCAGGTGAGTGGTGTGTGTTGGTTGATGAGTACAGTGAGGGAAAAAAGTATTTGATCCCCTGCTGATTTTGTACGTTTGCCCACTGACAAAGAAATGATCAGTCTATAATTTTAATGGTAGGTTTATTTGAACAGTGAGAGACAGAATAACAACAAAAAAATCCAGAAAAACGCATGTCAAAAATGTTATAAATTGAGTTGCATTTTAATGAGGGAAATAAGTATTTGACCCCACTGCAAAACATGACTTAGTACGTGGTGGCAAAACCCATGTTGGCAATCACAGAGGTCAGATGTTGTTGTAGTTGGCCACCAGGTTTGCACACATCTCAAGAGGGATTTTGTCCGACTCCTCTTTGCAGATCTTCTCCAAGTCATTAAGGTTTCGAGGCTGACGTTTGGCAAATCGAACCTTCAGCTCCCTCCACAGATTTTCTATGGGATTAAGGTCTGGAGACTGGCTAGGCCACTCGAGGACCTTAATGTGCGTCTCCTTGAGCGACTCCTTTGTTGACTTGGCCGTGTGTTTTGGTCATTGTCATGCTGGAATACCCATCCACGACCCATTTTTAATGCCCTGGCTGAGGGAAGGAGGTTCTCACCCAAGATTTGACGGAACAAGGCCCCGTCCATCGTCCCTTTGATGCGGTGAAGTTGTCCTGTCCCCTTAGCAGAAAAACACCCCCAAAGCATAATGTTTCCACCTCCATGTTTGACGGTGGGGATGGTGTTCTTGGGGTCATAGGCAGCATTCCTCCTCCTCCAAACACGGCGAGTTGAGTTGATGCCAAAGAGCTCCATTTTGGTCTCATCTGACCACAACACTTTCACCCAGTTGTCCTCTGAATCATTCAGATGTTCATTGGCAAACTTCAGACGGGCATGTATATGTGCTTTCTTGAGCAGGGGGACCTTGCGGGCGCTGCAGGATTTCAGTCCTTCATCGCATCGTATGTTACCAATTGTTTTCTTGTTAACTATGGTCCCAGCTGCCTTGAGATCATTGACAAGATCCTCCCGCGTAGTTCTGGGCTGATTCCTCACCGTTCTCATGATCATTGCAACTCCACGAGGTGAGATCTTGCATGGAGCCCCAGGCCGAGGGAGATTGACAGTTCTTTTATGTTTCTTCCATTTGCGAATAATCGCACCAACTGTTGTCACCTTCTCACCAAGCTGCTTGGCAATGGTCCTGTAGCCCATTCCAGCCTTGTGTAGGTCTACAATCTTGTCCCTGACATCCTTGGAGAGCTCTTTGGTCTTGGCCATGGTGGAAAGTTTGGAATCTGATTGATTTGTTGCTTCTGTGGACAGGTACCTGTTACACAAGCTGAGATTAGGAGCACTCCCTTTAAGAGTGTGCTCCTAAATCTCAGCTCGTTACCTGTATAAAAGACACCTGGGGGCCAGAAATCTTTCTGATTGAGAGGGGGTCAAATACTTATCTCCATCATTAAAATGCAAACCAATTTATAACATTTTTGACATGCGTCTTTCTGGATTTTTGTTGTCTCTCACTGTTCAAATAAACCTACCATTAAAATTATAGACTGATCATTTCTTTGTCAGTGGGCAAACGTACAAAATCAGCAGGGAATAAAATACTTTTTTCCCTCACTGTATATCATGTGTGTGCCAGGTGAATGATATCTGGTGAGTGGTGAGTGCCCGCATGGTGAGTGGTGTCTGGCGATGGGTCAGTTGTCATGCATGTGAGGTCACGCCACCTTATCCGTCCTCTAGTGTGTGTGTCAATAATAACAATGTCAACTTGCAACACGCCGCTACCGCACATCACTCGCTCGCTCTCGCAGAGAGGACAACGACTCGGAGGCGCGAGGAGGAACCACAGATGAGCGGGAAGGCAGCAGCCAGGTGACGAGTCGGCGCCAACGATTGCCCAAGCTCTGCGGTCCTCTACAGTTTGAGGTGGTGTGGGCCAATTAATGTGGGAGGAAATCGGAGCACCTGAACAATAACTAAATTAAAAAAATGTTTACCAGGTAAACATTTTTACCTGGTAACGTCGTGAGAATATTTTGTTATTTTATATTATCAATTTATTATTTTATTCTCATTTTACGTGACTTTACCGAAAGAATCAAAGAAGATGTATGCTTTAACTTTAACATAGCCATTTCTGTGACCAGTCACAAGCTAATCACTCAGCCATTTCAATGCTAAATGATATGCTAATTCCTTTGTCAAGGCGCTTTGTTTCTTCTCACACAGCTTAAAGGTCGTGATCTGAGCGTGGCTTTTTTCACTCCAGCGCTGCCTCCAGACAGTCTCGTCCCTTCACCTGATGAAGGCCGCTTGTGTTGTGGCCGAAACGTCGTGATTTTTGTTACTTTATTTTTTACCTACGTGACTTTACCCAATAGAACCAGAGTATAGCGTGTGTTGCTTTTACGTCCAACAGATGGCGCTGTTTTTCAAAAAAAGCATATTTTTACCGAAAAAGCCAATGAGTATATTTTTACCTGTCACAGGTGTGACATCTATATAATAGTAGGTATATAACAACATAGTATGTATATAAAAACATGCGTGTATTCGAATGCAACGTTGTGTCAAAATTGCAAAGCAATCGGTGAAGAACTTTCGGAGATTTAAGATTTTGAACAAACGAACATTTACATTTTTATTTATATAGATTGTTATTCTGTTTATTTGCTTCCCGTATGAATAGAGATTACTTAAATAAAGTTTTTTTTTTCAATCACTGCAACTTTATAGTCAAGACAATAATGCTCGTAGAGTAATACCCCGATGTATGTCTTCCCCCTTTTTACGTCGTTTAGCAAATACGTGGTAACGTGATGATTAACACCGCCGCTTGATTGATTTGCGTCGCATCAAGACACATCTACGTCGCTGACAGCATCACCGTGCGTCCTTTCTCGTTGTTGTCAGTGTGAATTCATGAATTAAGAAAATTACGACAGAGACAAGCAGACACAATGTCTCCATTTATCACCACAATTTATTTAGATTCACACTATCAGACTGGAGAGGTGACCGAGTGGTTCAGAGGTCCACAGTGGTGAGATGTTAACTTCCTCGCCTGGTAATGCAGGAGGTCGTGGGTTTGACCCCGATCCTGATGCATGTATTTTTTTGGAATTTTAGTGTCTCTCTCCCCGTGGTTGCATGGACTTTTCTCCAATTCCTCCGTTTTTTTTTCTCTCTCCACATTTACAAGCGCGTGTTTAGAGTATTTAGCCGCTCAAAATTTCCACGTGATAAGCCACTTTGTCGAATTATTGTTTGGGACCAGGTCACTTCTGAAAAAGAGCTACATAGCTCAGTGGGCCTTACCTGGTAAAATCAAACATCGTTTATAGGTTGAAAATAGTTGATGGGTCCCGAGAACTCAGCCAGTACTGCTGCGATCATGAGTGTGAATCAGGGCAGTGAGCAGGATGATCTCATCCCGCTCGAAAAAAGGATACAAACTAAGCCTCATTGTGTTACGTTCATGTTTTACACTTGGTACGGTTAAATCCCATCTCTGAGCATTATAAATATAATTTTTGACTGTTACATGACAAAAAAAAATTCTCCAGCAGGGTGCGTGTGAAGATGCTGCCTCCTCGTGTGCTGATTGAGACATTGCCAAAACCGGTCCAGAGTTTGCTTGTATTGAACCAAAGTTGCTGCAATTATTAAATTCCTAGATGGTCGTGATACTTAAGCGATGTGTAAAACTAAACGTTTAAATTGTTATGCAGAGGGACAGATATATGAAACGAAGCTTCTTAATTTTTTGACTTGTAATCTCCACAATAAAAACATAATTATTGTGTTATATGTATTACTGTATACAATTATGCGTTCAATTAGTACCCATATCGAACAGAGAGGGTCCTCGCCTCTACACATTTGGCAGTTTACCACCATTGCTTCAAGCGATGTTGGCTCTGCTGATGAGACACTGCATGTCGAAAACGCTCCAGAGGCTGCTTGTGTTGAACTTACAATGCTGTGGGTTGTGCAGTCGCAGAAGGTCACGTGTCTGATGGGATGCGTAAAAAAAACATTTAGACAAATGAAGCAACTGTTGTGTCAACCTATTTATGGTGTGGATAAAATGGCTACTTGATATATCAGATACATATTCTTAGCTCTTTCGGTAAAGTCACGTTGAAGGGAAACAATAAAATAATAAAATATATATAAAACAATAAAAATTCTCACGACGTTTCGACCATAACACAAACGGTCGTCATCAGGTGTGTCGGTTTGCATAAATTTATTTTTAAACGATGTATTTATTTATTTATTTAAAAAACGTCAGCGCCACGCGCAGCGATTTGGCAGTTTATTTAGAAGGACTAGTCCATCTATGTTCTGAAAAGAGGAGGGGGGAGACGAAAAATTAATGTATGCTGTCTGAAAGCCACTGTAAGCGTGAACAATCAATTAAGACCTGAAATGGTTTATCAAATCTTTCCAATGACATCAGATACAGTCGTGGTATCTCCTTCCGAGGGATATTTTGTAACACGAGGCGATGGTGATGACGTTATTCTGCTCTGTGAGCGTTCTGAATGGATTATTAATCTCATGATAGTTAAATATGTTTGGGGGAAGAAATAACTGAAAGATTAATCAGATTGGTCTGAGTAATGTCATATTAAAGTGTGTATTACAGATGCGATGCGTCCCATCCTCAAAGTAAGTGTAGTGATATTTATATTCATAATAACAATTATTCTTATTAATAGAGTGCCCTTTTCGCCCAGGCTTATCGGAGTGCTTCAGACAAGATAAGTGACGTACATCAACAACAACCGCCGTTCGCCACTAAGTGGCGGTGGCGGAACTCCAATGGCTCGTTGTGGAATAGGGGTTATGATGAGAGATGTATCTTAGGCGAATAGATTGGATGACCTATATCTAAATCACCCGGTATGTGCTCGATTTCGCTAGGCCTTAGAAGCTCGGCAGAGTTGAGCGTGGATATACTGTAGCCTGGATGTATGACTGATTAATTGCCAGCACGCACAAAGACGGTGCCGTAGCCAGCGTGAGCAGGAAAGGACAGTGCAGAAAAATCCATTGTTGTTCTGCAGTCCCCCCCCCCTCCATCTGCACCAACGCACTACTGACCAGCGTTGTGAAGTATGGTCATATATACCTCACGACCTGCAAGACTTTGGGAGGCCCTCATCCAGCAGTGGATTGATAAATTCTGGGCTGTTTATGTACATGCACATCTGGATTAGGGGTTGCAGTGTGGGGTAAGTATCTGCATTTGGGCTTAATGGTGGGGGTTATGACTGGAGATTATACAGGTAGGAACAACAGGTTCCACACACGAAAAAGATGGCAAGCTACCCTTTTTAGATGTCCTAATTAAAAGGAGACCTGATGGTTCAATGAGCCACTCTGTCTACAGGAAAGCTACCCATATGGATGCTCACTTAAAACCGGATTCCCACCACCATCCATCCCAGAAGAATTCCCTCATCAAGACTCTATACCATAGAGCCCAATGCATTTCCGACCAGGAACACATTGCCAGTGAACTCAAGCACGTACACCAAGCTCTCAAGGCTAAAAGTTACTCCGACTACACAATCCGCAAAACCATCACTCCAACCATGAAGTAGGATCCTCTTGACGAGCCATTCAAAACCATCACCTTACCCTACATTGCGGGGGTCACAAAAAATATCTCCAAAATCCTGAATAAACACAAGATCCAGGTCCGATTCAACACAGTACATAAAATCCGTGATCTGGTTCCGTCTGTAAAAGATGTGTTCCAGACATACAGTACCCGGGCGTCTACAAACTAAGTTGCCTCTGTGGTAGCAGCTACATTGGAGAAACCAAACGACATATCTCAGACCGCATCCGTGAACATAAAGCAGACTTGAAACACGGTAGGACGAACACCTCAGCCGTGGCAGATAACTTTTATTATTCAGTGGGCTCACATGACATTGACTTCTCCAAGACGGAGGTTCTCTGCAAGCCACCTGGCTACCATGAGAGATACGTTCATGAGGCTATCCACATATACAAACACAGAGACAATTTCAACCGAGAAGATGGATTCCGGCTTAGTAACCATTGGAAAGACGTTATAAACCATTTCGGTTTTTGATTGATTGTATTTTACGGTGACTTTCAGACTGCAATCCATTTGCTGGCATTGCCTCTTAGTACCTTTCACACGACGGTCAATAGTTTAGTTTATAGCATTTTGTATAATAATAAATAGTATAACAGTGTAATGTTAAATATAATTGATAAGGCAATATATAGTACCGTAATTGTATAGTGAATATACAGCAGTGTGGTATACAGTAGGGTTAGTAGAATAATACATAGTGTAATACTACAAGTCTAATATTTTATAGTCTAAAGTATAGGGTAGTGTATAGTAACGCATTGTATAATTCAAGGGTGGGGTTTGTCTATGTATACGATATCATACAATGTAGTTTAGATTGGAAGGTATAATATTGTAATGTATAGTAGTCTAGTTTGTAGCATAGTTATAACGCAACACAGGACAGAGCAGCGCACCGTGGCTGTTTCCCCCTCTTCCCCCCCCTCCTCCGTTCCGAACATAGATAGACTCGTCCGTCTGAACAAAGCTCGTCGCTCTCTGTGGTGTTAATCCCTCATACTAACATCATGCTAATCCCCCAGTTACATGCTAATTTACTGTTGATATGTAAACTCCTCTCCCCCCCTCCTCCGTTCCGTACATAGATGGACTCGTCCGTCTGAACAAAACTCGTCGCTCTCCGTGGTGCTCATCCATCACACCAACATCATGCTAATTCCCCAGTTACATGCTAATTCATATGTAAACTCCTTTGTCAAGACGCTCTGTTCCTCCCACACAGCTTAAAAGACGCTTCCAAGCTTGGCAGGGTTCACTCAAGCGCTGTCTTCCGGACAGTCCTGTTTCTTCACCTGAGGAAGGCTACTTGTGTTGTGGCCGAAACGTCGTGAGAATTTTATTCTGCTATTATTTGTATTATTTTATCTCCATTCTACGTGACTTTACCGAAAGAACCCATAAGAGATTCCACACTGCCCACCAGGGATTATTTGTCTGTCTATCTGTCGTGCATAGCCGGAATTACATCCGCATAATTTGACTGCCATCTAGCGGGTAATGACAGTTTTGTGCTCTATAACAGTCAAGTATGGCTAATGATTCTGAGCACATATGTACATCATCAAACACTTGCATCAGTGACTTCAAACTTTCTTTGACTGCAGGAATTCATATTATTTGGTTCTTTCGGTAAAGTCACGTAGATGGAAAATTAAAAAAATGTTTCATAAGAGCCAAAAACTTGGAGTGCATAATGTCAGCAGTATTAGTTCAATACAAAGCAAGCTATGGGCTCGCTTCGACATTCAGTGTCTCATCAGCAGTCAGGCTTGCCCCAACCATCGTTGGTGAATCGCAAGATACTAAAGATGCTAATAAGCAAAGACGCCCTACCCCCGATAACTTCAAGATAATGGGTCCGAGTTTTCACGCAAAATGGTATAGTGTACTGTAATGTATTCTGATATAAAGTACACATTACTCAATTGGGATTATACATAGCCACCCCCTACTGTGAAAACTGGCAGGACCCTCCTGAAAAAGAGCCACGAGGCTCACTCAGTGAGGCAGCGGCGGCCCTGGACCCGCTGCTGCCAGCAATCGGCGCCCCCCAAACCCCAGGGGCAGATCGAGGCTGAGTTTTTTAGTAAACTGGGAAACATTTTGCCCCTATTTTCCGTCCAATATTATTTATTTATTTAAAGAGGTATAATTGATCGGTTTGTCCGTCCGTCTGTCCAATTAATCAATTGTCAGAAATGTTGAGAAATTAATTACAGGTTTTTTTTCCTCGAATTTGGCACCCCACTTAACTTTACGCCCTAGACGACCGCCTAGATAGCCTACATGGACGTGTCGCGCCTGCAGTGAGGCTTTCCTGGGTAAACGAGCCTCATAATTCTAGATTTAAAGCTTTCGTGACTGCTAGGATCCATACTCTTTGGTTCTATTGGGTAAAGTCACGTAGGTGAAAATAAAATAACAAAAATTCACGACGTTTCGGCCACAACACAAGCGGCCTTCATCAGGTGAAGAGAAGAGACTGTCTGGAGGACAGCGCTGGAGTGGAAGAAGCCACGCTTAGAGCACGACCTTTAAGCTGTGTGAGAAGAAAAAGACCAAGCGCCTTGACAAAGGAATTAGCATATAATTTAGCATTGAAATGGCTCATTGAAATAGCTAAGTTAAAGTATACACATCCGCAGAGGTACCCCTTGACAAAGGAATTAGCATCGAATTTAGCATTGAAATAGCTGAGTGATTAGCTTGTAACTGGTCACAGAAATAGCTATGTTAAAGTTAGAGCATATACATTCACCGAGGCACCTAGTACTCATCAAACAGGAGAATTTAGCGAAACACAACCACGCTCAGACATCGGACCTGTGTGCGAGCAAACAAGGTGTTCTGATAAAGAAATTAGCATAAAAATTAGCATTTGATTGGCGGATTTTAGGAAAGAGGTGGTGTACGTGCCGGTGGACTTGCAGTTTGGCGCGGGGGGGGGGGGGGGGGAAGGGGGGAGAGGGAGTTTACCTATTGATGGTGTGAAAAGGGGGAATTTCTAAGAGCTGCGAAAGTTTGGGGTACCACTACTTGAAAAAATATACTGTACCATTGAAATTAGTTTAATGTTTAGTTCGATTTAGAACATCTTTCCAATGGTTGCTTAATTTGAAACCATCCTCTCGGTTGAAATTGTGTCTGTGTTTGTAGATCTGAATTGCTTCATGAACAAATCTCTGATAAAAGCCCGTGGGTTTGCAAAAAACCTTGGTATCGGAGAAAATTATATCGTGATCCCCTACAGCGTTGTAACAGTGATCAGCCACGGCAGAAGAATTCGTTTTGCCGTGTTTCAAATCTGATTTGTGCTCGCGAATTCGGTCAGAGACATGTCGCTTTGTCTCACCGATGTAGCAATCACCGCAGGTACAACTCAATTTGTAAACCCCGGGGTACTGTAAATCAGGAATGACATCCTTCACGGATGGGATCAGATCACGAATTTTGTGTACTGTATTGAGCCGGACCTGGATCTTGTGTTTGTTTAGAATTTTGGAAATCTTTTTAGTAACGCCTGCTATATATGGAAGTGTGATGGTTTTGACCGGAGTATCAAGTGGTTCATATTCTTAGTTTTTTCGGTAAAGTCACGTTGAAGAGAAACAACAAAATAACAAAATATATATAAAACAATAAAAAATTCTCACGACGTTTCGACCATAACTCAAACGGTCATCATCAGGTGTGTCGGTTTGCATAAATTTATTTTGAAAACGGCATATTTATTTATTTATATATAAAAAAATAACGTTTGCGTCACGCGCAACGATTGGCAGTTTGCCCAGGACTAGTCCATCTATTTTTTGAAAAGAGGAGGGGGGAGACGAAATTTGTTTTTATGTATGCTGTCTGAAAGCCACTGTAAGCGTGAACAATCAATCAAGAAGTGAAATGATTTATCAAATCTTTCCAATGATTGCTAAGATAGAATCCATCTTCTCGGTTGAAATTGTCTCTGTGTTTGTATATGTGGATAGCCTCATGAACGAATCTCTCATGGAAGCCAGATGGCTTACAAAGAACCTCCGTCTTGGAAAAGTCAATGGCAATAGATGGCAAGATACCTTTTTTGGATGTCCTAATTAAAAAGAGACCTGATGGTTCAATGAGCCACTCTGTCTACAGGAAAGCTACCCATACGGATACTTATCTGAAACTGGATTCCCACCACCATCCATCACAGAAGAATTCTCTCATCAAGACTCTGTATCATAGAGCCCAATGCATATCCGACCAGGAACACATAAGCAGTGAACTCAAGCACGTACACCAAGCTCTTAGGGCTAATGGTTACTCCGACTATACAATCCGCAAAGCTATCACTCAAACCATGAAGAAGAACCCTCTTGAGGAGCCTTTCAAAACCATCACTTTACCCTACATTGCTGGGATCACAAAAAAGATCTCCAAAATCTTGAATAAACACAAGATCCAGGTCCGTTTCAACACATTACATAAAATCCGTGATCTGGTTCCGTCTGTAAAAGATGTGATTCCGGACATACAATACCCTGGTGTCTACAAACTAAGTTGCCTCTGTGGTAGTAGTTACATTGGAGAAACCAAACGCCATATCTCGGACCGCATTCGTGAACATAAAGCAGACCTTAAACACGGTAGGACCAACACCTCGGCCGTAGCAGATCATTGTTCTAATTCAGTAGGCTCACATGCCATTGACTTTTCCAAGACGGAGGTTCTTTGTAAGCCATCTGGCTTCCATGAGAGATTCGTTCATGAGGCTATCCACATATACAAACACAGAGACAATTTCAACCGAGAAGATGGATTCTATCTTAGCAATCATTGGAAAGATTTGATAAATCATTTCACTTCTTGATTGATTGTTCACGCTTACAGTGGCTTTCAGACAGCATACATAAAAACAAATTTCGTCTCCCCCCTCCTCTTTTCAAAAAATAGATGGACTAGTCCTGGGCAAACTGCCAATCGTTGCGCGTGACGCAAACGTTATTTTTTTTTATATATATAAATAAATATGCCGTTTTCAAAATAAATTTATGCAAACCGACACACCTGATGATGGCCGTTTGAGTTATGGTCGAAACGTCGTGAGAATTTTTTATTGTTTTATATATATTTTGTTATTTTGTTGTTTCTCTTCAACGTGACTTTACCGAAAAAACTAAGAATATGAATTACTGCAGTCACGAAAGCTTTAAATCAAAATTTTATCAAGTGGTTGTTTCTGTATGGAGGGAGAGACAGCTTGGCGGATGGTACGGTCAGAGTAACCATTCCTTTTGAGGGCCAGGTGTACATGTTTTAATTCACTGGTCAGGTTGTGTTGGTCCGAAATGCAATGAACCCAATGGTATAAAGTTTTGATGAGATAATTCTTTTGGGCTGGGTGGTGGTGGGAATCAGGTTTCAAGTAGGAATCTGTGTGGGTGGGTTTCCTGTAGACAGAATGCCCCAATGAGCCATCAGGTCTCCTCTCAAACAGAACATCTAAGAATGGAAGCTTGCCATCTTTCTCCACTTCCATGGTGAATTTGATGGCGGGATGTCTGGAATTGATGTGGTGTAGGAAAAGGTTCAAAGCTGGGAGGCTATGTGGCCAAATGACGAAAGTGTCATCCACATATCTCTTCCCCTGGGAAGGTCTGAGGGTGGAAGTCTGGATGGTGTCTGATTCAAATTTCTCCATGAAAATATTGGCTATCACTGGTGACAAGGGGGACCCCATGGGGGTACCCTCATTTTGTTTGTAGAAGGAGCCATTCCAAGTAAAGTAGGTATTGTTGAGGCAGTGCCTAACCAGTGCAGGTGTATCGGCGTCTAGTCCATGTTGGACCAAATTTTCAATTATTTCAATGGTATCAGGTACTGGGACCTTGGTGAACAAAGAGACCACATCGAAGCTGACAAGGATATCGTCAGGGGACAGTACAACGTCTTTGACCATAGAGACCAATTGGGCTGAGTTAAGTACTGCTGAGGTGGTCTTGTCAGTGAAAGGCAGCAATGAATATGACAGAAAACGGGCTAGTCTATAGGTAGGGGAGTTGATCGTGGATACGATGGGTCGTAGTAGGAGCCTTCTTTATGGATCTTGGGAAGACCATAGAATCTAGGGAGTCTTGCAGCAGAAGGTTTTAGGGAGGGACGTTTAGTTGGGTCGATTAGGGAGGTCGAACTTGTGATGATCTTGTTGGTTTTTATCGCTAGGCTATTGGTAGGGTCATTTTTAATTTTTGAGTAACTTCCATCGTTGAGCAGATTCTGGATTTTGTTGTTGTATGAATCTTTATCCATAATTACAGTAGCATTGCCTTTATCGGCTGAGAGGATGACTATATCACTTCTGTTTTTTTTTTAAATTCGCGAGTTCAGAGCGTTCATTTTTGCTGATGTTACTAATGGGTTTCTTAGCAATCTTAAGAATAGGGGCTATTTCAGCTCTCGCAACGTCTGCTTGGATGTGTCCCACGCCTTTGAGGGCTACATCGACCTGAGAGATGATATCATCTACTGGTATGTTTTGGGGTGACAGCAAAATTCAGTCCCCTAGCCAGTACTGTTTTCAGATTGTACGAAATCGGCGTGCTACTCTGATTAATGACGATTTTGTTGACGTCGAGTTTTGTTATATGTGGAACTGGGTTCTTCTTTAATAGCTGGTTGAATTTAGAAATCAGGTTAGCTTTACATTTGACTGACAGTGAATCAGCAGAAGAAGCAGTCATGTTGTCTATGTGATTCCAATCCGCACCAACCGGCATGTGCACCCGCATGTACACCACCTCTACACCGTTCATCATGCTAAGTCGGCCAATCAAATGCTAATTTTTATGCTAATTCCTTTGTCAAGGCACCTTGTTTCCTCGCACACAGCTTAACGGTCGCGGTCTGAGCGTGGCTGTGTTTCACTCCAGCGCTGTCCTCGAGACAGCCTGGTTCCTTCACCTGATGAAGGCCGCTTGTGTTGTGGCTGAAACGTCGTGATTTTTGTTGTTTTATTATTTAACTACGTGACTTTACCGAATAGAACCAAAGAGTATGGATCCTTGCAGTCACGAAAGCTTTAAATCTAGAATTGATAACCTCTACGGGGAGGGCTTTCACCTATCTGTTAGAGCTTTAAACAGACAACGGGACAAGAAGTCACAGCTCATCGAGACTCTTACCTTCCTCAAAAGATGCCGCGATCACAAGGTAATACCCATCGCTTTCACACTCATTTCTTCTGCTGTATCTTCTCCAAATTCTAAACAGATTCTGTTTAAGGCCAGCCTATCTTAAATCTCAGAGAGGATAAGGCTACTCCGATTTGAACTCGATACTTTAGACAGGACTCTCCTACAAGCTCATTTAATGTTAACACAAAAAATGTCACCTTCTGATTGGAAACACATAGACAACATGACTGCTTCTTCTGCTGATTCACTGTCAGTCAAATGTAAAGCTAACCTAATTTCTTTCTGATTGAGAGGGGGTCAAATATATAACATTTTTGACATCCGTTTTTTCTGGATTTTGTTGTTGTTATTCTGTCTCTCACTGTTCAAATAAACCTACCATTAAAATTATAGACTGATAATTTCTTTACCAGTGGGCAAACGTACAAAATCAGCAGGGGATCAAATACTTTTTTCCCTCACTGTATATATAAATAAATAGTGCATATTTAGTGTATTATTGAGTGCATGTTTACGTGCTCTAACCCAAAAATCTCGATTATGGACTCAAAAAACCGCTGGGAGACTTCTCACTCAGACCCGTAGCAAGACGATATCGCCCCAATATTCAAATTGTTCAAATATCCCCCGACTGAGTCCAGGATCAATTTAAAGATCATACTCGGCATTCTGAAGGTCCTCCGTGGTCTGACAATGATCACGTTGCCATGTTTACGCTTGTTACAAATATTTTTGCCCCGTTGAATCGATCAGCAAACCCAAGTGACGGTAATGTTACGGTAAAAAAAATCTCAGTGGGTGACCTCTGGGCAGAGCATGACCTTGCAAACAGACGACCAATCGAGTGAAATAAACATGGGAAACACACCTCGATGAACAGGCTGACTTCCCTGTGTTTGGACAAACTCATTCATCACAGGCAAAACGAACATGTCCCGAATGCCCACGTCCTTCAGGAACTGCATCTGGAGGTGTTGGCACACCAATTGCATCACCTAGCAAAAGAGGAAAACAGCAGGAACGACGTGAATACATCATCGCCATGCAGCAGTCTACGCCCGTCAATTTCTCACAGCGGTAGTAAGGTCCTTAGGTGTCTGGGAGCACAAGGCAGGTGCAGGTGGGTGAGTCATAATTTCCATCCCTGACGCCAAAACTTATTTCAGGCTGTGCAAGAGATAATGACATGGGTTAATTGTCACACAAGCCACTTAGAAAGCTGCCATGCTGTTAATGTTTAGTAAACTGAACTCACAGACCAGAGGTCGCTAAATGGGTACACCACAGTTAGCTGATCGGCAAGTCACGTGTGATCCAGCAAAGTGTGGCTTTCAGCCGGCTCTTCCAACACATCTGGTCAACGTGGAAAAGTAGAATATGGGACCTTCCTGGTGTGGACTAATCAGTTTCAAAGACAATGCATATATTATCAGAGCATGTTTCCATGTTCACCACAAGTACGTGGTTAATCCAGACAGGATTCCTTGAATGAGGATTCTGTTTGGTGTTTTAACATCTTGACACCTGTTGTATTGCCAGAATGGGTAAAACCTATTGTTAAATGGAAAATTAGACCAATTACTCGTAAAGAGTTCGCTCTCATGAAGGTATTTTCACCAGCGGTGGTGTGACCAAGCAATTGCAGAGCTGCACTTTTATATAAGTCAGGTCAGAGCCAGATACACATTGGAGGATAAACATCCCACGGTGGCTGGGCAATTGTTGTGCAATAATGTCAGGTCAAACTTACTTAGGATATTTACAGGTGCGTTTTATTCATGCCGTATATATTAATGCACACATTGTGTAGTAGTGGTATTATTATTAAACTCACCTTTAATGACGATGACCATAAACATGATTAAGAGTGTGACTATTAATGAATGTGCGACTGTACGATGTGGACGTAGCGGAGGGGCCCCCCACGGTGAGCGGTGACGCAACGCGCGCAGTGGCCCGCGTCACGTGGTTGACACCTCACGTGCACAGAGCGAGGCAGGCAGAGCCAGAGAGGGGCGGCGTTGCCTAGGCGACGTTGGCGTCCTCGCAGTCTACTCCACGGTCAAGCTGCGTGTCACTTGGTGACCCCCCCACCGCCTCTTACTGGACACCTGTGAGTGAGAGCTTGATAGCGCTTCGGATTTCTCCAGGGTCAAAACAGATTTTGATTCCGAGTACAGTGCACAGCACCTGTACGGCGGGTCCTCGTTTAACGCAGTAGATGCGTTCCTGAAAAGTGCCGCGCTAAGCGAAAACTATTTCCCCCGTAATGAATGTCCACGCGCAGTCAGAATTGGGTTACAAATAACTTGGGGGGACGCCGCCGCGTTACCGTCTCGTCTCGCTCAACCGCGCAGCTCAAGAAAGTAGTTCGGCGTCGACCGCTCACAAGTCGCCTTATGGCGGTGCGCGTTCCCTAAATGAAGGCAACCGCGTTATAGCGTGAACACGCGGGACAGACCCAGTTGTCGTGTGCGGGTCAACTCCCTGAGATAAACTTGCTGCCGACTTCATGCGTTGTATACGCCCAGTGCTCAGCCAATTGTTGTGAGCGTCGCTCCTCTGCCCTCTGTTGTTAATGGAGGGAGACTGCACCCAACTGCCAAGTATCATCCTTCGTGAGCCTCTTCAAAACGCTGATCTTGACACCGCTGGAAGCAGCCATTGGCCTTGACCTCACCCCACAACAGTGCAAGTTTAACCGCTCAACATTAAAACACAACGATGGGTCGCTTGCACCAATCGCACAGCATCACAGCGTTGACTCTCAGCTGTTGCTTGTGTAGAGGGGGTCAGATTGTCCAGACATTCGGTTGATACTAATAGGGTTTATTTGCCAGTATTGCAGATTATTTGAATTCCATTTGTTTGGGCGTCAGGGTGGTGCAGTGGTCACGCCCGTGCATGGCATCTTCTGAAGGAGTGCCTGGCTTCGCTTTCCTAATTCTGGTCCCTTTCTCTGCAAGGGTTTACTCCCATAGCAAAACAACAACAAAAACATACACTGTAACTGGTACTAGTCAAACATCTGGGATTGTTTTTGTTATGCTGCCTTGCCCAAAATGGCATTTGGTGATAAAAAAATTTTGGCAGGAATTGATGCACTAATGCAATTTGAACTCTTATATATTTTTATTTCATGACTTGCTTAGCGTTCATATTCTTGGTTCTTTCCGTAAAGTCACGTAAATAGAAAACAAGAAATAAAATTCAAATTAAATAAAAAAATTCAATAAAAAAACAAATAAAAAATAAATTGAAAATAATAAAAGCAAAAAACCCAGGACGTTTCAATCGCAACACAAGCGGTCTTTATTTTATTGTTCTTGTTTGGTGTTTACGTGACTTTACCGAAAGAACCAAGAATATGAATTCCTGCAGTCACGAAAGTTAAGTCAAAATTTGCTTCGCGTTCCTTTACTTTGCCCTCCTATCTGTTTGTATTGTTGTTTGTTGTTGTAACTTTCTGACTCGCCCCGACTGGACATCTGTGAAAAAGAGCTTAATAGCTCATCAGATTCGTCCAGCCTAATTAAAGATTCTGATTCGGACATTAACTGACCCAGTTTTCGCGTGGAGATCACGGCCAGGATGTGGAACAAAGGGACCCCCGGTCACACTCACGTGGAATGCCTAGGGCATTGCACAGCATTTAAATGGACTAGTTTTGTGAGATTGAGTGGTGGCTTAGGGAAGGCCTTTATTCAACAATGTATATCATGGCCGATAAGAATTTTTATAGTCATACACCATAGCCCACGATTTCCTGCACCGTTCATTCACTTGAGGAGACTGCGCATGGTGGAGATGGATGACCCTCGGTATCCTGTCCCAAAGTGATTCCAGTGGTTCAGGTAGTGGAAGAGTTGCTAGAGCTTCTGGTTCTTGCCGAAGCCTTGTGACTTTGGGATGAGAGCGTGGTAGGATGAGTGAAGCGTAGAGCTAAAGCTCCTGGAACATCCTGTACCCAAACAACACCAAACATTCAAAATCTTACAATGCTGCTGTTCCAGCACGAACAACATAACAATGAACAACATATTCTTAGTTTTTTCGGTAAAGTCACGTTGAAGAGAAACAACAAAATAATAAAATATATATAAAACAATAAAAAATTCTCACGACGTTTCGACCATAACTCAAACGGTCGTCTTCAGAACAAAATTCTACTCACCTGGTATCGACAATCAAGGGTATTTCCCTGTCCCCAGACGACCTGCTTGTCAGTTTTGATGTAGTTTCCTTATTCACCAAGGTTCCTGTACCTGACACCATTGCAATCATTGAAGACTTAGTTCATCAAGGACTAAACACTGAGGTACCCCCCCTGGTGAGACATTGTTTAACCAATACATACTGCACTTGGAATGGAACTTTCTACAAACAAACTGAGGGCACCCCAATGGGCTCCCCCCTTTCTCCAGTTATAGCTAACATTTTCATGGAGAAATTTGAGACTGACGCCATCCAGACTGCCACTCTGCGCCCAACCTTATGGAAGAGGTGCGTGGATGACACTTTTGTCATGTGGCCACATGGCCGGCCTGCTCTAGACCAATTCTTCGACCACATCAATTCCATACACCCAGCCATCAGATTTACCATGGAAGTCGAAATAGATGGCAAGATACCTTTTTTGGATGTCCTAATTAAAAAGAGACCTGATGGTTCAATGAGCCACTCTGTCTACAGGAAAGCTACCCATACGGATGCTTATCTGTAACCGGATTCCCACCACCATCCATCACAGAAGAATTTTCTCATCAAGACTCTGTATCATAGAGCCCAATGCATATCTGACCAGGAACACACAAGCAGTGAACTCAAGCACGTACACCAAGCTCTTAGGGCTAATGGTTACTCCGACTATACAATCCGCAAAGCTATCACTCAAACCATGAAGAAGAACCCTCTTGAGGAGCCTTTCAAAACCATCACATTACCCTACATTGCTGGGATCACAAAAAAGATCTCCAAAATCTTGAATAAACACAAGATCCAGGTCCATTTCAACACATTACATAAAATCCGTGATCTGGTTCCGTCTGTAAAAGATGTGATTCCGGACATACAATACCCTGGTGTCTACAAACTAAGTTGCCTCTGTGGTAGTAGTTACATTGGAGAAACCAAACGCCATATCTCGGACCGCATTCGTGAACACAAAGCAGACCTTAAACACGGTAGGACCAACACCTCGGCCGTGGCAGATCATTGTTATAATTCAGTAGGCTCACATGACATTGACTTTTCCAAGACAGAGGTTCTTTGTAAGCCATCTGGCTTCCATGAGAGATTCGTTCATGAGGCTATCCACATATACAAGCACAGAGACAATTTCAACCGAGAAGATGGATTCTATCTTAGCAATCATTGGAAAGATTTGATAAACCATTTCAGGTCTTAATTGATTGTTCACGCTTACAGTGGCTTTCAGACAGCATACATTATACAAAATTTCGTCTCCCCCCTCCTCTTTTCAGAATATAGATGGACTAGTCCTGGGTAAACTGCCAAATCGTTGCGTGTGGCGCTAACGGTTTTTATAAATAAATAAATGCGCCGTTTAAAAATTAATTTATGCGAACCAACACACCTGAAGACGACCGTTTGAGTTATGGTCGAAACGTCGTGAGAATTTTTTTTATTGTTTTATATATATTTTATTATTTTGTTGTTTCAGTTCAACGTGATTTTACCGAAAAAACTAAGAATATGAATTACTGCAGTCACGAAAGCTTTAAAATCAAAATGAACATTTTCACAAATTCAACGTAATGCAGGTAATTGAGTGGCTCGAGGTTAATTTCAATGTCAGAGCACCGAGCCAATGCCATTGAGGTCCTCCGTTCAAAATCCAGTAAGCCATCTATCAACAAACGTTCCTGCGAATTGAGGGCAGGAATGCTGTGGTCTCAACTTGGTCACCAATGGCTGCTCAGTAAACATAATGTCAAATGTGTTTTTGTTCACTGAAGCATATCCCAGCTCTGAGGGTTTGAATTCCATTTGACGTGTAATGAATTATCTTCAGCTTGGATTCCTGGTAAAGCACATCAGTGGCAACTTGTCTCTGAACCACGAGTTCCTTGTTCGACAAACTGAGTTTCTGGAACATTCAAGCATCCTCAAGCGCCGTGGATAAATAAGAGTTTTATCGGTCCACTATTGTTTTGTGCACCGTATCAGCTTTAACAGGATTTGCCCAAAAAGCCTTAGCAAGGAAGGATGAGTCTTTGTAAGTTAGCAAATATAGAGGGTGGAGACCTCAGCATGTAGAGATCTCAACCACAACTCTACCTGGTCTCTGTTATTTATTTAATGAGCCAGCCCTTGCCACAGAGGTTATACGAATGAACCTTGCATGCCACAGACAGGGCAGTGAACGGCAGTTGCTGCTATTGTTTTGGTTGTTTGTAGCTTTTTTTACCCAGCGATGGCAAGCTCGTACTCCGAGTGCCTATAGAAGGAGGCTGGGTCAAAGATCACGGGCCCTTCATGAATCTCTGCAGCGTTCCCAGTCCATAGGTCACCGTGGAGCAGTGCCGGAACCACCTCTACGTCCCTGAAAAAATCCCCCAACCGAAGCTGCACACCACGCAAAAAACAACACCACTTTATTCATAACGTTGTTTTCGAGTTAGATCGCATAAATTTACATGCGTCGTACACCCACCTCCAATTGCCATTAGGCAATTGCCAGAAGTCAGAACGCTTCTGGCAATTGCTTGATGATGCTGGGTGTAATCACCAGCGAAAGGTCGTACTCGTTTGAAAATGTTCTGCGTTTCCTCTCTAACACACCAGAGTGCCGAAGCAATAACATAAATGGCACGTTCTGTTCATGTCAGAAACATTACTAATGGGCTGTGTTGGGTGGATGTGGGTGTACGACGCATTTACACTGACACGATCTAAGCCAAAAAAAACTTTATCATGAATAATATTGGTCGCGAAAGCCTGCGTGTGAAACACCACTTTACCTTTAAAGTCACCTCGAAAACCCACTGCGATCAAATGGGTTTCCCATATGGCTGTGCACATGATGAGCTACACTGCTGCATGTATTAACTCTTTCCTGCTCCGAGATGACTGCAAGTTGCGGGGTGCATCCCGTTCACCGCTGAATCTCGTGTACGTCATCGGAACGTAATAGGAAGTAAATATAAAAAAAACTTTATTAGTACCGAGGATCCCACAAGGCCGTGCGGGAAGGTGTGTAGCACAGTTTGGTACCAGCTATAACAGAGTGCTGTCCTGTCGCTACGGTGCTCTGTGGCGAGTACAATGTCTTTAAAAACAACGGCGCTATGCCTCTCTAAATAAAATTACCGCTGAACCGCTTGCGCGTCCCGAGATTCGGTGAACGAGACCCATCCTGAAATGAGCAGTCGTCTCGGAACAGGAAAGGGTTAAGGGCGAGAGTGAAACAGCTTACGAACCTGAAGCCGAGACCAGAGCTCGCGGGTTTCCCGTTCACCGTAGTCCTTCTCTATCATGTCCAGCTGAAGCTGCAGTCGCTGCCGTGAGAAGAACGTCACCCAGTCCTCCTGCCACTCATTCAGCTGGTGGCATAAATATAGTTTTATTACGGACATTTAGAAACATAAGCAAATAATACCTACTTTATTTGGCCAATCCTTGACCTAAAACAGTGATATTCACTCATTTTCAGAGGGGGGCCACTTTCGCGAATAAGACATTATCAGTGAAAGAGCCACCTCACATTTAAAACCATTGGGGGGTTTGACAGCATGATGGGGTGTTTTCACTTGTGTGTATTGTCGGGGACTGCACGTCAGGGGTCGCAGTAAAAAGGACACCAGGGACTGCCACCGGCCCGCGGGCCTTGCAATGAAGAACACGGACTTAAGATGTCACCCAGCAACGTTGAAATTTACGTACAAATGGCTGGGTAATTCTTAAGACATAATTCGACACTCATGTTATGTACCGATTATCATGGTGTAGTCTTTGAACATCTCATTTCAGCCACCAATTGATATCCTCATAAAAAATACAACAGCATTGATCCTAACGATAGGTTCTGCACTTAATTCCCACACCTCCGTTTAGCACGGTTGGCTATGTACGGTGGAAAGGAAGTTCAACATACATTCATACAAGTCTGTCAAACCCGGCTGAGTGTAATTGGTAATTAGCGAAAACATAACTGATTATGTGAACACTGGTTATGCAAGATCGATCTCTGAGGGAACTTGAGTGACATCTGGTGATGTCAGTTGTAACTGTGTGCCCTGTTATCAATGGTACAACTGTGTGCAATGGAAGAAAATATATGCATTTTTTTAATCAAATATATTGTTTTATAAATTTGTGTACTTATGCAAGATAAAATGTACGCCAATCTAGTTCTTCTTAAAATGTAACCTTAAACCAATGTTACCATCATCAGTGGTTAATAGACTATTACACAAAGGACTCTCATATTTCTACGATGTAATACTAATTAGACTGACATCTGAACAACAGCTGATTTCACCGCTCCATGATAAAACTAATTTAATCAAGTAAACATTATTGCCGTTCCTATAAAACTTTGGTCACCCAGGCTGTCCTTCAACAAAAGGGTACATTAAATCTATAATATAGTTTTTCTGGGTTAGATCGCATAAAAATAAATGAGCCGTTAAACCCACCACCACCTAACAGCCAATTAGTAAGGTTGTCACGTAAACGGAACATGCCAATCCGCTACTTGTACAGCAAACAGAAGTGTTGGAGAGAAAATCCACAACATTTACAATCTGAGTATGACGTTTCGCCAGTAATTACAACTATCATCATTAGGTGGACAGCCAAATTCGTAGAGAAATCCTCCTGTTTCATTCCTTGGAGGGATAGATGTGATTACGTCACTTGTGAGCCCTTCACGAATTGGAATGTTCTGTTTATGTGACAAACCTTACGAATTGGCTGTGTCGGTGGTGGCGGGTTTAACGACAAATTTATATTTCAACGATCTAACCCAAAAAAAAACGATATTATGGATGATATTGGCCGCGAAAGCCTACGTGTTAAACGGGTATATTAAAATTTAAATGGGCTACAACCAGTTTCATGACTTTAAAGCGGAGATCACATGTGGGATGTAACCACAGCATATAGCCGTATGAATCCCACATACTCTACATCCTCCTGCCCAGGGTCCATACCTGTTGGGAGAAATTCAAGACTGAAATTTTTATCAAAATCTGTAAAGCACATGAGAACCTTAATTTAGCAGTCTCAAACTGACTGGGACCCCTGTCGTGACGGAGCAGCTGAACATTGCACAAAATCATCAACCCATATACAGATATATACCAAGGGTGACCAACTTTCCTGACCCTACCAGCAGCATACCATAATCTTCAGATGGCCGCGGGAGCCACAAGAGATAAAGATTAGCCATACAGAAGTTGACTCGTGTCGACTGGCTGTGGAATTTTGAGTTTAGAAATCTCAGTGCCCTGGGAGTACTCATGGCCTGCCTCCGATACCAGATTGTTCTCACTTCATATAAAGTTTAATTGAAGAGTTACAAATTAGCAGCGCCTCTGCAGAGCCACACTTGAACTGCCCAGGAGCCACATGCAGATGCCGAGCGATGGTCTGGCCAACCATGGTATTTTCTGTACATTATAGACTTGTAAATCTAGCGTATATACAAAATTAGCTGAAAACATTAATTTGAGCATTTACTCTATTGCCCTTTAATGAATGAATAGCAAAACTACATGAACTCTCTCCTAAAGCCTTCTTTTGGCTAGCAGACCTTGACATTTATCTCCTGAACATATTGCGATTATATTCTTGGTTCTTTCGGCAAAGTCACGTAGAAGGGAAATAATACAAATAAAACATATTATAATAAAATTCTCACGACATTTCGGCCACAACGCAAGCAGCCGTCCTCAGGTGAAGAAACAGAGCTGTCGGAAAGACACCGTCTTAATGAACACTGCCCAGTGTTCACTGCCCAGTGTTCATTAAGACGCTGTCTTTCCGACAGCTCTGTTTCTTCATCTGAGGACGTCTGCTTGTGTTGTGGCCGAAACTTCGTGAAAATTTTATTATATAATGTTTTATTTGTACTATTTTATTATTTCCCTTCCACGTGACTTTACCGAAAGAACCAAGAATATGAATTCCTGCAGTCACGAAAGCTTTAAATCGAAAAATATTGCGATTAGCAAAAATATAAAGGGACGCAATGTTGAATTCTCTAAGTCTCCTTTGCAGAAGAGTTTGCCCTGATGGACTTTCATATATTACCCAACATAATTCATATAAAAGTACATTGCACACACATGAACAATACAGTTCCCTTCATCACAAAGATGGCTAAAACAAAGAGATGAATGTGATTAGGTGTGGAAAATCATGACCGCTGGCTCACTGGTTGTGTTCATGTATGAAATAATGACAGCATGTGTGTATCTCATTCACTAGCTCAATCGCTTGATTTTTACGATTAATAAACAGCTGTATGAAATGTGTGTTTGTTTACACACAAATCGCCTGTTAACACATATTCATTAGATCCCATTGGCATGCCTACTCTCAGTGCGAAGGAATGTCAACATAATACATAGTTGACATGATGCTAGGGTTGGATCGGTGGGCCTAGTTTTCCACATGTTTTACATTTTCATGATTCAATACTGATAGTTTTCTCTTCCTTGTGAAGCCTCTCTCCAATCTTCTGTTGTGAAGGTGCATTTCAGCCAGATGCTGCCCCAACAAGCCTGAGCCCCTGTCAGAGTGTACAACACAATAGACCTGTCAAAGAAAACATTAACTTTATCATGTCAACAAACCCCAAGTAATAATTCATATGCAAACTAAACTACATCATATTTGTCCAGGTGGTCTGTGGCCGAGAACCTCGCTTGAAAATACGAATATATCAGTTCACATTCTGGTTTGGGTGACTCAAAACAATATTCTTCTGGGGTTTATACAATGAGTGTTACTTCCTGGGAAGTCAATCCTATGTAGACTATAAATGAAACCATTTTTTATTTTACCAGAGCTATTTTTCAGAACCAACCTGGCCACAAATGATAGCCTAACGAAGTGGCTTATCACAGGGAAATTTATAGCAGCCAAATGCTCAAAATACTCATGTTTCTAAATGTGCAGGGAAAAACTGGAGAAACTGGAGAAAAACCTGCACGACCACGGGGAAAACATGCAAACTTCAAAAATACAGCAGGCGTCAAGGTCGGGATCGAACCTACGAAGTTCAATATACCAGGCGAGGTAGTTAACATCTCCTAGCCACCATGGCGCCCCATTCTCTGACTTATCCACCCACCCACCCACTCGTAAAGCCACCCACCCACTCACTCACCCTGCCACGTACCGAATCTCTAAACCAACAACTCAACCACCCACCCACTCATCCAACCTCTCACTTACTAAACCAGCTACTCACCAACCCACCGACCCACTCATCCACCTATTCACTTAAAATAGTTCAACTACAATTGAATTATTTTAAATTCACCAGGTAAGGCCCACTGAGCTATACAGATCCTTGTCGGAAATGACATGGCAAACAAATGATAGCTCAAAGAAGTGGCTTATCACGTGGACATTTATAGCAGCCAAAGCCTCTGAATGTATATTTCTAAATATACATGAAAAACTCTGAGGTCCCAGAGAAAAATCCATGCAACCACAGAGAGAACATGCAAACTCCAAATATACAGGCGTCACGATCGGGATCGAACCCACGATGTCCTATACAAATGGCGAGGGAGTTAACATTCTGATACCCTGGTGCTCCACTCTGACTCAGCCTCCCACCCAACCACTCAAACACCCAGCCAAAGCACTCATGAACCCAATCACCCTGGCACCCACTCAATCGCGAAACCCACTCACTCATCAACACACCCAGCCACTCACTTAACCACTTACCTACGAACCCACCTGCATACCCCCCACTCACTAACTCAACGACCCACTCACTCAACACTCCACTAACCCACCCACTCACCTATTCATGCCCCAAATCACACACTGACCCATCCACCCACTTAATCTATAACTCATGCACTCACCCACCCACCTGCTCACCAGCCACTTATCTACTCACCCACCCACTCATCCTGCCACCTACCCAACCTCTAACCCACCCACGCACCGAACTACCCACCTACCCAATCACCCATCCAATATGGGTGAGGAGGACAATGGGTGAGGAGGGTGAGGTGAGGGGTGAGTAGCACGAGTCGAGTGGTGAGGAGGATAAGGTGAGGGGTAAGAAGAACGAGGTGTGGGGTGAGGAGGACGAGGTGAAAGGTGAGGCGGACGAGGGGTGAGGATGGGTGAGGATGAGGCGAGGGGTGAGGAGGATGAGAGGTGAGGAGGACGAGGGGTGAGGAGGATGAGGGGTGAGAAGGACGAGTCGAGGGGTGAGTAAGTCGAGGGGTGAGGAAGTCGAGGGGTGAGGAAGACGAGGGGTGAGGAGGACGAGCTGAGGGGTGAGGAGGACGAGGGGTGAGAAGGACGAGCTGAGGAGTGAGGAGGATGAGCTGAGGGGTAAAGCGGATGAGGTGAGGGGTGAGGAAGATGAGGTGATGGGTGAGGATGAGGTGAGGGGTGTGGACAAGGTGAAAGGTCAAGCGGACGACGTGAGGGGTGAGGACGAGGTGAGGAAGACGAGCTGAGGAGGATGAGGTGAGGGGTGAGGAGGACGAGGTGAGGGTGAGAAGGATGAGCTGAGGGGTAAAGATGACGAGGCAAGGGGTGAGGAGGATGAGGCGAGGACGAGGCGAGGACGAGGTGAGGGGTGAGGACGAGGTGAGGGGTGAGGAGGACGAAGTGAGAAGTGAGTACGAGGCGAGGGGTGAGGAGAACGAGGGGTGAGGAGGACGAGGCGAGGGGTGAGGAGGAGGCGAGGGGTGAGGAGGGTGAGGGGTGAGGAGGGTGAGGTGAGATGAGGGGTGAGAAGGATGAGTCGAGTGGTGAGGAGGACAAGATGAGGGGTAAGAAGAACGAGGTGTGGGTTGAGGAGGACGAGGCAAATGGTGAGGACAGCGAGGGGAGGACGAGGAGTGAGGACGAGCTAAGGGTGAGGAGGAGGAGGCGAGGGCGAGGTGAGCGGTGAGGAGGACGAGGTGAGCGGTGAGGATGACGACGGGTGAGGAGGACGAGCTGAGGTGAGGAGGAGTCAAGGGGTGAGGAGGACGAGGGGTGAGGACGACGAGGGGTGACGACGACGAGAGTGAGGAGGACGAGGGGTGAGGAGTAAGAAGAACGAGCTGTGAGGGTGAGGAGGACGAGGTGAGGGGTGAGAACGAGGTGAGGGTTGAGGACAAGTGAGGTGGACGAGGTGAGGGGTGAGAACGAGGTGAGGGGTCAAGCGGCCGACGTGAGGGGTAAGGAGGACGAGGTGAGGGGTGAGGAGGATGAGGAGCAGGGTGCGGTGGACGAGCGAGGGGTGAGGACGGGGGGTGAGAAGAAAAACGAGGTGTGGGGGTGAGGACAAGGGTTGAGTAGAGCGAGGCGTGAAGAGAGCGAGGGGTGAGGAGAGCGAGGGGTGAGGAGGACGAGGGGTGAGGAGGAAGAGGTGAGGGGTAAGAAGAACGCGGTGTGGGTGAGAAGGACGAGGTGAGGGGTGAGGCGGGCGAGGCGTGAGGATGACGAGGCGCGGGGTGGGGTGGACGAGGCGAGGTGAGGGGTGAGGAAGACGAGCTGAGGGGTTAGGAGAACGAGGAGTGAGGAGAACGAGGGGTGAGGAGAACGAGCGGCGAGGAGGACAATGGGTGAGGAGGACAATGGGTGAGGAGGACGAGGGGTGAGGAGGGTGAGGTGAGGGGTGAGTAGAACGAGTCGAGTGGTGAGGAGGACAAGATGAGGGGTAAGAAGAAGGAGGTGTGGGGTGAGGAGGACGAGGCAAATGGTGAGGACAGCGAGGGGAGGGGAGGACGAGCTAAGGGTGAGGAGGACGAGGCGAGGGAGAGGTGAGGGGTGAGGAGGACGAGTTGAGCGGTGAGGACGACGACGGGTGAGGAGGACGAGCTGAGGTGAGAGGTGAGGACGAGTCGAGGGGTAAGGAGGACGAGAGGTGACGATGACGAGAGTGAGGAGGACGAGGGGTGAGGAGAGTGAGAGGTGAGGAGTAAGAAGAACGAGCTGTGGAGGTGAGTAGGACGAGGTGAGGGTTGAGGACAAGTGAGGTGGACGAGGTGAGGGGTGAGAAAGGGGTCAGGGGTCAAGAGGACGAGGTGAGGGGTCAAGGGGACGACGTGAGGGGTAAGGAGGACGAGGTGAGGGGTGAGGAGGATGAGGAGCAGGGTGCGGTGGACGAGCGAGGGGTGAGGAGGACGAGAAGTGAGGAGGACGGGGGGTGAGAAGTAAGAAGAACGAGGTGTGGGGGTGAGGAGGACGAGGGATGAGGAGGACGAGGCGAGGGCTGAGGAGAGCGAGGGGTGAGGAGAGCGAGGGGTGAGGAGGACGAGGGATGAGGAGGACGAGAGGTAAGGAGGTGAGGGGTGCGAAGGACGAGTCGAGGGGTGAGGAGGTGAGGAGCAGGGTGCGGTGGACGAGCGAGGGGTGAGGACGGGGGGTGAGAAGGAAAACGAGGTGAGGACGAGGGTTGAGGAGAGCGAGGGGTGAGGAGAGCGAGGGGTGAGGAAGACGACGGGTGAGGAGGACGAGAGGTAAGGAGGTGAGGGGTGCGAAGGACGAGTCGAGGGGTGAGGAGGAAGAGGTGAGGGGTAAGAAGAACGCGGTGTGGGTGAGAAGGACGAGGCGCGGGGTGCGGTGGACGAGGTGAGGGGTGAGAACGAGGGGTGAGGAGAATGAGCGGTGAGGAGGACAATGTGTGAGGAGGACGAGGGGTGAGGAGGACGAGGGGTGAGGAGGACGAGGGGTGAGGAGGGTGAGGTGAGGGGTGAGTAGAACGAGTCGAGTGGTGAGGAGGACAAGATGAGGGGTAAGAAGACCGAGGTGAGGGGTGAGGAGGACGAGGTGAGCGGTGAGGACGACGACGGGTGAGGACGAGCTGAGGTGAGAGGACGAGTCGAGGGGTCAGGAGGACGAGGTAAAAGGTGAGGCGGACGAGGGGTGAGGAGGACGATGGGTGAGGATGTTGAGGCGAGGGATGAGGAGGACGAGGGGTGAGGGGTGAGGAGGACGAGGGGTGAGGAGGATGAGGTGTGAGGAGGACGAGGTGAGGGGTGAGGAGGACGAGGGGTGAGGAGGACGAGCTGAGGGGTAAAGCGGATGAGGTGAGGGGTGAGGGAGACGAGGTGATGGGTGAGGACGAGGTGAGGGGTGTGGACGAGGTGAAAGGTCAAGCAGACGACGTGAGGGGTGAGGACGAGGTGAGGAAGACGAGCTGAGGGGTGAGGAGGACGAGGTGAGGAGGACGAGGGGTGAAGAGGACGAGCTGAGGAGGACGAGATGAGGTGTGAGGAGGACGAGGAGAGGGGTGAGGAGAACGAGGAGTGAAGAGAACGAGGGGTGAGGAGGACGAGGGGTGAGGAGGACGAGGGGTGAGGAGGACGAGGGGTGAGGAGGACGAGGGGGGCCGAAGACGAGGGGTGAGGAGGACGAGGGGTGAGGAGGACGAGGGGTGAGGAGGACGAGGGGTGAGGAGGACGAGGGGTGAGGAGGACGACGGGTGAGGAGAGTGAAGGGTGAGGAGTAAGAATAACGAGCTGTGGGGGTGAGGACGAGGTGAGGGGTGAGAACGAGGTGAGGGTTGAGGACAAGTGAGGTGGACGAGGTGAGGGGTGAGAATGAGGTGAGGGGTCAAGAGGGCGAGGTGAGGGGTCAAGCGGACGACGTGAGGGGTAAGGAGGACGAGGTGAGGGGTGAGGAGGATGAGGAGCGGGGTGCGGTGGACG
Organism: Petromyzon marinus; assembly: GCF_048934315.1. Taxonomy (NCBI): domain Eukaryota; kingdom Metazoa; phylum Chordata; class Hyperoartia; order Petromyzontiformes; family Petromyzontidae; genus Petromyzon; species Petromyzon marinus. Next base: position 18,169,598 of record NC_133725.1, on the reverse strand, counting down.
AGCGAGGGGTGAGGAGGACGAGGGGCGAGGAGGACGGGGGGTGAGAAGTAAGAAGAACGAGGTGTGGGGGTGAGGAGGACAAGGGGTGAGGAGGACGAGGTGAGGGCTGAGGAGAGCGAGGCGTGAGGAAAGCGAGGGGGGAGGAGAGCGAGGGGTGAGGACAGCGAGGGGTGAGGAGGACGAGGGGTGAGGAGGTGAGGAGCAGGGTACGGTGGACGAGCGAGGGGTGAAAACGGGGGGTGAGAATAAAAACGAGGTGTGGGGGTGAGGACGAGGGTTGAGGAGAGCGAGGGGTGAGGAGGACGAGGGGTGAGGAGAGCGAGGGGTAAAGAGAGCGAGGGGTGAGGAGAGCGAGGGGTGAGGAGGACGAGGGGTGAGGAGGACGAGGGGTGAGGAGGACGAGGGGTGAGGAGGACGAGGGGTGAGGAGGACGAGGGGTGAGGAGGACGAGGGGTGAGGAGGACGAGGGGTGAGGAGGACGAGGGGTGAGGAGAGTGAGGGGTGAGGAGTAAGAAGAACGAGCTGTGGGGGTGAGGACGAGGTGAGGGGTGAGAACGAGGTGAGGGTTGAGGACAAGTGAGGTGGACGAGGTGAGGGGTGAGAATGAGGTGAGGGGTCAAGAGGGCGAGGTGAGGGGTCAAGCGGACGACGTGAGGGGTAAGGAGGACGAGGTGAGGGGTGAGGAGGATGAGGAGCGGGGTGCGGTGGACGAGCGAGGGGTGAGGAGGACGAGGGGCGAGGAGGACGAGATGAGGGCTGAGGAGAGCGAGGCGTGAGGAGAGCGAGGGGTGAGGAGAGCGAGGGGTGAGGAGAGCGAGGGGTGAGGACAGCGAGGGGTGAGGAGGACGAGGGGTGAGGAGGTGAGGAGCAGGGTGCGGTGGACGAGCGAGGGGTGAGGACGGGGGGTGAGAAGAAAAACGAGGTGTGGGGGTGAGGACGAGGGTTGAGGAGAGCGAGGGGTGAGGAGGACGAGGGGTGAGGAGGACGAGGGGTGAGGAGAGCGAGGGGTGAGGAGAGTGAGGAGTGAGGAGAGCGAGGGGTGAGGAGGACGAGTCGAGGGGTGAGGAGGAAGAGGTGAGGGGTATGAAGAACGCGGTGTGGGTGAGAAGGACGAGGTGAGGGGTGAGGCGGGCGAGGCGTGAGGATGACGAGGCACGGGGTGCGGTGGACGAGGTGAGGGGTGAGGAAGACGAGCTGAGGGGTGAGGAGAACGAGCGGTGAGGAGGACAATGGGTGAGGACGAGGGGTGAGGAGGGTGAGGTGAGGTGAGGGGTGAGTAGGATGAGTCGAGTGGTGAGGAGGACAAGATGAGGGGTAAGAAGAACGAGGTGAAGGGTGAGGAGGACGAGGTGAGCGGTGAGGACAACGACGGGTGAGGAGAACGAGCTGAGGTGAGAGGTGAGGACGAGGTGAAAGGTGAGGCGGACGAGGGGTGAGGAGGACGATGGGTGAGAAAGATGAGGCGTGGGGTGAGGACGAGGGGTGAGGAGGACGAGGGGTGAAGAGGACGAGGGGTGAAGAGGACGAGGGGTGAGGACGACGAGGGGTGAGGACGACGAGGGGTGAGGAGGACGAGGGGTGAGGAGGACGAGGGGTGAGGAGAGTGAGAGGTGAGGAGTAAGAAGAATGAGCTGTGGGGGTGAGGAGGACGAGGTGAGGGGTGAGAACGAGGTGAGGGTTGAGGACAAGTGAGGTGGACGAGGTGAGGGGTGAGAAAGGGGTGAGGGGTCAAGAGGACGAGGTGAGGGGTCAAGCGGACGACGTGAGGGGTAAAGAGGACGAGGTGAGGGGTGAGGAGGATGAGGAGCAGGGTGCGGTTGACGAGCGAGGGGTGAGGAGGACGAGAAGTGAGGAGGACGGGGGATGAGGAGGACGAGGGGTGAGGAGGACGAGGGGTGAGGAGGACGAGGGGTGAGGAGTACGAGGGGTGAGGAGGACGAGGGGTGAGGAGGACGAGGGGTGAGGAGGACGAGGGGTGAGGAGGACGAGGGGTGAGGAGGACGAGGGGTGAGGAGAGTGAGGGGTGAGGAGTAAGAAGAACGAGCTGTGGGGGTGAGGACGAGGTGAGGGGTGAGAACGAGGTGAGGGTTGAGGACAAGTGAGGTGGACGAGGTGAGGGGTGAGAATGAGGTGAGGGGTCAAGAGGGCGAGGTGAGGGGTCAAGCGGACGACATGAGGGGTAAGGAGGACGAGGTGAGGGGTGAGGAGGATGAGGAGCGGAGTGCGGTGGACGAGCGAGGGGTGAGGAAGACGAGGGGCGAGGAGGACGAGATGAGGGCTGAGAGCGAGGCGTGAGGAGAGCGAGGGGTGAGGAGAGCGAGGGGTGAGGAGAGCGAGGGGTGAGGACAGCGAGGGGTGAGGAGGACGAGGGGTGAGGAGGTGAGGAGCAGGGTGCGGTGGACGAGCGAGGGGTGAGGACGGGGGGTGAGAAGAAAAACGAGGTGTGGGGGTGAGGACGAGGGTTGAGGAGAGCGAGGGGTGAGGAGGACGAGGGGTGAGGAGGACGAGGGGTGAGGAGAGCGAGGGGTGAGGAGAGCGAGGGGTGAGGAGAGTGAGGAGTGAGGAGAGCGAGGGGTGAGGAGGACGAGTCGAGGGGTGAGGAGGAAGAGGTGAGGGGTATGAAGAACGCGGTGTGGGTGAGAAGGACGAGGTGAGGGGTGAGGCGGGCGAGGCGTGAGGATGACGAGGCGCGGGGTGCGGTGGACGAGGTGAGGGGTGAGGAAGACGAGCTGAGGGGTGAGGAGAACGAGCGGTGAGGAGGACAATGGGTGAGGACGAGGGGTGAGGAGGGTGAGGTGAGGTGAGGGGTGAGTAGGATGAGTCGAGTGGTGAGGAGGACAAGATGAGGGGTAAGAGGAACGAGGTGAAGGGTGAGGAGGACGAGGTGAGCGGTGAGGACAACGACGGGTGAGGAGAACGAGCTGACGTGAGAGGTGAGGACGAGGTGAAAGGTGAGGCGGACGAGGGGTGAGGAGGACGATGGGTGAGAAAGATGAGGCGTGGGGTGAGGACGAGGGGTGAGGAGGACGAGGGGTGAAGAGGACGAGGGGTGAGGACGACGAGGGGTGAGGACGACGAGGGGTGAGGAGGACGAGGGGTGAGGAGGACGAGGGGTGAGGAGGACGAGGGGTGAGGAGAGTGAGAGGTGAGGAGTAAGAAGAATGAGCTGTGGGGGTGAGGAGGACGAGGTGAGGGGTGAGAACGAGGTGAGGGTTGAGGACAAGTGAGGTGGACGAGGTGAGGGGTGAGAAAGGGGTGAGGGGTCAAGAGGATGAGGTGAGGGGTCAAGCGGACGACGTGAGGGGTAAAGAGGACGAGGTGAGGGGTGAGGAGGATGAGGAGCAGGGTGCGGTTGACGAGCGAGGGGTGAGGAGGACGAGAAGTGAGGAGGACGGGGGGTGAGAAGTAAGAAGAACGAGGTGTGGGGGTGAGGAGGACGAGGAGTGAGGAGGACGAGGCGAGGGGTGAGGAGAGCGAGGGGTGAGGAGAGCGAGGGGTGATGAGGACGAGGGGTGAGGAGGACGAGGGGTGAGGAGGACGAGGGGTGAGGAGAGCGAGGGGTGAGGAGGACGAGGGGTGAGGAGGTGAGGGGTGCGGAGGACGAGTCGAGGGGTGAGGAGGAAGAGGTGAGGGGTAAGAAGAACGCGGTGTGGGTGAGAAGGACGAGGTGAGGGGTGAGGCGGGCGAGGCGTGAGGATGACGAGGCGCGGGGTGCGGTGGACAAGGTGAGGTGAGGGGTGAGAATGACGAGCTGAGGGGTGAGGAGAACGAGGGGTGAGGAGAACGAGCGGTGAGGAGGACAATGGGTGAGAAGGACAATGGGTGAGGACAATGGGTGAGGAGGGTGAGGTGAGGTGAGGGGTGAGTAGGACAAGTCGAGTGGTGAGGACAAGATGAGGGGTAAGAAGAACGAGGTGTGGGGTGAGGAGGACGAGGCAAATGGTGAGGAGGACGAGGCGAGGACGAGGTGAGCGGTGAGGACGACGACGGGTGAGGAGGACGAACTGAGGTGAGGACGAGTCGAGGGGTGAGGAGGACGAGGTAAAAGGTGAGGCGGACGAGGGGTGAGGAGGACGATGGGTGAGGAAGATCAGGCGAGGGGTGAGGAGGACGAGGGGTGACGATGACGAGAGTGAGGAGGACGAGGGGTGAGGAGGACAGGAGTGAGGAGAGTGAGGGGTGAGGAGTAAGAAGAACGAGCTGTGGGGGTGAGGACGAGGTGAGGGGTGAGAACGAGGTGAGGGTTGAGGACAAGTGAGGTGGACGAGGTGAGGGGTGAGAATGAGGTGAGGGGTCAAGCGGACGACGTGAGGGGTAAGGAGGACGAGGTGAGGGGTGAGGAGGATGAGGAGCCGGGTGCGGTGGATGAGTGAGGGGTGAGGAGGACGAGGGGCGAGGAGGACGAGGTGAGGGCTGAGGAGAGCGAGGCGTGAGGAGAGCGAGGGGTGAGGACAGCGAGGGGTGAGGAGGATGAGGGGTGAGGAGGACGAGGGGTGAGGAGGTGAGGAGCAGGGTGCGGTGGACGAGCGAGGGGTGAGGACGGGGGGTGAGAATAAAAACGAGGTGTGGGGGTGAGGACGAGGGTTGAGGAGAGCGAGGGGTGAAGAGAGCGAGGGGTGAGTAGGTGAGGGGTGTGGAGGACGAGTCGAGCGGTGAGGAGGAAGAGGTGAGGGGTAAGAAGAACGCGGTGTGGGTGAGAAGGACGAGGTGAGGGGTGAGGCGGGCGAGGCGCGAGGATGACGAGGCGCGGGGTGGGGTGGACGAGGTGAGGGGTGAGGAAGACGAGCTGAGGGGTGAGGAGAACGAGGGGTGAGGAGAACGAGCGGTGAGGAGGACAATGGGTGAGGAGGACAATGGGTGAGGAGGACGAAGGGTGAGGAGGGTAAGGTGAGGGGTGAGTAGGACGAGTCGAGTGGTGAGGAGGACAAGATGAGGGGTAAGAAGAACGAGGTGTGGGGTGAGGAGGACGAGGCAAATGGTGAGGACAGCGAGGGGAGGGGAGGACGAGGAGGACGAGCTAAGGGTGAGGAGGACGAGGTGAGGGAGAGGTGAGGGGTGAGGAGGGGTGAGGGGTGAGGAGGACGAGAAGTGAGGAGGACGAGGGGTGAGGAGGACGAAGGATGAGGAGGTGAGGAGCAGGGTGCGGTGGACGAGCGAGGGGTGAGGACGGGGGGTGAGAAGAAAAACGAGGTGAGGACGAGGGTTGAGGAGAGCGAGGGGTGAAGAGAGCGAGGGGTGAGGAAGACGAGGGGTGAGGAGAGCGAGGGGTGAGGAAGACGAGGGGTGAGGAAGACGAGGGGTGAGGAGAGCGAGGGGTGAGGAGGACGAGGGGTGAGGAGAATGAGGGGTGAGGAGAACGAGCGGTGAGGAGGACAATGTGTGAGGAGGACAATGTGTGAGGAGGACAATGTGTGAGGAGGACAATTGTTGAGGAGGACGAGGGGTGAGGAGGACGAGGGGTGAGGAGGACGAGGGGTGAGGAGGGTGAGGTGAGGGGTGAGTAGGACGAGTCGAGTGGTGAGGAGGACAAGATGAGGGGTAAGAAGAACGAGGTGTCGGGTGAGGAGGACGAGGCAAATGGTGAGGACAGCGAGGGGAGGGGAGGACGAGGAGTGAGGACGAGCTAAGGGTGAGGAGGACGAGGCGAGGGAGAGGTGAGGGGTGAGTAGGACGAGGTGAGCGGTGAGGACGACGACGGGTGAGGAGGACGAGCTGAGGTGAGAGGACGAGTCGAGGGGTGAGGAGGACGAGGTAAAAGGTGAGGCAGACGAGGGGTGAGGAGGACGATAGGTGAGAAAGATGAGGCGAGGGGTGAGGAGGACGAGGGGTGAGGAGGATGAGGGGTGAGAAGGAAGAGTCGAGGGGTGAGGAGGACGAGGTGAGGGGTGAGGAAGACGAGCTAAGGGGTGAGGAGGACGAGGGGTGAGGAGGACGAGCTGAGGGGTAAAGCGGATGAGGTGAGGGGTGAGGAAGACGAGGTGATGGGTGAGGATGAGGTGAGGGGTGTGGACGAGGTGAAAGGTCAAACGGACGACGTGAGGGGTGAGGACGAGGTGAGGAAGACGAGCTGAGGGGTGAGGAGGACGAGGTGAGGAGGACGAGGGGTGAAGAGGACGAGCTGAGGAGGACGAGCTGAGGAGGACGAGGTGAGGGGTGAGGAGGACGAGGTGAGGGTGAGGAGGATGAGCTGAGGGGTAAAGATGACGAGGCAAGGGGTGAGGAGGACGAGGCGAGGACGAGGTGAGGGGTGACGAGGACGAAGTGAGGGGTGAGTACGAGGCGAGGGGTGAGGAGAACGAGGGGTGAGGAGGACGAGGCGAGGCGTGAGGAGGAGGCGAGGGGTGAGAACGAGGGTTGAGGAGGACGAGGCGATGGGTGAGGAAGACGAGGCGATGGGTGAGGAGGACGAGGTGATGGGTGAGGACGAGGTGAGGAGAGCGAGGGGTTAGAGAAGGACGAGGTGAGGGTGAGGAGGATGAGCTAAGGGGTAAAGATGACGAGGCGAGGACGAGGTGAGGGGTGAGGAGGACGAAGTGAGGGCGAGGTGAGGGGTGAAAAATACGAGCTGAGGGATGAGAAGGACGAGGTGAGGGGTGAGGACGAGGCGAGGACGAGGTGAGGGGTGAGGAGGACGAAGTGAGGGCGAGGTGAGGGGTGAGGAATACGAGCTGAGGGATGAGAAGGACGAGGTGAGGGGTGAGGAGGACGAGGCGACCCGAGCTCGATTCCCGCTTACAGCCACCATCACCACTGCGTCCTGGATCTCGAGAGGTCGGTTCAGCCTTAAATTAGTATCTGGTACGATGTGTACACATCGCAACTCGGGAGAAAAAGGCAGCAGAGGGTGGTCCCGGCCACCCACACAGAACATGTGTGAAACCCAGAGATTATGCGTGAAACACGTGCAGATCATTAGAAAAACAGGCAAATATCTTGTGTGATATCAAATATGGATCATGCGTAAAACACATACCGATCATACGCAAGAAACACACACTCAGGCAATGAAAACACACTCATATGCTGCTGTAGGATACGTTGGTTCAGCAGATGTACAGGGTGATGGATTACAATTTAAAGTTTTTTTTAAATGGCGATGAAGAATATTGTCCATTCCTTTGCAGTCCAGCCGTACACTCATTCATTCACGTGCTATCTTTTCGTCTATGCATCGGTCAATCCGCAAGTCAATTATGCAAGAGGACTCAGTCCCCCCCTGCCCCGCCCCCCTCTGCAAGTAGTAGCAGCTCCCTGCACCACCCAGCTAACCCCACACTGCATGCCGCGTTCTGCGCGATGCCTCAAGTTCAAGGTCGTGTGGGTAACACATTACCGTGGTGATTATTTGAAATGTAACTTTTTATTTTACCAGGTAAGTGAGCCATATAGCTCTTTTTAAGAAGCGATCTGGTCACAAATGTTAGTTTTAACGGAGTGGCTCATCTTGTGGAAATTTATAGCAGTAAAATACAGGCCAATTGTGGCCCGCGGAACGATATTTTGTGGCCCACTATTTGACATCAATTATTTTTTTATTTTTTTATTATTATGTTTTTTTTACCATAGCTCAGGCTCGTGACAGCTTCCGGTGTTTGTTGACAAGTTAGCCAACGCGAATTAGCAACGTTAGTCACTTGGTTGAAACGTGATTCCGGAGTGACACCAAGTGGAAGGAAAATATATCCTGTCACCCTGTGCAAGGTACAGAGGACTTAGGAAGTGGGCGGACTCAACAAGTGTAATCAGTCACCTAATAAAGACAACAGAGTGTTGCAATAGGAAAGGGAAAATAATTACATGGATAGCAAATAGCATGAGATGGGTGGCAAGAACAAAAGAACCTGAATATTATAAAGAAGTTATAGATTATTATTACAAGAGAAACAAAGAAAAGGAAAAAGGACAGATATGTGCAATCGCAAAAGAAAATAATTTACCAAGAACAATTTAATCAAAAAGAGCAAGAAATTAAAAGATATAAAACATGAGACAATGCACTTGATGTTAAGAATTAAGACAGGTGGAGTAACATGGACACCAGAGTTAGCTCAATGGCATCCAGAGAGATTCGGTAGAGCAGAAGGATATGTAGAATGTGAACAAAAAGAAGAAAATCTAGATCACTTTATTTATGAATGTGAAAGGTATAAACACCTGAGAGAGAACACGATTGATGAATTTAATAATGATAAGAAAAACGAAGTGCTCAAAAAAGCATGAACAATGATAAAGTTTTCAAATACCTCTCAGAATATATAGAAAGGGCATACTAAATAAGATCCCAAATACTCAGGTATTGGGATAAAAACATGTAAATATATCACCCCCACCTTTCCTGAGCTTTCCAGGATGTTCAAGCGGACCATGTGCCTTTTTGGGAGCACATATCTGTGTGAAAAGCTCTTTTGCACCATGAACTTTAATAAGTCAAAGTACAGGTCCAAACTTACTGATGAGCATTTCAAGCCATACTGAGGGTCTCAATTGCTTCCTCCCTCAAGCCAAATGTGGCTCAGCTGTGTAAGAAGAGGAAGCGCTGCCAGGTCTCTGGAAGCATGGAGTAGGTAAGAGAAGCCTATGTTCTGAAGAACCGTTCATGTTCTGAACTGTTATTAATAAAGATTGAGAAGATTGGATCAGTTGCACTTTTTTTTGGAATACTTGATACGGCCCAGCCTCACCCAGACTCTACCTCCAGCGGCCCCCAGGTAAGTTGAGTTTGAGACTCCTGCTCTGAACGCATGTTTCTAAATATGGAGGGAAAAACTGGAAGACCTGGAGAACAATCCACGCGACCACGGGAGAGAGAGAGACATGCAAACTCCAAATATACAGGCGTCAGGGTCCGGATCGAACCCACAACCTCTTGCATACCAGGTGAAGGAGTTAACATCCCACCACCGCGGCACCCTTATGTACCAGGTTACACAGTCACGGACTCAAATGAAGACACAGTCCCTTCATTTAACAGTCTGTTCGATAAATAAGTTCTGTTAGCGAGCACCTATTAAGGCTAGCATGCCACACGAGGGGGTGGGTGGTCAGTTTTACCCAGGATAGCCCTACTGGCTCTTTTCAGGAGGGTTCTACCACATTTCCCAGCAATGATTACTAGGCACAGTATATTCCAACTGGGTAATTTGCGGGCAATTGTATTTAATTCGGTTAATCTGGTCCATGACGCTGGGATCTTCAACGTCCACTGAAGCAGACGGCACATGGTGTCTTTGCAGTGAACACGCCTGTAGAATTAAACAGGGCGGCCGCTGGATTCAAACCGCGAACATCTACGACAAGCGGCACACGTACAACTGCTACAGACACACGCCGAGTGTGTAATCACTCAATATGTGAGTGATTACACGCAACATTGTTGCGTGATTAAACACAACGTTGTTGTGTGTGTAATCACACACAAAAATATTGATGAGACGCAACGACGTTGTGTTGAGTGTAATCACAAACAACAACGTTGTGTTGAGTGTAATCACTCAAAACGACATTGTGTTGAGTGTAATCACTCACAACGACGTTGTGTTGAGTGTAATTACACACAACGACGTTGTGTTGAGTGTAATCACTTACAACAACAACAACAACGATGTGTTGAGTGTAATCACAGGCAACAATGTTGATGACACACAGCGTCCAACAGAGGGCGTCGTAGTCGTGCCATGGGGAGGCGGCGAGTGATGAACGCCACTGCGGCGCCGCAAAGAGATCAGAGCCGTGATATTTATTTATTTGTACACTGGAGGAGGAATCCGATGAGCTACGAAGTTCTTTATCACAAACGTCCAGCGTCTTGGCCGTCACGATAGAACGAGGCCGATAAACGTGGAGGTATAAATGAGGGTGATGCTAAGTCGGTGTGCCGTGCCCTAAGTGAGGTTGCCATGGGCGTGTGTGTTGGCCGTGTCAGGAGCGGGTGAGGAGGACGAGGCAAGGGGTGAGGAGGACGAGGTGAAGGGTAAGAAGAACGAGGTCAGGAGGTGAGGGGTGAGGACGAGATGAGGTGTGAGGAGGACGAGATGAGGTGTGAGGAGGACGAGGAGAGGGGTGAGGAGAACGAGGAGTGAAGAGAACGAGGGGTGAGGAGGACGAGGGGTGAGGAGGACGAGGGGTGAGGAGGACGAGGGGTGAGGAGGACGAGGGGTGAGGAGGACGAGGGGTGGCGAAGTCGAGGGGTGAGGAGGACGATGGGTGAGAAAGATGAGGCGAGGGGTGAGGAGGACGAGGGGTGAGGAGGACGAGGGGTGAGGAGGACGAGGGGTGAGGAGGATGAGGGGTGAGAAGGACGAGTCGAGGGGTGAGGAGGACGAGGTGAGGGGTGAGGAAGACGAGCTGAGGGGTGAGGAGGACGAGGGGTGAGGAGGACGAGCTGAGGAGTAAAGCGGATGAGGTGAGGGGTGAGGAAGACGAGGTGATGGGTGAGGATGAGGTGAGGGGTGTGGACGAGGTGAAAGGTCAAGCGGACGACGTGAGGGGTGAGGACGAGGTGAGGAAGACGAGCTGAGGGGTGAGGAGGACGAGGTGAGGGTGAGGAGGATGAGCTAAGGGGTAAAGATGACGAGGGCGAGGACGAGGTGACGGGTGAGGAGGACGAAGTGAGGGCGAGGTGAGGGGTGAGGAATACGAGCTGAGGGATGAGAAGGACGAGGTGAGGGGTGAGGAGGACGAGGGGTGAGGAGGACGAGGCGAGGGGTGAGGAGGAGGCGAGGGGTGAGAACGAGGGTTGAGGAGGACGAGGCAATGGGTGAGGAGGACGAGGTGATGGGTGAGGACGAGGTGAGGAGAGCGAGGGGTTAGAGAAGGACGAGGTGAGGGTGAGGAGGATAAGCTAAGGGGTAAAGATGACGAGGCAAGGGGTAAAGATGACGAGGCGAGGACGAGGTGAGGGGTGAGGAGGACGAGGCGACCCGAGCTCGATTCCCGCTTACAGCCACCATCACCACTGCGTCCTGGATCTCGAGAGGTCGGTTCAGCCTTAAATTAGTATCTGGTACGATGTGTACACATCGCAACTCGGGAGAAAAAGGCAGCTGAGGGTGGTCCCGGCCACCCACACAGAACATTTGTGAAACCCAGAGATTATTGCGTGAAACACGTGCAGATCATTAGAAAAACAGGCAAATATCTTGTGTGATATCAAATATGGATCATGCGTAAAACACATACCGATCATACGCAAGAAACACACACTCAGGCAATGTATGAAAACACACTCATATGCTGCTGTAGGATACGTTGGTTCAGCAGATGTACAGGGTGATGGATTACAATGTTAAGTTTTTTTAAAATGGCGATGAAGAATATTGTCCATTCATTTGCAGTCCAGCCGTACACTCATTCATTCACGTGCTATCTTTTCGTCTATGCATCGGTCAATCCGCAAGTCAATTATGCAAGAGGACTCAGTCCCCCCCTGCCCCGCCCCCCTCTGCAAGTAGTAGCAGCTCCCTGCACCACCCAGCTAACCCCACACTGCATGCCGCGTTCTGCGCGATGCCTCGAGTTCAAGGTCGTGTGGGTGACACATTACCGTGGTGATTATTTGAAATGTAACTTTTTATTTTACCAGGTAAGTGAACCATATAGCTCTTTTTAAGAAGCGATCTGGTCACAAATTTTAGTTTTAACGGAGTGGCTCATCTTGTGGAAATTTATAGCAGTAAAATACTCTAAACCAGGGGTCTCAAACTCGCGGCCCGCAGGCCAATTGTGGCCCGCGGAACGATATTTTGTGGCCCACTATTTGACATCAATTTTTTATTTTTTAATTATTTTTTTTACCATAGCTCAGGCTCGTGACAGCTTCCGGTGTTTGTTGACAAGTTAGCCAACGCGAATTAGCAACGTTAGTCACTTGGTTGAAACGTGATTCCGGAGTGACACCAAGTGGAAGGAAAATATATCCTGTCACTCAGTGCAAGGTACAGAGGACTTAGGAAGTGGGCGGACTCAACAAGTGTAATCAGTGACCTAATAAAGACAACAGAGTGTTGCAATAGGAAAGGGAAAATAATTACATGGATAGCAAATAGCATGAGATGGGTGGCAAGAACAAAAGCCAAATGGTGGTTAGAACCTGAATATTATAAAGAAGTTATAGATTATTATTACAAGAGAAACAAAGAAAAGGAAAAAGGACAGATATGTGCAATTGCAAAAGAAAATAATTTACCAAGAACAATTTAATGAAAAAGAGCAAGAAATTAAAAGATAAAAAACATGAGACAATGCACTTGATGTTAAGAATTAAGACAGGTGGAGTAACATGGACACCAGAGTTAGCTCAATGGCATCCAGAGAGATTCATTAGAGCAGAAGGATATGTAGGATGTGAACAAAAAGAAGAAAATCTAGATCACTTTATTTATGAATGTGAAAGGTATAAACACCTGAGAGAGAACACGATTTATGAATTTAATAATGATAAAAAAAACGAAGTGCTCAAAAAAAGCATGAACAATGATAAAGTTTTCAAATACCTCTCAGAATATATAGAAAGGGCATACTAAATAAGATCCCAAATACTCAGGTATTGGGATAAAAACATGTAAATATATCACCCCCACCTTCCCTGAGCTTTCCAGGATGTTCAAGCAGACCATGTGCCTTTTTGGGAGCACATATCTGTGTGAAAAGCTCTTTTGCACCATGAACTTTAATAAGTCAAAGTACAGGTCCAAACTTACTGATGAGCATTTCAAGCCATACTGAGGGTCTCAATTGCTTCCTCCCTCAAGCCAAATGTGGCTCAGCTGTGTAAGAAGAGGAAGCGCTGCCAGGTCTCTGGAAGCATGGAGTAGGTAAGAGAAGCCTATGTTCTGAAGAACCGTTCATGTTCTGAACTGTTATTAATAAAGATTGAGAAGATTGGATCAGTTGCACTTTTTTTTGGAATACTTGATGCGGCCCAGCCTCACCCAGACTCTACCTCCAGCGGCCCCCAGGTAAGTTGAGTTTGAGACTCCTGCTCTGAACGCATGTTTCTAAATATGGAGGGGAAAACTGGAAGACCTGGAGAACAATCCACGCGACCACGGGAGAGAGATACATGCAAACTCCAAATATACAGGCGTCAGGGTCCAGATCGACCACACGACCTCTTGCATACCTGGTGAAGGAGTTAACATCCCACCACACGTGGCACCCTTATGTACCAGGTTACACAGTCAGGGACTCAAATGAAGACACAGTCCCTTCATTTAACAGTCTGTTCGATAAATAAGTGCTGTTAGCGAGCACCTATTAAGGCTAGCATGCCACACGAGGGGGTGGGTGGTCAGTTTTAGCCAGGATAGCCCTACTGGCTCTTTTCAGGAGGGTTCTACCACATTTCCCAGCAATGATTACTAGGCACAGTATATTCCAACTGGGTAATTTGCGGGCAATTGTATTTAATTCGGTTAATCTGGTCCATGACGCTGGGATCTTCAACGTCCACTGAAGCAGACGGCACATGGTGTCTTTGCGGTGAACACGCCTGTAGCATTAAACAGGGCGGCCGCTGGATTCAAACCGCGAACATCTACGACAAGCGGTACACGTACAACTGCTACAGACACACGCCGAGTGTGTAATCACTCAATATGTGAGTGATTACACGCAACATTGTTGCGTGATTAAACACAACGTTGTTGTGTGTGTAATCACACACAAAAATATTGATGAGACGCAACGACGTTGTGTTGAGTGTAATCACAAACAACAACGTTGTGTTTAGTGTAATCACTCACAACGACGTTGTGTTGAGTGTAATTACACACAACGACGTTGTGTTGAGTGTAATCACTTACAACAACAACAACGATGTGTTGAGTGTAATCACAGACAACAATGTTGATGACACACAGCGTCCAACAGAGGGCGTCGTAGTCGTGCCATGGGGTGGCGGCGAGTGATGAACGCCACTGCGGCGCCGCAAAGAGATCAGAGCCGTGATATTTATTTATTTGTACACTGGAGGAGGAATCCGATGAGCTACGAAGTTCTTTATCACAAACGTCCAGCGTCTTGGCCGTCACGATAGAACGAGGCCGATAAACGTGGAGGTATAAATGAGGGTGATGCTAAGTCGGTGTGCCGTGCCCTAAGTGAGGTTGCCATCGGCGTGTGCGTTGGCCGTGTCAGGAGCGGGTGAGGAGGATGAGGCAAGGGGTGAGGAGGACGAGGTGAAGGGTAAGAAGAACGAGGTCAGGAGGTGAGGGGTGAGGAGGACGAGATGAGGGGTGAGGAGGACGAGATGAGGTGTGAGGAGGACGAGGGGTGAGGAGGACGAGGGGTGCCGAAGACGAGGGGTGAGGAGAACGAGGGGTGAGGAGGACGGGGGGTGAGGAGGACGAGGGGTGAGGAGAACGAGGGGTGAGGAGGACGGGGGGTGAGGAGGACGAGGGGTGAGGAGGACGAGGGGTGAGGAGGACGAGGGGTGAGGAGGACGAGGGGTGAGGAGAGTGAGGGGTGAGGAGTAAGAAGAACGAGCTGTGGGGGTGAGGACGAGGTGAGGGGTGAGAACGAGGTGAGGGTTGAGGACAAGTGAGGTGGACGAGGTGAGGGGGTGAGAATGAGGTGAGGGGTCAAGAGGGCGAGGTGAGGGGTCAAGCGGACGACGTGAGGGGTAAGGAGGACGAGGTGAGGGGTGAGGAGGATGAGGAGCGGGGTGCGGTGGACGAGCGAGGGGTGAGGAGGACGAGGGGCGAGGAGGACGGGGGGTGAGAAGAAGAACGAGGTGTGGGGGTGAGGAGGACGGGGGGTGAGGAGGACGAGGGGTGAGGAGGACGAGGTGAGGGCTAAGGAGAGCGAGGCGTGAGGAGAGTGAGGGGTGAGGAGAGCGAGGGGTGAGGACAGCGAGGGGTGAGGAGGACGAGGAGTGAGGAGGACGAGGGGTGAGGAGGACGAGTCGAGGGGTGAGGAGGAAGAGGTGAGGGGTATGAAGAACGCGGTGTGGGTGAGAAAGACGAGGTGAGGGGTGAGGCGGGCGAGGCGTGAGGATGACGAGGCGCGGGGTGCGGTGGACGAGGTGAGGGGTGAGGAAGACGAGCTGAGGGGTGAGGAGAACGAGCGGTGAGGAGGACAATGGGTGAGGACGAGGGGTGAGGAGGGTGAGGTGAGGTGAGGGGTGAGTAGGATGAGTCGAGTGGTGAGGAGGACAAGATGAGGGGTAAGAAGAACGAGGTGAGGGGTGAGGAGGACGAGGTGAGCGGTGAGGACGACGACGGGTGAGGACGAGCTGAGGTGAGAGGTGAGGACGAGTCGAGGGGTGAGGAGGACGAGGTGAAAGGTGAGGTGGACAAGGGGTGAAGAGGACGATGGGTGAGAAAGATGAGGTGAGGACGAGTCGAGGGGTGAGGAGGATGAGGTGAAAGGTGAGGAGGACGAGGGGTGAGGAGGACGAGGGGTGAGGACGACGAGGGGTGAGGAGGACGAGGGGTGAGGAGGACGAGGGGTGAGGAGAGTGAGAGGTGAGGAGTAAGAAGAATGAGCCGTGGGGGTGAGGAGGACGAGGTGAGGGGTGAGAACGAGGTGAGGGTTGAGGACAAGTGAGGTGGACGAGGTGAGGGGTGAGAAAGGGGTGAGGGGTCAAGAGGACGAGGTGAGGGGTCAAGCGGACGACGTGAGGGGTAAGGAGGACGAGGTGAGGGGTGAGGAGGATGAGGAGCAGGGTGCGGTTGACGAGCGAGGGGTGAGGAGGACGAGAAGTGAGGAGGACGGGGGGTGAGAAGTAAGAAGAACGAGGTGTGGGGGTGAGGAGGACGAGGGGTGAGCAGGACGAGGCGAGGGGTGAGGAGAGCGAGGGGTGAGGAGGACGAGGGGTGAGGAGAGCGAGGGGTGAGAAGGAAGAGGGGTGAGGAGGTGAGGGGTGCGGAGGACGAGTCGAGGGGTGAGGAGGAAGAGGTGAGGGGTAAGAAGAACGCGGTGTGGGTGAGAAGGACGAGGTGAGGGGTGAGGTGGGCGAGGCGTGAGGATGACGAGGCGCGGGGTGCGGTGGACAAGGTGAGGTGAGGGGTGAGAATGACGAGCTGAGGGGTGAGGAGAACGAGGGGTGAGGAGAACGAGCGGTGAGGAGGACAATGGGTGAGGAGGACAATGGGTGAGGACAATGGGTGAGGA
The DNA here is from genome assembly GCF_048934315.1 of Petromyzon marinus. NCBI lineage: Eukaryota > Metazoa > Chordata > Hyperoartia > Petromyzontiformes > Petromyzontidae > Petromyzon > Petromyzon marinus. Next base: position 18,153,485 of record NC_133725.1, on the reverse strand, counting down.
GGGTGAGGTGAGGTGAGGGGTGAGTAGGACGAGTCGAGTGGTGAGGAGGACAAGATGAGGGGTAAGTGGAACGAGGTGTGGGGTGAGGAGGACGAGGCAAATGGTGAGGACAGCGAGGGGAGGACGAGGAGTGAGGACCAGCTAAGGGTGAGGAGGACAAGGCGAGGACGAGGTGAGCGGTGAGGACGACGACGGGTGAGGACGACGAGCTGAGGTGAGGACGAGTCGAGGGGTGAGGAGGACGAGGTAAAAGGTGAGGCGGAAGAGGGGTGAGGAGGACGATGGGTGAGGAAGATGAGGCGAAGGGTGAGGAGGACGAGGGGTGAGGAGGATGAGGTGTCAGGAGTAAGAAGAACGGGCTGTGGGGGTGAGGAGGACGAGGTGAGGGGTGAGAACGAGGTGAGGGTTGAGGACAAGTGAGGTGGACGAGGTGAGAACGAGGTGAGGGATCAAGAGGACGAGGTGAGGGGTCAAGCGGACGACGTGAGGGGTAAGGAGGACGAGGTGAGGGGTGAGGAGGATGAGGAGCAGGGTGCGGTGGACGAGCGAGGGGTGAGGAGAATGAGAAGTGAGGAGGACGGGGGGTGAGAAGTAAGAAGAACGAGGTGTGGGGGTGAGGAGGACGAGGGGTGAGGAGGACGAGGCGAGGGCTGAGGAGAGCGAGGCGTGAGGAGAGCGAGGGGTAAGGAGAGCGAGGGGTGAGGAGGACGAGTAGTGAGGAGGACGAGGGGTGAGGAGGACGAGGGGTGAGGAGGTGAGGAGCAGGGTGCAGTGGACGAGCGAGGGGTGAGGACGGGGGGTGAGAAGAAAAACGAGGTGCGGGGGTGAGGACGAGGGTTGAGGAGAGCGAGGGGTGAAGAGAGCGAGGGGTGAGGACAGCGAGGGGTGCGGAGGAAGAGGTGAGGGGTAAGAAGAACGCGGTGTGGGTGAGAAGGACGAGGTGAGGGGTGAGGCGGGCGAGGCGTGAGGATGACGAGGCGCGGGGTGGGGTGGACGAGGTGAGGGGTGAGGAAGACGAGCTGAGGAGTGAGGAGAACGAGGGGTGAGGAGAACGAGCGGTGAGGAGGACAATGGGTGAGGAGGACAATGGGTGAGGAGGACGAGGGGTGAGGAGGGTGAGGTGAGGGGTGAGTAGGACGAGTCGAGTGGTGAGGAGGACAAGATGAGGGGTAAGAAGAACGAGGTGTGGGGTGAGGAGGACGAGGCAAATGGTGAGGACAGCGAGGGGAGGGGAGGACGAGGAGGACGAGCTAAGGGTGAGGAGGACGAGGCGAGGGAGAGGTGAGGGGTGAGGAGGACGAGGTGAGCGGTGAGGACGACGACGGGTGAGGAGGACGAGCTGAGGTGAGAGGTGAGGACGAGTCGAGGGGTGAGGAGGACGAGGTGAAAGGTGAGGCGGACGAGGGGTGAGGAGGACGATGGGTGAGGAAGATGAGGCGTGAGGGGTGAGGAGGACGAGGGGTGAGGGGTGAGTAGGACGAGAAGTGAGGAGGACGGGGGGTGAGAAGTAAGAAGAACGAGGTGTGGGGGTGAGGAGGACGAGGCGAGGGCTGAGGAGAGCGAGGGGTGAGGAGGAGGAGGGGTGAGGAGGACGAGGGATAAGTTGGTGAGGAGCAGGTTGCGGTGGACGAGCGAGGGGTGAGGACGGGGGGTGAGAAGAAAAACGAGGTGAGTACGAGGGTTGAGGAGAGCGAGGGGTGAAGAGAGCGAGGGGTGAGGAGAGCGAGGGGTGAGGAAGACGAGGGGTGAGGAGAGCGAGGGGTGAGGAAGACGAGGGGTGAGGAGAGCGAGGGGTGAGGAGGACGAGTCGAGGGGTGAGGAGGAAGAGGTGAGGGGTAAAAAGAACGCGGTGTGGGTGAGAAGGACGAGGTGAGGGGTGAGGTGGGCGAGGCGTGAGGATGACGAGGCGCGGGGTGCGGTGGACGAGGTGAGGTGAGGGGTGAGGAAGACGAGCTGAGGGGTGAGGAGAACGAGGGGTGAGGAGAACGAGCGGTGAGGAGGACGATGTGTGAGGAGGACGATGGGTGAGGAGGACGAGGGGTGACGAGGGGTGAGGAGGGTGAGGTGAGGAGTGAGTAGGACGAGTCGAGTGGTGAGGAGGACAAGATGAGGGGTAAGAAGAACGAGGTGTGGGGTGAGGAGGACGAGGCAAATGGTGAGGACAGCGAGGGGAGGGGAGGACGAGGAGTGAGGACGAGCTAAGGGTGAGGAGGACGAGGCGAGGGAGAGGTGAGCGGTGAGGACGACGACGGGTGAGGAGGACGAGCTGAGGTGAGAGGACGAGTCGAGGGGTGAGGCGGACGAGGGGTGAGGAGAGCGATGGGTTAGGAAGATGAGGCGAGGGGTGAGGAGGACGAGGGGTGAGGAGGATGAGGTGAGGGGTGAGGAAGACGAGCTGAGGGGTGAGGAGGACGAGGGGTGAGGAGGACGAGCTGAGGGGTAAAGCGGATGAGGTGAGGGGTGAGGAAGACGAGGTGATGGGTGAGGATGAGGTGAGGGGTGTGGACGAGGTGAAAGGTCAAGCGGACGACCTGAGGGGTGAGGACGAGGTGAGGAAGACGAGCTGAGGGGTGAGGAGGACGAGGTGAGGAGGACGAGGGGTGAAGAGGACGAGCTGAGGAGGACGAGGTGACGGGTGAGGAGGACGAGGTGAGGGTGAGGAGGATGAGCTGAGGGGTAAAGATGACGAGGCAAGGGGTGAGGACGAGGCGAGGACGAGGTGAGGGGTGAGGAGGACGAAGTGAGGGGTGAGGAGGATGAAGTGAGGGGTGAGTACGAGGCGAGGGGTGAGGAGAACGAGGGGTGAGGAGGACGAGGCGAGGGGTGAGGTGAAGAGGACGAGCTGAGGAAGACGAGGTGAGGGGTGAAGAGGACGAGGTGAGGGGTGAGGAGGACGAGGTGAGGGGTGAGGAGGACGAGGTGAGGGGTGAGGAGGACGAAGTGAGGGGTGAGGAGAACGAGGGGTGAGGAGAACGAGGGGTGAGGAGGACGAGGCGAGCGGTGAGGAGGCGAGGGGTGAGAACGAGGGTTGAGGAGGACGAGGCGATGGGTGAGGAGGACGAGGTGATGGGTGAGGACGAGGTGAGGAGAGCGAGGGGTTAGAGAAGGACGAGGTGAGGGTGAGGAGGATGAGCTAAGGGGTAAAGATGACGAGGCAAGGGGTGAGGACGAGGCGAGGACGAGGCGAGGACGAGGTGAGGGGTGAGGAGGACGAAGTGAGGGCGAGGTGAGGGGTGAGGAATACGAGCTGAGGGATGAGAAGGACGAGGTGAGGGGTGAGGAGGACGAGGTGAGGGGTGAGAACGAGGGGTGAAGGAGAACGGGGTGAGGAGGACGAGGCGAGATGCGAGGACGGGCTGAGGACGAGGTGAAGGGTGAGGAGGAGGTGATGTTTGATTCGTGACAAAACATGTAATAAAGTTATTAATAACAATCTGAATTATAGTCAATTATTCACGTCTACTACAGAGAGTGCAGGTAGCCGTGTGAGGATGAGGTGAGAACGAGGTGAGGGGTAACGACGAGGTGAGTAGAACGAGAGGCGAGGGGTGAGAACGGGGTGAGGGTTGAGGACGACGGGTGAGGTGGACGAGGTGAGGGGTGAGGATGAGTCGAGAGGTGAGGGGTGAGGATGAGTCGAGGGGTGAGGAGGACGAGGTAAAACGTGAGGCAGACGAGGAGTGAGGAGGACGATGGGTGAGAAAGATGAGGCGAGGGGTGAGGAGGACGAGGGGTGCCGAAGACGAGGGGTGAGGAAGACGAGGGGTGAGGAAGACGAGGGGTGAGGAGGACGAGGGGTGAGGAGGACGAGTGAGGAGGACGAGAGTGAGGAGGACGAGGGCTGAGGAGAGTGAGGGGTGAGGAGTAAGAAGAACGAGCTGTGGGGGTGAGGACGAGGTGAGGGGTGAGAACGAGGTGAGGGTTGAGGACAAGTGAGGTGGACGAGGTGAGGGGTGAGAATGAGGTCAGGGGTGAGAATGAGGTGAGGGGTCAAGAGGACGAGGTGAGGGGTCAAGCGGACGACGTGAGGGGTAAGGAGGACGAGGTGAGGGGTGAGGAGGATGAGGAGCAGGGTGCGGTGGACGAGCGAGGGGTGAGGAGGATGAGAAGTGAGGAGGACGGGGGGTGAGACGTAAGAAGAACGAGGTGTGTGGGTGAGGAGGACGAGGCGAGGGCTGAGGAGAGCGAGGGGTGAGGACGGGGGGTGAGAAGAAAAACGAGGTGAGGACGAGGGTTGAGGAGAGCGAGGGGTGAGGAAGACGAGGGGTGAGGAGAGCGAGGGGTGAGGAGGACGAGGGGTGAGGAGAACGAGGGGTGAGGAGGACGAGAGGTAAGGAGGTGAGGGGTGCGAAGGACGAGTCGAGGGGTGAGGAGGAAGAGGTGAGGGGTAAGAAGAACGCGGTGTGGGTGAGAAAGACGAGGTGAGGGGTGAGGTGGGCGAGGCGTGAGGATGACGAGGCGCGGGGTGCGGTGGACGAGGTGAGGTGAGGGGTGAGGAAGACGAGCTGAGGGGTGAGGAGAACGAGGGGTGAGGAGGGTGAGGTGAGGGGTGAGTAGGACGAGTCGAGTGGTGAGGAGGACAAGATGAGGGGTAAGAAGAACGAGGTGTGGGGTGAGGAGGACGAGGCTAATGGTGAGGACAGCGAGGGGAGGGGAGGACGAGGAGTGAGGACGAGCTAAGGGTGAGGAGGACGAGGCGAGGGAGAGGTGAGGGGTGAGAAGGACGAGGTGAGCGGTGAGGACGACGACGGGTGAGGAGGACGAGCTGAGGTGAGAGGACGAGCTGAGGTGAGAGGACGAGTCGAGGGGTGAGGAGGACGAGGGGTGAGGAGGACGATGGGTGAGGAAGATGAGGCGAGGGGTGAGGAAGATGAGGCGAGGGGTGAGGAGGACGAGGGGTGAGGAGGATGAGGGGTGAGAAGGACGAGTCGAGGGGTGAGGAGGACGAGGTGAGGGGGGAGGAAGACGAAGTGATGGGTGAGGATGAGGTGAGGGGTGTGGACGAGGTGAAAGGTCAAGCGGACGACGTGAGGGTTGAGAGGACGAGCTGAGGAGGACGAGGTGAGGGGTGAGGAGGACGAGGTGAGGAGGATGAGCTGAGGGGTAAAGATGACGAGGCAAGGGGTGAGGAGGACGAGGCGAGGACGAGGTGAGGGGTGAGGAGGACGAAGTGAGGGGTGAGGAGAACGAGGGGTGAGAACGAGGGTTGAGGAGAACGAGGCGATGGGTGAGGAGGACGAGGTGATGGGTGAGGACGAGGTGAGGAGAGCGAGGGGTTAGAGAAGGACGAGGTGAGGGTGAGGAGGATGAGCTAAGGGGTAAAGATGACGAGGCAAGGGGTGAGGACGAGGCGAGGACGAGGTGAGGGGTGAGGAGGACGAAGTGAGGGCGAGGTGAGGGGTGAGGAATACGAGCTGAGGGATGAGAAGGACGAGGTGAAGGGTGAGGAGGACGAGGCGAGGGGTGAGAACGAGGGGTGAAGGTGAACGGGGTGAGGAGGACGAGGCGAGATGCGAGGACGGGGTGAGGACGAGGTGAAGGGTGAGGAGGAGGTGATGTTTGATTCGTGACAAAACATGTAATAAAGTTATTAATAACAATCTGAATTATAGTCAATTATTCACGTCTACTACATAGAGTGCAGGTAGCCGTGTGAGGATGAGATGAGAACGAGGTGAGGGGTAAGGACGAGGTGGGTAGAACGAGAGGCGAGGGGTGAGAACGAGGTGAGGGTTGAGGACGACGGGTGAGGTGGACGAGGTGAGGGGTGAGGATGAGGCGAGGGGTGAGGATGAGGCGAGCGGTGAGGACGAGGTGAGTAGAACGGGGGTGAGGACGAGGCGAGGGGTGAGGAGAACGAGGTGAGAAGATGAGGGGTGAGGAGGGCGAGGGGTGAGGAGGGCGAGGGGTGAGGAGGGCGAGGGGTGAGGAGGGTGAGGAGGGCGAGGGGTGAGGAGGGCGAGGGGTGAGGAGGGCGAGGGGTGAGGAGGGCGAGGGGTGAGGAGGGCGAGGGGTGAGGAGGGCGAGGGGTGAGGAGGGCGAGGGGTGAGGAGGGTTAGGGGTGAGGAGGACGAGGTTAGGGGTGAGGAGGACGAGGCTAGGGGTGAGGAGGACGAGGCTAGGGGTGAGGAGGACGAGGTGAGGTCGGTAAGGGAGGTGTCCGTCTCCGGAGTGTTGCATGATATTTGTTGCTATGCTCGATGTTTGGTTGGTGACATAACATTCAATAAAGTTCTAAATAACATCCTGAAAGATAATAAATTACTCGTGTCTGCTGCATAGAGGCCAGGTACCCGCGTTTGCCTTCTGCGTGTGCGTGTAGATAAATCAGAATCTGTATTTTACATGAGTTTTGACGTTCTCTTTCACACACGTCCAGAAGGGTCGGGTTAGCCAGTTGCATCAACAACAAAATGCAATTAAAGATACTCGAGTAAGGATTGAGAAAATGTAGTCAAGTCACGAATAAATATCATGTAAAATCAAACTGTGCAAGCTCATACCTTCTTGTAGATTTGTCAACATCAAATCCAAGCTTGGGCAAGATGGCAAAACACCAACAGTCAAAGTACCATACCAAGACAGTGGCCTCGATTAAATTGCATTCAAACATTGAACTCTCGACACGTGGGTGAAGAGGTTCCGAGTTTCAAATCGCAGACGCAAAAGCCGCGTCGAGAACTTTGAGCCCTGGCTGATACGGAGGCAGCTTCCTCTGCCCCCATAGGGTGCCTGGGGGCACGTGATCTGGCTCCGCCCATGGTAGGCGGGGCCAAATGCGTCACTTCCTGCGCACTCACCTCCGACCCCAATGGCGTTACGTCACTCCGGCAGGGCGAGCGAGCTGAGCGGCTGCGTTTGTCTCTTGCGCCCCCAACAGGAGCCATGAAGTTCTTCAAGAGACGGCAGCAGATGCAAGCGACGCTGGAGACTCCAAATTCGTCAACAGTGGAGGTGAGTGGCGCCACCTCTTGCGTTGGAGTTATACGAAGTAACAAATAGAGTACTGTGATCACATCGAGAAAAAATATTATTTTTTAAAATATTTAAATTTTACTTTAAATTGAGCGCTTGATGCGTGGGTAACGAGGTTCATAGTTTAAGATCACAGATTGAGAGTTTCATCAAGGATTTTAGTCGGAGAAAGCTTTCTCTGGGCAGTTGGTCCTTGTTTGCGTTGCCAAGGTGATAGCATCTCGTGTCAACTGCCATTTCCCAGCTGGTGTGCCTGGGGGTCACGTGACGTTTGGTGACGCAATAACGCCCGAGCCATTGGCTCCGCCCTTTTTGGGTAAAGCCAGTGACGTAATCACTGCCATAGATGACGTCATCACTGTATTCGATGCCTTCTTCACTGAAATTGACGTCTCTGTAATTGATGACGTCATCACTAATCGATGTCATCGCTGTAGTCGATGGCGTAATCGCTGCATCTGATGACGTCATCGCTGCATTTGATTACGTCAGCGCTGCATTTGATTACGTCAGCGCTGCGGGCTCCTTATCGCTGCGTGTTGGCCTGTAATTCGGGCAAAGCCAGCGATCTGAGCACCTGTGTTTCTTTATCTGCGTCGGCAAGAATATACATGATATTCTTCAACAGACCACAGTTGAGAAAGCAACACATGAGACAATGAATGTGTCAACAGTGTAGGTGCGTAGTGCCACCTCTTGGGGGCCGTCCATAAATGACGTCACGCACTTGGGGGGGGGCAGACATTTGTGACGATGTGTGACGGGGGGGGGGGTTTGAGAAATGTGATGTCACATCAAAATGCGCAATTTTAAATAAAAATAGACAACACGTTCTACTTAATTAAATAGACTTTTTAATAAATGTTCTACATCAGAGTGCAGCACCACATTAATACGAACTACAATGGCAATAGTTTAAGATGTTTTCTTGTTCATGTTTTTGTTTGTTGCGGTTGCACCCGATTCAAGAGCTGAATGGCTCACAGGGCTATACCAAATAAATGGAACTATGAACTAAAGCGATTTGAAGCATGTTTTTTTTTTTGGGGGGGGGGGGGGGTCTGACTTTTTGTGACACCGTGTGACAAAGGGGGAGGGGTCCAAAATCGCATGACGTCATTTATGGACGGCCCCTTGTGTTTTGATGTCAGAGGAGTTGTACTCGGTAAGAGAGGTAGGGGACAGACACAAATCTAGGCTGGAGTGGAGGCCACCACTCTGCCACTTACCAGCTAAAATGCAAACGTGTATGGAATGATAAAAAAAAGCTTTGCCCCAACACCAGATTGACACCTTTTACAAGGCAGCAAGTCCGCATGAACCACAAATACCTGCTAACACCAGTGGCGAGGGATATCTGAGCCAGTGTTGGGACTCCCCTATGTCGACTTAGGCTGAAATGAATACAGGCAGTCTCGCTTAGCGCTCAAGTTGCCTATGTGGAGAAGTGAGCATTCAGGAAATCAGCGCGAAAAGGGTTATACCATTATATATGGGGATGACTTCTCGACAGCGTTATCTCTTATGAACAATAAATGAGGGCTTCATTGGAGTATCAGCGCTATTTTATAAGAGTAATAAAACAGATGGTAAACATTCCATCAAACGAATTTTTTTTTTTAATAATAGCATCAGGAAGTATTACGTACTGTACTCACCAGTGTAACCGCCATATGCTCACTCACCTCGACCGGCCTTATCACTGGCATGTTGACATTCCCAGACATTTTGGGGCTAAGGCAGAGAGACCAAGGAGGAGCAAACACGTCGGCGGACGAGTTTGTCTTTTAAAAATTGGCGAGCGCTGTGTGGCTCAGAGCGTACTGTGATAAAACTGAATATCAAATTAACCTTATGGCGGGACCCCGAGGTCCCGAATAAACGTAAGTCATTGGCTGAGCGAATGTAAATGAAGATGGTGTGGGTGCGTTTCCTAGGCCAGCGCTGCTGCGCATTCTACCACTCTGTTTAGGCTGTGCGGGGAATCGTGGTGTTGCCTTTGCTTGGGTGTGTGGGTGTCAGCCCATCTGTCCTATGTGTGTTTACCTGTGTATTAGGCACCTCACTTGCCATGTGCCATGGTGTTGTCTCCACCATCCGATGGCGAATGGCATGTCACAATGCGATTGAAGGCAGGATTTACGCTGGGAGGCGCTAACGTGCCCGTGCCATGTGCCCTTGCTCCCGTCGCAGTTGGAAATGCCGGAGAAAGAAATGCACCAGCTGTCCCGGGAGGTATCGACCCTGCGGGACAATCTGAGCAGGGCAAGAGCGCAGTTCGCCACCCTGCGTGGCGCACTGCGCCAGACAGAGAAGAGTCTCCATGAGATGCTGCACCAACTCAAGAAAAACCATGCTGAGGAGGTACTGTGGCCACCACCAACCCCCCTGTCCCCTTGTTACACGGAGCAGGGCTAAAATGAAACTTCGTTTGTCAAGATTTCGTTGATCTTACATTTACATGCAAATTTCATCAAGCCCTGCCCACTGACCCTTGAGCTACACCCATCTCAAACCTTTTTAACTCCCTGCCTTAGCAGCGCTCCCGCCATATATTTTTTCCTGCCTCGGCAGCTCTCCTGCCATATCCTTCACTTGATGACGATTGCTTGTGTTGCGATCGAAATGTCGTGATATTGTTATTATTTTTTTTATTATTTTTGTATCTACATGGCCTTACCGAAAGACCCAAATAACGTGTTCACGTTGTGAAGCTGCGTGGCACACAAGCAGAGATAACAAAACCTCAACATATTCGTCAATAACGCTGCAATGGATACTGCTTTGACTTCTCTGATGCGATGAAGGCCATTGCCTGAAACATCACCTTTTAGAAGCTCTGCCCTATTAAGTGCATCATTATTGATTCATGCGTTGAGTTTTTATTCAGAGTTACGATCTGAACGTCAAGGAAATGGCACATTAAATGAGTGCATCCTGGGAGGTAGCTAGGTGCCCCAGGGGTCAGACATGCTGTGCCAGCATGGCTGAGATGCCAGGATTGAATGTGGATTACAGCCGCCCAACCACAGTGATTAAACCGGATTCTCAAGCATAATGGTCTCAGTCTAGTTGCAAATGAGTGCACAAAAAAACCCATCGAATTATATTTTGGTTCCGTAATAAATTTTGCTAAATTCACTGTAGCGAGTGGTCCATGGTTTTATTCCCAATAATGTTGAAAATGAAAAGATAAAAGCAGATCAAACTAAATTTTTGTATCATAGCATCTCCCCACATAATGTGCATGTATTATGTTTTATTGATTAATACATCTGTACGGTGCTGACCAGCATGGGGAAGTATAGTCAAACACATTCCCATGACCGACATGGTGTGAGGAGGCGTTGTGAGTTATTTGTTTTGAATATTGACTCAATTTGAAGATGAACATTTGGGTGCAACGAGTTTCTTCATTATCTTATGATGAAGAACGTTGCCATGTTGTATGCACGCTTACCAATCGTTGATTGATGTATACAATGTATCATGGTTCTATTTTTTGACTTTCTATTATCATTCTAAATATTTTAAACGTGATTGTGGTATGTTCAATAAGACCACAGGTGTTTACCTTGCATATTTTTGAAGTTCTTGATTTGTTTACAATAGAATCTCAATTTCTTATTTTCATCTTGAAAAGCATCCACTGCACGTGTGCGTCCGTCTGCATGCGAGGCGCCTGTATGAGCGTCTCTGTACTCAATGCCCGTGTCTCCGCATTCTTATCTTGTCTCCCTCTGCATGTTCTGCCTTTGGCTATGTACATCTCTCTCCACATGCACTGTCTTTCCATAATGTGTCCAAATTTGTATGACTTGCTTGTGTCTTTGTGTGTATGTCTCTGCATCTGTAATTTATTTTCTTGTGCCTCCTGCCCATGTCTATAGTCTCTTATCTCTCTGTACAACTACATGCTCCGTGTGTCTGTATGTCTGTACCTGTCCTCATCTGCACGCTGCATGTGTCTGTGATGAAGGGATGCCCACCTATGCATGCACGTGCCTGTGACACTGTGCCCTTCTGCCCGTGAGCAGCTAATGGCACACTCGCAGGCCATCAACAGCCTGCAGGTGGAGTTGGAAGCAGTGCGGTGGGGCGAGCGCGAGGAGCAGCTGAGGCGTGAGCACGATGCGACTCTGCATCTGGCATACATAGAGCTGGCCGAATATCGTGCATCACATATGCACGACGATTCAGAGTACGACGCTCACGTTGTGCACATCACGATCCTCCAGAAGGTGAGGCCTCCACTCTCGCAACAGCCACCCCCCTTCTTGCAACAGCAATGTGTCCTGCCCAAGCCCACTTATTTTCTCAATATTTTGGATGAATGCTAAACAATTTATTAATATATTCAAATTACATGTTGTAATTACGTGTAATTTAGATGCTGCCCGTCTCCGCCCGCAGGCGCTGAAGGAGCGTGACGAGCTGCTGCGGCGCTCAGAAGCAGACCTGGTGGCGGCGCGGGAAGAGGCGCGAGAGCGCGGGACTGAAACCGAGCGGCTGGGCACCGAGGCCGCGGAGCTGAGAGCGAACATGCGCGACCTCTTTACCAACCAAGAGGTGCAGCAGACTGAGGTGGACAACCTGCGGCATGAAGTACTGGAGCTGCAGCAACGACTGCAGGAGGCTAACGCTTGCTGCGAGGAGACCGGTGGGTAGGGGCCTGTGCTCCAAAATCTTTCTGAATCCACGGACCCATTGAACACTAATTTTTGTCGAGCACTGTGCACCAATAACTTCTTTTTACGAGTTAAAACGAGTAATTCCTCGTTTTTACTTCATTTCCCACGTGGACCACTTCCGCTGTCTAACATAGGACTGCACTGGGTTTACTAACTGCTCTCTCACTAGGCCCTTCCTGTGCATATATTATTATTCTGGACCCTGTGTTTGCATGCAAGCTGGTGAATAGGTCTGAGGGACCTCAGACCTATTCTGTCTGCTACTACTCCCGCTGCTGGTACTCTTCCTCCTGAGCTGCTGCTCCTTCTCTGTCTGCTGCCACTGGTGGCTGTACTGTCTTCATCGCCATGGTTTTGTGTCCCTTCCGACAGGCAATTCTCTGGAGCAACAGACGGACTTTCTCAAGGCCGAGCTGGGAGTCTCCAGGGCAGAGGAGGCCGCGAGGGCACAGGAGGTGGTGCAGCTGCAGCACACACTTCAGCACACGGATGCTGAGATGGAGTGCATGCACGGCCAGATCGCCGGGCTGCAGCACCAGGTAACCAGAGCCTTATGCGGCAGCCGCCCCACCTCCATGTGTGTGCATGAGGCCTGTCCTCATCGCCTGAGCAGTGCACCATCGCATGTTCGAGAATGTTTTTTTAGGTAAAGTCACGTAGAAATAAGAAATAATAAAATTAATAATAAAAACCAAAGAATAATTCCTGCAGTCACGAAAGCTCCAAATTCAAGTTTCATGTTAGAGAATGGTTTGCAGAAGCATAAATCACATAACTACTTCTGAGAAATATTTAAGTGCCCTCTGGTACCCACCCAATAGGAGGAAATACTTTGATATCTGCCCTGCTATGGAGAGTAATGAGTAATGTTCATCACAAAACAGTCGGATCTTTGGTTTTCAGAGCTGGAACTTCGCTCGATGTAGTGTAAAGCCGACATTGTTTTCATGGGCTTTTCTGTGAAGTCATTGATGATCAGGCTGAGATCATTAACTCACTGCACATGTGAACCTGGCTTAATCACAGGTGGCTGAAACCTGAAGTGGTTATATAAGTAATATGGATGCAGCCAGGAAGGCAGACAGCCAGAATGTTTTTTTCGAATGTAGTATGATAATGCATTTCTATATGGCAAAATGTATAATTGTGACCACAGGATCGGTCCTCCCCTCATGGCTCTTAATTTTGTCTGCAGATATGTGAATGTTGGATGAGGTAATTACACTAGACAAGGCAATTCCTGACTAGGCCTTTAACTAATTCACTACCTCTCATAATTTGTCATGATTCAGAGTTGCGAATGTATTTTCTCACATTTTCATACTTTCAGTTAGAATAAATACAATTTAATTATAAAGTCAGCTGCAGTTTACAGGACTTTTTCTAAAATGTGATTGGCTTGCATTTGTTAGAGAAACAATATAGGCTTGCAGACACACAGCTATATGCACACCACAGAGTTTAAATGACTTAAGTGGTAATTATTTATCTGTTTGCAAGCCGGGCTTAATTACAGCTGGGTCTTTTCCAACCCAGAAAAGATTTCCACATTCTGCACACCATATTCAGTATACTTCCCCAGACATGAATCCAGCATTGTGGAACGTGTGCGTGCCTGTAGCTGAAGGAGTCGGAGGGGCACGTCCAGGCACTTGGGATGGAGAAGGCGCAGCAGCAGGACGCGCATCGGAAAGAGGCCTGCGAGCTGGCGACAGGGCTGGAGGAGGTCCGGCTCACCCTCACCGATGCTTTTAAGCAGTTCGAGCGCAACTCCAAGAAGGTATCGGCTCGCAAGGGCACGCGTGGTGAAGCCGCGATTGGCACTGAAGAGGGGCGCCACGGTGGCGAGATGTTAACTACCTCGCCTGTATGCAGGAGGTTGTGGGTTTGATCCCAACCCCGACACCTGTATATTTGGAGTTTGCATGTTCTCCCTGTGGTCACGTGGATTTTTTCCGGGTCCTCCGGTTCTTCCTCCACATTTAGAAACGTGCGTTTAGATTCTATAGCTGCAATACATTTCCACATGATAAGCCACTTCGTTGAACTTTCATTTGTGGGCAGGTCGCTTCTGAAAAAGAGCTATATAGTTCAGTAGGCCTTAGCTGGTAAAATAAAGATAATTAAAGTTTGAGTTTTAAGACATTTGTGGCAGCGTTCACAAGAGGAGGAGACCCTTGTGCGGCGAAATATTTATGATGATATACAACGTATTAATTTACTGTGATGAGCCTTCTGCACTCTGAACCAAGCTGTCCGAGTTTGATTACCAACCATGGCTAGCATTGGTGGCCAGTGAAATCTGACCCAGTCTTGGGTGTACCACTTCGTGCTGACCAGTGTGATGAAGTATGATCAATTAATTCCCATGACCGGTATGGCTCAGGGAAACTTTCATCCAGCAGTATCACAAAAACACATTCAGCGGTGGACGGATCATGGCTGTTCATGATGATGATGGTGATGATTACGATGGTAAAACGAACGTTGCCTGTATTAAGGCTCAGGAGGACGAGGACACAATCACTCGGCTGAGGGAGGAGCTCAAGGCGAGCAAGGAGGAGCTCGCAGCGAGTGAGGCGGAGCGCGCCAGTGCCCAGCCGGAGCTCTCCACCCCCCAACAGGGACTGTCGGCGCTGCAGGATCAGCTGACCACGTCCCAAGCTGAGAATGAGGACACTCTGCGTCAGGTAATGCTCCCAGCCTCGTTCCCACGGCCGCTGAGAACCCAGGCTCTCCTGGCCCCGGAACGGCCCAGGTCTGACCGTGACACAGCACTTGAGTCGTCAGGCTGTGTAGGGTCTGACCATCTGCTCCCCTCTGCTACGTGCATGTCCATGCCCTCCCTGTCCTGGTTTGGGAAGCGATTTTAATCTGACCTTTTAATGCAGATTTTGGGTTACTTAATCCATATATGTGGGCTTTTATAGGTGTAATCATGGGTTGTGTGCATGATGGTCTGACAAGATTGGGTGCATCCTGGGTGATTTGGTCAAACATGGTGTATGGACATCTGTGAAAAATATTTTCACAGCTCATCAGACTCCTCCAATATGAATAAAGATTCTGGTTCTAAATGTGTCTGTTGTTGCATCTGTATGTTCTACAATAACCGCACACAGTCGTTAAAATGCTTTTCTCTGTCCCTCTGCCTGTGGCCCAAGCAGCTGTTCGAAAGGAGCCAGGAGCTGGGATTCCTGCATGCGGGGATTCTTTGGTATCAGCGTATGCTGGCCGAGCTGCACACAGAGCTGGAGCAGTACCGCGAAAACGCACAGATCGGACGCTCACAGCTGCAGCATTTGGACATGCTGCGCCAGCAGAGCGAGGCGGAGGTGAGTACACTGCATTCGCACGTCGCAGACAAAGACTCCCCGTATAGCCTTAATAGACTGTTGGGGAAAGTACTGTTAGTGAGCAGCACCTATGAAGGCCGGCATGGCACACAAGGGGGTGATTGGCCAGCACCATGCCTCGCTGCCTTTGTCTCTCCAGTGGTGGTGTTTACACATCGCACCAGGTACTCATTTGAGGCTGGGTCGATCTAGGGGACGCCCAGGACCGGTTCACATAATCGTCACTGGTGTTGGCCATGAACGGGAATCGAACTCGGGTCGCCGCTTTCGAAGGCTAATCGCTACACTACCGCTCCCCACACATTCACTTTCATACACATAGACACGTGCGCGTGCATACACACACACTTATAGGCAAACACTTGCTCCAAGCCCCATCCTGAATTATTACATGTCGCGGAGGATTGCTCCACTGAACAAAATAGTGACGCGGTTCAATTTTCAAATGCGAGTTCGCGTTTAAAGTCAATGTTATAAAATATATATTTGATGGAAGCAGGTTCGTAAGTGCAGGTGTTTGTAAGTTGAGGACTGCCTATATACACACTTATTTTTCACACAGATGTGTATATGCGCACTGGGTTACTGAGCATCCTCTGTTTAGAGACTGTACCACATTACAATCCACCATCCCACCTCTAGTAAAAGTACCTACTACTACTAGAACATCTGCTCCCCTCTGCTACGTGCATCTCCATCCCCTCCCTATTTTTGGTTGGGAGGCAATTATAATCGGACATTTTAAAGTAGCTTTTGGGTTAATTAATCCATATATCTGGGCTTTTATAGGTGTTATCTTGGGTTGTATGGATGGTGGTCACCCATCCAAGTACCATAAAAGTTCAACCCTGCTTTTCTTCCAAGATCTTATAATATTGGGTGCATTCCGGGTCATTTGGTCATAGGTGGTGTGGTGTATGGACATCTGTGAAAAAGAGTTTCATAGCTTATCAGATTCCTTCATTTAAAATAAAGATACTAGTTCTGTATGTGTTTGTTGGATTTGTATGTTCTTTAACAACTGCACGCAGTCGTTAAAATGCTTAGCCATGTCCTTCTGCTGCCGTTTGTCCGTGGCCCATGCAGCTCATCGAAAAGAATGAGCACCTGGGATCCCTGCAGGCGGGGATTTTGGGTTACCAGCGTGTGGTGGCAGAGCTGCACGCTGAGCTGGCGCCATGCCAAGAAAACCTGCAGAGCATTCACTTTCAGCTCCAGGATCTGCAAGTGCTGCACCAGCAGAGTGAGGCGAAGGTGAGCAAGTGCTGTTAGCGAGCACCTATGAAGTCCGGCATGGCACAAACGCAGATATATACAGTAATACCATTATTTACGCCGTCCCGTTGTACGTACTTTCACTATTAACGTACTCAAGTCATTGATAGCCAATCGCATGTTATGTACTGTGGTACCTTGCCATAGCGTACTTGAGATTTACGAACTTTACTATAAAGACCCAAATAGTTTACGCTGGATGGCGACAGTAAGGCACCAGATGACGCCCAAGCGTTTGCATCTCTGACTACAGTAGTCACTTTCATGTGTACATGTGTAGTGACTAACTCAGAGACAGTAAGACTTTTAGGCGCTTCTTTTATTTAACGAGCACCATTGGGATAATACAGACACCCTACGTGGGTACACACTATTATCGTTGCTTGCCTATACAAAACACTAACCATCTAACACTGACAGCACTGAACGGAGACAGCGAACACCTATCTAGCAGCGTAATATCGAGTGAAGACGGCAGCGACGATGGCGACAAGACGACAGCGATGAGATGACAATGACGATGACGAGATGGTGACGACGACTATCTTAAATATACGAACAGCACGACGAGGATCCCACTTCCAGCAACAGCCACAAGGTCCCTCACAGGGGCCCTTCTTATACTCTCAGCGTGGCCTCGCTCCGCCACGGCCACGCCCCCTCTCTGGAACCTACTAGCGGGTTCCCGATGGCCCCCCCTCTGTGACCTTTCCCCTAGATGTCCCCCTCTCGTGTCTATCGTGGCCTGCTGACGTGGGTACTACCATACACCGCAGTTACCCTTTTTTACCAGCAGCCAGCGCTATGCCACTACACATACTCTATCAATATTTTTTCCCCACATACCAGATTTATGGTGAATATTTTTCAAGTGTAAACTAATTTTACATGATAAACAACTAATAATACACGTAGTATAATAGACAAATATATCAATAATATGGCAGTCCTCGACTTACGAACGCATTTAGTTCCTGAGGCCCATTCATAAGTCGGAACGGTTCGTAAGTCGGAATACAATAATGTGCGATATTTAAATTCCCATATTGTCAGTGTTATAAAATGTGTTAAGGTTCAACAAAAGAGTTAAACTCGTAAATAAGAAATCATGTACATTTGCATTAACACTAAAAATATAGTGTATCGTAAGTAATACATAAAATGTAGTAAAAATAATTTTTTTTCACTCACCGCTTTTAAATCACAAGCGTGCTCACCGCTACACTTCCGATCCGCACAAAGATCCACCGTGTAGCTGTAATAGGCTGTTGGGGCACGTGCTGTTAGCGATAGCCTATGAAAGCCAGCACGGCATGCGAGGGGTTGTGTGCCAGCACCACACCCAGCTGCATTTGTGTCCCGAGTGGTGATGTTTATAAAGCGCGCTAGGTGCTCATTTGAGGCCGAGTTGACCTACGGGAGGCCCAGGAATGGTTCAGATAATCGTCACTGGTGTTGGCCGTGAGTTGGAATTGAACTTGGGTCGGTGGGTTTGTAGCGTAGCGCGTGAACTGCAACACTACCGCTCCCCACACAATCACTTTCACATATACGCACATGTGCGCGTGCACGAGGCTGACTCATGACATCTTGTGGAGGATCGCAGCACTGAACAAAATAGTTCTGTGGTTCAGTTTGGAAGTGCAAGTTCGCGTTTTAAAGTCAATGGTATCCAAAAATTAATACATTTCATAGAAACAGATTCGGAACTCGGGTATCCGTAAGTCGGGTCTCCGTAAGTATGGTGTTCCTAAGTCGAGGACTGTATGTATACACTTATTTTTCACACTGATGGTTGTACAGAATGGATGCGCACTAGGTTACTGAGCATTCTCTGTTTAAGGACTGTACCACGTTACGATCCACCATCCCACCTCTAGTAGAAGTACCTACGACTACTAGACCATCTGCTCCCCTCTGCTACATGCATCTCCATCCCCTCCCTCTTTTTGGTTGGGAAGCGATCTTAATCTATTATTTTAATCCAGATTTGGAGTTAATTAATTCCTAAAAAATGTTTAACATAAAACTTTCGTGACTGCAGGAATTCATATTCTTGATTCTTTCGGTAAAATCACGTACTTTTTTTTAATAATATAAAAAACCCACGACGTTTCGATTGCAACACAAGCGGTCTTCATCATGCTTTTATAGGTGTTATCTTGGTTTGTATTGATGGTGGTTGCCCATCCAAGCATTTGAAGTTCAACCATGCTTTTCTTCCAAGATCTGAGATGATTGGATGCATTTCGGTTTATTTGGTCAAAGGTGGTCTATGGACATCTGTGTAAAAGAGCTTCGTAGGTCATTACATTACTCAATTATAAATAAAGATCCTGGTTGTGTGTGTTATTATACCTGTATGTTCTGCAATAACCTCACGCAGTCGTTAAAATGCTTTCCTGTGTCCCTCTGCCGCCATTTGCCCGTGGCCCACGCAGCTCATTGACAGGAATTGGAAACTGGAATCTCTGCAGGCAGAGATTCAGTGGTATCAACGTGTAGTGGCGGAGCTGCACGCTGAGCTGGCGCCCTACCGCGACAACGAGCAGAGTGCACACTCGGAGCAGCAGCATCTGCAGAGCGAGGTGGAGGTGAGTGCACAGCACTCGCGCATCGCACACACACACACACACGTATATAATTTGCGTTTAACGTAAATAATAGATTCATGCACACACGATTCAGTGTATTATGATAATGATGAGCTGGTCTAACCATCACGTTAAGCCGTCATGGTCCCCGTTTACAAATACAGACAATTTCATTATTGCTGGACACAGTGATAACGATGAGAATGATTTAGCACCTTTCTGTACACCGGGGCATCTCAGAGCGCTTTACATCACATCTCATCTCAACACGTGTGAAAGGGCACCCCCAATGACAGATGTCCTGTGGGCACAAGGTGACTCAGCACCTGGTGTGCAATTGGCATTTGTCTGCCAGTAGGGGGTGCTGATTGTTGTGTGTAATCCCAGTTGAGCTGGTAGAAGTACTGAGTTGTGTGTAGTGTCTAATGGGTCAGTATGTCCACAGCTTGTCACGGTTGAGGAGGAAGAGGACATCTCTGGCTGCTCACTGGAGCCCGGCATTCAAGAAGCCTCCCAAGACCTGCCCCCCCAGGCCTCGAACACCCTCTGAGCATCTCACAGCCCCCCACACTTCCAGCACCACCCACCCCCACCAGCACCTCCCATTCCTTACAAGGCGTCGCGTTTTAATAATAAATATTTGTATCTAATACTATCGCCTCGTCTCAATTCTTTTGAGTGTTTGGGACACGCGAGTGGCTCACATTTATAATGCTAAGGGCTGTCTACATCCACAGTGTGGCTGTTGCGGAGCTTCTAGAAACCAAATGTGAGGCAGAGTTCTGTGTCCCTTGGGTAATGCCAGCCCTCCAAGGGGTTTGCACTGAGTTTGAGTTGGGGGCGACAAGCACAAGGTTGTGGAGGTGGTGATGGTGGTGGAAATTTAGGAGGATGGCAAGGAGGAGATGCCCATCAATAAACTAGTTGGCCACGGTGAAGCCAGCAACCATAGTCGTTCCTACGTCCCCTGATGTGAGCGGCAGTGCTGGAGGGCAGTTCCACAGTCTCAGACGGACGTGGAAACTCATTACCATAATCGCACAGTTATCTTACCTTGGGCAAAGTATTTCAACCAAGAGATTCAGATAGAAATCATCTGTGTGAATAATGTAATTTCTAAAGCAATAATTACCTTCTATATTATATCCCATATAAATATATAAAATTAAGATGATGCTGAAATTGTGATGTTTGCCTAATATGTGAAACTGCCCTACATGTAGTGCCAAACACTGACGCTCTGAAAAATATTTCTGCAGCAAATCTGTAGCCCTATCCCTAACTCCAAGCCTGAATAGACTATGGAATATATGAAAACTCAATGTCCAATTCACAAATTCGGAGGCATCATCACAGCGATGCACCAACTCTACTTCTTACACAATGATCTGGCTCAACCACCTCAATCCAATATAGTTGTTGCTCTACATAAACGTCGACCATACGAAGAACATGACTCCAACCCCTGTTCGTCCCCTTGTGCTAATTCATTGCTCAAGACAATGCGTTTCCATGTAGTTCTCCCCTCTTCGGGTTTTGAGAGATCCTTCTTCCCATGATGTGTCCCCAGGTTGTGTACGTCACAGATGGCAACTCTTATCCTCGTACATGGACGGTCACGTTGCGTCCCTTGTCTCCTCCCATCACCCATCACATGCCATCCCTCCCCCCCCACCCCAATGTAATCACTCAAAACCAACTGTGATTGACTGCAGCAGTGTTTTTAACAGACACCAGTCGTGTTACGGCTATTGGTGTTGTTATCGTTTATTGTAATAAACGCATTGCCTCCAGGAGAAGTCTCGCTCTACGTTCATACCCACAACACAGGCGCAAAATACATTACAGAAGTTATGTTAAGCAGCAGCAAAGTTTGAGTGATAGCTCATCTGACACTGACTCCTCTCACAACGACCAACTTTCCGAATACTCATTCAGTAATAAGACTCTTAAATTGACGGAGAAAGCTCTCGTCAGAATCCCCTATTTTGATCCACACAATAGGAACAGAAACATACACTCATATCACAACAGTCGAAGTGGAGGCAATGATCAGAGGTCTGAGGAAGTTGGACGAGAAAACAAGTGCTGAAAAGAAGGTTACATGAATATTCTATACCATGGGTAAAGTCGCTACCATACAAGGTTAGGAATTATTTCAAACAACTCAGCCTAACAGTGATTACGAAGTTTGGAGAATATTCAACACTGAGGGGTTTAATGCTGCCAAATTTATGTCCCAGTGCGTAAACGAGGAGTGTATTACGCAGGTGATGTTGATCAATACCACGAAGGTGACAAAATGTTCAAGATTGTTTTTTTTAATCCTTGAGTTCAGAGATTACAGAAATTGTGGGAATGGTTTTGGACCCAGAGACGGCCTCCTTACACCACATACAGAATAGGGTTCACACGGCATGGCTATATATATATAATTCGGACAAAACACAGGGAGAGAGATAATGCACCCCGCCATCTAGAGGTAAGTAAAAATCACGTGAGCAGCTACAGCACCTCACATCAAGCCCCACAATACAGAGAGGAGCAAGCACCCACGAACTACCAACATAATTACACGCAGAGATGGCAAGGTAGCAATCCAGCGAGAGAGGGGCACACCAATCCGAGGCAACCACAGCACACAAAGACAGGTAATTATTGGAATCTCAAGGTGTGGAAGCCAAGAGCGGAATCATACCAGCACCCCATGCCACGACAAACTCAAGGTTAAACACAATCTGCCCATTCTCCCTTCGATACCCCCACCCGGCTATACCAGGAGGGAGTAGAGAAACAGGAAAGGAAACAAAAATGGACTCAACTCAGATACAAAATGTGGCACAAACACGTGGTGAATCACCCACATTAATTGAGAATGAGCTGCCAGTGAGAGCACTGCCCACTGAATTACTGAAAAATAAAAGTTTTTCATCCAAAGGCCGATGCCTGCATTCCTCAGGGCGTGTCCCTGTAGCACGTTCCTCTGCCCCATCCATCGTACAATCATGCAAATCCGCGAGACAATGGGCGACTTTTCCAATTACCTGGCGATTAGGTTTTACTCCCCATCCCTGCGGTTTATCATCTCCTGTCGGATGTAGATCGGAGTGCTGAAATGGGGGAAGATTCACAATGGATCGGGAATTATGTTGAAACCCAGCATACCCAAAAGCACAAAAGGGGGGAGGACCCAACGGGGCACGGAATCGAATCGACTCATCGAGTTAAATGTACGGATCAATGAGTGGTGGCCCACTTTACTCCAGTGACCTGGGTGCTGCTACGGGGTCCACTTTCTGCCCCGCCTCCTTTCCCCCCCCCCCCTCTCTCCCCCCTACTGTCGATTCCTATATAACCTCGTGCCACGGCAGATCTCTCGCCTACTTCAGCAGTTTTTTCTTGCTGTGGTTGTCCCACCTGATGGGAGGGACTTGATCACATCAGCCGCGTCACAGGAAGTAAGATGTGGGGATGGCTGTCATTTTTAAAGGGGTCTGAGTAATTGACCATACACAAGGAATCGGTTATAATCGACTTGGTAATCGAATCGTTCCAGCTTTAGTATTCGCGCATATAATACACTAGCTATTCTAGATTTAAAGCTTTCGTGACTGCTAGGATCCATACTCTTTGGTTCTATTGGGTAAAGTCACGTAGGTGAAAATAAAATAACAAAAAATCACGACGTTTCGGCCACAACACAAGCGGCCTTCATCAGGTGAAGGGACGCTACTGTCTGGAGGACAGCGCTGGAGTGGAAGAAGCCACGCTTAGATCACGACCTTTAAGCTGTGTGAGAAGAAAAACACCAAGCGCCTTGACAATGGAATTAGCATATAATTTAGCATTGAAATGGCTAATTGAAATAGCTAAGTTAAAGTATACACATCCGCAGAGGTACCCCTTGACAAAGGAATTAGCATAGAAGTTAGCATTGAAATATCTGAGTGATTAGCTTGTAACTGGTCACAGAAATATCTATGTTAAAGTGGCGTACAATTCTCGAACTCACCCACTCAACTACTAAAGCCACCCACCAACCCACTCATAAACCCGCTCACCCTGCCATGCACTCAATTTCTAATCAACCCACTCACGCACACACCCACTCACTCACTCAACCACTCATCCACGCACCCACCTACACATGCACTCACTAACTCACTCACCCACCCACCCAACCTACCCACCCACTCACCTCACCCACCCACTCACTCAGTGACCAACTCACGCTCCAACCCACCCACTCACACTGTGACCCACTCAATCTCCCAACAACTCACCCAGCCCCTCACCTACTTACTTAACCACCCATTCACTCACCGACCGACGCACTCACCGCCCACTCACCCAACTGTAAACTAAAATTTAACTATTTTAATTTTAACAGGAAAGGCCCACGGAGCTATATAGATTTTTTTCATAAGCGACGCGGCCACAAATGACTGCTCAAGTAAGTTATTGAGTGCGTGTGTAGGTGGGTGCATGGATGAGTGGTTGAGTGAGTGGGTGTGTGCGTGAGTGCGTTGATTAGAAATTGAGTGCATGGTAGGGTGAGCGGGTTTGTGAGTGGGTTGGTGGGTGGCTTTAGTAGTTGAGTGGGTGAGTTCGAGAACAGCCAAAACCTCGAAATGCATGTTTCTAAATATGGAGAGAAAACCCGGAGGACTCGGGAGAAAAATCCATGCAACCACAAGGAGAACATGCACACTCCAAATATACAGGCGTCATAATCGAGATCGAACCCACAAGCTCCTGTACAAAAGGCGAGGTAGTTAATATCTCACCACCATGGCGCTCCACTTTCTTGACTCAGTCACCCACTCACCCACCCATTCAGCCACCTACCCACTCAAACACCCACCCACTCAAAAACCCGCACCTTGCCACCAACTCAACCACTTACCGACGCATCCACTTGCACACCCACCCATCCACCCACTCAATCTCTAACTCGCACACTCACCAGTCCACCCGCTCACCCAGCTACTTACCTACTCACCCACTCACCCTGCCACCCACTCACCCTGCCGCCCACTCAACCTCTAACCGACCTACCGACCCAACCAGCCACCCACCCCCTAAAGTAAACTACTTTTTATTTCACCAGGTAAGACCCATTGAGCTATATAGACCCTTTTCAGAATCGGCCTGGCTACAAATGATAGATAAACGAAGTGGCTTATCACATACATTTATTGCAGCCAAATCCTCAAAAGGCATGTTGATTCTAAATGCAGCGGAAAGGACCCGGAGCAGGAAGCGCTGCCAGGTCTCTGGAAGCATGGAGTAGGTAAGAGAAGCCTATGTTCTGAAGAACCGTTCATGTTCTGAACTGTTATTAATAAAAATTGAGAAGATTGGATCAGTTGCACTTTTTTTTGGAATACTTGATGCGGCCCAGCCTCACCCAGACTCTACCTCCAGCGGCCCCCAGGTAAGTTGAGTTTGAGACTCCTGCTCTGAACGCATGTTTCTAAATATGGAGGGAAAAACTGGAAGACCTGGAGAACAATCCACGCGACCACGGGAGAGAGAGAGACATGCAAACTCCAAATATACAGGCGTCAGGGTCCGGATCGAACCCACGACCTCTTGCATACCAGGTGAAGGAGTTAACATCCCACCACCCTTATGTACCAGGTTACACAGTCACGGACTCAAATGAAGACACAGTCCCTTCATTTAACAGTCTGTTCGATAAAGAAGTGCTGTTAGCGAGCACCTATTAAGGCTAGCATGCCACACGAGGAGGTGGGTGGTCAGTTTTACCCAGGATAGCCCTACTGGCTCTTTTCAGGAGGGTTCTACCACATTTCCCAGCAATGATTACTAGGCACAGTATATTCCAACTGGGTAATTTGCGGGCAATTGTATTTAATTCGGTTAATCTGGTCCATGACGCTGGGATCTTCAACGTCCACTGAAGCAGACGGCACATGGTGTCTTTGCGGTGAACACGCCTGTAGCATTAAACAGGGCGGCCGCTGGATTCAAACCGCGAACATCTACGACAAGCGGCACACGTACAACTGCTACAGACACACGCCGAGTGTGTAATCATTCAATATGTGAGTGATTACACGCAACATTGTTGTGTGATTAAACACAACGTCGTTGTGTGTAATCACACACAAAAATATTGATGAGACGCAACGACGTTGTGTTGAGTGTAATCACAAACAACAACGTTGTGTTGAGTGTAATCACAAACAACGACCTTGTGTTGAGTGTAATCACTCACAACGACGTTGTGTTTAGTGTAATCACTAACAACGACGTTGTGTTGAGTGTAATCACTTACAACAACAACGTTGTGTTGAGTGTAATCACAGGCAACAATGTTGATGACACACAGCGTCCAACAGAGGGCGTCGTAGTCGTGCCATGGGGAGGCGGCGAGTGATGAACGCCACTGCGGCGCCGCAAAGAGATCAGAGCCGTGATATTTATTTATTTGTACACTGGAGGAGGAATCCGATGAGCTACGAAGTTCTTTATCACAAACGTCCAGCGTCTTGGCCGTCACGATAGAACGAGGCCGATAAACGTGGAGGTATAAATGAGGGTGATGCTAAGTCGGTGTGCCGTGCCCTAAGTGAGGTTGCCATGGGCGTGTGCGTTGGCCGTGTCAGGAGCGGGTTAGGAGGACGAGGCAAGGGGTGAGGAGGACGAGGTGAAGGGTAAGAAGAACGAGGTCAGGAGGTGAGGTGTGAGGAGGACGAGGAGAAGGGTGAGGAGAACGAGGAGTGAAGAGAACGAGGGGTGAGGAGGACGAGGGGTGAGGAGGACGAGGGGTGAGGAGGACGACGGGTGAGGAGGACGACGGGTGAGGAGGTGAGGAGCAGGGTGCGGTGGACGAGCGAGGGGTGAGGACGGGGGGTGAGAAGAAAAACGAGGTGTGGGGGTGAGGACGAGGGTTGAGGAGAGGGAGGGGTGAAGAGAGCGAGGGGTGAGGAGAGCGAGGGGTGAGGAGGACGAGGGGTGAGGAGGAAGAGGTGAGGGGTAAGAAGAACGCGGTGTGGGTGAGAAGGACGAGGTGAGGGGTGAAGCGGGCGAGGCGTGAGGATGACGAGGCGCGGGGTGGACGAGGTGAGGTGAGGGGTGAGGAAGACGAGCTGAGGGGTGAGGAGAACGAGGGGTGAGGAGGACAATGGGTGAGGAGGACAATGGGTGAGGAGGACGAGGGGTGAGGAGGGTGAGGTCAGGGGTGAGTAGGACGAGTCGAGTGGTGAGGAGGACAAGATGAGGGGTAAGAAGAACGAGGTGTGGGGTGAGGAGGACGAGGCAAATGGTGAGGACAGCGAGGGGAGGGGAGGACGAGCTAAAGGTGAGGAGGACGAGGGAGAGGTGAGAGGTGAGGAGGACGAGGTGAGCGGTGAGGACGACGACGGGTGAGGAGGACGAGCTGAGGTGAGAGGGGAGGACGAGTCTAGGGGTGAGGAGGATGAGGTAAAAGGTGAGGCAGACGAGGGGTGAGGAGGACGAGGGGTGAGGAGAACGAGGGGTGAGGAGGACGAGGGGTGAGGAGGACGAGGGGTGAGGAGGACGAGGCGAGGGGTGAGGAGAGCGAGGGATGAGGAGGTGAGGAGCAAGGTGCGGTGGACGAGCGAGGGGTGAGGACGGGGGGTGAGAAGAAAAACGAGGTGAGGACGAGGGTTGAGGAGAGCGAGGGGTGAAGAGAGCGAGGGGTGAGGAGAGCGAGGGGTGAGGAGGACGAGAGGTAAGGAGGTGAGGGGTGCGAACGACGAGTCGAGGGGTGAGGAGGAAGAGGTGAGGGGTAAGAAGAACGCGGTGTGGGTGAGAAGGACGAGGTGAGGGGTGAGGTGGGCGAGGCGTGAGGATGACGAGGCGCGGGGTGCGGTGGACGAGGTGAGGTGAGGGGTGAGGAAGACGAGCTGAGGGGTGAGGAGAACGAGGGGTGAGGAGAACGAGCGGTGAGGAGGACAATGGGTGAGGAGGACGAGGAGTGAGGAGGGTCAGGTGAGGGGTGAGTAGGACGAGTCGAGTGGTGAGGAGGACAAGATGAGGGGTAAGAAGAACGAGGTGTGGGGTGAGGAGGACGAGGCAAATGGTGAGAACAGCAAGGGGAGGGGAGGACGAGGAGTGAGGACGAGCTAAGGGTGAGGAGGACGAGGCGAGGGAGAGGTGAGGGGTGAGGAGGACGACGGGTGAGGAGGACGAGCTGAGGTGAGAGGACGAGTCGAGGGGTGATGAGGACGAGGTAAAAGGTGAGGCGGACGAGGGGTGAGGAGAGCGATGGGTGAGGAAGATGAGGCGAGGGGTGAGGGGTGAGGGGTGAGGAGGACGAGGGGTGAGGAGGATGAGGTGAGGGGTGAGGAAGACGAGCTGAGGGGTGAGGAGGACGAGGGGTGAGGAGGACGAGCTGAGGGGTAAAGCGGATGAGGTGAGGGGTGAGGAAGACGAGGTGATGGGTGAGGATGATGTGAGGGGTGTGGACGAGGTGAAAGGTCAAGCGGACGACCTGAGGGGTGAGGACGAGGTGAGGAAGACGAGCTGAGGGGTGAGGAGGACGAGGTGAGGAGGACGAGGGGTGAAGAGGACGAGCTGAGGAGGACGAGGTGAGGGGTGAGGAGGACGAGGTGAGGGTGAGGAGGATGAGCTGAGGGGTAAAGATGACGAGGCAAGGGGTGAGGAGGACGAGGCGAGGACGAGGTGAGGGGTGAGGAGGACGAAGTGAGGGGTGAGTACGAGGCGAGGGGTGAGGAGAACGAGGGGTGAGGAGGACGAGGCGAGGGGTGAGGTGAAGAGGACGAGCTGAGGAGGACGAGGTGAGGGGTGAGGAGGACGAGGTGAGGGGTGAGGAGGACGAAGTGAGGGGTGAGGAGAACGAGGGGTGAGGAGAACGAGGGGTGAGGAGGACGAGGCGAGCGGTGAGGAGGAGGCGAGGGGTGAGAACGAGGGTTGAGGAGGACGAGGCGATGGGTGAGGAGGACGAGGTGATGGGTGAGGACGAGGTGAGGAGAGCGAGGGGTTAGAGAAGGACGAGGTGAGGGTGAGGAGGATGAGCTAAGGGGTAAAGATGACGAGGCAAGGGGTGAGGACGAGCCGAGGACGAGGTGAGGGGTGAGGACGAAGTGAGGGCGAGGTGAGGGGTGAGGAATACGAGCTGAGGGATGAGAAGAACGAGGTGAGGGGCGAGGAGGACGAGGTGAGGGGTGAGAACGAGGGGTGAAGGAGAACGGGGTGAGGAGGACGAGGCGAGATGCGAGGACGGGGTGAGGACGAGGTGAAGGGTGAGGTGGAGGTGATGTTTGATTCGTGACAAAACATGTAATAAAGTTATTAATAACAATCTGAATTATAGTCAATTATTCACGTCTACTACATAGAGTGCAGGTAGCCGCGTGAGGATGAGGTGAGAACGAGGTGAGGGGTAACGACGAGGTGAATAGAACGAGAGGCGAGGGGAGAGAACGAGGTGAGGGTTGAGGACGACGGGTGAGGTGGACGAGGTGAGGGGTGAGGATGAGTCGAGGGGTGAGGAGGACGAGGTAAAACGTGAGGCAGACGAGGGGTGAGGAGGACGATGGGTGAGAAAGATGAGGCGAGGGGTGAGGAGGACGAGGGGTGAGGAGGATGAGGGGTGAGAAGGACGAGTTGAGGGGTGAGGAGGATGAGGTGAGGGGTGAGGAAGACGAGCTGAGGGGTGAGGAGTACGCGGGGTGAGGAGGACGAGCTGAGGGGTAAAGCGGATGAGGTGAGGGGTGAGGAAGACGAGGTGATGGGTGAGGATGAGGTGAGGGGTGTGGACGAGGTGAAAGGTCAAGCGGACGACGTGAGGGGTGAGGACGAGGTGAGGAAGACGAGCTGAGGGGTGAGGAGGACGAGGTGAGGAGGACGAGGGGTGAAGAGGACGAGCTGAGGAGGACGAGGTGAGGGGTGAGGAGGACGAGGTGAGGGTGAGGAGGATGAGCTGAGGGGTAAAGATGACGAGGCAAGGGGTGAGGAGGACGAGGCGAGGACGAGGTGAGGGGTGAGGAGGACGAAGTGAGGGTGAGGAGGATGAGCTGAGGGGTAAAGATGACGAGGGAAGGGGTGAGGAGGACGAGGCGAGGACGAGGCGAGGGGTGAGGAGAACGATGGGTGAGGAGGACGAGGCGAGGGGTGAGAACGAGGGTTGAGGAGGACGAGGCGATGGGTGAGGAGGACGAGGTGATGGGTGAGGACGAGGTGAGGAGAGCGAGGGGTTAGAGAAGGACGAGGTGAGGGTGAGGAGGATGAGCTGAGGGGTAAAGATGACGAGGCAAGGGGTGAGGACGAGGCGAGGACGAGGTGAGGGGTGAGGAGGACAAAGTGAGGGCGAGGTGAGGGGTGAGGAATACGACCTGAGGGATGAGAAGGACGAGGCGAGGGGTGAGGAGGAGGCGAGGGGTGAGAACGAGGGTTGAGGAGGACGAGGCGATTGGTGAGGAGGACGAGGTGATGGGTGAGGACGAGGTGAGGAGAGCGAGGGGTTAGAGAAGGACGAGGTGAGGGTGAGGAGGATGAGCTAAGGGGTAAAGATGACGAGGCAAGGGGTGAGGGATGAGGAGGACGAGGTGAGGGGTGAGGAATACGAGCTGAGGGATGAGAAGGACGAAGTGAGGGGTGAGGAGGACGAGGCGACCCGAGCTCGATTCCCGCTTACAGCCACCATCACCACTGCGTCCTGGATCTCGAGAGGTCGGTTCAGCCTTAAATTAGTATCTGGTACGATGTGTACACATCGCAACTCGGGAGAAAAAGGCAGCTGAGGGTGGTCCCGGCCACCCACACAGAACATGTGTGAAACCCAGAGATTATGCGTGAAACACGTGCAGATCATTAGAAAAACAGGCAAATATCTTGTGTGATATCAAATATGGATCATGCGTAAAACACATACCGATCATACGCAAAAAACACACTCAGGAAAACACACTCATATGCTGCTGTAGGATACGTTGGTTCAGCAGATGTACAGGGTGATGGATTACAATGTTAAGTTTTTTTTTTTAAATGGCGATGAAGAATATTGTCCATTCATTTGCAGTCCAGCCGTACACTCATTCATTCACGTGCTATCTTTTCGTCTATGCATCGGTCAATCCGCAAGTCAATTATGCAAGAGGACTCAGTCCCCCCCTGCCCCGCCCCCCTCTGCAAGTAGTAGCAGCTCCCTGCACCACCCAGCTAACCCCACACTGCATGCCGCGTTCTGCGCGATGCCTCAAGTTCAAGGTCGTGTGGGTAACACATTACCGTGGTGATTATTTGAACAAAATAGTGACGCGGTTCAATTTTCAAGTGCGACTTCGCGTTTAAAGTCAATGTTATAAAATATATATTTGATGGAAGCAGGTTCGTAAGTGCAGGTGTTTGTAAGTTGAGGACTGCCTATATATACACTTATTTTTCACACAGATGTGTATATGCGCACTGGGTTACTGAGCATCCTCTGTTTAGGGACTGTACCACATTACAATCCACCATCCCACCTCTAGTAAAAGTACCTACTACTACTAGAACATCTCCATCCCCTCCCTATTTTTGGTTGGGAAGCAATTATAATCGAACATTTTAAAGTAGCTTTTGGGTTAATTAATCCATATATCTGGGCTTTTATAGGTGTTATCTTGGGTTGTATGGATGGTGGTCACCCATTCAAGTACCATCAAAGTTCAACCCTGCTTTTCTTCCAAGATCTTATAATATTGGGTGCATTCCGGGTCATTTGGTCATAGGTGGTGTGGTGTATGGACATCTGTGAAAATGAGTTTCATAGCTTATCAGATTCCTTCATTTAAAATAAAGATACTGGTTCTGTATGTGTTTGTTGGATTTGTATGTTCTTTAACAACTGCACGCAGTCGTTAAATGCTTAGCCATGTCCTTCTGCTGCCGTTTGTCCGTGGCCCATGCAGCTCATCGAAAAGAATGAGCATCTGGGATCCCTGCAGGTGGGGATTTTGGGTTACCAGCGTGTGGTGGCAGAGCTGCACGCTGAGCTGGCGCCATGCCAAGAAAACCTGCAGAGCATTCACTCTCAGCTCCAGGATCTGCAAGTGCTGCACCAGCAGAGTGAGGCGAAGGTGAGCAAGTGCTGTTAGCGAGCACCTATGAAGTCCGGCATGGCACAAACGCACATATATACAGCAATACCATTATTTACGCCCTCCCGTTGTACGTACTTTCACTATTAACGTACTCAAGTCATTGATAGCCAATCGCATGTTATGTACTGTGGTACCTTGCCATGGCGTACTTGAGATTTACGAACTTTACTATAAAGACCCAAATAGTTTACGCTGGATGGCGACAGTAAGGCACCAGATGACGCCCAAGCGTTTGCATCTCTGACTACAGTAGTCACTTTCATGTGTACATGTGTAGTGACTAACTCAGAGACAGTAAGACTTTTAGGCGCTTCTTTTATTTAACGAGCACCATTGGGATAATACAGACACCCTACGTGGGTACACACTATTACCGTTGCTTGCCTATACAAAACACTAACCATCTAACACTGACAGCACTGAACGGAGACGGCGAACACCTATCTAGCAGCGTAATATCGAGTGAAGACGGCAGCGACGATGGCGACGAGACGACAGCGACGAGACGACAACGACGATGACGAGATGGTGACGACGACTATCTTATATATACGAACAGCACGACGAGGATCCCACTTCCAGCAACAGCCACAAGGTCCCTCACAGGGGCCCTTCTTATACTCTCAGCGTAGCCTCGCTCCGCCACGGCCACGCCCCTTCTCTGGAACCTACTAGCGGGTTCCCGATGGCCCCCCCTCTGTGACCTTTCCCCTAGATGTCCCCCTCTCGTGTCTATCGTGGCCTGCTGACGTGGGTACTACCATACACCGCAGTTACCCTTTTTTACCAGCAGCCAGCGCTATGTCACTACACATACTCTATCAATATTTTTTCCCCACATACCGGATTTATGGTGAATATTTTTCAAGTGTAAACTAATTTTACATGATAAACAACTAATAATACACACAGTATAATAGACAAATATATCAATAATATGGCAGTCCTCGACTTACGAACGCATTTAGTTCCTGAGGCCCATTCATAAGTCGGAACGGTTCGTAATTCGGAATACAATATTGTGCGATATTTAAATTCCCATATTGTCAGTGTTATCAAATGTGTTAAGGTTCAACAAAAGAGTCAAGCATTGTTAAACTCGTAAATAAGAAATCATGTACATTTGCATTAACACTAAAATTATAGTGTATCATAAGTAATACATAAAATGTAGTAAAAATATTTTTTTCATTTTCACTCACCGCTTTCAAATCACAAGCGTGCTCACCGCTACACTTGTAGCTTAATAGGCTGTTGGGGCACGTGCTGTTAGCGATAGCCTATGAAAGCCAGCACGGCATGCGAGGGGTTGTGTGCCAGCACCACACCCAGCTGCATTTGTGTCCCGAGTGGTGATGTTTATACAGCGCGCTAGGTGCTCATTTGAGGCCGAGTTGACCTACGGGAGGCCCAGGAATGGTTCAGATAATCGTCACTGGTGTTGGCCGTGACTTGGAATTGAACTTGGGTCGGTGGGTTTGTAGCGCAGCGCGTGAACTGCAACACTACCGCTCCCCACACAATCACTTTCACATATATGCACATGTGCGCGTGCACGAGGCTGACTCATGACATCTCGTGGAGGATCGCAGCACTGAACAAAATAGTTCTGTGGTTCAGTTTGGAAGTGCAAGTTCGCGTTTTAAAGTCAATGGTAACCAAAAATTAATACAGTTCATAGAAACAGATTCGGAAGTCGGGTATCCGTAAGTCGGGTCTCCGTAAGTATGGTGTTCCTAAGTCGAGGACTGTATGTATACACTTATTTTTCACACTGAAGGTTGTACAGAATGGATGCGCACTAGGTTACTGAGCATTCTCTGTTTAAGGACTGTACCACGTTACGATCCACCATCCCACCTCTAGTAGAAGTACCTACGACTACTAGACCATCTGCTCCCCTCTGCTACATGCATCTCCATCCCCTCCCTCTTTTTGGTTGGGAAGCGATCTTAATCTATTATTTTAATCCAGATTTTGGGTTAATTAATTCCTAAAAAATGTTTAACATAAAACTTTCGTGACTGCAGGAATTCATATTCTTGATTCTTTCGGTAAAGTCACGTACTTTTTTTAATAATATAAAAAAAACCCACGACGTTTCGATTGCAACACAAGCGGTCTTCATCATGCTTTTATAGGTGTTATCTTGGTTTGTATTGATGGTGGTTGCCCATCCAAGCACTTGAGGTTCAACCATGCTTTTCTTCCAAGATCTGAGATGATTGGATGCATTTCGGTTTATTTGGTCAAAGGTGGTGTATGGACATCTGTGTAAGAGCTTCGTAGCTCATTACATTACTCAATTATAAATGAAGATCCTGGTTGTGTGTGTCATTATACCTGTATGTTCTGCAATAACCTCACGCAGTCGTTAAAATGCTTTCCTGTGTCCCTCTGCCGCCATGTGTCCCTCTGCCGCCTCATGCAGAAGCTGCACGTGGCACGGCAGGCATGAAGGAAGCTGTGGAACAACTCGAGGAGCTGCTTGGCCTCGTCTGGCAACCCTGGTCAGCTGGTTCAGAACTGGAGGAGGAGAAACAGCTGTTGTGAATCCCTGCAACAGCCGTCCCTGTGAGCTGCCCCTCACTACAGAGAGCTCCATGGAGAGCATGGCGATGATCACACCCACTCACCCACCCACCCAATCACCCACCGACCCACTCACCCTGTAACTCACTTACTCACCCTCATAACTTACCCAATCATTTACCCAGTCATCCACCCATCCACTCAATGACCCACTCACTCATCCACCCATCCACTCACTAACTCACTCACCAACCCACTCATCCACCAACCCCACACCCACTCACCCACTTATTAACACAGGCATTCATTCACTAACTCAACCACTAACTCACCCACCCACCAACTCACCCACAAACTCACTAACCAACCCAACCACCCACTCATTCACTTAACAAACCACCTACTCACTCAAGAACCAACCCACTCACCACCCACTCACCTACTACCAACGCAACCTCTCACTCACTCACCCACCCATTCACTCACTGACGTATCCACTCAATAACTCACTCATCCCAACCACTCCTTCACGCACCCACCAACCGATTAACCACCCACTCACTCACCCACTCACCCTCTCACTTGCCAACACACTCACCCAATCAATCACCCACCCATCCACTCACTCACTAACCTACCCACGCACCGTTTCACCCACTCACTCACCCATCAACTCACTCAACAACCCATCCACTCACTCAAAAACCCACCCATGAACTCAACCATCCACCGAGCCACCAGCACAGACTCACCCAGTCACCGACTCCATCACCCACAGACTAACAGACAAATTAACTCAAACACCCACTAACTCACCCACTGAATCACCAATCCACTCAACCACTCACTCAATCTCTAACCCATCCACTCACTCGTGCACTCACCCACCCACTCACCAATCCACTCACTAACTCACCCACTCACTCATTCATTCACCCCACTCAATCAACAACCCATCCACTCTGTCTCACTATTGCATCTTCACTATCGCATCCACTAAGTCGCCTGTCACTAACGAACCCACGCACGTAGTCACCCAGTGAACAACCCACCCACTCACCCATTACCCAGGCTACCACTCCACTACTCCCCCACCCACCTAGTCACTCCTGACCCACCCACAAACCCACTCACCTACCCGCCAACCCACTCACCTACCCGCCAACCCACTCACCTACCCGCCAACCCGCTCACCTACCCCCCAACCCACTCACCTACCCCCCAACCCACTCCCTGCCAACCCACTAACCCACCCGCCAACCCCCTCACCCACCCGCCAACCCACTCCCCTTCCCGCCAACCCACTAACCCATCCACAAACCCACTCACACACCCACCAACCAATTCACCCACCCAATAACCCACCCAACTACTCACTCACATACCCACCCACTCATTCAGCCACACTCACGCATAAACTCACCGACTCAACCTCCCACACTCACCCACCCATCCATTCTGCCAGTGGGGGGGGAGGGGGGGGGTGTGATGGCACGTGGCCCCCCCAATGATCCGACCAAAATCCCTAATTTCGATCGGATCATTGGGGTTTATTAGTAATAAATCGGCATTTTGCGACCCCTACTGCCACTGTGTAGCATATTATTACGTGCCAGGAACTCTATGAGATGATAGGATAATAGTCTGAGTCCATAATTGGCAATAAGTAACGGCAAAGCAGTTATAAGTGACTCACAGAATTGTGCGAAGTTGCGCATAGTACACAACTTCCCTCAAGGCATTCACCTTTAGTGAGCGCGATGCCGATCACACAACACGTTCGAATCCGACCCTCGATCGATGGCTGCGCCATCGCTGGACACGCGTCGAATAAAAAGCAAGGGACAAGTTCTTACTTACTAACAACTCCTATGATTTTTCATTGCTGGAGGGGTTTCCCCCCTACCTGAAAATCCTGGCTCTGCCATTGCACCCGCCCAATCACAAACCCATCCTGTCATCCAACCACACCCACAAATCACTCACTCATTCACTCACCCCTCCGCTCACCCACTCAATCTCTAACCCACCCACTAGCTTACCCACTTACTCAATCTCTAACCTGCCCGCCCACCCACAAACTCACCCATCCTGACGCACTCATCAAGCAACCCACTCAATCTTGTACCCACGAGCTCACTCACCCACCCACCCACTCACCCACCCACACACTTATGCACAGACTCACTCACCCACCCACTCACTCACCCACCCACTCATTCAGTTACACACCAACACATTAACTCATCCACTCAACATACCACACTCACACACTCATTCAACAATCCATCCATCCTCTCATTCAGCCACTGACTCACCCATTCACTCACACCCTCAACCTCCCACACTCATCCACTCACCCACCCTCCCACTAAGTCAACCACATACACCTACTCACCACCCACTCACCCATTACCCATGCAACAACTCACCCGCTTGCCCACCCACTCACTCATCCACCCATCCACTCACTCACTCGGTCAACCACCCATTCACTCACCCAGCCATTCCATCCATTCACTAACCCACGAACTGACCGACCCCTTCACTCACCAAACCCCTCACTCACCCAAACCCTCACTCATCCACACACTCACCCACTCAACCCCCCACATTCACCCACCCACTCACCAACCCACCCTCTCATCCAGCTATTCAATTACCCATCCCCACTCACTCCTTCAACATTGCACACTCATCCAATCACCCACCCACTAACTCAAACACCCTCACACTTACCAATGCACTCACCCACTCACTCACTCATCCATCCACTCAATCACCCACGCACCACATCACTGACCCAACCCATCAACTCATGAACCCACCCATTATTCAGAAACTCACCCAGGCACTGACCTACTCACCCACGACGCACTACACACGTAACTACTCACCCATTCTCCCACCAACTGACTCAATTTCTCACCCACCCACCCGCTTGACTCACTTACTCAATCACTCTCCCACTCACTCACCCAGTCATCCACCCATCCAGTCACTCACTCAGCCACACAACTCACTCACTTAATGACTCACCCACCCACTAGCGCTCCTACTAACTCATTCACCCACCCCTCACTCACCTAACCACTCACTCCCTTCAAGCTCCCACACTGCTCGCATTAGCCACCGACTTAATCAACCACAAATATCCACACACTCACCCGTCCACTCACCCACTCAATCACACAACCACCCACTCCGTCACACAACCACCCACTCAATCTCTAACCCACCCACTCACTCACCAACCCCCACACCCACCTACTCATCCACCCACGTATTAACAGGCATTCGTTCACTCTCTCACCCACGAACTCACCTTCTCACCCACCCACAAAGTCACGAACCAACCCAACCACCCACTCACTCACTCAACATCCCATCCACTCACTCAACAATCCACTCACTCAAATACCTACCCACGCACTCACAAACTCACCGTATCATCCAACCACTAACTCACCCATCCCCTCACCCACTCATGCACTAACTCACTATCGCATCCACTAACTCTCCTGCCACGAACTCATCCACCCACATACTCACCCAGTCACTCACCCACTACTGAGGCTACAACTCCACTACACCCACTCACTCACTCGCCCACCCACCAACCCACTCACCTATTCGCCAACCCACTCACCTACCCGCCAACCCACTCATCTACCCGCCAACCCACTCACTTATCCGTCAACCCACTCACCTATCCGCCAACCCACTCACCTACCCGGCAACCCACTCATCTACCTGCCAACCCACTCACCTACCAGCCAAACCACTCACCTACCAGCCAACCCACTCACCTACCAGCAAACCCACTCACCTACCCGCCAACCCACTCAGCAACCACTCGCGCATAAACTCACTCACTGAACCTCCCACATTCACCCACCCACTAACCAACCCACCCTCTCATCCAACCATTGAATCACCCATCGACTCATCCCTTCAACCTCGCACAGTCATCCAATCACCCACCCACTAACTCAAACACCCATTCACTCACCCATCCCTCCACTCACCTACTCAATCACATAACCACCAACTCAATCTCTAACCCAAACACTCACCAACTCACCCATCTTCTTATTCACTCAATCTTGTACCCATTAACTCTAATCACTCACCCACATTCCCATTCACTAACTCACTCACCAACACTCACACACCAACTCAGCCAGCCACGACCCACTACCCACGTAACCACTCACCCACCCAAGCATTAAATCACCCATCCACTCACCTTTTCAACCTCCCACTCATCCAATCACCCACCCACTAACTCAAACACAAACATCCATTCACTCACCCACCCACCTGCTCACTCACCCACGCACCAAACCACCCATGCACCAAACCACCCACCCACCCAATCACTCACCCACACACCTTTTCACCCAGCCACCCTCTCAAACCCGTACCCACTAACACACCCACTGACCTACCCTCACCCACCCACTCATGAACTCACCCATCCAATTATTAACCCACCCACTAACCCACTAACTCACCCACTAATTCACCAACCCGACCACTCACCAACACGGCCTAAATATAAATTATGTTTGTTTTACCAGGCAAGGCCCACTGAGATATATGGATTGTTTTCAGAAGCAACTTCGCCACAAATGATAGCTCAACAGAGTGGCTTATCACGTATACATTTATAGCAGCCAACTCCTCTAAATGCATGTTTCTAAATGTGGAATCGAACCCACAACATCCTGTATACCCGGCGAGGTAGTTAACATCTTGCCACCATGACACTCCATTCTCTGACTCTCCCACCCACGAAACCACACACTCAAACACCGACCCACTAACTCAACCATCCATTAATTCAACCACCGAGCCTTGCACACACTCACTCACCCAGCCACGCACTCGCCAAGCCACGCACTCAATCTCTAATCCACACTCACTCACCAAGCCTCTCACCTACTACCCATCGAACGTCGCACCCACTCATCCACGCACCCACCCACAAAACCGCCCATCTACACACCAAATAAAAATGTAGCTTTTTTTTTACTTTACTAGGTAAGGCCCATGCTATATACATCTTTTTCAGAAACAAGCAGAGTACAAATGATTGCTCAATGGAATGGCTTTTCACATAGAACGTTATAGCAGTCAAAGTCTATAAATGCATGTTTCTAAATGTGGAGGGGCAACCTGGAGTACCCAGAGAAAATTCCATGCAACCACGGGGGAGAACGTGCAAACTCTAGATATACAGGCGAGGTTCATAAAATTTTGCCACCTTGACATTCCACTCTTTAACTCAACCACCCACTCAAACACCCACCCACCCACACACAAACCACTTGTAGAGTAAAATGGGGACGTGACGTCATGTGTGCCGTCTAGTGCGATGACGTCACGGAACGTGGCATCATGCGCGCTGGGCGGCTCGATGACGTCATGTCTCCTCTAGTATTTAAGGGGGACCCCGTGACGAAAGCGGGATCACTGTGGGAACGGGTAGAGTGAGAAGGGTGGAGAGGGAACCAGGGGTAGAGAGGGATCGACGAAGAGTCAGGAGTGAAGCCGGTGGTAGCCGTAGGAGGTGCTGCTCTTCCCGGTCGGTGGGGTTGGCAAGTTCCCCCATCCGACTCGAGGGAGAGAGACCGGAGCTAGCCGGGCTGGACCAGGACTTAGTGTAGGACCCCTAACCCCTGGGAAGTTGTCACACCCTTTGTGTTATTGTAATATACTTAATAAACCTTTGGCGAAAGCCCTTACCCTCAAGCCGTCTCCGAGTCGTCGTCGGGAACTCAACACACTAACCAAATCAATCTCTAACTGACTGACTCACCCACACACCCACAAACTAATTCACCAACCCACTTACCAGCCCACCCACTCCCTAACTCAACAACCCACTCACTCAACAATCCACTCACCCACCAGGTCACCTATTCACTCCCTCACACACCCACCCATCCACCAACTCAATGTCTAACTCACACACTCACCCACCCAACCAATCACAAACTCACCCAGCCACTCACCCTGCCACAAAATCAATCTCTAACCCACGCACTCAACATTCCACCTACTCACTAATCCAAACTGACTAAATTCAACTATTTTTTAAGTTACCAGGTAAGACCCACAGAGCTATATAAAATATTTTTCCAAAGTAACCTGGCCACAAATGAGAGCTTCACTAAGTGGCCTATCACACAGTAATGTATAGCAGCCAAATCCGATAAATGAATGTTTCTAAATGTGGAGTCGAAATCCACGTGACCATAGAGCACATGCAAACCCCAAATATACAAGCATCAGGGTTGGGATGGAACCTACGAACTCCAAAATACCAGGCGACGTAGCTAACATCTCGCCACAGTGGCGTACAATTCTCGAACTCACCCACTCAACTACTAAAGCCACCCACCAACCCACTCACAAACCCACTCACCCTGCCATGCACTCAATTTCTAATCAACGCACTCACGCACACACCCACTCACTCACTCAACCACTCATCCACGCACCAACCTACACATGCACTCACTAACTCACTCACCCACCCACCCAACCTACCCACCCACTCACCCCACCCACTCACTCAGTGACCAACTCACGATCCAACCCACCCACTCACACTGTGACTCACTCAATCTCCCAACAACTCACCCAGCCCCTCACCTACTTACTTAACCACCCATTCACTCACCGACCAACGCACTCACCGCCCACTCACCCAACTGTAAACTATAATTTAACTATTTTAATTTTACCAGGAAAGGCCCACGGAGCTATATAGATTTTTTTCATAAGCGACGCGGCCACAAATGACTGCTCAAATAAGTCAGTGAGTGCGTGTGTAGGTGGGTGCGTGGATGAGTGGTTGAGCGAGTGAGTGGGTGTGTGCATGAGTGCGTTGATTAAAAATTGAGTGCATGGTAGGGTGAGCGGGTTTGTGAGTGGGTTGGTGGGTGGCTTTAGTAGTTGAGTGGGTGAGTTCCAGAACAGCCAAAACCTCGAAATGCATGTTTCTAAATATGGAGAGAAAACCCGGAGGACTCGGAGAAAAATCCATGCAACCACAAGAACATGCACACTCCAAATATACAGGCGTCATAATCGAGATCGAACCCACAACCTCCTGTACAAAAGGCGAGGTAGTTAATATGTCACCACCATGGCGCTCCACTTTCTTGACTCAGTCACCCACTCACCCACCCATTCAGCCACCTACCCACTCAGAAACACCCACCCACTCAAAAACCCGCACGTTGCCACCAACTCAACCACTTACCGACACATCCACTTACACACCCACCCATCCACCCACTCAATCTCTAACTCGCACACTCACCAGTCCACCCGCTCACGCAGCTACTTACCTACTCACCCACTCACCCTGCCACCCACTCACCCTGCCGCCCACTCAACCTCTAACCGACCTACCGACCCAACCAGCCACCCACCCCCTAAACTAAACTACTTTTTATTTCACCAGGTACGGCTCATTGAGCTATATAGACCCTTTTCAGAATCGGCCTGGCTACAAATGATAGATAAACTAAGTGGCTTATCACATACATTTATTGCAGCCAAATCCTCAAAAGGCATGTTGATTCTAAATGCAGCGGAAAGGACCCGGAGCAAAATCCACATGACCAGGGGGAGAACATGCAAACTCCAAATATACAGGTGGCAGGATCGCAATCGAATCCACAACCTCATGTATACTAGGCGAGGTAGTGAACATTTCACCACCGTAGCGCCCCACTCTTTGACTCACCCAATCACTCACAAGCTCACTTACCCACTCAACCTCCCACATTAACTTACCCACCCAGCAGTCACTCACCCATTCACTCACTCACCTACTTTCTGACCCCATTCAGTCAACAACTCACCGACCCACCCAACCACTCACTTAGTTAACCACTTGCTCACCCACCCACTCACCCTATGACCCACTTAATCTCTAAATCACTCACTCACTAAACTACACACTCACCCACCAACATACTAACTCAAACACTCACCAACGAACTCACTCACCCAACCACGAACTGACCCACTCACTCACCCACAAACTCGCGAACCAAAAACACACATACCCAACCCATCACTCACCCAACCCCTCACTCACCGACTTACTCAATCATCCATCCAGACACTCACCCACTGACCGACCCACCAACTCATTAACTCACCCAGGACTCACTCACTCTGCCACCCATTCAATTTCTAACCCACCCACACACCTACTCCCTCAGCCACTCACCTCTTCACACACTCACCCACTACCCACGTAATTATTCACCCACCCACTAACTCAACCACCCACTAACGCAACCACTGACCCACTCAAACTCATCCACTCAAAAAGCCACCCACTAAAATATCTAAACCACACTCATGCAACCACCCACCCACTCACCCTCACACTTACCAATGCACTTTCCCACTCACTCACCCATCAACTCACTAACCCACCCATTAATTCAGGAACTCACCGAGCCACTGACCTACTCACCCAAGACGCACTACCCACGGAACCACCCACCCACCAACTGACTCAATTTCTCACCCACTCACTCACCCACCCACTAGTGCTCCCACTAACTAATTCATTCATCTACTCACTCACCCACCCCTCACTCACCTAACCATTCACTGCTTCAAGCTCCCATACTGACCAAATCACCCACCGACTAAATCACCCACAAATATCCACTCACTCACCACCCACTCACCCACTACTCACACAACCACTCACCAACTCATTCACTTGCTCACCCACGCATTCACTCACCCCACTCACTCACCAACCATCCACTCACTCACCCACTCACTGAACCACCCCTTCACTTACCCACCCCCTCCATACTTAACCGCAATAACTCACCCACTCAACCTCTCACATCCATCCACTCACTCACCAACCCAACCTTCCACGGTCATCCAATCTCGTACTCACTAACTCAATCACTCACCAACGCACTCACCGTCTCACTCATCCATTCCCTCATCCATCCACTCACTCACCCATTCACCAAATCAATCACGCACAAATTAACTCACCAATTCAACCAGCCACTGAGCTACTCACCCACGAGCCACGTAACCACTCACCCACCCTCCCTCCCACTGAATCTCTAACCTACCCACTCACACATCAACTAACCCACCCATCATCATCTCACTAACCCACCCATCATCTCACCCACTCACCCAGCCACCCACTCAATCTCGCACCCACCAATTCAATCACTCACCCCCCATCCAAGCATTCAATCACCCATTCACTCACCATTTAAATCTCCCACTCATCAAATTACCCTCCCACTCATCCAATCACCCACCCACTCATCCAATCACCCACCCACTAACTCAAACATAAACATCTATTAACTCACCCAATCCTCCGCTCACCTACTCAATCACATAACCACCAACTCAATATCTAACTCAAACACTCACCAACGAACTCTCAACCTCCCACACTCATGCACTCACCCACCTAACCAGTAACTCAACCACACAAATTCACTAATTCACCCCTTTGCTCAGCCAATCAATCACACAACCACCCACTCAATCTATAACCCATCCACTCACTCAACGACCCATCTTCTCACCCACTCAGCCAACCACCCACTCAACCACACACTAACTGATCAATCCACTCATTCACCCACCCACCAACTCACCCAACCCCTCACTCATGCAACCCCTCACCTCCACCCACCCAACCTCCCACTCTCACCCTACTACTCAATCACCCACTCAATTTACAAACTCAATCACCGACTCCATCACCCATCCACCCATACTGACCCACCCCCTAACTCACCCGCACACCCACTCACCCACCCAATAATTCACCCACTCAACTCACCCACCCCTTCACTCATTCACA
Source organism: Petromyzon marinus (assembly GCF_048934315.1). Lineage (NCBI taxonomy): Eukaryota > Metazoa > Chordata > Hyperoartia > Petromyzontiformes > Petromyzontidae > Petromyzon > Petromyzon marinus. Next base: position 18,110,069 of record NC_133725.1, on the reverse strand, counting down.
CACCCACTTAACTTCCCACGCTCACCCACCCATACAACCATTAAATTACACATCCACTCACCCCCTCAACCTCCCACAATCATCCACTCACCCACCCACTAACTCATCCACACACACACTCACTAAACCATAAACACTCATTCACCTACCCCTCTGTTCAGCCATTCAATCACACGATGATTGATTAAATCACTAACCCGCCCACTCGCTCCCCCACTCACTCCCCCACCCACTTATGCACTCCCCAACCCACTCATCCTCTCACTTACCCACCAATGCACGCACTCACTGACTCACCGAGCCATTTACACAATTAACAATGCACTTACCAAATCACCCACGCATCCACTCACCCACTCAAACTCCCCCACCCACTCACCATCCGTCTCACTCACCCACTCGACCCCCCTCACTCACCCACTCGACCTCCCACACTCACCCACCTACTCACCAACCCACTCTCTCATCCAACCATTCATTCACCCCCTCAACCTCCCACATTCACCCACTCGGCCACCTACCAACTAACTCAACCACATACACCCGCTCACTCAACATTACCCACTCACCCTCTACCCACGCAATCAATCAATGCCTCCTTCACTCACCCAACCTGTCGCTCACCCAACCCCTCAGCCACCTACCTCCGTCTCAAGCCTCGTGCAGTCCAAGCTCCAGGAGGGCCTCTTCCTCCTCGAACCCGCCGAGGTTGGGTACCGTGTACGTGCCCTCGTGGCCACGCACGCTCACGCGCACACGGGGTCGCGCGTTTGTTCTCGCCACGCGAACCTCGGCCGTTATCTCCCACCCGAGTCCCCGTCCACTGGGGCCCCATTAGGGTCCCCGTCGGGGGGAACAATGAGGTGTCCATCCGCTGTGTCTCCTCCCCTCTCGACCCCGCTAGGACCCCCTGCGCCGCTCACGATATCCCCCCAGGAGGACCCTGTCCCTCCTGTTTCCATCTCGCGGGGTCGCCTCTCCGCACTCCCGCGCTTCAGCAGGCTCAGTGCTTGCACCACCATGCGGCGATCCTCTAAACCTGCGGAGGTGGACGAGGGTGGGGGGGATCATCATCGTCAGCAGCAAATGCAGCATCATTATTATTATAAGCAGCTACAGCAAGTCGCAGCATCATAATCATCATCTGAATTACCACCACCAGCAGGAGCACTATCATCACCATCTTCAACTTGCCAAGCCATCATCATTACATCATCACCAGATTAATAGATCTCTACCATCACCATGCGTAAAGACATTAGCATTATATTCACTATCTCCTGCATATGCTAATCTCAACATAATTATCGTTAACATTATAACCAACATCATATCGATCAACGCACCGGTGTAAATTGTTCTAGTTGTATTCAATACAAATCAGTTAATATTTGCATCACTCGAACGTGCCACACCACTGCTCCACTCCCCACTGCCCTTCTCCATCCTCCCCCTTGCTCCTTGGCCCCTTACCATCTGCCAACTGCCCCCTTGCTGCCCGGGCTCGTGGGTACCCCCAGAGGATTTGTATTCAGCTGTAATATCGAGGCTAGAATACATTTCCGCGTGATAAGCCACTTAGTTGAGTTATCATTTGTGATAGCCAGGTCGCTTCAGAGAAACATCTATGTAGCTCAGTGAGCTTTACCGGGTAAAATACAAAATTGTTTAGTCTTTTTGTCTGATGGTAAGGTACCACGCAAACCACCACCATCATGACTGCTATCAGGCTCCGTAGAGCAGGGTGCGTGTTTGTTGTCATCGTCTACAAGAGCTACACGTGGCAAACCGGGGGTGCTGTCGCATGGCTCGGCGATTGCGCATTTGCAGAATTAATCTGGCAAGGGTCACATGATCAGAAAAGGGGCAGTCCAGCAACATGAACCCTTGCACTGTGCCGCTCCCCACACCTGAAACCAACCAGCGTGGTGAAGTATGGTCAAATACACCGCAACGATCCGCTAGGTTGTGGCGGTCCCCATACAGCAGCGGAATCGTGAAAGGGCCATAGCGTGGTCGCACATCCATCGTCCCACGTGATACCACCTGCGGGGCACGCCTCGCAACGCTCAGGTGAGCGTTACCTGCACTCGCTTCCTGCCGGATAGCTTCAACCACCTGCCAGCCATCGTATCCCGAGGGGAGGTCGGGTCGCTTCATTTGCTCGTCGCTCCACAATTGGAAGTTCCTGGCAAAGGTGCGCGAGGTGGATGAGCTGGAGTCCTGTCTGTGAGCGTGTGGGTTTAGCACGCTGCGCTACAATGAATCCGGCGACCCGAGCTCGATTCCCGCTTACAGCCACCATCACCAGTACGTCCTGGATCTCGAGAGGTCGGTTCAGCCTTAAATTAGTATCTGGTACGATGTGTACACATCGCAACTCGGGAGAAAAAGGCAGCTGAGGGTGGTCCCAGCCACCCACACAGAACATGTGTGAAACCCAGAGATTATGCGTGAAAAACGTGCAGATCATTAGAAAAACAGGCAAATATCTTGCGTGATATCAAAATGGATCATGCGTAAAACACATACCGATCATACGCAAGAAACACACACTCAGGCAATGTATGAAAACACACTCATATGCTGCTGTAGGATACGTTGGTTCAGCAGATGTACAGGGTGATGGATTACAATGTTAAGTTTTTTTAAAATGGCGATGAAGAATATTGTCCATTCATTTGCAGTCCAGCCGTACACTCATTCATTCACGTGCTATCTTTTCGTCTATGCATCGGTCAATCCGCAAGTCAATTATGCAAGAGGACTCAGTCCCCCCCTGCCCCGCCCCCCTCTGCAAGTAGTAGCAGCTCCCTGCACCACCCAGCTAACCCCACACTGCATGCCGCGTTCTGCGCGATGCCTCAAGTTCAAGGTCGTGTGGGTAACACATTACCGTGGTGATTATTTGAAATGTAACTTTTTATTTTACCAGGTAAGTGAGCCATATAGCTCTTTTTAAGAAGCGATCTGGTCACAAATGTTAGTTTTAACGGAGTGGCTCATCTTGTGGAAATTTATAGCAGTAAAATACTCTAAACCAGGGGTCTCAAACTCGCGGCCAGAAGGCCAATTGTGGCCCGCGGAACGATATTTTGTGGCCCACTATTTGCCATCAATTATTTATTTATTTTTTATTTATTGTATTTTTTTACCATAGCTCAGGCTCGTGACAGCTTCCGGTGTTTGTTGACAAGTTAGCCAACGCGAATTAGCAACGTTAGTCACTTGGTTGAAACGTGATTCCGGAGTGACACCAAGTGGAAGGAAAATATATCCTGTCACCCTGTGCAAGGTACAGAGGACTTAGGAAGTGGGCGGACTCAACAAGTGTAATCAGTGACCTAATAAAGACAACAGAGTGTTGCAATAGGAAAGGTAAAATAATTACATGGATAGCAAATAGCATGAGATGGGTGGCAAGAACAGAAGCCAAATGTTGGTTAGAACCTGAATATTATAAAGAAGTTATAGATTATTATTACAAGAGAAACAAAGAAAAGGAAAAAGGACAGATATGTGCAATCGCAAAAGAAAATAATTTACCAAGAACAATTTAATCAAAAAGAGCAAGAAATTAAAAGATATAAAACATGAGACAATGCACTTGATGTTAAGAATTAAGACAGGTGGAGTAACATGGACACCAGAGTTAGCTCAATGGCATCCAGAGAGATTCGTTAGAGCAGAAAGATATGTAGGATGTGAACAAAAAGAAAATCTAGATCACTTTATTTATGAATGTGAAAGGTATAAACACCTGAGAGAGAACACGATTGATGAATTAAATAATGATAAGAAAAACGAAGTGCTCAAAAAAAGCATGAACAATGATAAAGTTTTCAAATACCTCTCAGAATATATAGAAAGGGCATACTAAATAAGATCCCAAATACTCAGGTATTGGGATAAAAACATGTAAATATATCACCCCCACCTTCCCTGAGCTTTCCAGGATGTTCAAGCGGACCATGTGCCTTTTTGGGAGCACATATCTGTGTGAAAAAGCTATTTTGCACCATGAACTTTAATAAGTCAAAGTACTGGTCCAAACTTACTGATGAGCATTTCAAGCCATACTGAGGGTCTCAATTGCTTCCTCCCTCAAGCCAAATGTGGCTCAGCTGTGTAAGAAGAGGAAGCGCTGCCAGGTCTCTGGAAGCATGGAGTAGGTAAGAGAAGCCTATGTTCTGAAGAACCGTTCATGTTCTGAACTGTTATTAATAAAGATTGAGAAGATTGGATTACTTGCACTTTTTTGTAATACTTGATGCGGCCCAGCCTCACCCAGACTTTACCTCCAGCGGCCCCCAGGTAAGTTGAGTTTGAGACTCCTGCTCTGAACGCATGTTTCTAAATATGGAGGGAAAAACTGGAAGACCTGGAGAACAATCCACGCGACCACGGGAGAGAGAGAGAGACATGCAAACTCCAAATATACAGGCGTCAGGGTCCGGATCGAACTCACGACCAATTGCATACCAGGTGAAGGAGTTAACATCCCACCACCGCGGCACCCTTATGTACCAGGTTACACAGTCACGGACTCAAATGAAGACACAGTCCCTTCATTTAACAGTCTGTTCGATAAATAAGTTCTGTTAGCGAGCACCTATTAAGGCTAGCATGCCACACGAGGGGGTGGGTGGTCAGTTTTACCCAGGATAGCCCTACTGGCTCTTTTCAGGAGGGTTCTACCACATTTCCCAGCAATGATTACTAGGCACAGTATATTCCAACTGGGTAATTTGCGGGCAATTGTATTTAATTCGGTTAATCTGGTCCATGACGCTGGGATCTTCAACGTCCACTGAAGCAGACGGCACATGGTGCCTTTGCGGTGAACACGCCTGTAGCATTAAACAGGGCGGCCGCTGGATTCAAACCGCGAACATCTACGACAAGCGGCACACGTACAACTGCTACAGACACACGCCGAGTGTGTAATCACTCAATATGTGAGTGATTACACGCAATATTGTTGTGTGATTAAACACAACGTTGTTGTGTGTGTAATCACACACAAAAATATTGATGAGACGCAACGACGTTGTGTTGAGTGTAATCACAAACAACAACGTTGTGTTGAGTGTAATCACTCAAAACGACATTGTGTTGAGTGTAATCACTCACAACGACGTTGTGTTGAGTGTAATTACACACAACGTCGTTGTGTTTAGTGTAATCACTAACAACGACGTTGTGTTTAGTGTAATCACTAACAACGACGTTGTGTTTAGTGTAATCACTAACAACGACGTTGTGTTGAGTGTAATCACTTACAACAACAACGTTGTGTTGAGTGTAATTACAGGCAACAATGTTGATGACACACAGCGTCCAACAGAGGGCGTCGTAGTCGTGCCATGGGGAGGCGGCGAGTGATGAACGCCACTGCGGCGCCGCAAAGAGATCAGAGCCGTGATATTTATTTGTACACTGGAGGAGGAATCCGATGAGCTACGAAGTTCTTTATCACAAACGTCCAGCGTCTTGGCCGTCACGACAGAACGAGGCCGATAAACGTGGAGGTATAAATGAGGGTGATGCTAAGTCGGTGTGCCGTGCCCTAAGTGAGGTTGCCATGGGCGTGTGTGTTGGCCGTGTCAAGAGCGGGTGAGGAGGATGAGGCAAGGGGTGAGGAGGACGAGGTGATGGGTAAGAAGAACGAGGTCAGGAGGTGAGGTGTGAGGAGGACGAGATGAGGTGTGAGGAGGACGAGGAGAGGGGTGAGGAGAGCGAGGAATGAAGAGAACGAGGGGTGAGGAGGACGAGGGGTGAGGAGGACGAGGGGTGAGGAGGACGAGGGGTGCCGAAGACGAGGGGTGAGGAAGACGAGGGGTGAGGAAGACGAGGGGTGAGGAGGACGAGGGGTGAGGAGGACGAGGGGTGAGGAGGACGAGGGGTGCCGAAGACGAGGGGTGAGGAGGACGAGGGGTGAGGAGAGCGAGGGGTGAGGAAGACGAGGGGTGAGGAAGACGAGGGGTGAGGAGGACGAGGGGTGAGGAGGACGAGGGGTGAGGAGGACGAGGGGTGAGGAGGACGAGGGGTGAGGAGGACGAGGGGTGAGGAGGACGAGGGGTGAGGAGGACGAGGGGTGAGGAGGACGAGGGGTGAGGAGGACGAGGGGTGAGGAGGACGAGGGGTGAGGAGGACGAGGGGTGAGGAGGACGAGGGGTGAGGAGGACGGGAGTGAGGAGGACGAGGGGTGAGGAGAGTGAGGGGTGAGGAGGACGAGGGGTGAGGAGGACGAGAGTGAGGAGGACGAGGGGTGAGGAGAGTGAGGGGTGAGGAGTAAGAAGAACGAGCTGTGGGGGTGAGGACGAGGTGAGGGGTGAGAACGAGGTGAGGGTTGAGGACAAGTGAGGTGGACGAGGTGAGGGGTGAGAATGAGGTGAGGGGTCAAGAGGACGAGGTGAGGGGTCAAGCGGACGACGTGAGGGGTAAGGAGGACGAGGTGAGGGGTGAGGAGAATGAGGAGCAGGGTGCGGTGGACGAGCGAGGGGTGAGGAGGACGAGGGGCGAGGAGGACGGGGGGTGAGAAGTAAGAAGAACGAGGTGTGGGGTGAGGAGGACGAGGTGAGGGCTGAGGAGAGCGAGGCGTGAGAGCGAGGGGTGAGGAGAGCGAGGGGTGAGGACAGCGAGGGGTGAGGAGGACGAGGGGTGAGGAGGTGAGGAGCAGGGTGCGGTGGACGAGCGAGGGGTGAGGACGGGGGGTGAGAAGAAAAACGAGGTGTGGGGGTGAGGACGAGGGGTGAGGAGAGCGAGGGGTGAGGAGAGCGAGGGGTGAGGAGAGCGAGGGGTGAGGAGAGCGAGGGGTGAGGAGAGCGAGGGGTGAGGAGGACGAGGGGTGAGGAGGACGAGGGGTGAGGAGGACGAGGGGTGAGGAGGACGAGTCGAGGGGTGAGGAGGAAGAGGTAAGGGGTAAGAAGAACGCGGTGTGGGTGAGAAGGACGGGGTGAGGTGGGCGAGGCGTGAGGATGACGAGGCGCGGGGTGCGGTGGACGAGGTGAGGTGAGGGGTGAGGAAGACGAGCCGAGGGGTGAGGAGAACGAGGGGTGAGTAGAACGAGCGGTGAGGAGGACAATGTGTGAGGAGGACGAGGGGTGAGGAGGGTGAGGTGAGGGGTGAGTAGGACGAGTCGAGTGGTGAGGAGGACAAGATGAGGGGTAAGAAGAACGAGGTGTGGGGTGAGGAGGACGAGGCAAATGGTGAGAACAGCAAGGGGAGGGGAGGACGAGGAGTGAGGACGAGCTAAGGGTGAGGAGGACGAGGCGAGGGAGAGGTGAGGGGTGAGAAGGACGAGGTGAGCGGTGAGGACGACGACGGGTGAGGAGGACGAGCTGAGGTGAGAGGACGAGTCGAGGGGTGAGGAGGACGAGGTAAAAGGTGAGGCGGACGAGGGGTGAGGAGAGCGATGGGTGAGGAAGATGAGGCGAGGGGTGAGGAGGACGAGGGGTGAGGAGGACGAGGTGAGGGGTGAGGAAGACGAGCTGAGGGGTGAGGAGGACGAGGGGTGAGGAGGACGAGCTGAGGGGTAAAGCGGATGAGGTGAGGGGTGAGGAAGACGAGGTGATGGGTGAGGATGAGGTGAGGGGTGTGGACGAGGTGAAAGGTCAAGCGGACGACCTGAGGGGTGAGGACGAGGTGAGGAAGACGAGCTGAGGGGTGAGGAGGACGAGGTGAGGAGGACGAGGGGTGAAGAGGACGAGCTGAGGAGGACGAGGTGACGGGTGAGGAGGACGAGGTGAGGGTGAGGAGGACGAAGTGAGGGGTGAGGAGGATGAAGTGAGGGGTGAGTACGAGGCGAGGGGTGAGGAGAACGAGGGGTGAGGAGGATGAGGCGAGGGGTGAGGTGAAGAGGACGAGCTGAGGAAGACGAGGTGAGGGGTGAAGAGGACGAGGTGAGGGGTGAGGAGGACGAGGTGAGGGGTGAGGAGGACGAAGTGAGGGGTGATGAGAACGAGGGGTGAGGAGAACGAGGGGTGAGGAGGACGAGGCGAGCGGTGAGGAGGCGAGGGGTGAGAACGAGGGTTGAGGAGGACGAGGCGATGGGTGAGGAGGACGAGGTGATGGGCGAGGACGAGGTGAGGAGAGCGAGGTGTTAGAGAAGGACGAGGTGAGGGTGAGGAGGATGAGCTAAGGGGTAAAGATGACGAGGCAAGGGGTGAGGACGAGGCGAGGACGAGGTGAGGGGTGAGGAGGACGAAGTGAGGGCGAGGTGAGGGGTGAGGAGGACGAAGTGAGGGCGAGGTGAGGGGTGAGGAATACGAGCTGAGGGATGAGAAGAACGAGGTGAGGGGTGAGGAGGACGAGGTGAGGGGTGAGAACGAGGGGTGAAGGAGAACGGGGTGAGGAGGACGAGGCGAGATGCGAGGACGGGGTGAGGACGAGGTGAAGGGTTAGGAGGAGGTGATGTTTGATTCGTGACAAAACATGTAATAAAGTTATTAATAACAATCTGAATTATAGTCAATTATTCACGTCTACTACAGAGAGTGCAGGTAGCCGTGTGAGGAAGAGGTGAGAACGAGGTGAGGGGTAACGACGAGGTGAGTAGAACGAGAGGCGAGGGGTGAGAACGGGGTGAGGGTTGAGGACGACGGGTGAGGTGGACGAGGTGAGGGGTGAGGATGAGTCGAGAGGTGAGGGGTGAGGATGAGTCGAGGGGTGAGGAGGACGAGGTAAAACGTGAGGCAGACGAGGAGTGAGGAGGACGATGGGTGAGAAAGATGAGGCGAGGGGTGAGGAGGACGAGGGGTGAGGAGGACGAGGGGTGAGGAGGACGAGGGGTGAGGAGGACGGGAGTGAGGAGGACAAGGGGTGAGGAGAGTGAGGGGTGAGGAGGACGAGAGTGAGGAGGACGAGGGCTGAGGAGAGTGAGGGGTGAGGAGTAAGAAGAACGAGCTGTGGGGGTGAGGACGAGGTGAGGGGTGAGAACGAGGTGAGGGTTGAGGACAAGTGAGGTGGACGAGGTGAGGGGTGAGAATGAGGTCAGGGGTGAGAATGAGGTGAGGGGTCAAGAGGACGAGGTGAGGGGTCAAGCGGACGACGTGAGGGGTAAGGAGGACGAGGTGAGGGGTGAGGAGGATGAGGAGCAGGGTGCGGTGGACGAGCGAGGGGTGAGGAGGATGAGAAGTGAGGAGGACGGGGGGTGAGACGTAAGAAGAACGAGGTGTGTGGGTGAGGAGGACGAGGCGAGGGCTGAGGAGAGCGAGGGGTGAGGACGGGGGGTGAGAAGAAAAACGAGGTGAGGACGAGGGTTGAGGAGAGCGAGGGGTGAGGAAGACGAGGGGTGAGGAGGACGAGGGGTGAGGAGGACGAGGGGTGAGGAGGACGAGAGGTAAGGAGGTGAGGGGTGCGAAGGACGAGTCGAGGGGTGAGGAGGAAGAGGTGAGGGGTAAGAAGAACGCGGTGTGGGTGAGAAAGACGAGGTGAGGGGTGAGGTGGGCGAGGCGTGAGGATGACGAGGCGCGGGGTGCGGTGGACGAGGTGAGGTGAGGGGTGAGGAAGACGAGCTGAGGGGTGAGGAGAACGAGGGGTGAGGAGGGTGAGGTGAGGGGTGAGTAGGACGAGTCGAGTGGTGAGGAGGACAAGATGAGGGGTAAGAAGAACGAGGTGTGGGGTGAGGAGGACGAGGCAAATGGTGAGGACAGCGAGGGGAGGGGAGGACGAGGAGTGAGGACGAGCTAAGGGTGAGGAGGACGAGGCGAGGGAGAGGTGAGGGGTGAGAAGGACGAGGTGAGCGGTGAGGACGACGACGGGTGAGGAGGACGAGCTGAGGTGAGAGGACGAGCTGAGGTGAGAGGACGAGTCGAGGGGTGAGGAGGACGATGGGTGAGGAAGATGAGGCGAGGGGTGAGGAAGATGAGGCGAGGGGTGAGGAAGATGAGGCGAGGGGTGAGGAGGACGAGGGGTGAGGAGGATGAGGGGTGAGAAGGACGAGTCGAGGGGTGAGGAGGACGAGGTGAGGGGGGAGGAAGACGAAGTGATGGGTGAGGATGAGGTGAGGGGTGTGGACGAGGTGAAAGGTCAAGCGGACGACGTGAGGGTTGAGAGGACGAGCTGAGGAGGACGAGGTGAGGGGTGAGGAGGACGAGGTGAGGAGGATGAGCTGAGGGGTAAAGATGACGAGGCAAGGGGTGAGGAGGACGAGGCGAGGACGAGGTGAGGGGTGAGGAGGACGAAGTGAGGGGTGAGGAGAACGAGGGGTGAGAACGAGGGTTGAGGAGAACGAGGCGATGGGTGAGGAGGACGAGGTGATGGGTGAGGACGAGGTGAGGAGAGCGAGGGGTTAGAGAAGGACGAGGTGAGGGTGAGGAGGATGAGCTAAGGGGTAAAGATGACGAGGCAAGGGGTGAGGACGAGGCGAGGACGAGGTGAGGGGTGAGGAGGACGAAGTGAGGGCGAGGTGAGGGGTGAGGAATACGAGCTGAGGGATGAGAAGGACGAGGTGAAGGGTGAGGAGGACGAGGCGAGGGGTGAGAACGAGGGGTGAAGGTGAACGGGGTGAGGAGGACGAGGCGAGATGCGAGGACGGGGTGAGGACGAGGTGAAGGGTGAGGAGGAGGTGATGTTTGATTCATGACAAAACATGTAATAAAGTTATTAATAACAATCTGAATTATAGTCAATTATTCACGTCTACTACATAGAGTGCAGGTAGCCGTGTGAGGATGAGGTGAGAACGAGGTGAGGGGTAAGGACGAGGTGGGTAGAACGAGAGGCGAGGGGTGAGAACGAGGTGAGGGTTGAGGACGACGGGTGAGGTGGACGAGGTGAGGGGTGAGGATGAGGCGAGGGGTGAGGATGAGGCGAGCGGTGAGGACGAGGTGAGTAGAACGGGGGTGAGGACGAGGCGAGGGGTGAGGAGAACGAGGTGAGGAGGGCGAGGGGTGAGGAGGGCGAGGGGTGAGGAGGGCGAGGGGTGAGGAGGGCGAGGGGTGAGGAGGGCGAGGGGTGAGGAGGGTGAGGAGGGCGAGGGGTGAGGAGGGCGAGGGGTGAGGAGGGCCAGGGGTGAGGAGGGCCAGGGGTGAGGAGGGCCAGGGGTGAGGAGGGCGAGGGGTGAGGAGGGCGAGGGGTGAGGAGGGCGAGGGGTGAGGAGGGCGAGGGGTGAGGAGGGCGAGGGGTGAGGAGGGCGAGGGGTGAGGAGGGCGAGGGGTGAGGAGGGCGAGGTGTGAGGAGGGCGAGGGGTGAGGAGGGCGAGGGGTGAGGAGGGCGAGGGGTGAGGAGGGCGAGGGGTGAGGAGGGCGAGGGGTGAGGAGGGCGAGGGGTGAGGAGGGCGAGGGGTGAGGAGGGCGAGGGGTGAGGAGGGCGAGGGGTGAGGAGGGCGAGGTTAGGGGTGAGGAGGACGAGGCTAGGGGTGAGGAGGACGAGGCTAGGGGTGAGGAGGACGAGGCTAGGGGTGAGGAGGACGAGGCTAGGGGTGAGGAGGACGAGGTGAGGTCGGTAAGGGAGGTGTCCGTCTCCGGAGTGTTGCATGATATTTGTTGCTATGCTCGATGTTTGGTTGGTGACATAACATTCAATAAAGTTCTAAATAACATCCTGAAAGATAATAAATTACTCGTGTCTGCTGCATAGAGGCCAGGTACCCGCGTTTGCCTTCTGCGTGTGCGTGTAGATAAATCAGAATCTGTATTTTACATGAGTTTTGACGTTCTCTTTCACACACGTCCAGAAGGGTCGGGTTAGCCAGTTGCATCAACAACAAAATGCAATTAAAGATACTCGAGTAAGGATTGAGAAAATGTAGTCAAGTCACGAATAAATATCATGTAAAATCAAACTGTGCAAGCTCATACCTTCTTGTAGATTTGTCAACATCAAATCCAAGCTTGGGCAAGATGGCAAAACACCAACAGTCAAAGTACCATACCAAGACAGTGGCCTCGATTAAATTGCATTCAAACATTGAACTCTCGACACGTGGGTGAAGAGGTTCCGAGTTTCAAATCGCAGACGCAAAAGCCGCGTCGAGAACTTTGAGCACTGGCTGATACGGAGGCAGCTTCCTCTGCCCCCATAGGGTGCCTGGGGGCACGTGATCTGGCTCCGCCCATGGTAGGCGGGGCCAATTGCGTCACTTCCTGCGCTCTCACCTCCGACCCCAATGGCGTTACGTCACTCCGGCAGGGCGAGCGAGCTGAGCGGCTGCGTTTGTCTCTTGCGCCCCCAACAGGAGCCATGAAGTTCTTCAAGAGACGGCAGCAGATGCAAGCGACGCTGGAGACTCCAAATTCGTCAACAGTGGAGGTGAGTGGCGCCACCTCTTGCGTTGGAGTTATACGAAGTAACAAATAGAGTACTGTGATCACATCGAGAAAAAATATTATTTTTTAAAATATTTAAATTTTACTTTAAATTGAGCGCTTGATGCGTGGGTAACGAGGTTCATAGTTTAAGATCACAGATTGAGAGTTTCATCAAGGATTTTAGTCGGAGAAAGCTTTCTCTGGGCAGTTGGTCCTTGTTTGCGTTGCCAAGGTGATAGCATCTCGTGTCAACTGCCATTTCCCAGCTGGTGTGCCTGGGGGTCACGTGACGTTTGGTGACGCAATAACGCCCGAGCCATTGGCTCCGCCCTTTTTGGGTAAAGCCAGTGATGTAATCACTGCCATTGATGACGTCATCACTGTATTCGATGCCTTCTTCACTGAAATTGACGTCTCTGTAATTGATGACGTCATCACTAATCGATGTCATCGCTGTAGTCGATGGCGTAATCGCTGCATCTGATGACGTCATCGCTGCATTTGATTACGTCAGCGCTGCATTTGATTACGTCAGCGCTGCGGGCTCCTTATCGCTGCGTGTTGGCCTGTAATTCGGGCAAAGCCAGCGATCTGAGCACCTGTGTTTCTTTATCTGCGTCGGCAAGAATATACATGATATTCTTCAACAGACCACAGTTGAGAAAGCAACACATGAGACAATGAATGTGTCAACAGTGTAGGTGCGTAGTGCCACCTCTTGGGGGCCGTCCATAAATGACGTCACGCACTTGGGGGGGGGCAGACATTTGTGACGATGTGTGACGGGGGGGGGGGTTTGAGAAATGTGATGTCACATCAAAATGCGCAATTTTAGATAAAAATAGACAACACGTTCTACTTAATTAAATAGACTTTTTAATAAATGTTCTACATCAGAGTGCAGCACCACATTAATACGAACTACAATGGCAATAGTTTAAGATGTTTTCTTGTTCATGTTTTTGTTTGTTGCGGTTGCACCCGATTCAAGAGCTGAATGGCTCACAGGGCTATACCAAATAAATGGAACTATGAACTAAAGCGATTTGAAGCATGTTTTTTTTTTGGGGGGGGGGGGGGTCTGACTTTTTGTGACACCGTGTGACAAAGGGGGAGGGGTCCAAAATCGCATGACGTCATTTATGGACGGCCCCTTGTGTTTTGATGTCAGAGGAGTTGTACTCGGTAAGAGAGGTAGGGGACAGACAAATCTAGGCTGGAGTGGAGGCCACCACTCTGCCACTTACCAGCTAAAATGCAAACGTGTATGGAATGATAAAAAAAAGCTTTGCCCCAACACCAGATTGACACCTTTTACAAGGCAGCAAGTCCGCATGAACCACAAATACCTGCTAACACCAGTGGCGAGGGATATCTGAGCCAGTGTTGGGACTCCCCTATGTCGACTTAGGCTGAAATGAATACAGGCAGTCTCGCTTAGCGCTCAAGATGCCTATGTGGAGAAGTGAGCATTCAGGAAATCAGCGCGAAAAGGGTTATACCATTATATATGGGGATGACTTCTCGACAGCGTTATCTCTTATAAACAATAAATGAGGGCTTCATTGGAGTATCAGCGCTATTTTATAAGAGTAATAAAACAGATGGTAAACATTCCATCAAACGAATTTTTTTTTTAATAATAGCATCAGGAAGTATTACGTACTGTACTCACCAGTGTAACCGCCATATGCTCACTCACCTCGACCGGCCTTATCACTGGCATGTTGACATTCCCAGACATTTTGGGGCTAAGGCAGAGAGACCAAGGAGGAGCAAACACGTCGGCGGACGAGTTTGTCTTTTAAAAATTGGCGAGCGCTGTGTGGCTCAGAGCGTACTGTGATAAAACTGAATATCAAATTAACCTTATGGCGGGACCCCGAGGTCCCGAATAAACGTAAGTCATTGGCTGAGCGAATGTAAATGAAGATGGTGTGGGTGCGTTTCCTAGGCCAGCGCTGCTGCGCATTCTACCACTCTGTTTAGGCTGTGCGGGGAATCGTGGTGTTGCCTTTGCTTGGGTGTGTGGGTGTCAGCCCATCTGTCCTATGTGTGTTTACCTGTGTATTAGGCACCTCACTTGCCATGTGCCATGGTGTTGTCTCCACCATCCGATGGCGAATGGCATGTCACAATGCGATTGAAGGCAGGATTTACGCTGGGAGGCGCTAACGTGCCCGTGCCATGTGCCCTTGCTCCCGTCGCAGTTGGAAATGCCGGAGAAAGAAATGCACCAGCTGTCCCGGGAGGTATCGACCCTGCGGGACAATCTGAGCAGGGCAAGAGCGCAGTTCGCCACCCTGCGTGGCGCACTGCGCCAGACAGAGAAGAGTCTCCATGAGATGCTGCACCAACTCAAGAAAAACCATGCTGAGGAGGTACTGTGGCCACCACCAACCCCCCTGTCCCCTTGTTACACGGAGCAGGGCTAAAATGAAACTTCGTTTGTCAAGATTTCGTCGATCTTACATTTACATGCAAATTTCATCAAGCCCTGCCCACTGACCCTTGAGCTACACCCATCTCAAACCTTTTTAACTCCCTGCCTTAGCAGCGCTCCCGCCATATATTTTTTCCTGCCTCGGCAGCTCTCCTGCCATATCCTTCACTTGATGACGATTGCTTGTGTTGCGATCGAAATGTCGTGATATTGTTATTATTTTTTTTATTATTTTTGTATCTACATGGCCTTACCGAAAGACCCAAATAACGTGTTCACGTTGTGAAGCTGCGTGGCACACAAGCAGAGATAACAAAACCTCAACATATTCGTCAATAACGCTGCAATGGATACTGCTTTGACTTCTCTGATGCGATGAAGGCCATTGCCTGAAACATCACCTTTTAGAAGCTCTGCCCTATTAAGTGCATCATTATTGATTCATGCGTTGAGTTTTTATTCAGAGTTACGATCTGAACGTCAAGGAAATGGCACATTAAATGAGTGCATTCTGGGAGGTAGCTAGGTGCCCCAGGGGTCAGACATGCTGTGCCAGCATGGCTGAGATGCCAGGATTGAATGTGGATTACAGCCGCCCAACCACAGTGATTAAACCGGATTCTCAAGCATAATGGTCTCAGCCTAGTTGCAAATGAGTGCACAAAAAAACCCATCGAATTATATTTTGGTTCCGTAATAAATTTTGCTAAATTCACTGTAGCGAGTGGTCCATGGTTTTATTCCCAATAATGTTGAAAATGAAAAGATAAAAGCAGATCAAACTAAATTTTTGTATCATAGCATCTCCCCACATAATGTGCATGTATTATGTTTTATTGATTAATACATCTGTACGGTGCTGACCAGCATGGGGAAGTATAGTCAAACACATTCCCATGACCGACATGGTGTGAGGAGGCGTTGTGAGTTATTTGTTTTGAATATTGACTCAATTTGAAGATGAACATTTGGGTGCAACGAGTTTCTTCATTATCTTATGATGAAGAACGTTGCCATGTTGTATGCACGCTTACCAATCGTTGATTGATGTATACAATGTATCATGGTTCTATTTTTTGACTTTCTATTATCATTCTAAATATTTTAAACGTGATTGTGGTATGTTCAATAAGACCACAGGTGTTTACCTTGCATATTTTTGAAGTTCTTGATTTGTTTACAATAGAATCTCAATTTCTTATTTTCATCTTGAAAAGCATCCACTGCACGTGTGCGTCCGTCTGCATGCGAGGCGCCTGTATGTGCGTCTCTGTACTCAATGCCCGTGTCTCCGCATTCTTATCTTGTCTCCCTCTGCATGTTCTGCCTTTGGCTATGTACATCTCTCTCCACATGCACTGTCTTTCCATAATGTGTCCAAATTTGTATGACTTGCTTGTGTCTTTGTGTGTATGTCTCTGCATCTGTAATTTATTTTCTTGTGCCTCCTGCCCATGTCTATAGTCTCTTATCTCTCTGTACAACTACATGCTCCGTGTGTCTGTATGTCTGTACCTGTCCTCATCTGCACGCTGCATGTGTCTGTGATGAAGGGATGCCCACCTATGCATGCACGTGCCTGTGACACTGTGCCCTTCTGCCCGTGAGCAGCTAATGGCACACTCGCAGGCCATCAACAGCCTGCAGGTGGAGTTGGAAGCAGTGCGGTGGGGCGAGCGCGAGGAGCAGCTGAGGCGTGAGCACGATGCGACTCTGCATCTGGCATACATAGAGCTGGCCGAATATCGTGCATCACATATGCACGACGATTCAGAGTACGACGCTCACGTTGTGCACATCACGATCCTCCAGAAGGTGAGGCCTCCACTCTCGCAACAGCCACCCCCCTTCTTGCAACAGCAATGTGTCCTGCCCAAGCCCACTTATTTTCTCAATATTTTGGATGAATGCTAAACAATTTATTAATATATTCAAATTACATGTTGTAATTACGTGTAATTTAGATGCTGCCCGTCTCCGCCCGCAGGCGCTGAAGGAGCGTGACGAGCTGCTGCGGCGCTCAGAAGCAGACCTGGTGGCGGCGCGGGAAGAGGCGCGAGAGCGCGGGACTGAAACCGAGCGGCTGGGCACCGAGGCCGCGGAGCTGAGAGCGAACATGCGCGACCTCTTTACCAACCAAGAGGTGCAGCAGACTGAGGTGGACAACCTGCGGCATGAAGTACTGGAGCTGCAGCAACGACTGCAGGAGGCTAACGCTTGCTGCGAGGAGACCGGTGGGTAGGGGCCTGTGCTCCAAAATCTTTCTGAATCCACGGACCCATTGAACACTAATTTTTGTCGAGCACTGTGCACCAATAACTTCTTTTTACGAGTTAAAACGAGTAATTCCTCGTTTTTACTTCATTTCCCACGTGGACCACTTCCGCTGTCTAACATAGGACTGCACTGGGTTTACTAACTGCTCTCTCACTAGGCCCTTCCTGTGCATATATTATTATTCTGGACCCTGTGTTTGCATGCAAGCTGGTGAATAGGTCTGAGGGACCTCAGACCTATTCTGTCTGCTACTACTCCCGCTGCTGGTACTCTTCCTCCTGAGCTGCTGCTCCTTCTCTGTCTGCTGCCACTGGTGGCTGTACTGTCTTCATCGCCATGGTTTTGTGTCCCTTCCGACAGGCAATTCTCTGGAGCAACAGACGGACTTTCTCAAGGCCGAGCTGGGAGTCTCCAGGGCAGAGGAGGCCGCGAGGGCACAGGAGGTGGTGCAGCTGCAGCACACACTTCAGCACACGGATGCTGAGATGGAGTGCATGCACGGCCAGATCGCCGGGCTGCAGCACCAGGTAACCAGAGCCTTATGCGGCAGCCCCCCCACCTCCATGTGTGTGCATGAGGCCTGTCCTCATCGCCTGAGCAGTGCACCATCGCATGTTCGAGAATGTTTTTTTAGGTAAAGTCACGTAGAAATAAGAAATAATAAAATTAATAATAAAAACCAAAGAATAATTCCTGCAGTCACGAAAGCTCCAAATTCAAGTTTCATGTTAGAGAATGGTTTGCAGAAGCATAAATCACATAACTACTTCTGAGAAATATTTAAGTGCCCTCTGGTACCCACCCAATAGGAGGAAATACTTTGATATCTGCCCTGCTATGGAGAGTAATGAGTAATGTTCATCACAAAACAGTCGGATCTTTGGTTTTCAGAGCTGGAACTTCGCTCGATGTAGTGTAAAGCCGACATTGTTTTCATGGGCTTTTCTGTGAAGTCATTGATGATCAGGCTGAGATCATTAACTCACTGCACATGTGAACCTGGCTTAATCACAGGTGGCTGAAACCTGAAGTGGTTATATAAGTAATATGGATGCAGCCAGGAAGGCAGACAGCCAGAATGTTTTTTTCGAATGTAGTATGATAATGCATTTCTATATGGCAAAATGTATAATTGTGACCACAGGATCGGTCCTCCCCTCATGGCTCTTAATTTTGTCTGCAGATATGTGAATGTTGGATGAGGTAATTACACTAGACAAGGCAATTCCTGACTAGGCCTTTAACTAATTCACTACCTCTCATAATTTGTCATGATTCAGAGTTGCGAATGTATTTTCTCACATTTTCATACTTTCAGTTAGAATAAATACAATTTAATTATAAAGTCAGCTGCAGTTTACAGGACTTTTTCTAAAATGTGATTGGCTTGCATTTGTTAGAGAAACAATATAGGCTTGCAGACACACAGCTATATGCACACCACAGAGTTTAAATGACTTAAGTGGTAATTATTTATCTGTTTGCAAGCCGGGCTTAATTACAGCTGGGTCTTTTCCAACCCAGAAAAGATTTCCACATTCTGCACACCATATTCAGTATACTTCCCCAGACATGAATCCAGCATTGTGGAACGTGTGCGTGCCTGTAGCTGAAGGAGTCGGAGGGGCACGTCCAGGCACTTGGGATGGAGAAGGCGCAGCAGCAGGACGCGCATCGGAAAGAGGCCTGCGAGCTGGCGACAGGGCTGGAGGAGGTCCGGCTCACCCTCACCGATGCTTTTAAGCAGTTCGAGCGCAACTCCAAGAAGGTATCGGCTCGCAAGGGCACGCGTGGTGAAGCCGCGATTGGCACTGAAGAGGGGCGCCACGGTGGCGAGATGTTAACTACCTCGCCTGTATGCAGGAGGTTGTGGGTTTGATCCCAACCCCGACACCTGTATATTTGGAGTTTGCATGTTCTCCCTGTGGTCACGTGGATTTTTTCCGGGTCCTCCGGTTCTTCCTCCACATTTAGAAACGTGCGTTTAGATTCTATAGCTGCAATACATTTCCACATGATAAGCCACTTCGTTGAACTTTCATTTGTGGGCAGGTCGCTTCTGAAAAAGAGCTATATAGTTCAGTAGGCCTTAGCTGGTAAAATAAAGATAATTAAAGTTTGAGTTTTAAGACATTTGTGGCAGCGTTCACAAGAGGAGGAGACCCTTGTGCGGCGAAATATTTATGATGATATACAACGTATTAATTTACTGTGATGAGCCTTCTGCACTCTGAACCAAGCTGTCCGAGTTTGATTACCAACCATGGCTAGCATTGGTGGCCAGTGAAATCTGACCCAGTCTTGGGTGTACCACTTCGTGCTGACCAGTGTGATGAAGTATGATCAATTAATTCCCATGACCGGTATGGCTCAGGGAAACTTTCATCCAGCAGTATCACAAAAACACATTCAGCGGTGGACGGATCATGGCTGTTCATGATGATGATGGTGATGATTACGATGGTAAAACGAACGTTGCCTGTATTAAGGCTCAGGAGGACGAGGACACAATCACTCGGCTGAGGGAGGAGCTCAAGGCGAGCAAGGAGGAGCTCGCAGCGAGTGAGGCGGAGCGCGCCAGTGCCCAGCCGGAGCTCTCCACCCCCCAACAGGGACTGTCGGCGCTGCAGGATCAGCTGACCACGTCCCAAGCTGAGAATGAGGACACTCTGCGTCAGGTAATGCTCCCAGCCTCGTTCCCACGGCCGCTGAGAACCCAGGCTCTCCTGGCCCCGGAACGGCCCAGGTCTGACCGTGACACAGCACTTGAGTCGTCAGGCTGTGTAGGGTCTGACCATCTGCTCCCCTCTGCTACGTGCATGTCCATGCCCTCCCTGTCCTGGTTTGGGAAGCGATTTTAATCTGACCTTTTAATGCAGATTTTGGGTTACTTAATCCATATATGTGGGCTTTTATAGGTGTAATCATGGGTTGTGTGCATGATGGTCTGACAAGATTGGGTGCATCCTGGGTGATTTGGTCAAACATGGTGTATGGACATCTGTGAAAAATATTTTCACAGCTCATCAGACTCCTCCAATATGAATAAAGATTCTGGTTCTAAATGTGTCTGTTGTTGCATCTGTATGTTCTACAATAACCGCACACAGTCGTTAAAATGCTTTTCTCTGTCCCTCTGCCTGTGGCCCAAGCAGCTGTTCGAAAGGAGCCAGGAGCTGGGATTCCTGCATGCGGGGATTCTTTGGTATCAGCGTATGCTGGCCGAGCTGCACACAGAGCTGGAGCAGTACCGCGAAAACGCACAGATCGGACGCTCACAGCTGCAGAATTTGGACATGCTGCGCCAGCAGAGCGAGGCGGAGGTGAGTACACTGCATTCGCACGTCGCAGACAAAGACTCCCCGTATAGCCTTAATAGACTGTTGGGGAAAGTACTGTTAGTGAGCAGCACCTATGAAGGCCGGCATGGCACACAAGGGGGTGATTGGCCAGCACCATGCCTCGCTGCCTTTGTCTCTCCAGTGGTGGTGTTTACACATCGCACCAGGTACTCATTTGAGGCTGGGTCGATCTAGGGGACGCCCAGGACCGGTTCACATAATCGTCACTGGTGTTGGCCATGAACGGGAATCGAACTCGGGTCGCCGCTTTCGAAGGCTAATCGCTGCACTACCGCTCCCCACACATTCACTTTCATACACATAGACACGTGCGCGTGCATACACACACACTTATAGGCAAACACTTGCTCCAAGCGCCATCCTGAATTATTACATGTCGCGGAGGATTGCTCCACTGAACAAAATAGTGACGCGATTCAATTTTCAAATGCGAGTTCGCGTTTAAAGTCAATGTTATAAAATATATATTTGATGGAAGCAGGTTCGTAAGTGCAGGTGTTTGTAAGTTGAGGACTGCCTATATACACACTTATTTTTCACACAGATGTGTATATGCGCACTGGGTTACTGAGCATCCTCTGTTTAGGGACTGTACCACATTACAATCCACCATCCCACCTCTAGTAAAAGTACCTACTACTACTAGAACATCTGCTCCCCTCTGCTACGTGCATCTCCATCCCCTCCCTATTTTTGGTTGGGAGGCAATTATAATCGGACATTTTAAAGTAGCTTTTGGGTTAATTAATCCATATATCTGGGCTTTTATAGGTGTTATCTTGGGTTGTATGGATGGTGGTCACCCATCCAAGTACCATAAAAGTTCAACCCTGCTTTTCTTCCAAGATCTTATAATATTGGGTGCATTCCGGGTCATTTGGTCATAGGTGGTGTGGTGTATGGACATCTGTGAAAAAGAGTTTCATAGCTTATCAGATTCCTTCATTTAAAATAAAGATACTGGTTCTGTATGTGTTTGTTGGATTTGTATGTTCTTTAACAACTGCACGCAGTCGTTAAAATGCTTAGCCATGTCCTTCTGCTGCCGTTTGTCCGTGGCCCATGCAGCTCATCGAAAAGAATGAGCACCTGGGATCCCTGCAGGCGGGGATTTTGGGTTACCAGCGTGTGGTGGCAGAGCTGCACGCTGAGCTGGCGCCATGCCAAGAAAACCTGCAGAGCATTCACTTTCAGCTCCAGGATCTGCAAGTGCTGCACCAGCAGAGTGAGGCGAAGGTGAGCAAGTGCTGTTAGCGAGCACCTATGAAGTCCGGCATGGCACAAACGCAGATATATACAGTAATACCATTATTTACGCCGTCCCGTTGTACGTACTTTCACTATTAACGTACTCAAGTCATTGATAGCCAATCGCATGTTATGTACTGTGGTACCTTGCCATAGCGTACTTGAGATTTACGAACTTTACTATAAAGACCCAAATAGTTTACGCTGGATGGCGACAGTAAGGCACCAGATGACGCCCAAGCGTTTGCATCTCTGACTACAGTAGTCACTTTCATGTGTACATGTGTAGTGACTAACTCAGAGACAGTAAGACTTTTAGGCGCTTCTTTTATTTAACGAGCACCATTGGGATAATACAGACACCCTACGTGGGTACACACTATTATCGTTGCTTGCCTATACAAAACACTAACCATCTAACACTGACAGCACTGAACGGAGACAGCGAACACCTATCTAGCAGCGTAATATCGAGTGAAGACGGCAGCGACGATGGCGACAAGACGACAGCGATGAGATGACAACGACGATGACGAGATGGTGACGACGACTATCTTAAATATACGAACAGCACGACGAGGATCCCACTTCCAGCAACAGCCACAAGGTCCCTCACAGGGGCCCTTCTTATACTCTCAGCGTGGCCTCGCTCCGCCACGGCCACGCCCCCTCTCTGGAACCTACTAGCGGGTTCCCGATGGCCCCCCCTCTGTGACCTTTCCCCTAGATGTCCCCCTCTCGTGTCTATCGTGGCCTGCTGACGTGGGTACTACCATACACCGCAGTTACCCTTTTTTACCAGCAGCCAGCGCTATGCCACTACACATACTCTATCAATATTTTTTCCCCACATACCGGATTTATGGTGAATATTTTTCAAGTGTAAACTAATTTTACATGATAAACAACTAATAATACACGTAGTATAATAGACAAATATATCAATATGGCAGTCCTCGACTTACGAACGCATTTAGTTCCTGAGGCCCATTCATAAGTCGGAACGGTTCGTAAGTCGGAATACAATAATGTGCGATATTTAAATTCCCATATTGTCAGTGTTATAAAATGTGTTAAGGTTCAACAAAAGAGATAAACTCGTAAATAAGAAATCATGTACATTTGCATTAACACTAAAAATATAGTGTATCGTAAGTAATACATAAAATGTAGTAAAAATAATTTTTTTTCACTCACCGCTTTTAAATCACAAGCGTGCTCACCGCTACACTTCCGATCCGCACAAAGATCCACCGTGTAGCTGTAATAGGCTGTTGGGGCACGTGCTGTTAGCGATAGCCTATGAAAGCCAGCACGGCATGCGAGGGGTTGTGTGCCAGCACCACACCCAGCTGCATTTGTGTCCCGAGTGGTGATGTTTATAAAGCGCGCTAGGTGCTCATTTGAGGCCGAGTTGACCTACGGGAGGCCCAGGAATGGTTCAGATAATCGTCACTGGTGTTGGCCGTGAGTTGGAATTGAACTTGGGTCGGTGGGTTTGTAGCGTAGCGCGTGAACTGCAACACTACCGCTCCCCACACAATCACTTTCACATATACGCACATGTGCGCGTGCACGAGGCTGACTCATGACATCTTGTGGAGGATCGCAGCACTGAACAAAATAGTTCTGTGGTTCAGTTTGGAAGTGCAAGTTCGCGTTTTAAAGTCAATGGTATCCAAAAATTAATACATTTCATAGAAACAGATTCGGAACTCGGGTATCCGTAAGTCGGGTCTCCGTAAGTATGGTGTTCCTAAGTCGAGGACTGTATGTATACACTTATTTTTCACACTGATGGTTGTACAGAATGGATGCGCACTAGGTTACTGAGCATTCTCTGTTTAAGGACTGTACCACGTTACGATCCACCATCCCACCTCTAGTAGAAGTACCTACGACTACTAGACCATCTGCTCCCCTCTGCTACATGCATCTCCATCCCCTCCCTCTTTTTGGTTGGGAAGCGATCTTAATCTATTATTTTAATCCAGATTTGGAGTTAATTAATTCCTAAAAAATGTTTAACATAAAACTTTCGTGACTGCAGGAATTCATATTCTTGATTCTTTCGGTAAAATCACGTACTTTTTTTTAATAATATAAAAAACCCACGACGTTTCGATTGCAACACAAGCGGTCTTCATCATGCTTTTATAGGTGTTATCTTGGTTTGTATTGATGGTGGTTGCCCATCCAAGCATTTGAAGTTCAACCATGCTTTTCTTCCAAGATCTGAGATGATTGGATGCATTTCGGTTTATTTGGTCAAAGGTGGTCTATGGACATCTGTGTAAAAGAGCTTCGTAGGTCATTACATTACTCAATTATAAATAAAGATCCTGGTTGTGTGTGTTATTATACCTGTATGTTCTGCAATAACCTCACGCAGTCGTTAAAATGCTTTCCTGTGTCCCTCTGCCGCCATTTGCCCGTGGCCCACGCAGCTCATTGACAGGAATTGGAAACTGGAATCTCTGCAGGCAGAGATTCAGTGGTATCAACGTGTAGTGGCGGAGCTGCACGCTGAGCTGGCGCCCTACCGCGACAACGAGCAGAGTGCACACTCGGAGCAGCAGCATCTGCAGAGCGAGGTGGAGGTGAGTGCACAGCACTCGCGCATCGCACACACACACACACGTATATAATTTGCGTTTAACGTAAATAATAGATTCATGCACACACGATTCAGTGTATTATGATAATGATGAGCTGGTCTAACCATCACGTTAAGCCGTCATGGTCCCCGTTTACAAATACAGACAATTTCATTATTGCTGGACACAGTGATAACGATGAGAATGATTTAGCACCTTTCTGTACACCGGGGCATCTCAGAGCGCTTTACATCACATCTCATCTCAACACGTGTGAAAGGGCACCCCCAATGACAGATGTCCTGTGGGCACAAGGTGACTCAGCACCTGGTGTGCAATTGGCATTTGTCTGCCAGTAGGGGGTGCTGATTGTTGTGTGTAATCCCAGTTGAGCTGGTAGAAGTACTGAGTTGTGTGTAGTGTCTAATGGGTCAGTATGTCCACAGCTTGTCACGGTTGAGGAGGAAGAGGACATCTCTGGCTGCTCACTGGAGCCCGGCATTCAAGAAGCCTCCCAAGACCTGCCCCCCCAGGCCTCGAACACCCTCTGAGCATCTCACAGCCCCCCACACTTCCAGCACCACCCACCCCCACCTCCCCTTCCTTACAAGGCGTCGCGTTTTAATAATAAATATTTGTATCTAATACTATCGCCTCGTCTCAATTCTTTTGAGTGTTTGGGACACGCGAGTGGCTCACATTTATAATGCTAAGGGCTGTCTACATCCACAGTGTGGCTGTTGCGGAGCTTCTAGAAACCAAATGTGAGGCAGAGTTCTGTGTCCCTTGGGTAATGCCAGCCCTCCAAGGGGTTTGCACTGAGTTTGAGTTGGGGGCGACAAGCACAAGGTTGTGGAGGTGGTGATGGTGGTGGAAATTTAGGAGGATGGCAAGGAGGAGATGCCCATCAATAAACTAGTTGGCCACGGTGAAGCCAGCAACCATAGTCGTTCCTACGTCCCCTGATGTGAGCGGCAGTGCTGGAGGGCAGTTCCACAGTCTCAGACGGACGTGGAAACTCATTACCATAATCGCACAGTTATCTTACCTTGGGCAAAGTATTTCAACCAAGAGATTCAGATAGAAATCATCTGTGTGAATAATGTAATTTCTAAAGCAATAATTACCTTCTATATTATATCCCATATAAATATATAAAATTAAGATGATGCTGAAATTGTGATGTTTGCCTAATATGTGAAACTGCCCTACATGTAGTGCCAAACACTGACGCTCTGAAAAATATTTCTGCAGCAAATCTGTAGCCCTATCCCTAACTCCAAGCCTGAATAGACTATGGAATATATGAAAACTCAATGTCCAATTCACAAATTCGGAGGCATCATCACAGCGATGCACCAACTCTACTTCTTACACAATGATCTGGCTCAACCACCTCAATCCAATATAGTTGTTGCTCTACATAAACGTCGACCATACGAAGAACATGACTCCAACCCCTGTTCGTCCCCTTGTGCTAATTCATTGCTCAAGACAATGCGTTTCCATGTAGTTCTCCCCTCTTCGGGTTTTGAGAGATCCTTCTTCCCATGATGTGTCCCCAGGTTGTGTACGTCACAGATGGCAACTCTTATCCTCGTACATGGACGGTCACGTTGCGTCCCTTGTCTCCTCCCATCACCCATCACATGCCATCCCTCCCCCCCCACCCCAATGTAATCACTCAAAACCAACTGTGATTGACTGCAGCAGTGTTTTTAACAGACACCAGTCGTGTTACGGCTATTGGTGTTGTTATCGTTTATTGTAATAAACGCATTGCCTCCAGGAGAAGTCTCGCTCTACGTTCATACCCACAACACAGGCGCAAAATACATTACAGAAGTTATGTTAAGCAGCAGCAAAGTTTGAGTGATAGCTCATCTGACACTGACTCCTCTCACAACGACCAACTTTCCGAATACTCATTCAGTAATAAGACTCTTAAATTGACGGAGAAAGCTCTCGTCAGAATCCCCTATTTTGATCCACACAATAGGAACAGAAACATACACTCATATCACAACAGTCGAAGTGGAGGCAATGATCAGAGGTCTGAGGAAGTTGGACGAGAAAACAAGTGCTGAAAAGAAGGTTACATGAATATTCTATACCATGGGTAAAGTCGCTACCATACAAGGTTAGGAATTATTTCAAACAACTCAGCCTAACAGTGATTACGAAGTTTGGAGAATATTCAACACTGAGGGGTTTAATGCTGCCAAATTTATGTCCCAGTGCGTAAACGAGGAGTGTATTACGCAGGTGATGTTGATCAATACCACGAAGGTGACAAAATGTTCAAGATTGTTTTTTTTAATCCTTGAGTTCAGAGATTACAGAAATTGTGGGAATGGTTTTGGACCCAGAGACGGCCTCCTTACACCACATACAGAATAGGGTTCACACGGCATGGCTATATATATATAATTCGGACAAAACACAGGGAGAGAGATAATGCACCCCGCCATCTAGAGGGAAGTAAAAATCACGTGAGCAGCTACAGCACCTCACATCAAGCCCCACAATACAGAGAGGAGCAAGCACCCACGAACTACCAACATAATTACACGCAGAGATGGCAAGGTAGCAATCCAGCGAGAGAGGGGCACACCAATCCGAGGCAACCACAGCACACAAAGACAGGTAATTATTGGAATCTCAAGGTGTGGAAGCCAAGAGCGGAATCATACCAGCACCCCATGCCACGACAAACTCAAGGTTAAACACAATCTGCCCATTCCCCCTTCGATACCCCCACCCGGCTATACCAGGAGGGAGTAGAGAAACAGGAAAGGAAACAAAAATGGACTCAACTCAGATACAAAATGTGGCACAAACACGTGGTGAATCACCCACATTAATTGAGAATGAGCTGCCAGTGAGAGCACTGCCCACTGAATTACTGAAAAATAAAAGTTTTTCATCCAAAGGCCGATGCCTGCATTCCTCAGGGCGTGTCCCTGTAGCACGTTCCTCTGCCCCATCCATCGTACAATCATGCAAATCCGCGAGACAATGGGCGACTTTTCCAATTACCTGGCGATTAGGTTTTACTCCCCATCCCTGCGGTTTATCATCTCCTGTCGGATGTAGATCGGAGTGCTGAAATGGGGGAAGATTCACAATGGATCGGGAATTATGTTGAAACCCAGCACACCCAAAAGCACAAAAGGGGGGAGGACCCAACGGGGCACGGAATCGAATCGACTCATCGAGTTAAATGTACGGATCAATGAGTGGTGGCCCACTTTACTCCAGTGACCTGGGTGCTGCTACGGGGTCCACTTTCTGCCCCGCCTCCTTTCCCCCCCCCCTCTCTCCCCCCTACTGTCGATTCCTATATAACCTCGTGCCACGGCAGATCTCTCGCCTACTTCAGCAGTTTTTTCTTGCTGTGGTTGTCCCACCTGATGGGAGGGACTTGATCACATCAGCCGCGTCACAGGAAGTAAGATGTGGGGATGGCTGTCATTTTTAAAGGGGTCTGAGTAATTGACCATACACAAGGAATCGGTTATAATCGACTTGGTAATCGAATCGTTCCAGCTTTAGTATTCGCGCATATAATACACTAGCTATTCTAGATTTAAAGCTTTCGTGACTGCTAGGATCCATACTCTTTGGTTCTATTGGGTAAAGTCACGTAGGTGAAAATAAAATAACAAAAAATCACGACGTTTCGGCCACAACACAAGCGGCCTTCATCAGGTGAAGGGACGCTACTGTCTGGAGGACAGCGCTGGAGTGGAAGAAGCCACGCTTAGATCACGACCTTTAAGCTGTGTGAGAAGAAAAACACCAAGCGCCTTGACAATGGAATTAGCATATAATTTAGCATTGAAATGGATAATTGAAATAGCTAAGTTAAAGTATACACATCCGCAGAGGTACCCCTTGACAAAGGAATTAGCATAGAAGTTAGCATTGAAATATCTGAGTGATTAGCTTGTAACTGGTCACAGAAATATCTATGTTAAAGTGGCGTACAATTCTCGAACTCACCCACTCAACTACTAAAGCCACCCACCAACCCACTCATAAACCCGCTCACCCTGGGGTGAAGCGGGCGAGGCGTGAGGATGACGAGGCGCGGGGTGGACGAGGTGAGGTGAGGGGTGAGGAAGACGAGCTGAGGGGTGAGGAGAACGAGGGGTGAGGAGGACAATGGGTGAGGAGGACAATGGGTGAGGAGGACGAGGGGTGAGGAGGGTGAGGTCAGGGGTGAGTAGGACGAGTCGAGTGGTGAGGAGGACAAGATGAGGGGTAAGAAGAACGAGGTGTGGGGTGAGGAGGACGAGGCAAATGGTGAGGACAGCGAGGGGAGGGGAGGACGAGCTAAAGGTGAGGAGGACGAGGGAGAGGTGAGAGGTGAGGAGGACGAGGTGAGCGGTGAGGACGACGACGGGTGAGGAGGACGAGCTGAGGTGAGAGGGGAGGACGAGTCTAGGGGTGAGGAGGATGAGGTAAAAGGTGAGGCAGACGAGGGGTGAGGAGGACGAGGGGTGAGGAGAACGAGGGGTGAGGAGGACGAGGGGTGAGGAGGACGAGGGGTGAGGAGGACGAGGCGAGGGGTGAGGAGAGCGAGGGATGAGGAGGTGAGGAGCAAGGTGCGGTGGACGAGCGAGGGGTGAGGACGGGGGGTGAGAAGAAAAACGAGGTGAGGACGAGGGTTGAGGAGAGCGAGGGGTGAAGAGAGCGAGGGGTGAGGAGAGCGAGGGGTGAGGAGGACGAGAGGTAAGGAGGTGAGGGGTGCGAAGGACGAGTCGAGTGGTGAGGAGGACAAGATGAGGGGTAAGAAGAACGAGGTGTGGGGTGAGGAGGACGAGGCAAATGGTGAGAACAGCAAGGGGAGGGGAGGACGAGGAGTGAGGACGAGCTAAGGGTGAGGAGGACGAGGCGAGGGAGAGGTGAGGGGTGAGGAGGACGACGGGTGAGGAGGACGAGCTGAGGTGAGAGGACGAGTCGAGGGGTGAGGAGGACGAGGTAAAAGGTGAGGCGGACGAGGGGTGAGGAGAGCGATGGGTGAGGAAGATGAGGCGAGGGGTGAGGGGTGAGGGGTGAGGAGGACAAGGGGTGAGGAGGATGAGGTGAGGGGTGAGGAAGACGAGCTGAGGGGTGAGGAGGACGAGGGGTGAGGAGGACGAGCTGAGGGGTAAAGCGGATGAGGTGAGGGGTGAGGAAGACGAGGTGATGGGTGAGGATGATGTGAGGGGTGTGGACGAGGTGAAAGGTCAAGCGGACGACCTGAGGGGTGAGGACGAGGTGAGGAAGACGAGCTGAGGGGTGAGGAGGACGAGGTGAGGAGGACGAGGGGTGAAGAGGACGAGCTGAGGAGGACGAGGTGAGGGGTGAGGAGGACGAGGTGAGGGTGAGGAGGATGAGCTGAGGGGTAAAGATGACGAGGCAAGGGGTGAGGAGGACGAGGCGAGGACGAGGTGAGGGGTGAGGAGGACGAAGTGAGGGGTGAGTACGAGGCGAGGGGTGAGGAGAACGAGGGGTGAGGAGGACGAGGCGAGGGGTGAGGTGAAGAGGACGAGCTGAGGAGGACGAGGTGAGGGGTGAGGAGGACGAGGTGAGGGGTGAGGAGGACGAAGTGAGGGGTGAGGAGAACGAGGGGTGAGGAGAACGAGGGGTGAGGAGGACGAGGCGAGCGGTGAGGAGGAGGCGAGGGGTGAGAACGAGGGTTGAGGAGGACGAGGCGATGGGTGAGGAGGACGAGGTGATGGGTGAGGACGAGGTGAGGAGAGCGAGGGGTTAGAGAAGGACGAGGTGAGGGTGAGGAGGATGAGCTAAGGGGTAAAGATGACGAGGCAAGGGGTGAGGACGAGCCGAGGACGAGGTGAGGGGTGAGGACGAAGTGAGGGCGAGGTGAGGGGTGAGGAATACGAGCTGAGGGATGAGAAGAACGAGGTGAGGGGCGAGGAGGACGAGGTGAGGGGTGAGAACGAGGGGTGAAGGAGAACGGGGTGAGGAGGACGAGGCGAGATGCGAGGACGGGGTGAGGACGAGGTGAAGGGTGAGGTGGAGGTGATGTTTGATTCGTGACAAAACATGTAATAAAGTTATTAATAACAATCTGAATTATAGTCAATTATTCACGTCTACTACATAGAGTGCAGGTAGCCGTGTGAGGATGAGGTGAGAACGAGGTGAGGGGTAACGACGAGGTGAATAGAACGAGAGGCGAGGGGAGAGAACGAGGTGAGGGTTGAGGACGACGGGTGAGGTGGACGAGGTGAGGGGTGAGGATGAGTCAAGGGGTGAGGAGGACGAGGTAAAACGTGAGGCAGACGAGGGGTGAGGAGGACGATGGGTGAGAAAGATGAGGCGAGGGGTGAGGAGGACGAGGGGTGAGGAGGACGAGGGGTGAGGAGGATGAGGGGTGAGAAGGACGAGTCGAGGGGTGAGGAGGACGAGGTGAGCGGTGAGGACGACGACGGGTGAGGAGGACGAGCTGAGGTGAGAGGACGAGTCGAGGGGTGAGGAGGACGAGGTAAAAGGTGAGGCAGACGAGGGGTGAGGAGGACGATGGGTGAGAAAGATGAGGCGAGGGGTGAGGAGGACGAGGGGTGAGGAGGATGAGGGGTGAGAAGGACGAGTTGAGGGGTGAGGAGGATGAGGTGAGGGGTGAGGAAGACGAGCTGAGGGGTGAGGAGTACGCGGGGTGAGGAGGACGAGCTGAGGGGTAAAGCGGATGAGGTGAGGGGTGAGGAAGACGAGGTGATGGGTGAGGATGAGGTGAGGGGTGTGGACGAGGTGAAAGGTCAAGCGGACGACGTGAGGGGTGAGGACGAGGTGAGGAAGACGAGCTGAGGGGTGAGGAGGACGAGGTGAGGAGGACGAGGGGTGAAGAGGACGAGCTGAGGAGGACGAGGTGAGGGGTGAGGAGGACGAGGTGAGGGTGAGGAGGATGAGCTGAGGGGTAAAGATGACGAGGCAAGGGGTGAGGAGGACGAGGCGAGGACGAGGTGAGGGGTGAGGAGGACGAAGTGAGGGTGAGGAGGATGAGCTGAGGGGTAAAGATGACGAGGGAAGGGGTGAGGAGGACGAGGCGAGGACGAGGCGAGGGGTGAGGAGAACGAGGGGTGAGGAGGACGAGGCGAGGGGTGAGAACGAGGGTTGAGGAGGACGAGGTGATGGGTGAGGAGGACGAGGTGATGGGTGAGGACGAGGTGAGGAGAGCGAGGGGTTAGAGAAGGACGAGGTGAGGGTGAGGAGGATGAGCTGAGGGGTAAAGATGACGAGGCAAGGGGTGAGGACGAGGCGAGGACGAGGTGAGGGGTGAGGAGGACAAAGTGAGGGCGAGGTGAGGGGTGAGGAATACGACCTGAGGGATGAGAAGGACGAGGCGAGGGGTGAGGAGGAGGCGAGGGGTGAGAACGAGGGTTGAGGAGGACGAGGCGATTGGTGAGGAGGACGAGGTGATGGGTGAGGACGAGGTGAGGAGAGCGAGGGGTTAGAGAAGGACGAGGTGAGGGTGAGGAGGATGAGCTAAGGGGTAAAGATGACGAGGCAAGGGGTGAGGGATGAGGCGAGGACGAGGTGAGGGGTGAGGAGGACGAGGTGAGGGGTGAGGAATACGAGCTGAGGGATGAGAAGGACGAAGTGAGGGGTGAGGAGGACGAGGCGACCCGAGCTCGATTCCCGCTTACAGCCACCATCACCACTGCGTCCTGGATCTCGAGAGGTCGGTTCAGCCTTAAATTAGTATCTGGTACGATGTGTACACATCGCAACTCGGGAGAAAAAGGCAGCTGAGGGTGGTCCCGGCCACCCACACAGAACATGTGTGAAACCCAGAGATTATGCGTGAAACACGTGCAGATCATTAGAAAAACAGGCAAATATCTTGTGTGATATCAAATATGGATCATGCGTAAAACACATACCGATCATACGCAAAAAACACACTCAGGAAAACACACTCACATGCTGCTGTAGGATACGTTGGTTCAGCAGATGTACAGGGTGATGGATTACAATGTTAAGTTTTTTTTTTTAAATGGCGATGAAGAATATTGTCAATTCATTTGCAGTCCAGCCGTACACTCATTCATTCACGTGCTATCTTTTCGTCTATGCATCGGTCAATCCGCAAGTCAATTATGCAAGAGGACTCAGTCCCCCCCTGCCCCGCCCCCCTCTGCAAGTAGTAGCAGCTCCCTGCACCACCCAGCTAACCCCACACTGCATGCCGCGTTCTGCGCGATGCCTCAAGTTCAAGGTCGTGTGGGTAACACATTACCGTGGTGATTATTTGAACAAAATAGTGACGCGGTTCAATTTTCAAGTGCGACTTCGCGTTTAAAGTCAATGTTATAAAATATATATTTGATGGAAGCAGGTTCGTAAATGCAGGTGTTTGTAAGTTGAGGACTGCCTATATATACACTTATTTTTCACACAGATGTGTATATGCGCACTGGGTTACTGAGCATCCTCTGTTTAGGGACTGTACCACATTACAATCCACCATCCCACCTCTAGTAAAAGTACCTACTACTACTAGAACATCTGCTCCCCTCTGCTACGTGCATCTCCATCCCCTCCCTATTTTTGGTTGGGAAGCAATTATAATCGAACATTTTAAAGTAGCTTTTGGGTTAATTAATCCATATATCTGGGCTTTTATAGGTGTTATCTTGGGTTGTATGGATGGTGGTCACCCATCCAAGTACCATAAAAGTTCAACCCTGCTTTTCTTCCAAGATCTTATAATATTGGGTGCATTCCGGGTCATTTGGTCATAGGTGGTGTGGTGTATGGACATCTGTGAAAAAGAGTTTCATAGCTTATCAGATTCCTTCATTTAAAATAAAGATACTGGTTCTGTATGTGTTTGTTGGATTTGTATGTTCTTTAACAACTGCACGCAGTCGTTAAAATGCTTAGCCATGTCCTTCTGCTGCCGTTTGTCCGTGGCCCATGCAGCTCATCGAAAAGAATGAGCATCTGGGATCCCTGCAGGTGGGGATTTTGGGTTACCAGCGTGTGGTGGCAGAGCTGCACGCTGAGCTGGCGCCATGCCAAGAAAACCTGCAGAGCATTCACTCTCAGCTCCAGGATCTGCAAGTGCTGCACCAGCAGAGTGAGGCGAAGGTGAGCAAGTGCTGTTAGCGAGCACCTATGAAGTCCGGCATGGCACAAACGCACATATATACAGCAATACCATTATTTACGCCCTCCCGTTGTACGTACTTTCACTATTAACGTACTCAAGTCATTGATAGCCAATCGCATGTTATGTACTGTGGTACCTTGCCATGGCGTACTTGAGATTTACGAACTTTACTATAAAGACCCAAATAGTTTACGCTGGATGGCGACAGTAAGGCACCAGATGACGCCCAAGCGTTTGCATCTCTGACTACAGTAGTCACTTTCATGTGTACATGTGTAGTGACTAACTCAGAGACAGTAAGACTTTTAGGCGCTTCTTTTATTTAACGAGCACCATTGGGATAATACAGACACCCTACGTGGGTACACACTATTACCGTTGCTTGCCTATACAAAACACTAACCATCTAACACTGACAGCACTGAACGGAGACGGCGAACACCTATCTAGCAGCGTAATATCGAGTGAAGACGGCAGCGACGAGACGACAGCGACGAGACGACAACGACGATGACGAGATGGTGACGACGACTATCTTATATATACGAACAGCACGACGAGGATCCCACTTCCAGCAACAGCCACAAGGTCCCTCACAGGGGCCCTTCTTATACTCTCAGCGTAGCCTCGCTCCGCCACGGCCACGCCCCTTCTCTGGAACCTACTAGCGGGTTCCCGATGGCCCCCCCTCTGTGACCTTTCCCCTAGATGTCCCCCTCTCGTGTCTATCGTGGCCTGCTGACGTGGGTACTACCATACACCGCAGTTACCCTTTTTTACCAGCAGCCAGCGCTATGCCACTACACATACTCTATCAATATTTTTTCCCCACATACCGGATTTATGGTGAATATTTTTCAAGTGTAAACTAATTTTACATGATAAACAACTAATAATACACACAGTATAATAGACAAATATATCAATAATATGGCAGTCCTCGACTTACGAACGCATTTAGTTCCTGAGGCCCATTCATAAGTCGGAACGGTTCGTAATTCGGAATACAATATTGTGCGATATTTAAATTCCCATATTGTCAGTGTTATCAAATGTGTTAAGGTTCAACAAAAGAGTCAAGCATTGTTAAACTCGTAAATAAGAAATCATGTACATTTGCATTAACACTAAAATTATAGTGTATCGTAAGTAATACATAAAATGTAGTAAAAATATTTTTTTCATTTTCACTCACCGCTTTCAAATCACAAGCGTGCTCACCGCTACACTTGTAGCTTAATAGGCTGTTGGGGCACGTGCTGTTAGCGATAGCCTATGAAAGCCAGCACGGCATGCGAGGGGTTGTGTGCCAGCACCACACCCAGCTGCATTTGTGTCCCGAGTGGTGATGTTTATACAGCGCGCTAGGTGCTCATTTGAGGCCGAGTTGACCTACGGGAGGCCCAGGAATGGTTCAGATAATCGTCACTGGTGTTGGCCGTGACTTGGAATTGAACTTGGGTCGGTGGGTTTGTAGCGCAGCGCGTGAACTGCAACACTACCGCTCCCCACACAATCACTTTCACATATACGCACATGTGCGCGTGCACGAGGCTGACTCATGACATCTCGTGGAGGATCGCAGCACTGAACAAAATAGTTCTGTGGTTCAGTTTGGAAGTGCAAGTTCGCGTTTTAAAGTTAATGGTAACCAAAAATTAATACAGTTCATAGAAACAGATTCGGAAGTCGGGTATCCGTAAGTCGGGTCTCCGTAAGTATGGTGTTCCTAAGTCGAGGACTGTATGTATACACTTATTTTTCACACTGAAGGTTGTACAGAATGGATGCGCACTAGGTTACTGAGCATTCTCTGTTTAAGGACTGTACCACGTTACGATCCACCATCCCACCTCTAGTAGAAGTACCTACGACTACTAGACCATCTGCTCCCCTCTGCTACATGCATCTCCATCCCCTCCCTCTTTTTGGTTGGGAAGCGATCTTAATCTATTATTTTAATCCAGATTTTGGGTTAATTAATTCCTAAAAAATGTTTAACATAAAACTTTCGTGACTGCAGGAATTCATATTCTTGATTCTTTCGGTAAAGTCACGTACTTTTTTTAATAATATAAAAAAAAACCCGCGACGTTTCG
Source organism: Petromyzon marinus (assembly GCF_048934315.1). NCBI lineage: Eukaryota > Metazoa > Chordata > Hyperoartia > Petromyzontiformes > Petromyzontidae > Petromyzon > Petromyzon marinus. Next base: position 18,074,665 of record NC_133725.1, on the reverse strand, counting down.
ATTGCAACACAAGCGGTCTTCATCATGCTTTTATAGGTGTTATCTTGGTTTGTATTGATGGTGGTTGCCCATCCAAGCACTTGAGGTTCAACCATGCTTTTCTTCCAAGATCTGAGATGATTGGATGCATTTCGGTTTATTTGGTCAAAGGTGGTGTATGGACATCTGTGTAAAAGAGCTTCGTAGCTCATTACATTACTCAATTATAAATGAAGATCCTGGTTGTGTGTGTCATTATACCTGTATGTTCTGCAATAACCTCACGCAGTCGTTAAAATGCTTTCCTGTGTCCCTCTGCCGCCATTTGCCCGTGGCCCACGCAGTTCATTGACAGGAATTGGCAACTGGAATCTCTGCAGGCAGAGATTCAGTGGTATCAACGTGTAGTGGCAGAGCTGCACGCTGAGCTGGCGCCCTACCGCGATAACGAGCAGAGTGAACACTCGGAGCAGCAGCGTCTGCAGAGCGAGGTGGAGGTGAGTGCACAGCACTCGCGCATCGCACACACACACACGTATATAATTTGCGTTTAACGTAAATAATAGATTCATGCACACACGATTCAGTGTATTATGATAATGATGAGCTGGTCTAACCATCACGTTAAGCCGTCATGGTCCCCGTTTACAAATACAGATTATCTATCTATAGACAATTTCATTATTGCTGGACACAGTGATAACGATGAGAATGATTTAGCACCTTTCTGTACACCGGGGCATCTCAGAGCGCTTTACATCACATCTCATCTCAACACGTGTGAAAGGGCACCCCCAAAGACAGATGTCCCTGTGGGCACAAGGTGACTCAGCACCTGGTGTGCAATTGGCATTTGTCTGCCAAGTACTGAGTTGTGTGTAGTGTCTAATGGGTCAGTATGTCCACAGCTTGTCACGGTTGAGGAGGAAGAGTAGCCTCATGCAGAAGCTGCACGTGGCACGGCAGGCATGAAGGAAGCTGTGGAACAACTCGAGGAGCTGCTTGGCCTCGTCTGGCAACCCTGGTCAGCTGGTTCAGAACTGGAGGAGGAGAAGCAGCTGTTGTGAATCCCTGCAACAGCCGTCCCTGTGAGCTGCCCCTCACTACAGAGAGCTCCATGGAGAGCATGGCGATGATCACACCCACTCACCCACCCACCCAATCACCCACCGACCCACTCACCCTGTAACTCACTTACTCACCCTCATAACTTACCCAATCATTTACCCAGTCATCCACCCATCCACTCAATCACCCACTCACTCATCCACCCATCCACTCACTAACTCACTCACCAACCCACTCATCCACCAACCCCACACCCACTCACCCACTTATTAACACAGGCATTCATTCACTAACTCAACCACTAACTCACCCACCCACCAACTCACCCACAAACTCACTAACCAACCCAACCACCCACTCATTCACTTAACAAACCACCTACTCACTCAAGAACCAACCCACTCACCACCCACTCACCTACTACCAACGCAACCTCTCACTCACTCACCCACCCATTCACTCACTGACGTATCCACTCAATAACTAACTCATCCCAACCACTCCTTCACGCACCCACCAACCGATTAACCACCCACTCACTCACCCACTCACCCTCTCACTTGCCAACACACTCACCCAATCAATCACCCACCCATCCACTCACTCACTAACCTACCCACGCACCGTTTCACCCACTCACTCACCCATCAACTCACTCAACAACCCATCCACTCACTCAAAAACCCACCCATGAACTCAACCATCCACCGAGCCACCAGCACAGACTCACCCAGTCACCGACTCCATCACCCACAGACTAACAGACAAATTAACTCAAACACCCACTAACTCACCCACTGAATCACCAATCCACTCAACCACTCACTCAATCTCTAACCCATCCACTCACTCGTGCACTCACCCACCCACTCACCAATCCACTCACTAACTCACCCACTCACTCATTCATTCACCCCACTCAATCAACAACCCATCCACTCTGTCTCACTATTGCATCTTCACTATCGCATCCACTAAGTCGCCTGTCACTAACGAACCCACGCACGTAGTCACCCAGTGAACAACCCACCCACTCACCCATTACCCAGGCTACCACTCCACTACTCCCCCACCCACCTAGTCACTCCTGACCCACCCACAAACCCACTCACGTACCCCCCAACCCACTCACCTACCCGCCAACCCACTCACCTACCCGCCAACCCGCTCACCTACCCCCCAACCCACTCACCTACCCCCCAACCCACTCCCTGCCAACCCACTAACCCACCCGCCAACCCCCTCACCCACCCGCCAACCCACTCCCCTTCCCGCCAACCCACTAACCCATCCACAAACCCACTCACACACCCACCAACCAATTCACCCACCCAATAACCCACCCAACTACTCACTCACATACCCACCCACTCATTCAGCCACACTCACGCATAAACTCACCGACTCAACCTCCCAGACTCACCCACCCATCCATTCTGCCAGTGGGGGGGGAGGGGGGGGGGGTGTGATGGCACGTGGCCCCCCCAATGATCCGACCAAAATCCCTAATTTCGATCGGATCATTGGGGTTTATTAGTAATAAATCGGCATTTTGCGACCCCTACTGCCACTGTGTAGCATATTATTACGTGCCAGGAACTCTATGAGATGATAGGATAATAGTCTGAGTCCATAATTGGCAATAAGTAACGGCAAAGCAGTTATAAGTGACTCACAGAATTGTGCGAAGTTGCGCATAGTACACAACTTCCCTCAAGGTATTCACCTTTAGTGAGCGCGATGCCGATCACACAACACGTTCGAATCCGACCCTCGATCGATGGCTGCGCCATCGCTGGACACGCGTCGAATAAAAAGCAAGGGACAAGTTCTTACTTACTAACAACTCCTATGATTTTTCATTGCTGGAGGGGTTTCCCCCCTACCTGAAAATCCTGGCTCTGCCATTGCACCCGCCCAATCACAAACCCATCCTGTCATCCAACCACACCCACAAATCACTCACTCATTCACTCACCCCTCCGCTCACCCACTCAATCTCTAACCCACCCACTAGCTTACCCACTTACTCAATCTCTAACCTGCCCGCCCACCCACAAACTCACCCATCCTGACGCACTCATCAAGCAACCCACTCAATCTTGTACCCACGAGCTCACTCACCCACCCACCCACTCACCCACCCACACACTTATGCACAGACTCACTCACCCACCCACTCACTCACCCACCCACTCATTCAGTTACACACCAACACATTAACTCATCCACTCAACATACCACACTCACACACTCATTCAACAATCCATCCATCCTCTCATTCAGCCACTGACTCACCCATTCACTCACACCCTCAACCTCCCACACTCATCCACTCACCCACCCTCCCACTAAGTCAACCACATACACCTACTCACCACCCACTCACCCATTACCCATGCAACAACTCACCCGCTTGCCCACCCACTCACTCATCCACCCATCCACTCACTCACTCGGTCAACCACCCATTCACTCACCCAGCCATTCCATCCATTCACTAACCCACGAACTGACCGACCCCTTCACTCACCAAACCCCTCACTCACCCAAACCCTCACTCATCCACACACTCACCCACTCAACCCCCCACATTCACCCACCCACTCACCAACCCACCCTCTCATCCAGCTATTCAATTACCCATCCCCACTCACTCCTTCAACATTGCACACTCATTCAATCACCCACCCACTAACTCAAACACCCTCACACTTACCAATGCACTCACCCACTCACTCATCCATCCACTCAATCACCCACGCACCACATCACTGACCCAACCCATCAACTCATGAACCCACCCATTATTCAGAAACTCACCCAGGCACTGACCTACTCACCCACGACGCACTACACACGTAACTACTCACCCATTCTCCCACCAACTGACTCAATTTCTCACCCACCCACCCGCTTGACTCACTTACTCAATCACTCTCCCACTCACTCACCCAGTCATCCACCCATCCAGTCACTCACTCAGCCACACAACTCACTCACTTAATGACTCACCCACCCACTAGCGCTCCTACTAACTCATTCACCCACCCCTCACTCACCTAACCACTCACTCCCTTCAAGCTCCCACACTGCTCGCATTAGCCACCGACTTAATCAACCACAAATATCCACACACTCACCCGTCCACTCACCCACTCAATCACACAACCACCCACTCCGTCACACAACCACCCACTCAATCTCTAACCCACCCACTCACTCACCAACCCCCACACCCACCTACTCATCCACCCACGTATTAACAGGCATTCGTTCACTCTCTCACCCACGAACTCACCTTCTCACCCACCCACAAAGTCACGAACCAACCCAACCACCCACTCACTCACTCAACATCCCATCCACTCACTCAACAATCCACTCACTCAAATACCTACCCACGCACTCACAAACTCACCGTATCATCCAACCACTAACTCACCCATCCCCTCACCCACTCATGCACTAACTCACTATCGCATCCACTAACTCTCCTGCCACGAACTCATCCACCCACATACTCACCCAGTCACTCACCCACTACTGAGGCTACAACTCCACTACACCCACTCACTCACTCGCCCACCCACCAACCCACTCACCTATTCGCCAACCCACTCACCTACCCGCCAACCCACTCATCTACCCGCCAACCCACTCACTTATCCGTCAACCCACTCACCTATCCGCCAACCCACTCACCTACCCGGCAACCCACTCATCTACCTGCCAACCCACTCACCTACCAGCCAAACCACTCACCTACCAGCCAACCCACTCACCTACCAGCAAACCCACTCACCTACCCGCCAACCCACTCAGCAACCACTCGCGCATAAACTCACTCACTGAACCTCCCACATTCACCCACCCACTAACCAACCCACCCTCTCATCCAACCATTGAATCACCCATCGACTCATCCCTTCAACCTCGCACAGTCATCCAATCACCCACCCACTAACTCAAACACCCATTCACTCACCCATCCCTCCACTCACCTACTCAATCACATAACCACCAACTCAATCTCTAACCCAAACACTCACCAACTCACCCATCTTCTTATTCACTCAATCTTGTACCCATTAACTCTAATCACTCACCCACATTCCCATTCACTAACTCACTCACCAACACTCACACACCAACTCAGCCAGCCACGACCCACTACCCACGTAACCACTCACCCACCCAAGCATTAAATCACCCATCCACTCACCTTTTCAACCTCCCACTCATCCAATCACCCACCCACTAACTCAAACACAAACATCCATTCACTCACCCACCCACCTGCTCACTCACCCACGCACCAAACCACCCATGCACCAAACCACCCACCCACCCAATCACTCACCCACACACCTTTTCACCCAGCCACCCTCTCAAACCCGTACCCACTAACACACCCACTGACCTACCCTCACCCACCCACTCATGAACTCACCCATCCAATTATTAACCCACCCACTAACCCACTAACTCACCCACTAATTCACCAACCCGACCACTCACCAACACGGCCTAAATATAAATTATGTTTGTTTTACCAGGCAAGGCCCACTGAGATATATGGATTGTTTTCAGAAGCAACTTCGCCACAAATGATAGCTCAACAGAGTGGCTTATCACGTATACATTTATAGCAGCCAACTCCTCTAAATGCATGTTTCTAAATGTGGAATCGAACCCACAACATCCTGTATACCCGGCGAGGTAGTTAACATCTTGCCACCATGACACTCCATTCTCTGACTCTCCCACCCACGAAACCACACACTCAAACACCGACCCACTAACTCAACCATCCATTAATTCAACCACCGAGCCTTGCACACACACTCACCCAGCCACGCACTCGCCAAGCCACGCACTCAATCTCTAATCCACACTCACTCACCAAGCCTCTCACCTACTACCCATCGAACGTCGCACCCACTCATCCACGCACCCACCCACAAAACCGCCCATCTACACACCAAATAAAAATGTAGCTTTTTTTTTACTTTACTAGGTAAGGCCCATGCTATATACATCTTTTTCAGAAACAAGCAGAGTACAAATGATTGCTCAATGGAATGGCTTTTCACATAGAACGTTATAGCAGTCAAAGTCTATAAATGCATGTTTCTAAATGTGGAGGGGCAACCTGGAGTACCCAGAGAAAATTCCATGCAACCACGGGGGAGAACGTGCAAACTCTAGATATACAGGCGAGGTTCATAAAATTTTGCCACCTTGACATTCCACTCTTTAACTCAACCACCCACTCAAACACCCACCCACCCACACACAAACCACTTGTAGAGTAAAATGGGGACGTGACGTCATGTGTGCCGTCTAGTGCGATGACGTCACGGAACGTGGCATCATGCGCGCTGGGCGGCTCGATGACGTCATGTCTCCTCTAGTATTTAAGGGGGACCCCGTGACGAAAGCGGGATCACTGTGGGAACGGGTAGAGTGAGAAGGGTGGAGAGGGAACCAGGGGTAGAGAGGGATCGACGAAGAGTCAGGAGTGAAGCCGGTGGTAGCCGTAGGAGGTGCTGCTCTTCCCGGTCGGTGGGGTTGGCAAGTTCCCCCATCCGACTCGAGGGAGAGAGACCGGAGCTAGCCGGGCTGGACCAGGACTTAGTGTAGGACCCCTAACCCCTGGGAAGTTGTCACACCCTTTGTGTTATTGTAATATACTTAATAAACCTTTGGCGAAAGCCCTTACCCTCAAGCCGTCTCCGAGTCGTCGTCGGGAACTCAACACACTAACCAAATCAATCTCTAACTGACTGACTCACCCACACACCCACAAACTAATTCACCAACCCACTTACCAGCCCACGCACTCCCTAACTCAACAACCCACTCACTCAACAATCCACTCACCCACCAGGTCACCTATTCACTCCCTCACACACCCACCCATCCACCAACTCAATGTCTAACTCACACACTCACCCACCCAACCAATCACAAACTCACCCAGCCACTCACCCTGCCACAAAATCAATCTCTAACCCACGCACTCAACATTCCACCTACTCACTAATCCAAACTGACTAAATTCAACTATTTTTTAAGTTACCAGGTAAGACCCACAGAGCTATATAAAATATTTTTCCAAAGTAACCTGGCCACAAATGAGAGCTTCACTAAGTGGCCTATCACACAGTAATGTATAGCAGCCAAATCCGATAAATGAATGTTTCTAAATGTGGAGTCGAAATCCACGTGACCATAGAGCACATGCAAACCCCAAATATACAAGCATCAGGGTTGGGATGGAACCTACGAACTCCAAAATACCAGGCGACGTAGCTAACATCTCGCCACAGTGGCGTACAATTCTCGAACTCACCCACTCAACTACTAAAGCCACCCACCAACCCACTCACAAACCCACTCACCCTGCCATGCACTCAATTTCTAATCAACGCACTCACGCACACACCCACTCACTCACTCAACCACTCATCCACGCACCAACCTACACATGCACTCACTAACTCACTCACCCACCCACCCACCCAACCTACCCACCCACTCACCCCACCCACTCACTCAGTGACCAACTCACGATCCAACCCACCCACTCACACTGTGACTCACTCAATCTCCCAACAACTCACCCAGCCCCTCACCTACTTACTTAACCACCCATTCACTCACCGACCAACGCACTCACCGCCCACTCACCCAACTGTAAACTATAATTTAACTATTTTAATTTTACCAGGAAAGGCCCACGGAGCTATATAGATTTTTTTCATAAGCGACGCGGCCACAAATGACTGCTCAAATAAGTCAGTGAGTGCGTGTGTAGGTGGGTGCGTGGATGAGTGGTTGAGCGAGTGAGTGGGTGTGTGCATGAGTGCGTTGATTAAAAATTGAGTGCATGGTAGGGTGAGCGAGTTTGTGAGTGGGTTGGTGGGTGGCTTTAGTAGTTGAGTGGGTGAGTTCCAGAACAGCCAAAACCTCGAAATGCATGTTTCTAAATATGGAGAGAAAACCCGGAGGACTCGGAGAAAAATCCATGCAACCACAAGAACATGCACACTCCAAATATACAGGCGTCATAATCGAGATCGAACCCACAACCTCCTGTACAAAAGGCGAGGTAGTTAATATGTCACCACCATGGCGCTCCACTTTCTTGACTCAGTCACCCACTCACCCACCCATTCAGCCACCTACCCACTCAGAAACACCCACCCACTCAAAAACCCGCACGTTGCCACCAACTCAACCACTTACCGACACATCCACTTACACACCCACCCATCCACCCACTCAATCTCTAACTCGCACACTCACCAGTCCACCCGCTCACGCAGCTACTTACCTACTCACCCACTCACCCTGCCACCCACTCACCCTGCCGCCCACTCAACCTCTAACCGACCTACCGACCCAACCAGCCACCCACCCCCTAAACTAAACTACTTTTTATTTCACCAGGTACGGCTCATTGAGCTATATAGACCCTTTTCAGAATCGGCCTGGCTACAAATGATAGATAAACTAAGTGGCTTATCACATACATTTATTGCAGCCAAATCCTCAAAAGGCATGTTGATTCTAAATGCAGCGGAAAGGACCCGGAGCAAAATCCACATGACCAGGGGGAGAACATGCAAACTCCAAATATACAGGCGGCAGGATCGCAATCGAATCCACAACCTCATGTATACTAGGCGAGGTAGTGAACATTTCACCACCGTAGCGCCCCACTCTTTGACTCACCCAATCACTCACAAGCTCACTTACCCACTCAACCTCCCACATTAACTTACCCACCCAGCAGTCACTCACCCATTCACTCACTCACCTACTTTCTGACCCCATTCAGTCAACAAATCACCGACCCACCCAACCACTCACTTAGTTAACCACTTGCTCACCCACCCACTCACCCTATGACCCACTTAATCTCTAAATCACTCACTCACTAAACTACACACTCACCCACCAACATACTAACTCAAACACTCACCAACGAACTCACTCACCCAACCACGAACTGACCCACTCACTCACCCACAAACTCGCGAACCAAAAACACACATACCCAACCCATCACTCACCCAACCCCTCACTCACCGACTTACTCAATCATCCATCCAGACACTCACCCACTGACCGACCCACCAACTCATTAACTCACCCAGGACTCACTCACTCTGCCACCCATTCAATTTCTAACCCACCCACACACCTACTCCCTCAGCCACTCACCTCTTCACACACTCACCCACTACCCACGTAATTATTCACCCACCCACTAACTCAACCACCCACTAACGCAACCACTGACCCACTCAAACTCATCCACTCAAAAAGCCACCCACTAAAATATCTAAACCACACTCATGCAACCACCCACCCACTCACCCTCACACTTACCAATGCACTTTCCCACTCACTCACCCATCAACTCACTAACCCACCCATTAATTCAGGAACTCACCGAGCCACTGACCTACTCACCCAAGACGCACTACCCACGGAACCACCCACCCACCAACTGACTCAATTTCTCACCCACTCACTCACCCACCCACTAGTGCTCCCACTAACTAATTCATTCATCTACTCACTCACCCACCCCTCACTCACCTAACCATTCACTGCTTCAAGCTCCCATACTGACCAAATCACCCACCGACTAAATCACCCACAAATATCCACTCACTCACCACCCACTCACCCACTACTCACACAACCACTCACCAACTCATTCACTTGCTCACCCACGCATTCACTCACCCCACTCACTCACCAACCATCCACTCACTCACCCACTCACTGAACCACCCCTTCACTTACCCACCCCCTCCATACTTAACCGCAATAACTCACCCACTCAACCTCTCACATCCATCCACTCACTCACCAACCCAACCTTCCACGGTCATCCAATCTCGTACTCACTAACTCAATCACTCACCAACGCACTCACCGTCTCACTCAACCATTCCCTCATCCATCCACTCACTCACCCATTCACCAAATCAATCACGCACAAATTAACTCACCAATTCAACCAGCCACTGAGCTACTCACCCACGAGCCACGTAACCACTCACCCACCCTCCCTCCCACTGAATCTCTAACCTACCCACTCACACATCAACTAACCCACCCATCATCATCTCACTAACCCACCCATCATCTCACCCACTCACCCAGCCACCCACTCAATCTCGCACCCACCAATTCAATCACTCACCCCCCATCCAAGCATTCAATCACCCATTCACTCACCATTTAAATCTCCCACTCATCAAATTACCCTCCCACTCATCCAATCACCCACCCACTCATCCAATCACCCACCCACTAACTCAAACATAAACATCTATTAACTCACCCAATCCTCCGCTCACCTACTCAATCCCATAACCACCAACTCAATATCTAACTCAAACACTCACCAACGAACTCTCAACCTCCCACACTCATGCACTCACCCACCTAACCAGTAACTCAACCACACAAATTCACTAATTCACCCCTTTGCTCAGCCAATCAATCACACAACCACCCACTCAATCTATAACCCATCCACTCACTCAACGACCCATCTTCTCACCCACTCAGCCAACCACCCACTCAACCACACACTAACTGATCAATCCACTCATTCACCCACCCACCAACTCACCCAACCCCTCACTCATGCAACCCCTCACCTCCACCCACCCAACCTCCCACTCTCACCCTACTACTCAATCACCCACTCAATTTACAAACTCAATCACCGACTCCATCACCCATCCACCCATACTGACCCACCCCCTAACTCACCCGCACACCCACTCACCCACCCAATAATTCACCCACTCAACTCACCCACCCCTTCACTCATTCACACACCCACTTAACTTCCCACGCTCACCCACCCATACAACCATTAAATTACACATCCACTCACCCCCTCAACCTCCCACAATCATCCACTCACCCACCCACTAACTCATCCACACACACACTCACTAAACCATAAACACTCATTCACCTACCCCTCTGTTCAGCCATTCAATCACACGATGATTGATTAAATCACTAACCCGCCCACTCGCTCCCCCACTCACTCCCCCACCCACTTATGCACTCCCCAACCCACTCATCCTCTCACTTACCCACCAATGCACGCACTCACTGACTCACCGAGCCATTTACACAATTAACAATGCACTTACCAAATCACCCACGCATCCACTCACCCACTCAAACTCCCCCACCCACTCACCATCCGTCTCACTCACCCACTCGACCCCCCTCACTCACCCACTCGACCTCCCACACTCACCCACCTACTCACCAACCCACTCTCTCATCCAACCATTCATTCACCCCCTCAACCTCCCACATTCACCCACTCGGCCACCTACCAACTAACTCAACCACATACACCCGCTCACTCAACATTACCCACTCACCCTCTACCCACGCAATCAATCAATGCCTCCTTCACTCACCCAACCTGTCGCTCACCCAACCCCTCAGCCACCTACCTCCGTCTCAAGCCTCGTGCAGTCCAAGCTCCAGGAGGGCCTCTTCCTCCTCGAACCCGCCGAGGTTGGGTACCGTGTACGTGCCCTCGTGGCCACGCACGCTCACGCGCACACGGGGTCGCGCGTTTGTTCTCGCCACGCGAACCTCGGCCGTTATCTCCCACCCGAGTCCCCGTCCACTGGGGCCCCATTAGGGTCCCCGTCGGGGGGAACAATGAGGTGTCCATCCGCTGTGTCTCCTCCCCTCTCGACCCCGCTAGGACCCCCTGCGCCGCTCACGATATCCCCCCAGGAGGACCCTGTCCCTCCTGTTTCCATCTCGCGGGGTCGCCTCTCCGCACTCCCGCGCTTCAGCAGGCTCAGTGCTTGCACCACCATGCGGCGATCCTCTAAACCTGCGGAGGTGGACGAGGGTGGGGGGGATCATCATCGTCAGCAGCAAATGCAGCATCATTATTATTATAAGCAGCTACAGCAAGTCGCAGCATCATAATCATCATCTGAATTACCACCACCAGCAGGAGCACTATCATCACCATCTTCAACTTGCCAAGCCATCATCATTACATCATCACCAGATTAATAGATCTCTACCATCACCATGCGTAAAGACATTAGCATTATATTCACTATCTCCTGCATATGCTAATCTCAACATAATTATCGTTAACATTATAACCAACATCATATCGATCAACGCACCGGTGTAAATTGTTCTAGTTGTATTCAATACAAATCAGTTAATATTTGCATCACTCGAACGTGCCACACCACTGCTCCACTCCCCACTGCCCTTCTCCATCCTCCCCCTTGCTCCTTGGCCCCTTACCATCTGCCAACTGCCCCCTTGCTGCCCGGGCTCGTGGGTACCCCCAGAGGATTTGTATTCAGCTGTAATATCGAGGCTAGAATACATTTCCGCGTGATAAGCCACTTAGTTGAGTTATCATTTGTGATAGCCAGGTCGCTTCAGAGAAACATCTATGTAGCTCAGTGAGCTTTACCGGGTAAAATACAAAATTGTTTAGTCTTTTTGTCTGATGGTAAGGTACCACGCAAACCACCACCATCATGACTGCTATCAGGCTCCGTAGAGCAGGGTGCGTGTTTGTTGTCATCGTCTACAAGAGCTACACGTGGCAAACCGGGGGTGCTGTCGCATGGCTCGGCGATTGCGCATTTGCAGAATTAATCTGGCAAGGGTCACATGATCAGAAAAGGGGCAGTCCAGCAACATGAACCCTTGCACTGTGCCGCTCCCCACACCTGCAACCAACCAGCGTGGTGAAGTATGGTCAAATACACCGCAACGATCCGCTAGGTTGTGGCGGTCCCCATACAGCAGCGGAATCGTGAAAGGGCCATAGCGTGGTCGCACATCCATCGTCCCACGTGATACCACCTGCGGGGCACGCCTCGCAACGCTCAGGTGAGCGTTACCTGCACTCGCTTCCTGCCGGATAGCTTCAACCACCTGCCAGCCATCGTATCCCGAGGGGAGGTCGGGTCGCTTCATTTGCTCGTCGCTCCACAATTGGAAGTTCCTGGCAAAGGTGCGCGAGGTGGATGAGCTGGAGTCCTGTCTGTGAGCGTGTGGGTTTAGCACGCTGCGCTACAATGAATCCGGCGACCCGAGCTCGATTCCCGCTTACAGCCACCATCACCAGTACGTCCTGGATCTCGAGAGGTCAGTTCAGCCTTAAATTAGTATCTGGTACGATGTGTACACATCGCAACTCGGGAGAAAAAGGCAGCTGAGGGTGGTCCCGGCCACCCACACAGAACATTTGTGAAACCCAGAGATTATGCGTGAAAAACGTGCAGATCATTAGAAAAACAGGCAAATATCTTGCGTGATATAAAATATGGATCATGCGTAAAACACATACCGATCATACGCAAGAAACACACACTCAGGCAATGTATGAAAACACACTCATATGCTGCTGTAGGATACGTTGGTTCAGCAGATGTACAGGGTGATGGATTACAATGTTAAGTTTTTTTTAAATGGCGATGAAGAATATTGTCCATTCATTTGCAGTCCAGCCGTACACTCATTCATTCACGTGCTATCTTTTCGTCTATGCATCGGTCAATCCGCAAGTCAATTATGCAAGAGGACTCAGTCCCCCCCTGCCCCGCCCCCCTCTGCAAGTAGTAGCAGCTCCCTGCACCACCCAGCTAACCCCACACTGCATGCCGCGTTCTGCGCGATGCCTCAAGTTCAAGGTCGTGTGGGTAACACATTACCGTGGTGATTATTTGAAATGTAACTTTTTATTTTACCAGGTAAGTGAGCCATATAGCTCTTTTTAAGAAGCGATCTGGTCACAAATGTTAGTTTTAACGGAGTGGCTCATCTTGTGGAAATTTATAGCAGTAAAATACTCTAAACCAGGGGTCTCAAACTCGCGGCCCGCAGGCCAATTGTGGCCCGCGGAACGATATTTTGTGGCCCACTATTTGGCATCAATTTTTTTTATTATTATTATATTTTTTTACCATAGCTCAGGCTCGTGACAGCTTCCGGTGTTTGTTGACAAGTTAGCCAACGCGAATTAGCAACGTTAGTCACTTGGTTGAAACGTGATTCCGGAGTGACACCAAGTGGAAGGAAAATATATCCTGTCACCCAGTGCAAGGTACAGAGGACTTAGGAAGTGGGCGGACTCAACAAGTGTAATCAGTCACCTAATAAAGACAACAGAGTGTTGCAATAGGAAAGGGAAAATAATTACATGGATAGCAAATAGCATGAGATGGGTGGCAAGAACAAAAGCCAAATGTTGGTTAGAACCTGAATATTATAAAGAAGTTATAGATTATTATTACAAGAGAAACAAAGAAAAGGAAAAAGGACAGATATGTGCAATCGCAAAAGAAAATAATTTACCAAGAACAATTTAATCAAAAAGAGCAAGAAATTAATAGATATAAAACATGAGACAATGCACTTGATGTTAAGAATTAAGACAGGTGGAGTAACATGGACACCAGAGTTAGCTCAATGGCATCCAGAGAGATTCGTTAGAGCAGAAAGATATGTAGGATGTGAACAAAAAGAAAATCTAGATCACTTTATTTATGAATGTGAAAGGTATAAACACCTGAGAGAGAACACGATTGATGAATTAAATAATGATAAGAAAAACGAAGTGCTCAAAAAAGCATGAACAATGATAAAGTTTTCAAATACCTCTCAGAATATATAGAAAGGGCATACTAAATAAGATCCCAAATACTCAGGTATTGGGATAAAAACATGTAAATATATCACCCCCACCTTCCCTGAGCTTTCCAGGATGTTCAAGCGGACCATGTGCCTTTTTGGGAGCACATATCTGTGTGAAAAGCTCTTTGCACCATGAACTTTAATAAGTCAAAGTACAGGTCCAAACTTAATGTGAGCATTTCAAGCCATACTGAGGGTCTCAATTGCTTCCTCCCTCAAGCCAAATGTGGCTCAGCTGTGTAAGAAGAGGAAGCGCTGCCAGGTCTCTGGAAGCATGGAGTAGGTAAGAGAAGCCTATGTTCAGAAGAACCGTTCATGTTCTGAACTGTTATTAATAAAGATTGAGAAGATTGGATCAGTTGCACTTTTTTTTGGAATACTTGATGCGGCCCAGCCTCACCCAGACTCTACCTCCAGCGGCCCGCAGGTAAGTTGAGTTTGAGACTCCTGCTCTGAACGCATGTTTCTAAATATGGAGGGAAAAACTGGAAGACCTGGAGAACAATCCACGCGACCACGGGAGAGAGAGAGAGACATGCAAACTCCAAATATACAGGGGTCAGGGTCCGGATCGAACCCACGACCTCTTGCATACCAGGTGAAGGAGTTAACATCCCACCACCGCGGCACCCTTATGTACCAGGTTACACAGTCACGGACTCAAATGAAGACACAGTCCCTTCATTTAACAGTCTGTTCGATAAATAAGTTCTGTTAGCGAGCACCTATTAAGGCTAGCATGCCACACGAGGGGGTGGGTGGTCAGTTTTACCCAGGATAGCCCTACTGGCTCTTTTCAGGAGGGTTCTACCACATTTCCCAGCAATGATTACTAGGCACAGTATATTCCAACTGGGTAATTTGCGGGCAATTGTATTTAATTCGGTTAATCTGGTCCATGACGCTGGGATCTTCAACGTCCACTGAAGCAGACGGCACATGGTGTCTTTGCGGTGAACACGCCTGTAGCATTAAACAGGGCGGCCGCTGGATTCAAACCGCGAACATCTACGACAAGCGGCACACGTACAACTGCTACAGACACACGCCGAGTGTGTAATCACTCAATATGTGAGTGATTACACGCAACATTGTTGCGTGATTAAACACAACGTTGTTGTGTGTGTAATCACACACAAAAATATTGATGAGACACAACGACGTTGTGTTGAGTGTAATCACAAACAACAACGTTGTGTTGAGTGTAACCACTCAAAACGACATTGTGTTGAGTGTAATCACTCACAACGACGTTGTGTTGAGTGTAATCACTCACAACGACGTTGTGTTGAGTGTAATCACTCACAACGACGTTGTGTTGAGTGTAATTACACACAACGACGTTGTGTGTAATCACTAACAACGACGTTGTGTTGAGTGTAATCACTTACAACAACAACGTTGTGTTGAGTGTAATCACAGGCAACAATGTTGATGACACACAGCGTCCAACAGAGGGCGTCGTAGTCGTGCCATGGGGAGGCGGCGAGTGATGAACGCCACTGCGGCGCCGCAAAGAGATCAGAGCCGTGATATTTATTTATTTGTACACTGGAGGAGGAATCCGATGAGCTACGAAGTTCTTTATCACAAACGTCCAGCGTCTTGGCCGTCACGATAGAACGAGGCCGATAAACGTGGAGGTATAAATGAGGGTGATGCTAAGTCGGTGTGCCGTGCCCTAAGTGAGGTTGCCATGGGCGTGTGTGTTGGCCGTGTCAGGAGCGGGTGAGGAGGACGAGGCAAGGGGTGAGGAGAACGAGGAATGAAGAGAACGAGGGGTGAGGAGGACGAGGGGTGAGGAGGACGAGGGGTGCCGAAGACGAGGGGTGAGGAAGACGAGGGGTGAGGAGGACGAGGGGTGAGGAGAGTGAGGGGTGAGGAGGACGAGAGTGAGGAGGACGAGGGGTGAGGAGAGTGAGGGGTGAGGAGGACGAGGGGTGAGGAGGACGAGAGTGAGGAGGACGAGGGGTGAGGAGAGTGAGGGGTGAGGAGTAAGAAGAACGAGCTGTGGGGGTGAGGACGAGGTGAGGGGTGAGAACGAGGTGAGGGTTGAGGACAAGTGAGGTGGACGAGGTGAGGGGTGAGAATGAGGTGAGGGGTCGAGGACGAGGTGAGGGGTCAAGAGGACGACGTGAGGGGTAAGGAGGACGAGGTGAGGGGTGAGGAGAATGAGGAGCAGGGTGCGGTGGACGAGCGAGGGGTGAGGAGGACGAGGGGCGAGGAGGACGGGGGGTGAGAAGTAAGAAGAACGAGGTGTGGGGTGAGGAGGACGAGGGGTGAGGAGGACGAGGTGAGGGCTGAAGAGAGCGAGGCGTGAGAGCGAGGGGTGAGGAGAGCGAGGGGTGAGGAGGACGAGGGGTGAGGAGGTGAGGAGCAGGGTGCGGTGGACGAGCGAGGGGTGAGGACGGGGGGTGAGAAGAAAAACGAGGTGTGGGGGTGAGGACGAGGGTTGAGGAGAGCGAAAGGTGAAGAGAGCGAGGGGTGAAGAGAGCGAGGGGTGAAGAGAGCGAGGGGTGAGGAGGCCGAGGGGTGAGGAGGCCGAGGGGTGAGGAGAGCGAGGGGTGAGGAGGACGAGGGGTGAGGAGGACGAGAGGTGAGGAGGACGAGGGGTGAGGAGGACGAGTCGAGGGGTGAGGAGGAAGAGGTGAGGGGTAAGAAGAACGCGGTGTGGGTGAGAAGGACGAGGTGAGGGGTGAGGTGGGCGAGGCGTGAGGATGACGAGGCGTGGGGTGCGGTGGACGAGGTGAGGTGAGGGGTGAGGAAGACGAGCTGAGGGGTGAGGAGAACGAGGGGTGAGGAGAACGAGCGGTGAGGACGACAATGTGTGAGGAGGACAATGGGTGAGGAAGACGAGGGGTGAGGAGGACGAGGGGTGAGGAGGGTGAGGTGAGGGGTGAGTAGGACGAGTCGAGTGGTGAGGACAAGATGAGGGGTAAGAAGAACGAGGTGTGGGGTGAGGAGGACGAGGCAAATGGTGAGAACAGCAAGGGGAGGGGAGGACGAGGAGTGAGGACGAGCTAAGGGTGAGGAGGACGAGGCGAGGGAGAGGTGAGGGGTGAGAAGGACGAGTTGAGCGGTGAGGACGACGACGGGTGAGGAGGACGACGACGGGTGAGGAGGACGAGCTGAGGTGAGAGGACGAGTCGAGGGGTGAGGAGGACGAGGTAAAAGGTGAGGCGGACGAGGGGTGAGGAGAGCGATGGGTGAGGAAGATGAGGCGAGGGGTGAGGAGGACGAGGGGTGAGGGGTGAGGAGGACGAGGGGTGAGGAGGACGAGGTGAGGGGTGAGGAAGACGAGCTGAGGGGTGAGGAGGACGAGGGGTGAGGAGGACGAGCTGAGGGGTAAAGCGGATGAGGTGAGGGGTGAGGAAGATGAGGTGATGGGTGAGGATGAGGTGAGGGGTGTGGACGAGGTGAAAGGTCAAGTGGACGACCTGAGGGGTGAGGACGAGGTGAGGAAGACGAGCTGAGGGGTGAGGAGGACGAGGTGAGGAGGACGAGGTGAGGGTGAGGAGGATGAGCTGAGGGGTAAAGATGACGAGGCAAGGGGTGAGGAGGACGAGGCGAGGACGAGGTGAGGGGTGAGGAGGGCGAAGTGAGGGGTGAGGAGGATGAAGTGAGGGGTGAGTACGAGGCGAGGGGTGAGGAGAACGAGGGGTGAGGAGGACGAGGCGAGGGGTGAGGTGAAGAGGACGAGCTGAGGAGGACGAGGTGAGGGGTGAGGAGGACGAGGTGAGGGGTGAGGAGGACGAGGTGAGGGGTGAGGAGGACGAAGTGAGGAGTGAGGAGAACGAGGGGTGAGGAGAACGAGGGGTGAGGAGGACGAGGCGAGCGGTGAGGAGGAGGCGAGGGGTGAGAACGAGGGTTGAGGAGGATGAGGCGATGGGTGAGGAGTACGAGGTGATGGGTGAGGACGAGGTGAGGAGAGCGAGGGGTTAGAGAAGGACGAGGTGAGGGTGAGGAGGATGAGCTAAGGGGTAAAGATGACGAGGCAAGGGGTGAGGACGAGGCGAGGACGAGGTGAGGGGTGAGGACGAAGTGAGGGTAAGGTGAGGGGTGAGGAACACGAGCTGAGGGATGAGAAGAACGAGGTGAGGGGTGAGGAGGACGAGGTGAGGGGTGAGAACGAGGGGTGAAGGAGAACGGGGGGAGGAGGACGAGGCGAGATGCGAGGACGGGGTGAGGACGAGGTGAAGGGTGAGGAGGAGGTGATGTTTGATTCGTGACAAAACATGTAATAAAGTTATTAATAACAATCTGAATTATAGTCAATTATTCACGTCTACTACATAGAGTGCAGGTAGCCGTGTGAGGATGAGGTGAGAACGAGGTGAGGGGTAACGACGAGGTGAGTAGAACGAGAGGCGAGAACGAGGTGAGGGTTGAGGACGACGGGTGAGGTGGACGAGGTGAGGGGTGAGGATGAGTCGAGGGGTGAGGATGAGTCGAGGGGTGAGGAGGACGAGGTAAAACGTGAGGCAGACGAGGGGTGAGGAGGACGATGGGTGAGAAAGATGAGGTGACGGGTGAGGAGGATGAGGGGTGAGGAGGACGAGGGGTGAGGAGGATGAGGGGTGAGAAGGACGAGTCGAGGGGTGAGGAGGACGAGGTGAGGGGTGAGGAAGACGAGCTGAGGGGTGAGGAGGACGCGGGGTGAGGAGGACGAGCTGAGGGGTAAAGCGGATGAGGTGAGGGGTGAGGAAGACGAGGTGATGGGTGAGGATGAGGTGAGGGGTGTGGACGAGGTGAAAGGTCAAGCGGACGACGTGAGGGGTGAGGACGAGGTGAGGAAGACGAGGTGAGGGGTGAGGAGGACGCGGTGAGGAGGACGAGGGGTGAAGAGGACGAGCTGAGGAGGACGAGGTGAGGGGTGAGGAGGACGAGGTGAGGGTGAGGAGGATGAGCTGAGGGGTAAAGATGACGAGGCAAGGGGTGAGGACGAGGCGAGGACGAGGTGAGGGGTGAGGAGGACGAGGCGAGGGGTGAGAACGAGGGTTGAGGAGGACGAGGCGATGGGTGAGGAGGACGAGGCGATGGGTGAGGAGGACGAGGTGATGGGTGAGGACGAGGTGAGGAGAGCGAGGGGTTAGAGAAGGACGAGGTGAGGGTGAGGAGGATGAGCTAAGGGGTAAAGATGACGAGGCGAGGACGAGGTGAGGGGTGAGGAGGACGAAGTGAGGGCGAGGTGAGGGGTGAGGAATACGAGCTGAGGGATGAGAAGGACGAGGTCAGGGGTGAGGAGGACGAGGGGTGAGGAGGACGAGGCGAGGGGTGAGGAGGAGGCGAGGGGTGAGAACGAGGGTTGAGGAGGACGAGGCGATGGGTGAGGAGGACGAGGTGATGGGTGAGGACGAGGTGAGGAGAGCGAGGGGTTAGAGAAGGACGAGGTGAGGGTGAGGAGGATGAGCTAAGGGGTAAAGATGACGAGGCAAGGGGTGAGGACGAGGCGAGGACGAGGTGAGGGGTGAGGAGGACGAAGTGAGGGCGAGGTGAGGGGTGAGGAATACGAGCTGAGGGATGAGAAGGACGAGGTGAGGGGTGAGGAGGACGAGGCGACCCGAGCTCGATTCCCGCTTACAGCCACCATCACCACTGCGTCCTGGATCTCGAGAGGTCGGTTCAGCCTTAAATTAGTATCTGGTACGATGTGTACACATCGCAACTCGGGAGAAAAAGGCAGCTGAGGGTGGTCCCGGCCACCCACACAGAACATGTGTGAAACCCAGAGATTATGCGTGAAACACGTGCAGATCATTAGAAAAACAGGCAAATATCTTGTGTGATATAAAATATGGATCATGCGTAAAACACATAGCGATCATACGCAAGAAACACACACTCAGGCAATGTATGAAAACACACTCATATGCTGCTGTAGGATACGTTGGTTCAGCAGATGTACAGGGTGATGGATTACAATGTTAAGTTTTTTTTAAAATGGCGATGAAGAATATTGTCCATTCATTTGCAGTCCAGCCGTACACTCATTCATTCACGTGCTATCTTTTCGTCTATGCATCGGTCAATCCGCAAGTCAATTATGCAAGAGGACTCAGTCCCCCCCTGCCCCGCCCCCCTCTGCAAGTAGTAGCAGCTCCCTGCACCACCCAGCTAACCCCACACTGCATGCCGCGTTCTGCGCGATGCCTCAAGTTCAAGGTCGTGTGGGTAACACATTACCGTGGTGATTATTTGAAATGTAACTTTTTATTTTACCAGGTAAGTGAGCCATATAGCTCTTTTTAAGAAGCGATCTGGTCACAAATGTTAGTTTTAACGGAGTGGCTCATCTTGTGGAAATTTATAGCAGTAAAATACTCTAAACCAGGGGTCTCAAACTCGCGGCCCGCAGGCCAATTGTGGCCCGCGGAACGATATTTTGTGGCCCACTATTTGGCATCAATTTTTTATTTATTATATATTTTTTACCATAGCTCAGGCTCGTGACAGCTTCCGGTGTTTGTTGACAAGTTAGCCAACGCGAATTAGCAACGTTAGTCACTTGGTTGAAACGTGATTCCGGAGTGACACCAAGTGGAAGGAAAATATATCCTGTCACCCTGTGCAAGGTACAGAGGACTTAGGAAGTGGGCGGACTCAACAAGTGTAATCAGTGACCTAATAAAGACAACAGAGTGTTGCAATAGGAAAGGGAAAATAATTACATGGATAGCAAATAGCATGAGATGGGTGGCAAGAAAAAAAGCCAAATGTTGGTTAGAACCTGAATATTATAAAGAAGTTACAGATTATTATTACAAGAGAAACAAAGAAAAGGAAAAAGGACAGATATGTGCAATCGCAAAAGAAAATAATTTACCAAGAACAATTTAATCAAAAAGAGCAAGAAATTAAAAGATATAAAACATGAGACAATGCACTTGATGTTAAGAATTAAGACAGGTGGAGTAACATGGACACCAGAGTTAGCTCAATGGCATCCAGAGAGATTCGTTAGAGCAGAAGGATATGTAGGATGTGAACAAAAAGAAGAAAATCTAGATCACTTTATTTATGAATGTGAAAGGTATAAACACCTGAGAGAGAACACGATTGATTAATTAAATAATGATAAGAAAAACGAAGTGCTCAAAAAAGCATGAACAATGATAAAGTTTTCAAATACCTCTCAGAATATATAGAAAGGGCATACTAAATAAGATCCCAAATACTCAGGTATTGGGATAAAAACATGTAAATATATCACCCCCACCTTCCCTGAGCTTTCCAGGATGTTCAAGCGGACCATGTGCCTTTTTGGGAGCATATATCTGTGTGAAAAGCTCTTTTGCACCATGAACTTTAATAAGTCAAAGTACAGGTCCAAACTTACTGATGAGCATTTCAAGCCATACTGAGGGTCTCAATTGCTTCCTCCCTCAAGCCAAATGTGGCTCAGCTGTGTAAGAAGAGGAAGCGCTGCCAGGTCTCTGGAAGCATGGAGTAGGTAAGAGAAGCCTATGTTCTGAAGAACCGTTCATGTTCTGAACTGTTATTAATAAAGATTGAGAAGATTGGATTACTTGCACTTTTTTTGTAATACTTGATGCGGCCCAGCCTCACCCAGACTCTACCTCCAGCGGCCCCCAAGTTGAGTTTGAGACTCCTGCTCTGAACGCATGTTTCTAAATATGGAGGGGAAAACTGGAAGACCTGGAGAACAATCCACGCGACCACGGGAGAGAGAGAGACATGCAAACTCCAAATATACAGGCGTCAGGGTCCGGATCGACCACACGACCTCTTGCATACCAGGTGAAGGAGTTAACATCCCACCACCGCGGCACCCTTATGTACCAGGTTACACAGTCACGGACTCAAATGAAGACACAGTCCCTTCATTTAACAGTCTGTTCGATAAATACGTGCTGTTAGCGAGCACCTATTAAGGCTAGCATGCCACACGAGGGGGTGGGTGGTCAGTTTTACCCAGGATAGCCCTACTGGCTCTTTTCAGGAGGGTTCTACCACATTTCCCAGCAATGATTACTAGGCACAGTATATTCCAACTGGGTAATTTGCGGGCAATTGTATTTAATTCGGTTAATCTGGTCCATGACGCTGGGATCTTCAACGTCCACTGAAGCAGACGGCAAATGGTGCCTTTGCGGTGAACACGCCTGTAGCATTAAACAGGGCGGCCGCTGGATTCAAACCGCGAACATCTACGACAAGCGGCACACGTACAACTGCTACAGACACACGCCGAGTGTGTAATCACTCAATATGTGAGTGATTACACGCAACATTGTTGTGTGATTAAACACAACGTTGTTGTGTGTGTAATCACACACAAAAATATTGATGAGACGCAACGACGTTGTGTTGAGTGTAATCACAAACAACAACGTTGTGTTGAGTGTAATCACTCAAAACGACATTGTGTTGAGTGTAATCACTCACAACGACGTTGTGTTGAGTGTAATTACACACAACGACGTTGTGTTTAGTGTAATCACTAACAACGACGTTGTGTTTAGTGTAATCACTAACAACGACGTTGTGTTTAGTGTAATCACTAACAACGACGTTGTGTTGAGTGTAATCACTTACAACAACAACGTTGTGTTGAGTGTAATCACAGGCAACAATGTTGATGACACACAGCGTCCAACAGAGGGCGTCGTAGTCGTGCCATGGGGAGGTGGCGAGTGATGAACGCCACTGCGGCGCCGCAAAGAGATCAGAGCCGTGATATTTATTTGTACACTGGAGGAGGAATCCGATGAGCTACGAAGTTCTTTATCACAAACGTCCAGCGTCTTGGCCGTCACGACAGAACGAGGCCGATAAACGTGGAGGTATAAATGAGGGTGATGCTAAGTCGGTGTGCCGTGCCCTAAGTGAGGTTGCCATGGGCGTGTGTGTTGGCCGTGTCAGGAGCGGGTGAGGAGGACGAGGCAAGGGGTGAGGAGGACGAGGTGAAGGGTAAGAAGAACGAGGTCAGAAGGTGAGGGGTGAGGACGAGATGAGGTGTGAGGAGGACGAGATGAGGTGTGAGGAGGACGAGGAGAGGGGTGAGGAGAACGAGTGAAGAGAACGAGGGGTGAGGAGGACGAGGGGTGAGGAGGACGAGGGGTGAGGAGGACGAGGGGTGAGGAGGACGAGGGGTGAGGAGGACGAGGGGTTAGGAGGACGATGGGTGAGAAAGATGAGGCGAGGGGTGAGGAGGACGAGGGGTGAGGAGGACGAGGGGTGAGGAGGATGAGGGGTGAGAAGGACGAGTCGAGGGGTGAGGAGGACGAGGTGAGGGGTGAGGAAGACGAGCTGAGGGGTGAGGAGGACGAGGGGTGAGGAGGACGAGCTGAGGGGTAAAGCGGATGAGCTGAGGGGTGAGGAAGACGAGGTGATGGGTGAGGATGAGGTGAGGGGTGTGGACGAGGTGAAAGGTCAAGCGGACGACGTGATGGGTGAGGACGAGGTGAGGAAGACGAGCTGAGGGGTGAGGAGGACGAGGTGAGGAGGACGAGGGGTGAAGAGGACGAGCAGAGGAGGACGAGATGAGGTGTGAGGAGGACGAGGTGAGGGTGAGGAGGATGAGCTGAGGGGTAAAGATGACGAGGCAAGGGGTGAGGAGGACGAGGCGAGGACGAGGTGAGGGGTGAGGAGGACGAAGTGAGGGGTGAGTACGAGGCGAGGGGTGAGGAGAACGAGGGGTGAGGAGGACGAGGCGAGGGGTGAGGAGGAGGCGAGGGATGAGAACGAGGGTTGAGGAGGACGAGGCAATGGGTGAGGAGGACGAGGCGATGGGTGAGGAGGACGAGGTGATGGGTGAGGGGACGAGGTGAGGAGAGCGAGGGGTTAGAGAAGGACGAGGTGAGGGTGAGGAGGATGAGCTAAGGGGCAAAGATGACGAGGGCGAGGACGAGGTGAGGGGTGAGGAGGACGAGGGGTGAGGAGGACGAGGCGAGGGGTGAGGAGGAGGCGAGGGGTGAGAACGAGGGTTGAGGAGGACGAGGCAATGGGTGAGGAGGACGAGGTGATGGGTGAGGAGGACGAGGTGATGGGTGAGGACGAGGTGAGGAAAGCGAGGGGTTAGAGAAGGACGAGGTGAGGGTGAGGAGGATGAGCTAAGGGGTAAAGATGACGAGGCAAGGGGTAAAGATGACGAGGCGAGGACGAGGTGAGGGGTGAGGAGGACGAAGTGAGGGCGAGGTGAGGGGTGAGGAATACGAGCTGAGGGATGAGAAGGACGAGGTGAGGGGTGAGGAGGACGAGGGATGAGAAGGACGAGGTGAGGGGTGAGGAGGACGAGGCGACCCGAGCTCGAGTCCCGCTTACAGCCACCATCACCACTGCGTCCTGGATCTCGAGAGGTCGGTTCAGCCTTAAATTAGTATCTGGTACGATGTGTACACATCGCAACTCGGGAGAAAAAGGCAGCTGAGGGTGGTCCCGGCCACCCACACAGAACATTTGTGAAACCCAGAGATTATGCGTGAAACATGTGCAGATCATTAGAAAAACAGGCAAATATCTTGTGTGATATAAAATATGGATCATGCGTAAAACACATACCGATCATACGCAAGAAACACACACTCAGGCAATGTATGAAAACACACTCATATGCTGCTGTAGGATACGTTGGTTCAGCAGATGTACAGGGTGATGGATTACAATGTTAAGTTTTTTTTAAATGGCGATGAAGAATATTGTCTATTCATTTGCAGTCCAGCCGTACACTCATTCATTCACGTGCTATCTTTTCGTCTATGCATCGGTCAATCCGCAAGTCAATTATGCAAGAGGACTCAGTCCCCCCCTGCCCCGCCCCCCTCTGCAAGTAGTAGCAGCTCCCTGCACCACCCAGCTAACCCCACACTGCATGCCGCGTTCTGCGCGATGCCTCAAGTTCAAGGTCGTGTGGGTGACACATTACCGTGGTGATTATTTGAAATGTAACTTTTTATTTTACCAGGTAAGTGAGCCATATAGCTCTTTTTAAGAAGCGATCTGGTCACAAATGTTAGTTTTAACGGAGTGGCTCATCTTGTGGAAATTTATAGCAGTAAAATACTCTAAACCAGGGGTCTCAACTCGCGGCCCGCAGGCCAATTGTGGCCCGCGGAACGATATTTTGTGGCCCACTATTTGACATCAATTATTTATTTATTTTTTAATTATTATATTTTTTTACCATAGCTCAGGCTCGTGACAGCTTCCGGTGTTTGTTGACAAGTTAGCCAACGCGAATTAGCAACGTTAGTCACTTGGTTGAAACGTGATTCCGGAGTGACACCAAGTGGAAGGAAAATATATCCTGTCACTCAGTGCAAGGTACAGAGGACTTTGGAAGTGGGTGGACTCAACAAGTGTAATCAGTCACCTAATAAAGACAACAGAGTGTTGCAATAGGAAAGGGAAAATAATTACATGGATAGCAAATAGCATGAGATGGGTGGCAAGAACAAAAGCCAAATGTTGGTTAGAACCTGAATATTATAAAGAAGTTATAGATTATTATTACAAGAGAAACAAAGAAAAGGAAAAAGGACAGATATTTGCAATCGCAAAAGAAAATCATTTACCAAGAACAATTTAATCAAAAAGAGCAAGAAATTAAAAGATATAAAACATGAGACAATGCACTTGATGTTAAGAATTAAGACAGGTGGAGTAACATGGACACCAGAGTTAGCTCAATGGCATCCAGAGAGATTCGGTAGAGCAGAAGGATATGTAGGATGTAAACAAAAAGAAAAAAATCTAGATCACTTTATTTATGAATGTGAAAGGTATAAACACCTGAGAGAGAACACGATTGATGAATTTAATAATGATAAGAAAAACGAAGTGCTCAAAAAAAGCATGAACAATGATAAAGTTTTCAAATACCTCTCAGAATATATAGAAAGGGCATACTAAATAAGATCCCAAATACTCAGGTATTGGGATAAAAACATGTAAATATATCACCCCCACCTTCCCTGAGCTTTCCAGGATGTTCAAGCGGACCATGTGCCTTTTTGGGAGCACATATCTGTGTGAAAAGCTCTTTTGCACCATGAACTTTAATAAGTCAAAGTACAGGTCCAAACTTACTGATGAGCATTTCAAGCCATACTGAGGGTCTCAATTGCTTCCTCCCTCAAGCCAAATGTGGCTCAGCTGTGTAAGAAGAGGAAGCGCTGCCAGGTCTCTGGAAGCATGGAGTAGGTAAGAGAAGCCTATGTTCTGAAGAACCGTTCATGTTCTGAACTGTTATTAATAAAGATTGAGAAGATTGGATCAGTTGCACTTTTTTTTGGAATACTTGATGCGGCCCAGCCTCACCCAGACTCTACCTCCAGTGGCCCCCAGGTAAGTTGAGTTTGAGACTCCTGCTCTGAACGCATGTTTCTAAATATGGAGGGAAAAACTGGAAGACCTGGAGAACAATCCACGCGACCACGGGAGAGAGAGAGAGACATGCAAACTCCAAATATACAGGCG
Source organism: Petromyzon marinus (assembly GCF_048934315.1). Lineage (NCBI taxonomy): Eukaryota > Metazoa > Chordata > Hyperoartia > Petromyzontiformes > Petromyzontidae > Petromyzon > Petromyzon marinus. The sequence continues at coordinate 18,047,428 of NC_133725.1, read as the reverse complement.
TCAGGGTCCGGATCGAACACACGACCTCTTGCATACCAGGTGAAGGAGTTAACTTCCCACCACCGCGGCACCCTTATGTACCAGGTTACACAGTCACGGACTCAAATGAAGACACAGTCCCTTCATTTAACAGTCTGTTCGATAAATAAGTTCTGTTAGCGAGCACCTATTAAGGATAGCATGCCACACGAGGGGGTGGGTGGTCAGTTTTACCCAGGATAGCCCTACTGGCTCTTTTCAGGAGGGTTCTACCACATTTCCCAGCAATGATTACTAGGCACAGTATATTCCAACTGGGTAATTTGCGGGCAATTGTATTTAATTCGGTTAATCTGGTCCATGACGCTGGGATCTTCAACGTCCACTGAAGCAGACGGCACATGGTGTCTTTGCGGTGAACACGCCTGTAGCATTAAACAGGGCGGCCGCTGGATTCAAACCGCGAACATCTACGACAAGCGGCACACGTACAACTGCTACAGACACACGCCGAGTGTGTAATCACTCAATATGTGAGTGATTACACGCAACATTGTTGTGTGATTAAACACACAACGTTGTTGTGTGTGTAATCACACGCAAAAATATTTATGAGACGCAACGACGTTGTGTTGAGTGTAATCACAAACAACAACGTTGTGTTGAGTGTAATCACAAACAACGACGTTGTGTTTAGTGTAATCACTCACAACGACGTTGTGTTGAGTGTAATTACACACAACGACGTTGTGTGTAATCACACACAACGACGTTGTGTTTAGTGTAATCACTAACAAAGACGTTGTGTTTAGTGTAATCACAAACAACAACGTTGTGTTGAGTGTAATCACTCAAAACGACATTGTGTTGAGTGTAATCACTCACAACGACGTTGTGTTGAGTGTAATTACACACAACGACGCTGTGTGTAATCACTAACAACGACGTTGTGTTGAGTGTAATCACTTACAACAACAACGTTGTGTTGAGTGTAATCACAGGCAACAATGTTGATGACACACAGCGTCCAACAGAGGGCGTCGTAGTCGTGCCATGGGGAGGCGGCGAGTGATGAACGCCACTGCGGCGCCGCAAAGAGATCAGAGCCGTGATATTTATTTGTACACTGGAGGAGGAATCCGATGAGCTACGAAGTTCTTTATCACAAACGTCCAGCGTCTTGGCCGTCACGACAGAACGAGGCCGATAAACGTGGAGGTATAAATGAGGGTGATGCTAAGTCGGTGTGCCGTGCCCTAAGTGAGGTTGCCATGGGCGTGTGTGTTGGCCGTGTCAGGAGCGGGTGAGGAGGACGAGGCAAGGGGTGAGGAGGACGAGGTGAAGGGTAAGAAGAACGAGGTCAGGAGGTGAGGGGTGAGGACGAGATGAGGTGTGAGGAGGACGAGATGAGGTGTGAGGAGGACGAGGAGAGGGGTGAGGAGAACGAGTGAAGAGAACGAGGGGTGAGGAGGACGAGGGGTGAGGAGGACGAGGGGTGAGGAGGACGAGGGGTGAGGAGGACGAGGGGTGAGGAGGACGAGGGGTGAGGAGGACGATGGGTGAGAAGGACGAGTCGAGGGGTGAGGAGGACGAGGGGTGAGGAGGACGAGGGGTGAGGAGGATGAGGGGTGAGAAGGACGAGTCGAGGGGTGAGGAGGACGAGGTGAGGGGTGAGGAAGACGAGCTGAGGGGTGAGGAGGACGAGGGGTGAGGAGGACGAGCTGAGGGGTAAAGCGGATGAGCTGAGGGGTGAGGAAGACGAGGTGATGGGTGAGGATGAGGTGAGGGGTGTGGACGAGGTGAGGAAGACGAGCTGAGGGGTGAGGAGGACGAGGTGAGGAGGACGAGGGGTGAAGAGGACGAGCAGAGGAGGACGAGGTGAGGGGTGAGGAGGACGAGGTGAGGGTGAGGAGGATGAGCTGAGGGGTAAAGATGACGAGGCAAGGGGTGAGGAGGACGAGGCGAGGACGAGGTGAGGGGTGAGGAGGACGAAGTGAGGGGTGAGTACGAGGCGAGGGGTGAGGAGAACGAGGGGTGAGGAGGACGAGGCGAGGGGTGAGGAGGAGGCGAGGGATGAGAACGAGGGTTGAGGAGGACGAGGCAATGGGTGAGGAGGACGAGGCGATGGGTGAGGAGGACGAGGTGATGGGTGAGGGGACGAGGTGAGGAGAGCGAGGGGTTAGAGAAGGACGAGGTGAGGGTGAGGAGGATGAGCTAAGGGGCAAAGATGACGAGGGCGAGGACGAGGTGAGGGGTGAGGAGGACGAGGGGTGAGGAGGACGAGGCGAGGGGTGAGGAGGAGGCGAGGGGTGAGAACGAGGGTTGAGGAGGACGAGGCAATGGGTGAGGAGGACGAGGTGATGGGTGAGGAGGACGAGGTGATGGGTGAGGACGAGGTGAGGAAAGCGAGGGGTTAGAGAAGGACGAGGTGAGGGTGAGGAGGATGAGCTAAGGGGTAAAGATGACGAGGCAAGGGGTAAAGATGACGAGGCGAGGACGAGGTGAGGGGTGAGGAGGACGAAGTGAGAGCGAGGTGAGGGGTGAGGAATACGAGCTGAGGGATGAGAAGGACGAGGTGAGGGGTGAGGAGGACGAGGGATGAGAAGGACGAGGTGAGGGGTGAGGAGGACGAGGCGACCCGAGCTCGAGTCCCGCTTACAGCCACCATCACCACTGCGTCCTGGATCTCGAGAGGTCGGTTCAGCCTTAAATTAGTATCTGGTACGTTGTGTACACATCGCAACTCGGGAGAAAAAGGCAGCTGAGGGTGGTCCCGGCCACCCACACAGAACATTTGTGAAACCCAGAGATTATGCGTGAAACACGTGCAGATCATTAGAAAAACAGGCAAATATCTTGTGATATAAAATATGGATCATGCGTAAAACACATACCGATCATACGCAAGAAACACACACTCAGGCAATGTATGAAAACACACTCATATGCTGCTGTAGGATACGTTGGTTCAGCAGATGTACAGGGTGATGGATTACAATGTTAAGTTTTTTTAAAATGGCGATGAAGAATATTGTCTATTCATTTGCAGTCCAGCCGTACACTCATTCATTCACGTGCTATCTTTTCGTCTATGCATCGGTCAATCCGCAAGTCAATTATGCAAGAGGACTCAGTCCCCCCCTGCCCCGCCCCCCTCTGCAAGTAGTAGCAGCTCCCTGCACCACCCAGCTAACCCCACACTGCATGCCGCGTTCTGCGCGATGCCTCAAGTTCAAGGTCGTGTGGGTAACATATTACCGTGGTGATTATTTGAAATGTAACTTTTTATTTTACCAGGTAAGTGAGCCATATAGCTCTTTTTAAGAAGCGATCTGGTCACAAATGTTAGTTTTAACGGAGTGGCTCATCTTGTGGAAATTTATAGCAGTAAAATACTCTAAACCAGGGGTCTCAAACTCGCGGCCCGCAGGCCAATTGTGGCCCGCGGAACGATATTTTCTGGCCCACTATGTGACATCAACGTTTATTTATTTTTTAAATATTATATATTTTTTACCATAGCTCAGGCTCGTGCCAGCTTCCGGTGTTTGTTGACAAGTTAGCCAACGCGAATTAGCAACGTTAGTCACTTGGTTGAAACGTGATTCCGGAGTGACACCAAGTGGAAGGAAAATATATCCTGTCACCCAGTGCAAGGTACAGAGGACTTAGGAAGTGGGCGGACTCAACAAGTGTAATCGGTGACCTAATAAAGACAACAGAGTGTTGCAATAGGAAAGGGAAAAAAGCCAAATGTTGGTTAGAACCTGAATATTATAAAGAAGTTATAGATTATTATTATTACAAGAGAAACAAAGAAAAGGAAAAAGGACAGATATGTGCAATCGCAAAAGAAAATAATTTACCAAGAACAATTTAATCAAAAAGAGCAAGAAATTAAAAGATATAAAACATGAGACAATGCACTTGATGTTAAGAATTAAGACAGGTGGAGTAACATGGACACCAGAGTTAGCTCAATGGCATCCAGAGAGATTCGGTAGAGCAGAAGGATATGTAGGATGTGAACAAAAAGAAGAAAATCTAGATCACTTTATTTATGAATGTGAAAGGTATAAACACCTGAGAGAGAACACGATTGATGAATTTAATAATGATAAGAAAAACGAAGTGCTCAAAAAAAGCATGAACATTGATAAAGTTTTCAAATACCTCTCAGAATATATAGAAAGGGCATACTAAATAAGATCCCAAATACTCAGGTATTGGGATAAAAACATGTAAATATATCACCCCCACCTTCCCTGAGCTTTCCAGGATGTTCAAGCGGACCATGTGCCTTTTTGGGAGCACATATCTGTGTTAAAAGCTCTTTTGCACCATGAACTTTAATAAGTCAAAGTACAGGTCCAAACTTACTGATGAGCATTTCAAGCCATACTGAGGGTCTCAATTGCTTCCTCCCTCAAGCCAAATGTGGCTCAGCTGTGTAAGAAGAGGAAGCGCTGCCAGGTCTCTGGAAACATGGAGTAGGTAAGAGAAGCCTATGTTCTGAAGAACCGTTCATGTTCTGAACTGTTATTAATAAAGATTGAGAAGATTGGATCAGTTGCACTTTTTTTTGGAATACTTGATGCGGCCCAGCCTCACCCAGACTCTACCTCCAGCGGCCCCCAGGTAAGTTGAGTTTGAGACTCCTGCTCTGAACGCATGTTTCTAAATATGGAGGGAAAAACTGGAAGACCTGGAGAACAATCCACGCGATCACGGGAGAGAGAGAGACATGCAAACTCCAAATATACAGGCGTCAGGGTCCGGATCGAACCCACAACCTCTTGCATACCAGGTGAAGGAGTTAACATCCCACCACCGCGGCACCCTTATGTACCAGGTTACACAGTCACGGACTCAAATGAAGACACAGTCCCTTCATTTAACAGTCTGTTCGATAAATAAGTTCTGTTAGTGAGCACCTATTAAGGCTAGCATGCCACACGAGGGGGTGGGTGGTCAGTTTTACCCAGGATAGCCCTATTGGCTCTTTTCAGGAGGGTTCTACCACATTTCCCAGCAATGATTACTAGGCACAGTATATTCCAACTGGGTAATTTGCGGGCAATTGTATTTAATTCGGTTAATCTGGTCCATGACGCTGGGATCTTCAACGTCCACTGAAGCAGACGGCACATGGTGTCTTTGCGGTGAACACGCCTGTAGCATTAAACAGGGCGGCCGCTGGATTCAAACCGCGAACATCTACGACAAGCGGCACACGTACAACTGCTACAGACACACGCCGAGTGTGTAATCACTCAATATGTGAGTGATTACACGCAACATTGTTGTGTGATTAAACACAACGTTGTTGTGTGTGTAATCACACACAAAAATATTGATGAGACGCAACGACGTTGTGTTGAGTGTAATCACAAACAACAACGTTGTGTTGAGTGTAATCACTCAAAACGACATTGTGTTGAGTGTAATCACTCACAACGACATTGTGTTGAGTGTAATTACACACAACGACGTTGTGTGTAATTACACACAGCGACGTTGTGTTTAGTGTAATCACTAACAACGACGTTGTGTTTAGTGTAATCACTAACAACGACGTTGTGTTTAGTGTAATCACACACAGCGACGTTGTGTTGAGTGTAATCACAGGCAACAATGTTGATGACACACAGCGTCCAACAGAGGGCGTCGTAGTCGTGCCATGGGGAGGCGGCGAGTGATGAACGCCACTGCGGCGCCGCAAAGAGATCAGAGCCGTGATATTTATTTATTTGTACACTGGAGGAGGAATCCGATGAGCTACGAAGTTCTTTATCACAAACGTCCAGCGTCTTGGCCGTCACGATAGAACGAGGCCGATAAACGTGGAGGTATAAATGAGGGTGATGCTAAGTCGGTGTGCCGTGCCCTAAGTGAGGTTGCATGGGCGTGTGCGTTGGCCGTGTCAGGAGCGGGTGAGGAGGACGAGGCAAGGGGTGAGGACGAGGTGAAGGGTAAGAAGAACGAGGTCAGGAGGTGAGGGGTGAGGAGGACGAGATGAGGGGTGAGGAGGACGAGGAGAGGGGTGAGGACGAGGTGTGAGGAGGTCGAGGGGTGAGGAGGACGAGGGGTGAGGAGGACGAGGGGTGAGGAGGACGAGGGGTGAGGAGGACGAGGGGTGAGCAGGACGAGGGGTGAGGAGAGTGAGGGGTGAGGAGTAAGAAGAACGAGCTGTGGGGGTGAGGACGAGGTGAGGGGTGAGAACGAGGTGAGGGTTGAGGACAAGTGAGGTGGACGAGGTGAGGGGTGAGAATGAGGTGAGGGGTCAAGCGGACGACGTGAGGGGTAAGGAGGACGAGGTGAGGGGTGAGGAGGATGAGGAGCAGGGTGCGGTGGACGAGCGAGGGGTGAGGAGGACGAGGGGCGAGGAGGACGGGGGGTGAGAAGTAAGAAGAACGAGGTGTGGGGGTGAGGAGGACGACGGGTGAGGAGGACGAGGTGAGGGCTGAAGAGAGCGAGGCGTGAGGAGAGCGAGGGGTGAGGAGAGCGAGGGGTGAGGAGAGCGAGGGGTGAGGAGGACGAGGGGTGAGGAGGTGAGGAGCAGGGTGCGGTGGACGAGCGAGGGGTGAGGACGGGGGGTGAGAAGAAAAACGAGGTGTGGGGGTGAGGACGAGGGTTGAGAAGAGCGAGGGGTGAGGAGAGCAAGGGGAGAGCGAGGGGTGAGGAGGACGAGGGGTGAGGAGGACGAGGGGTGAGGAGGACGAGGGGTGAGGACGAGTCGAGGGGTGAGGAGGAAGAGGTGAGGGGTATGAAGAACGCGGTGTGGGTGAGAAGGACGAGGTGAGGGATGAGGCGGGCGAGGCGTGAGGATGACGAGGCGCGGGGTGCGGTGGACGAGGTGAGGGGTGAGGAGAAAGAGGGGTGAGGAGAAAGAGGGGTGAGGAGAACGAGCGGTGAGGAGGACGAGGGGTGAGGAGGACGAGAAGTGAGGAGGACGGGGGGTGAGAAGTAAGAAGAACGAGGTGTGGGAGTGAGGAGGACGAGGGGTGAGGAGGACGAGGCGAGGGGTGAGGAGCAGGGTGCGGTGGACGAGCGAGGGGTGAGGACGGGGGGGTGAGAAGAACGAGGTGTGGGGGTGAGGACGAGGGTTGAGGAGAGCGAGGGGTGAGGAGAGCGAGGGGTGAGGAGGACGAGGGGTGAGGAGGACGAGGGGTGAGGAGGACGAGGGGTGAGGAGGACGAGGGGTGAGGAGGTGAGGGGTGCGGAGGACGAGCCGAGCGGTGAGGAGGACAAGATGAGGGGTAAGAAGAACGAGGTGTGGGGTGAGGAGGACGAGGCAAATGGTGAGGACAGCGAGGGGAGGGGAGGACGAGGAGTGAGGACGAGCTAAGGGTGAGGAGGACGAGGCGAGGGATAGGTGAGGGGTGAGGAGGACGAGGTGAGCGGTGAGGACGACGACGGGTGAGGAGGACGAGCTGAGGTGAGAGGTGAGGACGAGTCGAGGGGTGAAGAGGACGAGGTGAAAGGTGACGCGGACTGTGGTTCACAATATCGTGCATAGTTTGGGTTGCATGGTCACAATCACACTGTGGCTTGACTTTAAACTTCTATTGCGTCGTTTCACGTTGTACGATCTGTTCTGGATGACCACAGTCAAACACTGGAGAGTTTTTAATTTTACATTTGTGCATCAGGTATCCGCATCTGCCATGGTTTGTGCAGATGCGGTTTAGGGGGACCATGATCTTCGTGGAATATCAAGCCCAGGGATCTTCTGCGTTGGGTTTTTCACAAGGTGTGTCAGTTCTTTTGAACTTACACTGATCATGTCGACTCTCTGCAGTGGCAATGTGAAACTATTAAAATAAAAAGGGATACAATTTTTCAAAAGTTGATTCTTACACGTGCAATTCAATACATGAATTGTCAGCTTAATAATAAATATTAATCGATTTAACCGATGTATCGCGCTGTTACTACTAACTAGCACAACTCTTTATTACGATCAGAGCATGTACAAAGTAAAATTTTAAGTAAAAATATATTTCCTGAAGTAATGATGGTTTATTCAAACTGTGTGCAATATCAAGCAACTTCGGAATGATTTCTGAAGCACTGCTGCAATGTTTGGTGCACTGCGATACTAACGCGGCGATCCGAGTTGGATTCCTAGCCATGGCTAACGTCAGTGGTGACTGATATCTGAACCAGTCCTGAACCTAATCCCCGCCCCCTTCACCAAGCGTGGTAAAGTTTGGTGCAACAACCCCCATGACCAAAGCAACGTGGCGAGGCCTTCATCAGGCAGTGGACTGCCAGAGGGGTGTAACACACACAATCATCAGTTTGTCTCGACAATCACTTGCATTGAACATTGAATCCTTAAGTTGCATTACCAATGGCATATTGGTGTGGCTCACTGACCCTTTGATGTGAAAGATTAAAGAACCCCAAGTGTCTGTCGCTGTGGCTCCAGATCCACCCAGGGCAGAGATCACAACCCCAGTCTCCTCCAACAGCTACCACAGACACAATAAAATCCGTCAACATCAGTTGGTTGACACCGCGGCGACCGCAAGGCAAACACCGGCTTAAAGCTAAACGATACGCATGGAGCTGCATCTCACAATGCAGTGCACGAAAACTGATTAAATATTACAGATTTAAGTTTACATATTAAAACAAAATTCGCTCTCAATTTTAGTTTTCCAAATGCGCTATCGGCGTAATGTCAAGAGACAAATAAATCATCCATTCGTAAATCTCGCATAGCCGTGCAGGCCCTGTGTCATAAAATGCGGTGGGTGGCCTTTTATCTTGTACACAATAGGAGCCAACACTTTCACATTAGCTGTGTTATGAGATTGTGCGGCGCACGAGAGTCAAGCTGAAATTGTTATTCTCAGAGATGGAATTAGGAAAATGAAGTGCAAAACCCAAGTTTAATGAGACTGTAATTTTGTGCAGTCGCTGGTGAATGGGCTCGGACGATCGACTTGATAAGACTTGAGACCTCGGTTTCAACCCAAGCGGTCAAAATCCAGATTCAAGCCCAGAATCTCATTATTGCCAACACACCACTTTGATCTTTGAGCCACCCGTCCACTTTGCATATATAGTGTTATCATATATTTTATCTGAATGTCACCGCTGTACACTCAATTTTAACGGTGATTTTCAATATCTACCTTTGGGATGTTTGCCAAATTCACAGATATTTTTTAAGAGTGACAAGAGAAAACCCATGCATCTTACGTGACACTTTGTTGTGCTCTGCATTGGCAGTGATTACATAACGCTTAAACGTATTCGAGTTATCGACAAATGAGTTTTAAGTTCGTAATAATAAACTAATATTACCCCGCACAATTTTGGAAACAAACTTAACATTGAGCGCCACTCGGAGGCGGTAAGCAAACTCAAACTTTGCACGGGCAGTGTCGTACACCTACTTGCTGTACTGCCTCTTACCAGCTGGAGGCGGGTGGGCTCACGCACGCCACGTACGCACCTGGCCGTTGCGATGGAGGATGTCCAAGAAGGAGCCGAGGCCCAGGCTGGGGAGGTCGCGCGAGTCAAAAGCTCGGCAAGCTGCTTCTCCACGCGTGACAGCGCAGATAGGCTCGGGGGCTCTGCCATCTTACTTGCGTGGCTCAGCAGACGGACCAGATGCTCGGCTACCGCCTCTGCGAAGGAGAGAAGCAATGCCATTGTAGGAGAGGACAACGATGCTGTAACTCGCTCCAATAGGCTCAACAACTGCAACTCTCTCTCTGCCCCCCCACCCCCACGTCTCATCTACGGCCTCCCGATACGTTTCATCATCACTCTCCAGATGACTAAAAAAACAAGTTTAACACGAAGGCCTTCGCGACCAATGATTATCCATAATTGAGATTTTTGGGTAACCATTCATATGAACCTTATGGCGGGACCCCGGGGTCCCATAAGTCCCCGCCTCCCGCATAAACATATTATATATAATATAAAATATAATTTAAACATATTATAATGTAAACATAAAGTTTGCTCTTTTTCACCAATGGGTTTGAAGGATGGTGGCAAGTGTTGTCTTGTTAAACTACGCCTTTAAAACTGGAAACTACTTACCTACAGTAGCTCTATTTAAATATACTATCGAAAATAAAATTTACTCCCCTCTGTCAATCATCGTGTTTCTCAGTGTGGATTTGTAAACACACTTGTTAAACAATACATAAAATAGTACGCGTTTTCAATGCGCTGTTCATATTGTAAAATGTGTTTATACCAATGTGACTCTACAGCAGTTGCAGAGCCGCACTTTTATATTATTCAGGTCAAAGCCAGATAAACAGTGGAGGATGAACATCCCATGAAGGCGGGGCAATTGTTGTGCAATCATTTCAGGTCAAATTTACAGGTGCGTTTTATTCATGCCACACAGGTAGAGAGTTGAGAGTGAAACCTGGCCCACTGGCATCGTGAATCACGGATCATGAGTCACCCGGACTTGTTGTGTTTGCTTATGGTTGCTATACAAGCCATCAAATCTACACCACGAAGAGAGTTGATGAACAAGTAGGAGAGTGTGTAACTGGATTACATTCATGTGCACAGGCGTTTCACATGTGAATATAAAATAAGGTCGACTCAAACGCTACTCTTTAGGATTTGGCACACTCAATAACATTTTAATTGATAAATAAAGACCAATAAACCACAATCAAATGGGTCATGCATCGATGTATCAATTGTAGCTACGGACTGCTTAAGAAGAAAATGATGAATGCAGATTCGAAGCGAGTTTAAACATGAATCTACACCATTTAAATATATTTTAAACAACCCGTTGCAAACATGACAGTAATTTGAAATGTAGCACTGTACATCAGAACAATTTGAAAGACGTTAGAGATTTGAAACTGTCCAAAAAGAAAGGAGGAAAATACATTTATTTTTACATAATACAGGTTTTTTGCGTAAGATTGCGTAAATATAAAAATATGTCGGTAAACCCACCACCACCCGACACAGCCAATTAGTAAGGTTTGTCACTTAAACAGAACATGCCAATGCGTTACTAGTACAGCACACCGGTTGTGTGTTAGAGAGCAAAGCCACAACATAAACAATCTGAGTACGTCGTTTCGCCAGTAATTACAACCAGCATCATCAGGAGACAGCCAGATTTGTGGATTTTTGAATGTAGATTTATTCAAATCTATATTTAAAAACATATAGAGAAACTGGAACATTATTATTACAGAATTTGGTTGGACATATGTCGAAAAGAGAATGACCCCAGCTTAGCTTGCAAGAACTAAGAGACACTGTGTGGCCATGTGGCCTTAATGAGAGAGACTGACTCCAGCTTAGCTTCTAATAACTAAGAGACACAGTGTGGCCATGTGGCCTTAATGAGAGAGACTGACTCCAGCTTAGGTCGCAAGAACTAAGAGACAGTGGCCATGTGGCCTTAATGAGAGAGACTGACTCCAGCTTAGCTTGTAAGAATTAAGAGACAGTGTGGCCATGTGGCCTTAATGAGAGAGACTGACTCCAGCTTAGCTTGCAAAAACTAAGAGACACAGTGTGGCCATGTGGCCTTAATGAGATAGACTGACTCCAGCTTAGCTTGCAAGAACTAAGATACACTGTGGCCATGTGGCCTTAATGAGAGAGACTGACTCCAGCTTAGCTTGCAAGAACTAAGAGACACAGTGTGGCCATGTGGCCTTAATGAGAGAGACTGACTCCAGCTTAGCTTGCAAGAACTAAGAGACACTGTGTGGCCATGTGGCCTTAATGAGAGAGACTGACTCCAGCTTAGCTTCTAATAACTAAGAGACACAGTGTGGCCATGTGGCCTTAATGAGAGAGACTGACTCCAGCTTAGGTCGCAAGAACTAAGAGACAGTGGCCATGTGACCTTAATGAGAGAGACTGACTCCAGCTTAGCTTGTAAGAATTAAGAGACAGTGTGGCCATGTGGCCTTAATGAAAGAGACTGACTCCAGCTTAGCTTGCAAAAACTAAGAGACACAGTGTGGCCATGTGGCCTTAATGAGATAGACTGACTCCAGCTTAGCTTGCAAGAACTAAGATACACTGTGGCCATGTGGCCTTAATGAGAGAGACTGACTCCAGCTTAGCTTGCAAGAACTAAGAGACAGTGTGGCCATGTGGCCTTAATGAGAGAGACTGGCTCCACCTTAGCTTGCAAGAACGAAGAGACACAGTGTGGCCATGTGGCCTTAATGAGAGAGACTCACTCCAGCTTAGCTTGCAAGAACTAAGAGACACAGTGTAGCCATGTGGCCTTAATGAGAGAGACTCACTCCAGCTTAGCTTGCAAGAACTAAGAGACACAGTCTAGCCATGTGGCCTTAATGAGAGAGACTCACTCCAGCTTAGCTTGCAAGAACTAAGAGACACAGTGTGGCCATGTGGCCTTAATGAGAGGGACTGACTCCAGATTAGCTTGCAAGAACTAAGAGACACAGTGTGGCCATGTGGCCTTAATGAGAGAGACTGACTCCAGCTTAGCTTGCAAGAACTAAGATACACTTGTGGCCATGTGGCCTTAATGAGAGAGACTGACTCCAGCTTAGCTTGCAATAACTAAGAGACACAGTGTGGCCATGTGGCCTTAATGAGAGAGACTGACTCCAGCTTAGCTTGCAAGAACTAACAGACAGTGGCCATGTGGCCTTAATGAGAGAGACTGACTCCAGCTTAGCTTGTAAGAATTAAGAGACAGTGTGGCCATGTGGCCTTAATGAGAAAGACTGACTCCAGCTTAGCTTGCAAGAACTAAGATACACTGTGGCCATGTGGCCTTAATGAGAGAGACTGACTCCAGCTTAGCTTGCAAGAACTAAGAGACACAGTGTGGCCATGTGGTCTTAATGAGAGAGACTGACTCCAGCTTAGCTTGCAAGAACTAAGAGACACAGTGTGGCCATGTGGCCTTAATGAGAGAGACTGGCTCCAGCTTAGCTTGCAAGAACTGAGAGACACAGTTTGGCCATGTGGCCTTAATGAGAGAGACTGACTCCAGCTTGGCTTGCAAGAACTAAGAGACACGGTGTGGCCATGTGGCCTTAATGAGAGAGACTGACTCCAGCTTAGCTTGCAAGAACTAAGAGACACAGTGTAGCCATGTGGCATTAATGAGAGAGACTCACTCCAACTTATCTTGCAAGAACTAAGAGACACAGTGTGGCCATGTGGCCTTAATGAGAGAGACTGACTCCAGCTTAGCTTGCAAGAACTAAGAGACACGGTGTGGCCATGTGGCCTTAATGAGAGAGACTGACTCCAGCTTCGCTTGCAAGAACTAAGAGACACAGTGTAGCCATGTGGCATTAATGAGAGAGACTCACTCCAACTTAGCTTGCAAGAACTAAGAGACACAGTGTAGCCATGTGGCATTAATGAGAGAGACTGACTCCAGCTTAGCTTGCAAGAACTAAGAGATACAGTGTGGCCATGTGGCCTTAATGAGAGGGACTGACTCCAGCTTAGCTTGCAAGAACTAAGAGACACAGTGTGGCCATGTGGCCTTAATGAGAGAGACTGACTCCAGCATTGCTTGCAAGAACTAAGATACACTGTGGCCATGTGGCCTTAATGAGAGAGACTGACTCCAGCTTAGCTTGCAAGAACTAAGAGACACAGTGTGGCCATGTGGCCTTAATGAGAGAAACTGACTCCAGCTTAGCTTGCAATAACTAAGAGACACAGTGTGGCCATGTGGCCTTAATGAGAGAGACTGACTCCAGCTTAGCTTGCAAGAACTAAGAGACAGTGGCCATGTGGCCTTAATGAGAGAGACTGACTCCAGCTTAGCTTGTAAGAATTAAGAGACAGTGTGGCCATGTGGCCTTAATGAGAGAGACTGACTCCAGCTTAGCTTGCAATAACTAAGAGACACAGTGTGGCCATGTGGCCTTAATGAGATAGACTGACTCCAGCTTAGCTTGCAAGAACTAAGATACACTGTGGCCATGTGGCCTTAATGAGAGAGACTGACTCCAGCTTAGCTTGCAAGAACTAAGAGACACAGTGTGGCCATGTGGCCTTAATGAGAGAGACTGACTCCAGCTTAGCTTGCAAGAACTAAGAGACACAGTGTGGCCATGTGGCCTTAATGAGAAAGACTGGCTCCAGCTTAGCTTGCAAGAACTAAGAGACACAGTGTGGCCATGTGGCCTTAATGAGAGAGACTGGCTCCAGCTTAGCTTGCAAGAACTAAGAGACACGGTGTGGCCATGTGGCCTTAATGAGAGAGACTGACTCCAGCTTAGCTTGCAAGAACTAAGAGACACAGTGTAGCCATGTGGCATTAATGAGAGAGACTCACTCCAACTTAGCTTGCAAGAACTAAGAGACACAGTGTGGCCATGTGGCCTTAATGAGAGAGACTCACTCCAGCTTAGCTTGCAAGAACTAAGAGACACAGTGCAGCCATGTGGCATTAATGAGAGAGACTCACTCCAGCTTAGCTTGCAAGAACTAAGAGACACAGTGTGGCCATGTGGCCTTAATGAGAGGGACTGACTCCAGCTTAGCTTGCAAGAACTAAGAGACACAGTGTGGCCATGTGGCCTTAATGAGAGAGACTGACTCCAGCTTAGCTTGCAAGAACTAAGAGACAGTGTGGCCATGTGGCCTTAATGAGAGAGACTGACTCCAGCTTAGCTTGCAAGAACTAAGAGACACAGTGTCGCCATGTGGCCTTAATGAGAGAGACTGGCTCCAGCTTAGCTTGCAAGAATTAAGAGACACAGTGTGGCCATGTAGCCTTAATGAGAGAGACTGACTCCAGCTTAGCTTGCAAGAACTAAGATACACTGTGGCCATGTGGCCTTAATGAGAGAGACTGACTCCAGCTTAGCTTGCAAGAACTAAGAGACACAGTGTGGCCATGTGGCCTTAATGAGAGAGACTGACTCCAGCTTAGCTTGCCAGAACTAAGAAACACAGTGTGGCCATGTGGCCTTAATGAGAGAGACTGACTCCAGCTTAGCTTGCAAAAACTAAGAGACACAGTGTGGCCATGTGGCCTTAATGAGAGAGACTGACTCCAGCTTAGCTTGCAAGAACTAAGAGACAGTGTGGCCATGTGGCCTTAATGAGAGAGACTGACTCCAGCTTAGCTTGCAAGAACTAAGAGACACAGTGTGGCCATGTGGCCTTAATGAGAGAGACTGACTCCAGCTTAGCTTGCAAGAACTAAGAGACACAGTGTGGCCATGCGGCCTTAATGAGAGAGACTGACTCCAGCTTAGCTTGCAAGAACTAAGAGACACAGTGTGGCCATGTGGCCTTAATGAGAGAGACTGACTCCAGCTTAGCTTGCCAGAACTAAGAGACACAGTGTGGCCATGTGGCCTTAATGAGAGAGACTGACTCCAGCTCAGCTTGCAAGAACTAAGATACACTGTGGCCATGTGGCCTTAATGAGAGAGACTGACTCCAGCTTAGCTTGCAAGAACTAAGAGACACAGTGTGGCCATGTGGCCTTAATGAGAGAGACTGACTCCAGCTTAGCTTGCAAGAACTAAGAGACAGTGTGGCCATGTGGCCTTAATGAGAGAGACTGACTCCAGCTTAGCTTGCAAGAACTAAGAGACACAGTGGGCCATGTGGCCTTAATGAGAGAGACTGACTCCAGCTTAGCTTGCAATAACTAAGAGACACAGTGTAGCCATGCGGCCTTAATGAGAGAGACTGACTCCAGCTTAGCTTGCAAGAACTAAGAGACACAGTGTGGCCATGTGGCCTTAATGAGAGAGACTGACTCCAGCTTAGCTTGCCAGAACTAAGAGACACAGTGTGGCCATGTGGCCTTAATGAGAGAGACTGACTCCAGCTTAGCTTGCCAGAACTAAGAGACACAGTGTGGCCATGTGGCCTTAATGAGAGAGACTGACTCCAGCTTAGCTTGCAAAAACTAAGAGACACAGTGTGGCCATGTGGCCTTAATGAGAGAGACTGACTCCAGCTTAGCTTGCAAGAACTAAGAGACAGTGTGGCCATGTGGCCTTAATGAGAGAGACTGACTCCAGCTTAGCTTGCAAGAACTAAGAGACACAGTGTGGCCATGTGGCCTTAATGAGAGAGACTGACTCCAGCTTAGCTCGCAAGAACTAAGAGACACAGTGTGGCCATGTGGCCTTAATGAGAGAGACTGACTCCAGCTTAGCTTGCCAGAACTAAGAGACACAGTGTGGCCATGTGGCCTTAATGAGAGAGACTGACTCCAGCTTAGCTTGCAAGAACTAAGAGACACAGTGTGGCCATGTGGCCTTAATGAGAGAGACTGACTCCAGCTTAGCTTGCAAGAACTAAGAGACACAGTGTGGCCATGTGGCCTTAATGAGAGAGACCGGCAGAACAAAGTTGACGTTGGAATGAAGACAAATGGACGAGGAAGGACACGGACTGCGTTTCACGCATCGCCGAGTGCGTCTCGAAACCTTACCACGCCTACATATATTAACGGACATCGATTAAAGTGGTCCCATTAGATGTACAATTAGTCTGCATCTTTAGTACACATTTAATGCCTAGGAATATAAAACATGTTGTAAGAGAATACAGGTCGTTTAAACAAATTCAAATATTGCTTACTACAACCAAAGCTCTTTGAAGAGTCGTAATTTAAAATCAAATGGCAGAGCAAAAGATTTTAATTAATTTCACTGCTCAAGAAAGTCGTCCGCTCAGAAAGCGCGTTGTGACGGAGCGCGTTCCGCGTTGTGCGAGAAGCGTTCCCTAACGTAAAGAAAACGCGTTGAAGTGAAAACGCGTTATCGTGTGAACACGCGGGACAGACCCAGGTGTTGTGGGTTAACTCCCCGAGAAAAAACTTTCTTCCAACTTTGTGTTTTATACGCCCGGTGCTCCACCAATAATTGTTGTGAGCGTCGCTCCTCTGCCCTCTGTTGTTCATGGAGGGAGACTGCACCCTAGTGCCCAGTATCATCCTCCGCGAGCCTCTTCAAAATGCTGATATTGATACCGCTGGAAGCAGTCATCGAGCTTGACCTCACCTCACAACAGTGCAATTTTAACAGCTCAACATCAAAACACAATGATGGGTCGCTTGCATCAATCGCACAACATCCCATCATTGACTCTCAGCTGTTACTTGTGTAGAGGGGGTCACGTGTGTCACCATAATTGCCCTAATCCTGCAACACGTGCTGCGTAATATTTTCCTTGCCACATTACCTGTGACACACATAATGAGGACAACCGGTAAGTCAAATGAAACCAGAGGTGGGAAACCTGTTCTTTATTATATTATTAATAAGCAATGTGAACACGACTTTTATAAACACTTATGCAGCTATACACGTGCCACATTGTCCAGAAATTCGGTTGATACTAATAGGGTTTATTTGCCAGTATTGTAGATTATTTAAATTACATTTGTTTGGGCGGCAGGGTGGTGCAGTGGTCACGCCCATGCATGACATCTTCTGAAGGACTGCCTGGCTTCGCTTTCCTCATTCTGGTCCCTTTCTCTGTGTGGGTTTACTCCCATAGCAAAACAACAACATACAATGTAACTGGTACTAGCCAAACATCCAAATTACTCCTGCGAAAAGTTGGCAGGCCCCTCCTGAAAAGGAGTCTTGAGACTCAGTGAGATTGCTTGTGTGGCGATCGAAACATCGTGATCCATTATTATTTTTTCTACCTACGTGACTTTACCGAAAGAACCAAAGAGTAAGGATTCCTGCAGTCACGAAAGCTTCAAATCAAGATTAATGAGTGTTTACATGTGGGAAGAAATCGGAGCACCTGGAGAAATCCAAGCAAATGGGGGGGCCAACGCTCTACCACAAATCTTTAGATGGAACAGGCGGAGTCCACATTATTCCACACCGCCTTCTCTACCTCCTTGACGACCAAGGGGTGGGAGTTGTCGCAACATTTTTGTAATCCACCAACCCTCACCTCCACGCAGTCGTGGATTACAAGCATACATAGCCCCCACAACCACCCGGCTAAAGTAGCTGTAATGCACATCTAAAATTCTGCAAAAGTTGATGGGGCAAAGGTCGTAGGTCAATTGGTTTGATTTCTATGCACATTTAGATTCGCATTCGGCCGCCAATGGAACAGGTGGAGTCCAAAAGCAAAGTGGATGTACTGATTGTATCTTCATTGCGGGACTCATCCAGCAGTGGATTGACATGGGCTTCAGGTATCCACGTGTGGACGGGTAATAAACACTGGGGCCACCTGGCGGTAAATGTTTGCCGGTGCACATTGACACCGACTCACACGTCACTGGCCCCAGGCAGCCCCCAGCCACTGGCGTGCAACACAGCGAAGGGAATCTCCCACCAATGAGAACCACGCACAACCCAGGGTGCAGTCCTATAACTTGGACTCGCAAACACAACAAAACCCATGGCCGCCAACCCACACGGTTTACCCGTATTCTGTTGGGGGAAAGTGAGTTGTGAGGTCCATACGGCAGACGGCCGTTTCAATACGGGCAACATTTTTGTTAAGTTTATTTGTGTGTTTCTTCCTTGTCATGGGACTTATAAGGGGCACGGGGTGACCAACAAGGTCTGAATTGTTCTGTAATAAGGTAGGCACTGATGAGGGGTTGATAGCAATGCAAACACCACACAATACAAAACGCCAAACGGCCAGTACCAATAAAAAATAATAATACATAACTGTCCAATGAGTAATAAGATAATTAAGATCAAAGAAACGCGTTCCTTAAATTGATCAAGTTTATTGTTGCAAGAGTTTGGGAAAACAGGAAGACCGGGTGTGGATTCCAGAGTGGAGCAGTGGAAACTGATAAATCTGAAAAGAAGAGTGAGGTGACCTGCATGGTGGTGAGCGGTTGGGTGAGTAAATGGGTGAGTGTTTGAGTAAACGAGTGGAGGAGTGTGTGATAGGGTGATTGAGTCAGTGACCGGATGAGTGGGTGACTGGATGCGTGGGTGACTGAATGCGTGGGTGATTAGATGAGTGGGTGATTGAGTGGGTGACTAGATGAGTGGGTGACTGGATGAGTGGGTGATAGGGTGATTTAATTAGTGACTAGATGAGTATGTGATAGGGTGATTGAGTGGGTGACTGGATGAGTGGGTTATAGGGTGATTGCGTGGATGACTGGATGAGTGGGTGACTGGATGCGTGGCTGATTTGATGAGTGGGTGATAGGGTGATTGAGTGGGTGACTGAATGAGTGGGTGACTGGATGAGTAGGTGACTGAATGAGTGGGTGACTGGATGAGTGGTTAACTGGATGAGTGGGTGATAGGGTGATTGAATTAGTGACGAGATAAGTGTGTGATAGGGTGATTGAGTTAGTGACTGGATGAGTTAGTGACTGGATGAATGTGTGATAGGGTGATTGAGTTAGTGACTGGATGAGTGGGTGACCGAGTTGTTTAGTTGAGTGCGTTGTTGTGAACTGCAGTGAGGCGCGGTGGTTGAACGTGGAGTGGATGAGACGAAGCGGTCAAAGTGTCTGGTAGACCGAGTCCCTTAACGTGGGTGGAGGGGAGAATCAACGAGGTGAAGTTCACTGCAACATTCACCATGGTGGTGCTAGTAGTCGCAGCGAAAGAAAGTGATACAGGGCTGACTGAATGAAGGTTGAGGCAAGGATGCAAGGTGGTGTAGAGGAGGCGAAGAGGAGGGTAGAGGAGGTGAGGTGGTGAGGAGGCGTAGAGGAGGGTGCCCCGCTCTTGGCGTTGATCTTGGTGAACACGTGTCCGCGCCCCGTCTCGTAGCTCTGCCCGGTGCTGATGCAGCCTCCACCGGCCGCAGCGTCCAGCGGCCTCGCCGAGTCCGTGCCCAGCTCCGTTCTGAGCAAGCTCTCCATTGCACGCTGTCTGCTCGCAGCGACAAACACAACGTTAAACTTCCCCCCCCCCCCGTCCCGTGTGGCCTCTAACACAGGGGTCATCAACCCCCGGGTTGCAAGAGCACTTGCTTCAAGTACATTAAAACCCACTTTTGGTGTAGATATGTAGATGACACTTTGGTTGTCTGGCGACATGGTAAAGATACTTAATGAATGAATGTCTAAATCATCTCAATTTACAAAAACCGGCCATCCAGTTCATCATGGAAATGGAGGTGAATAACACACTCCCTTTCCTGGATATTTTGCTCGGACGAGGCCTAAATGGTAAAGTAACACACACAGCGTTTACCGAAAGGGAACACATACTGATGCCTATCTGAATGCAGATTGGCATCATCACCCCGCACAGAAATCCTTTCTCAACGAGATGCTCATACATCTGGCTAAAACAGTGTCAGATGGTCAAAGTTTGAGGAGAGAGATTAAACATGTCAAAGAAACGCTACGATTGAATGTCTACAATAATGCTCAAATTAACAGAGCAATGAATGCTAAACCAAGATCAAACAGCAATACTGCTGAATCAGGTTATTAAACAATTAAAATACCATATATCGTGGGAGTAACTGACAAATTAGCTAGTAGTCGCAGCTAAAAAAAAAGTGATACATTAATGACAGGGCTGAATGAATGAAGGTTGAGGCAAGGATGCGGGGTGGTGTAGAGGAGGCAAAGAGGAGGGTAGAGGAGGTAAAAAAAAAGTGATACATTAATGACAGGGCTGAATGAATGAAGGTTGAGGCAAGGATGCGGGGTGGTGTAGAGGAGGCGAAGAGGAGGGTAGAGGAGGTGAGGTGGTGAGGTGTTGAGGTGGCGTGGTGAGGAGGTGAGGTGGCATGGTGAGGAGGTGAGGTGGCGTGGTGAGGAGGTGAGGTGGCGTGGTGAGGTGGCGTGGTGAGGAGGCGTAGAGGAGGCGAGGAGAAGGGTAGAGGAGGTGAGGTGGTGAGGAGGCGTAGAGGAGGCGTAGAGGAGGGTGCCCCGCTCTTGGCGTTGATCTTGGTGAACACGTGTCCGCGCCCCGTCTCGTAGCTCTGCCCGGTGCTGATGCAGCCTCCACCGGCCGAAGCGCCCAGCGTCCTCGCTGAGTCCGTGCCCAGCTCCGCTCTGAGCAAGCTCTCCATTGCGCGCTATCTGCTCGCAGCAACAGACACAACGATAAACTCCCCCCCCCCCCCCCCCCCCGGTCCCGTGTGGCCTCTAAATACTTATTTCCTTTGGAGAGGTGATTTATCGGACGAGGCCTAAATGGTAAAATAACACACACAGCGTTTACCAAAAGGGAACGCATACTGATGCCTATCTGAATGCAGATTCGCATTATCACCCCGTACAGAAAACCTCTCTCATCAAGATGCTCATACATCTGGCTAAAACAGTGTCAGATGGTGAATGTCTGGAGAGAGATTGAACATGTCAAAGAAACGCTACGATTGAATGTCTACAATAATGCTCAAATAATTAACAGCAATGAATGCTAAACCAAGATCGAACAGCAATACTGCTGAATCAGGTTATTAAACAATTAAAATACCATATATCGTGGGAGTAATTGAGAAATTAGCTCGAGTTTTGGAAAAGCAAAAAGCTAAACATCTAAGTAAGATTTGGCACGGTACACAAAATAAAAAAAATAGTATCTTGTACTTAAGATGAATTGCCTAAGTTGTCAACGGATGGTGTGTATCGGATTAATGGCTTATGTGGCAGATGTTATATTGGACAGATGGGACGTAACATTAGCGTAAGACTAAAGGAACACCAAATAAATATTAAACACTCTCAAACATAACTGTCGGAAGTTGCAGTACATGCTTGCCAACAAGAACACTTAATGTATTTTGATAACGATGAAGTGTTGTGTAAAACTCATTATTACTGGCCAAGACTAATTCGAGAATCCATTGAAACTGAGAAAATTTGTATTATTTTAACCTCTCTAACAGCTACAGGCTTAGTGCGGCCTGGAAGCGTATTATTAAGTAATTGTGATTTTAAGATGAGGAGATGAAGGCAGAAGAAGACGTGGGGCGATGTGGTGATGCGGTCGAACGTGGTGGCCCGAGGAGCGGAGGGAGAGATGGCGCGGGACGGGGCGATGTGGAGAAGGTGGCAAGGACGGCGGACCCCACGTGAGTGGAACAAACGCGTGTAGGAAGAAGACATCTTACATTTATCATTACTTATAGAGGAAACATAAACACCTAACCCTTTAAACCCCTTTAACCTTAAAACCCTAACCCTCTAAACCCCTAACTCTAGAATCCCCTAAACCCCTAACACTCTCAACCCCTAAACCCTATAACCCTCGAAATACCTAAACATATAAACCCCTTATCCCCAAAATACCCCAAAACCTCTAAACCCATAACTTTATAAATCCCTAACCCTCTAAACTCCTAGCTCTTTGTGTAGTGTGTGGTGGGTGTCACGGGGTGGGTGGGTGCAGGGTGTGTGTGGTGGGTGGTGGGTATCACAGGGGGGTGTATGTGTGGAGTGTGCATGTGGTGGGTGTGGTGATAGTGGTCGTGGTTCACAACTATCCATGACCATCACCTCTACTGTGTGGTGGACCGGCCACCACACAGCAGCGCGCGTCGGAGGAGTGAACGGATGGTTCTCCCTATGCGGGCCAGGCCCCCTCGCTTCCTCTTCTCCTGCATCACCATCGCCTGATCCTCTTTCCTTGTCATCTCCTTCTCCACCACCATCTCCTGCACCACCATCTCCTCCTCCTGCTCCTTCTTCGTCTCCACCTCCTCTGTCTCCCCCCCCATCTCCTCTTCGTCCTGCACCACCAGCTCCTCCACCCGGGTCTCCTCCTCCTGCACCACCAGCTCCTCCACCCGGGTCTCCTCCTCCTGCACCACCAGCTCCTCCACCCGGGTCTCCTCCTGCACCACCAGCTCCTCCACCAGGGTCTCCTCCTGCACCACCAGCTCCTCCAGCAGGGTCTCCTCGTCCTGCACCACCAGCTCCTCCACCAGGGTCTCCTCCTGCACCACCAGCTCCTCCACCAGGGTCTCCTCCTGCACCATCAGCTCCTCCACCAGGGTTTCCTCCTGCACCACCAGCTCCTCCAGCAGAGTCTCCTCTTCCTCCTGTACCACCAGCTCCTCCACCAGGGTCTCCTGCACCACCAGCTCCTCCACCAGGGTCTCCTCTCCCTGCACCACGAGCTCCTCCACCAGGGTCTCCTCTTCCACCACAACCGTCAGCTTCCATTTAGAGGCCAGGGCAAGCGCGGAGGATGGGGGCAGCGCCGGCTCCGCTCTGTGAAGAGATGCGCACGACACCGTTCCAACTTCCTGCTACAGCAGAGATCGCAGTCCGTCCCCCCCCCCATCGTCTGCGTACGGACTAACTGTGTGCAGAGATAGATTAACCAGGTTAATAACGATGCTGCAATAATGCAGCATACCATGCCCATCGTGGGTCTGGTTACAAAATGGGCATTAGTCTTGCGATATCACACTGGATGAAGGGCTAAATGGCAAAGATATGGCTGCCTCATTATTTGTCCTCACCCAGGAACCAATTATAAAAATACATCCGTATATAACCGAATGTACACGTGGGGTTTGAACTGTACATGTGTTCGTTTGCGGGCGGCAGGGCTGGAACTCAGTCAAAGAGGGACCTGGGTTTGATTCCCATACTTGGGTCACTTCTCCGTGTGGAATGTGGAGTGTGTTCTACCCCCCCCCCCCCCGTTTTGTCCTGCATTGGTTTCCAAATCAGAATACATTATTTAGACTGGATGAAGAGGAATACGATAAGCTATGAAGCTCTTCCTTCACAGATATGCAGTCGAGGCACAGGGTAAGCAAGTTACAACAACAAACAAAAGGAGTGCAACGTGTAAAAATGTAAGCAAGTCACAAAAAATTGAGCACATAAGCACAAAGTACATAAAATCCTGCCAGTTTTCAACACTAACTGTAAATTTGGGCAAGGCAGCAAAACATCAACAAAAACAGCCCCAGACCCCACCAAGACAACACACAGTCCCTCAATAAAATTGTACATTAAAATGTAACTTTCATTCCTTTGGGTTTGGCATTTTCCTCCACGTAACTGAACCCTGACAAACGCAATGCAACCAGTTTTGGATGGACATCCTCGTCAGTGTTAGAAATTGAACCTCCAAATCATTCAATCGGGATCGCATAGCAGCAGTAGCAAAAGCAAATTTGTTCTGTACTGCAAACAACTTGGCAGGACTCTACTGAAAAAGAGTCTTGAGACCGAGTGAGGCTCATGCTGGCTAAATAAGGGTAGTAGTAATAAATATAAATACATTAACAGGAGCAGAGCCGTCCCCCGGGTACGGTGTACTGGGGAAACCGCCCCAGGCACCGTGCTTTTGGCGGCCCTGTGCTTCGATGTCACGGTGTCAGACGTAAAATGTATTTTTAACACGCAAGCTTTCGCACCAGATTGGCTCACAAATGATGACATCACATTCACATTTATCACTATTTAAGACTGAAACAGGAGTATTTCTCCACAATTCTGGCCGTCACCTTATGAGGCTGGTTGCAATCCCCGGCAAAATGTCGTACTCGAATAGTAAATGTGGTGGGTTTACTTTCCAACACACTGGTGTGCTGATCTAGTAACTAATTGGCACATTTTGTTTACATGATACACCTTACTAATTGGCTGTGTTGGGTGGTGGTGAGTTTAACAACACATGTATATCTATGCGATCTAACCGAAAAAAACCCCTGTATTGTTGCTAATACTTCCGATTTAATTGTGACTTGCCCCGGGCCCCACACCTCCCTATGGACTGCCTTGAACATTGGACAAGCAGCTCGTGGCTTACCGTCGCTCAGCAGCTCCAAAACACTGTACCCTGCCAGGAGCAGCAATGGTGGTGGCGGTGGCGTTGCTGGTGGTGCTGGTGGCCACGGTCCGGAGCCAGCTGTGACCCAGCGCCTGCGCTGGCGTCATGCGACAATCCGGATCCCATCTGTTGAGAGACGCACCGGGGTCACACACAGCGCACGTGGTGAGAGAGGCGTGGTGAGAGGATTGACGTTCCTTCCCTTCTCCCACGAGGTCCAGGATCGCAAGGCATCAGCGGTAGTCTTGGTAGCAGCGGCAATCCTTCATTACGCAGTACTCTAAAAATGCCCTGAGCCTCGCACTGCCGAGGATCATCTTTAACGGACCTCCAAAGAGGGCGATCTTAACAAGGGTGGTACTGGTTATCGGCAGGTTAACTCAGCTCCACATCTTCCTGGTGATCGGTGGAGGGCGATCGTTGATCACCTTGGTGGGAGAAATCCTCATGGGGAGGGGGGAGGGGGTGGGGGATGATTCTTACCGCAGGCAGGAGCTGACAAAGTCAACAAACTCCGGGTCGTGGCTTTTGAGTGCCCCGTGAAGTGACAAGCTCCCTGGCACCCTTCTCTTGACTGGGGAGAACATCATGCCCAAACGATCTGCAGGAGACATGCACAGCAGGAGAGACACACAGTCACCATTCACCACTTTGCCCACCTACCCACTTGCCCACGCGCCCAATTAGCCACCCACTCACCCAAGGAATTGAAAATACAAAGAGGCCCCCCCCCCCCCATGGCCACCCCCCCAAAAAGAACTACAACAGCTCCAGGCCACACCCTAACACTGAATCCGGCCGGTTGCTCGCCCCACCCTTCAACTCACCAAAGTAGTGCATTCCGTCAGGAGCTGCATCCATCATGCATCTTGGAGGCAACCCGAGGATCTGCACATGGTTGAAATAAAGGCAAAAGTCACCCGTGTAGCCGCAGCAGACTGTAGGGGCAAGTGCTTATAGTAGTGAGTAGAAACAGCAGCAGCAACAGTAGCGGCACCTGTTGAGGGCCAGGACTGTGGCACACACAGAGAGGGGATGGTTGGCTATATTGAAGCAGGTACACACGGCACCAGGTACTCATTTGAGGCTGATTTGTACTAGGGGATGCCCAGTACCGGTTCAGATAATCGTCACTGATGTTGGCCGTGAATTGGAATCAAACTCGCATTACCGGGTTTGTAGCTGAGCACGCTAACCGCTACACCACTGCTCCCACAACACGTACAGGACACACACGTGTACACACATACAACATACGATGGCTGCCATTCGCCAGATCACCAAGTAGCCAATCGCCCCCCTCTCCTGGCTCCCCACCCCCCCCCCCCCCATAGCCTACAACTTCAAGAAAGGAGGGGGGAATCACGAGCGGGTGAACGTCCAGTTGGAAATACCTCCATGCAGCACGGGAGGTGGTCGTCGCGGCTGTCCGACTGGAATAATTCCCTGCCGGTCGCCAACTCCGCCACTGTGCAGCCCAGTGCCCACATGTCCACTGCACACGTTAATCTGTAGCCCAGCAATACCTCCGGAGAGAGGTATGGCAGGGTCCCACCCACATACAGAGCTGCACAACAACAACAAATATATATTTACGTGTGTGTGTATACTCACTGTGTCATGAACAGCATCGTTATCACACACTGTCACATGTACAGACACTAAGAGACTTACACACACACACTGGAACACAGACACACCCACATGCAGAAACTCACACCCACACGCAGAAACTCACACCCAGGTGAGGTTACTCACGTTGCCTTTTCACAAAACAGCTGTTGCCAAAGTCCGTGACCCTGACGGTGCCGGTCACGGTATCCTTGAGTAGAACATTTTCCTAAAGGAAGAAAGGCAGAAGGAATTCACACTCGGAGGTTACGCCGATAGCATTCAGCCAGCAGTGGATCAATCACGTACCACGGTACAAGCTAAACAGGGGAACTAGGTGAGGCGTAGCGCCGTCATCAACCTTGAGTCAAGTGCAACATTCGCTGTTTTCTGACAGCTGCCACTGGGGGTGCCCCTTTCAAATGCGTCAAGATGAGCGATGTTAGTCGAGGCTCATCATATTTAAAGCTCTCTGAAGCACCATCTAAGTAAAAGGGTGCGGCTCTATCGACAACTTATCCTAGTTGCTCACAGCTGCCCGATAACGAGTTATGGACCAAAAACCACACTCAAGGGCGCACGGATTTCGTGACGCTTTCCACCGCGCGTTTGTCTTGGGAAGTTTTCCATTCACAGCATGGAAGCTGACAACGGGCAGCTGTCAGTTCAAACGCGTGTTTGGCACGTTTTGAAAATCATTCTTTTCGGCTCCGGTTTGTGTTTCTCAAAGTTTGGGGCAACGCTGTGATCTACATTGCTAGTTTTCTCTTTGGTGAGTCCCCCAATAGCGACACGACTCTACACGACAGTTTAATTCATACCAGATCATCACCAGAGGTAACGTGACCCTGCCTCCTTCCAGATAGACGGACAGAGCTAACACATCGACCCTGTGACCAACGTGGTCGGTTTTCTCTTTGGACCGAGTCCCCAATAATGACACAACTCTGGAACAAAGTCACGCTGATTGCTGTGTCCACTCACTGGCTTGATATCTGCATGGATGATGCTCCTGGCCTTGGTGTGGCAAAGGAACTTGAGGATGCCCCTGGTGTAAGTTTTCACCATCCCCATGTGCAATTTCCGGAGCCCCGCTTCCATAATCACATCATAGAGGCTCTCCCTGTGAAAGAGGCAGCAGCAGCAACAACAATGACAACAACGAAGCAGCGTCAGTGTCATACCCTGCAATACTGCGTGGATTCTGATAACGACAATATTAATATTCTATTTGCACATTCACGACTAATATGATTCATAGCTCAGTGTGGGTTTAGGTCATCGGTTTGCTGATAAACCAAATCAGTTAGCACATCTGTCCACTTGCTTTCATTGGCTCTGTTTCCGGGTGGTGGAATTATCCATTAGGAGATACAAACTCCACAGAGAAAGGCGTCCGAGTTGAGAATCGAACTCAGGGATTTTCACCGAGGGGCTCAAGCATTACCACTGCGCTGATCGAGTGGAGGCGTGGCTATATAAAAGTGGGCGGGGCTTATTGAGAAAAGAGGCATGGCCTCATGCACCCGGGACACATGACAGCTCCACAGTATCACAATGCGTGGGTGGCACAGGAATCCCAAAAGTAACATCTAGCTCCGGTGGTGTGACGTTATCACCCTCCCCTGGTGTGGAAGAGATCGGGGCTTTGATCCCGACCGTGACGGGATCAAAGCGTGGATTTTTCTCCGGGTTCTCTGGTTTTTCCCTCCACATTTCGAAACATGTGTTTAGAGTATTTGGCTGCTATACATTTCCACATCAGCCACTTTTTTTAGCTATCATTTGTAGCCAGGCTGCTTGTGAAAAATAACTGATAGGGCAGTGGGCTTCACCTGTTAAATAAAAGTTTTAGTTTAGCTAATGAAGTTAACCACGCTATGGGGGGGGGGGGGGTGGGAACACATGGTACGTACTTCAACAGCTCCAGGACAATGCAGTGGTGTCCTCTGAAGTCAAAATGATTCAGGACTTTGACAACGTTGTAGTCCTCATCACTGCCCTCGCCCTGAAGTTCCAGAGCCATCTGGAGCTCCTTTCTCTGAAATTTATCACGCTTGGAGCTGTGCAGAGAAAATCCACAAATGAATCATGACTTAGACTTGCTTAAGGAATGACCAGAAACAAATTCTATTCAGAAATAAATAAATAAATATACGTTCCCCAAGTGTAATGGCATTGTGAGTTCCGGTAGTGCGCTCATGGAAGGTTCCAGAAAGGATCGGGAAGAGGATCAAATAAGCAAGGGATAGAAGGGGGCTTGGGGTGCTGCCTGAACGTAGTGATTCCCTAATGTGTGAATTGAGCCGACTCCGAGCATGGCCCCAGCCACATTCAGGATTCCCAGGAGCTGAGCCAAGCCACGGCTGAGCCACTCATGTATCTTTAAAAGCAGCTGAGCGGCTCAAGCCTGGGCCAAACCACGGCTGAGCTAGAGCTGAGCCTGAGTTTTAGAGACTGAGCCACAGCTGAGTCGTGACTGAATGTGGCTCTCACAGAGCAAGACATTATAACGTGGAATATCATGGGACCTCCTTTGCCAGTACCAAAATATCAGAATATATTTTCTCCTTTTTTCTAGCAAGAAAACAGGTGTTAAGATGTTAAAACACCAAACTGAAACCTTTTACAAGGAATCATTACTGCATTAACCACAATACTTGTGGTCAGAATGCAAACAAAAAACATACTCTGATAATATATGCATTGTCTTTGAAACTGATTGGTCCACACCAGAAACAGCTTTCTTTTGAGCCTCGTCTCAAAAACGGTGTTAGACCAGGGACGCCAAAAGGCGTACAGCACAAAGACAAGCGTTATCAGAGTAATGAGAGCTCGGGGTGAATGGCTACATCATGGGACCTCCTTTGGGAGTATATTTTGGTACTGGCAAAGGAGGTCCAATGATGTAGCTGCTATAGCGCAGAACGCACACGTTATAACACGGAACACGCCCGTTATGACATGGGACAACTCCATTACAGTGTGGAACATGCCTTTTATAGCGTGGAACGTGCCCATGATAACGTGGAAAGCTCCCATTATAACGCGGACCGCACCCATTATAATCCGGAATGCTTCTGTTCTAATGCAGGAAAGCGCCCATTATAACGTGGAATGTGCCCGCTATAAAATTGCACGGCTGAGCGGTATGACACAGTAGGCGGAATGCGGAATGATCACGTGACGTGACAGCATGCCCTCCGTTATTGGTCTCTTCACATCACTGTGTGCGTGTATTATATCTTGCAAAACTTTATCGTTACATTATATATGGGGATATTATGTTTGCTTAATGTGCTTTCCCTTAACGTGGCACTTTTCAGGAATGCCTCTACTAGGTAAAATGAAGACTTAATGTAATGTAAGCGTGAACTGATCCAGAACAGGGGGAGAACATACAAACTCCACACAGGAGGGCACCCGAGTCAGGAGTCGAACCGGGGACCCTCTACGTGAGGCACGACTTGTCACCACCTCATCACACGGCCGCCCACAGCACTGGACGTAACAACAACGTCGTCCTTGTGACGACACCACTCTGAATTCTTACCTCAATGGTGATACCAAGATCTTCACGGCCACCAGGGTGTTCATCTTGTGGTCAAGGCACCGGATCACCTGGCCTTGACCTCCGCGCCCAATCTTCTTCAGCACCTCATAGCGGTAGTGAAGGTGCTCATGGTGGACCTGCACAAAATTACACAAATTTAGACTGACTATATTTTGAAAATCACAACATGTGAGCATTATTTTACGAAATAATTGCTTTTTTAAGTGTTTGGTTTTCTTAAATCTGTAATTGTGGAATGCTCTGATGTCTGCTGGCCGAGTCACCCTAAAAAAAGCTCTTTAGCTCAATGGGCTTAACTTGGGAAATAAACTTCTGATTGTGAAGTGTGTGGGAGAGTGCACGTGTGCTTTCTCTGGTTGGTTGCTGCTTAAATTGCAATGACAAGAAGCCACGAACCCCGCGACCGCTGCGCCCTGTGACCGCCCCCACGGCGGGGGCTTTGTGGCGAGTCTCACCGGAATGTAATGATGTTCGTGGTCGTCGTATCCATCGTTGTTGTGTCCCCGGGATCTGTTGCTGAGCGCAAAGTACCATACTTTCTGTATGGCGACAAGCTCCAGCTTCTCCCGGTGGGTCATTTGTGGGCCAAAGAGAGCC